>NW_020454092.1:7061362-7301150 GCF_003342845.1 Nothoprocta perdicaria
AAAATAAAAAACACCAAAAAAGGCCAGATGGTGAAAGCAACAAGAAAGAAACTGAAAGTATTTTTTATCTATAGCCTGTGGTATTTATACAGGTTCCTCCAGATTTGTGGGATAATGCAGGTATGCTGGGAAGTGTATGTGTCAGCTTTGTGGCTTTCATCAGCCAATTACTTGGTCTTCTTGGGCCACCATGTCCCCATTAACCTACAKAAGAAGTATCAGCTTCCTGCCCTGKTGAATATGTTTGGATCTGCAGCCTTTGAAATCTCCGAGTCCTTTTCTGAGCAAGGAAACCAAATTTCCCATTTTGTCTCTGTAATRCTTTCAGATGTGTCCTTTCAGGTCCAAAAGTGTTAGCTTAGAAGTGGGACCTCTTTTGCTTCTGATCCTGTAACTTATCCTCTTAAGCACAGCTATGTAATGAATTCATAGTCAGGCCCACACAGTTGTTCTTTTTGATAGCATCTTGCTCCAAGGTAAATGATATTTCACAGTCTCACAGGCTTGGCAAGCTGATGCTGTATGCTGCAGCTGCTGTTCCCAACAGGAAGGGATGGTTTAGGCTGCACTCAAAGGAAAAAAATAAATAAGTGGAGGCAAAAACTCTCTATCCAGGAAGTTTTGCTTGACAGTGGTAGGAGATAGGACTAGAAATCCCTGTCTCTGCTGGATTTTCATGGCAATACATAATGCTAAATCCATAATCTCAGCCTGCAAAAATCATGACGAGACTGAGGGGAAAGTTCCCAGCCATATCTCACTGTCCGCCCAGCCCAGCCTTGGCTGCCCTCAGGGACAATGAATCCGTACCAGAGGAGAAAGAGTTGCTGCTTCAGCATTGCTTTGCCTGAGTTGCTGCTCAGCGTTGTAACAGGTCTTGCAGTGGTTCAGTTGGTTCCTCCCCAGCCCTGAGTTCCAGATGTGCTTCATGCCTCTACCAAAGGCTCTGCTTGTGAGAACCAGGYGTGCAGCCCAGCTGGTTGGTGTGGTGTGATCCCCAAGGGCTGTGGTCATCATGAAGTRTGAGTGATAGCATCAGCTTTCTCCAGTCCCCTGCCAGCTACACACCTTAGGCCCTCTTAAACACCCTAGGTAGGTGAGCATTGTGCAGCTCAGGTGGTTCCCAAATGTCAAAGATTTACTGCAGCTCAAGGAGAGCTACAGCTGTGGTGCAGCAGTGAAGGCATAGGAGAGATGCCTGCAAAGCACCATTTCCTACTGTTTACCTTCTCCCAACTCTGGGATGAACAGTCTGTTTATACATTACCTCATATTGTAGTGTCTTCCCCTTGACTTCAGYGGTTTTGTTTTCTTCCTGTTTCCAACTCATTTTGTGCTAGGAGAGTGGGGAGTATTAGCCATAGGTTCCTGACTGTCTGTGTAGGCCAAACTCAGGTCTGATGTAATGTCACAGAGAATTAAATCTCTGTGACCAGCAAAAGGATAAAAAGGATATCTATTTCCCAGGATGGACAAAGGTGCAAGCATAATCCATTTTATGTGGTGTAAAAGCTGCTGGCCATTGTAAGTGCAATTAGATGGTGAAACCCCTTGGGCACAGAACAAGACTTTCCCTCTGCAGTCAAAACAGTAATTATTACTGAACAAGCTCTTGACCCTCACATAAGGCCAATATGTAAGGATTTACTCTGGAGAAAGGAAATAGCTGTCCTTCCTATTTTGCATCTTAGGCATACAGCTTTCTTTTTATCACCCTCTGGCTTGTACTTGAACCTTCAGGTTTTATTCATATCCTTTGAGTGTGGCATACCCACCACTTTGCAATTATTTCACTGTTAAGGGATTTAGTGCTGAGTGCATCCCCATTAGGCTGTAAAGTTTATTTGAAGGAAATTCTTTTATAGTATCTGTARATAAGCTGTTTCTGAGTAAACTTTTCAATGTGACTACAGTATGTACCCCTTTTCCATCACCCTCTGTAACACATAATCAGTGAAATGGGTGTTTAAGTCGACCCTATTTTCTGTAAAGCRCTGTACTTGGCTCTCCACAAAAAGCAGTTCATTTAATGACACCAGAGAGGGAAAATAGATAGGGTTATGAGCTCAATGGACAAAGTGTCACAAATTCTTTGTGATCATCTGTTATGTCCAAAGATCAGAAACGGTGCCTCAAAAGCCACTGAATTCCTGTCTCTTTTCCCCTCTAATGCCCAGCACCACTGAAAAGCCCATCATCTGCTGGTACTATATATGAACAGGATGTTGGCAGCTTGTTTGATAGTGCAGAGTGCAGCAGGGCAAGTTGGGTAGATATGAAGGTGGTACATCATATTATGAACATTTACTGACTTCAGAGTATCTGAGAGCAAATTATGGTACGTGGATTTTTCGTAACAAATGAACTGAAAGGTAAATAAAATAAAGTTATCACACTGAAATTTAAAGCAAACAAGAGGGAGGACTTTCTCACACAATATTCAGTTAAACAGTGGAAGTCATTGTTCCTAGAGGTTCTGAATGCCAAGAGGATAAATAGATTCCAAAGGCAAATTTATAACAGAAATCTCTGTCAGGAGCACTCCTGCCTCTTTGGTATGAAGACATACAATCCCTGAGAAAAGAGATTAAGCTTCAGTAGCTGGAAGAATGTGCAAGGAGAAGTTTCACTCTAAAATCTTCTGGGCCTTGCAAACTTTACTTAAGCACCTATTACTGGCCCTGGAAAGGCYCAAGATACTGGCTTGGTTAGACCTTCAGTTTTTCAGCACGCCACCTTTCGTGTTTAGTAGGAACTATATTATTGGCATGATAATATCAACAAGCCGTTTCTTTCTGGATCTTTTCAAAATTAAGAAAATGGCCGAAAGAGTGAAAGTGTGAAGTCCTGACATTTGTGTAGTCTGATGTATTATTTACGTCTTAAATTATAGCTGGTATTAAAATCCAGTCAGATGGCAGATGATATTTCCTGAAGCGTTGCAGCACTGAGGCATTTTCAGTCATTTTTAGCTTACCAGCTACATTTTTGACATTTTTGTTTTCTGGATAATAGGACACCAAATTATGACTCATTTCTTTTCTGTATGTGCGAGAGCAAAAGGCTTTTGCTTCCCTTTCCTTCTTTCATGCACCTCAGGTGAATTCTACCTCCCACAAGCGAGTCTATGCAGCATTGCAGCTGAATTTGCTCRAAGATAATTATCCTACCAAAGTAATGCTCTCCTTATAATTTTTGAAAGGACACATCATAATAATTTGCTTGTTATGTGGTTGATATAATCCTCATCATAATTATATTGAAATTCTCTGACTTTGGTATTGTCATTGGACTGCTTTCCATAGCTTTGAATTAATTATAAAAGCAGAGATACTTCAGTGTTTAAATCCACTCTCTGAACATAAGACTGGCATGTGATAAATACATAGCTGCACCAAAGGAAAATACAGCACCATGAGGCTGTATGTGATGACCCCAAGACCCTGTCGCTGAGCACTACTCCTATCACTGTTTTAAAAATAGCTCCTCAGAATTCCTGGAACAAGGAAAGCTTGATTTTTTTTTTTTTTTAAACTCATAACTCATGTGATTTTAGCTGTATTTGTTTCAAAACAGCTTTAAACTGTTAAAACTGTTAAAGATTTTTCCTTCTGCCATGTGCCTGAGCAATCATGAAAATTTGGGAGTTGGTTAATTTGGGCAAGTCACTTCCTTTGTTTAGTGATTAATTAGGTAAGGAGATGTTTTCAGCAATCCTGATGGAGTTCATTAGAAAAACTCCAACAACTCAGCACTGTAGTGGGAGGAAGGGCCTGCAAACTGTTGGTACAGATCTGTACTGCTTTTTCCTGTGACCACTGGCTCTAATGTTTGTGAAATTCATGAATCCACAGCTGCTCAGCAACTAGTCCCAAAGAGGTGAGTGGTTACCCCCTCCCTGAAGGCAGAGCAATCCTGCATCTCCCTAAAGGCAGAGCAATCCAACAAACATGAGGTTTGGAAGCTCCCAAAATAGTGAGCATGTCTATGCTGATTGTGTTATTTGGGGTTGTTTTTTTCCTCTCTTTTTCTGAACAAGTGCTAAATCAACAGATACAGGGTTATGAGAGCCCTTGTTAAAATCTTGGTGTAAACTTAAAAGCAACAGTGCAGAAATACTTATTTCTAATTTGGTCCTGGTGCATGATCAGGGAAAAAAAAACTAAAAAACAACAACAAAAAAACTGAAAGCCAAACAGCCCCTCCCAAAATACTTTCCTTGTCCATCACCAAATGAACATGTGTGTGTTCCCAGCTGCCATGTGACTTGACTTCCTAACATCCTGAAACGGTTGATCCCATTGCTTTCAAAAGACCATTCATATGAAYAAAATGCAAGCAAATGAGAAAGCAACTGTAAAACCAGAGCTCTGAGAGGACCTTAAAGGCTAAAACCAAACATTATTCATGTGATTCCCACTGCTTTTTATAGACAAGTGGGTGCCTTATTGCCCTTTGAATTTTAAATGCCTTTTCCCACACCCCCTGCTTAACTGGTTGAGTCTAGTAAATTGTTCATCTCCCTTAAGTGCAGCTGATAAGCCACTGGTGATAAATTGTTTCTACAAAGTTTGTATAGAAAGAGTTCCCCAAGGTGTGAGTGAGTGTACTGGTTTTGTCTCTCCTTGCTAAAGGAGCATGTGGTTTGAAAAACAGCTAATTTGCAGGTTTTGTGCCTTTTACCTGTGCAAGAGTTAAATAATTTTTTATACAAAAATGGGTRTAGCTCAAGCTGTAAAGATTTAGAATGGTCTATTCTAATAATATATTGGAAGTTGATTTATTTATTTATTTTTACTGCTGCAAAGGCAGTTCACTGTATCAGACTGGCTCTACTTCAAGATTTTTGATGYTCAGCAGGAGAATATACAGTTGCAAAAACCAAAACAAAGTGAAAAAAATCCCAAAACACACATGTTAGAACTACAACAAGCCCAACTGCAATGACTTACCAGACTCAAAGCTAATCAGGGTATGGGAAACACTGTGAATACTTTTTGCTGACCAAATTATTCTCTAACCAGGTTTTGCTTTGTTTTTARTGCGAGTCCAATGTCATGGGCTTCCTAGAAATTCATTTAAATTATATGTGTGAATGATGTTGCAATTTTAAGCGATTGTTTCTGCAACATTATGCATATTCATATTAAAGTTCCACAGATCTATTTTTACCATGTTTACATTCCTATTGTAAGGCCTTGAATTTCAAGGAAAATGGAAGATGCTGAAAGAGAATGTGATGTAGAGATTACTTCTGCTGACACAGTGAGACTCTGCCAGCTTCCTTTCTTCTGGTGAGTTACAGAGACTCTATCTACTGATACATACATGCTTCACTGTAAAATTTGCAATGCTTTATGTAGAAATAGCTTTCCTCCTCATTAAATCAAAAYGCCGCCCAGGAAGTTCTAAGTCAGGTCAATAAATGTAACTGCARGAAGAAATATCTGAATAATCTAAACATATATTTTTTTCTATCAAGAAGATTAATATGAATTCCTGCCTGTGAAATCAGCCTGGAAAATGATCTGGCTGTGACAGGAATGGAGTGGAACTGGTTTAGGTCAGGATGTTTTGGGAAAGATCTTGGTTCAGAAATCTCCTGTATCCTGGGTTCCTTTTAGATGTTTTTCAAACACTCAGTGAAAACTGGAAAAACTAGAGAAACTGGAAAAACTGGAGATGAGCTATGGGTTCATCTCTGGGAGTTCAACCTGGTATTAGGAAAGTACTTAARTGTATCCATATGTCTAGCTTCATTCAAGAAAACATAAAGTACATTATTAATTTTGAGCACGTGCTTAGGTCTCTTTCCAAGTTGAAGGCATGCTTAAGGACTTTCCTGATTATTTAATGCTTCATATAAATATTCACATGTGAACACTTCCTCAACCACATCACCCAAATTAAATTTCCTGATTATAGTCAGACTCCACAATGAGTGAGTCTTTTGAAGAAGCTTCTTTAAAGGTAAGGGGTTAGTCTCATCTTACGTAACTTCAGTCACTGAAATATTATTAGTCATGCAGTCTATTCTAGTCCTCTGCATTCCYTTTAGAGAAGGAGAGGGAAGAAGGATCTTCTCTTAAAGGAGAAGGAGAGACTTCTAGAAGATGATTCATTTTATAGCTAAAATTAGATATGATGAAATGCACACATCYAAATATCTGGTTTCTCCCCAAGGAAAAAAAAAAATCTTTGCTGTGATCCAGACATAAAGGGTGTTGCCTCATTTTTAGTAATATTTAATTCTTCTCTGTGAATTCTAATAACCTTTTGAACTCCTCCAAGAGGACACTCCTCTTGTACTTAGTAAATGCAAATAGACAGAGCCCCTGCCATTACCATTTAAGATTGCTGATTTGCTTTGGAATACTGGATAGTCAAATACTTATTTATTAACACTTATGAATTATACGCACCATGAAGTATGAATGAGTATTGTATACTAAGGGATACATCAGTATTCCATCATTTGAAATTTCACTTGCCATCACCTGCCACACGGTCAATAGCTTAATTGGTATTATTGCATATTATACATCATGACCTAATTTTTTAATTACTTGAAGACTATAGTAATTACAGCTGAATATATTTTGATTTATTTTATTTCTTTTACTGTTTCTTAAGTTTTTGACAATTTAAATCTTGGCCTTTCTCTGAAAACATCTCCTGATTTCTAGTCACTGCATTCCTTGTTAATATTTCCATAAGTTAGACTGGTTGCTTTCAGCTCTAGCATGCTCAGCAATATTTTATCAGTATTGCCTTAGAGTATTTAGAATATGACTTTAGATATGTTTTTGATGGTGAAATGAAGATATATAAGTTCTAGTCTAAAGTCTAGAAATATTTCAAATGAAGTAGTTAACTTCAACTAAAGAAGAGTAATTGCAAACAACAAGTTTTCCCTCTCTTTATCATGTATCAGATGTTAGATCTTCCTCTTTCAGGCTTAGAACTGAGACTAAACCTCCAGGTAACTGAATTTCACTAACATTAAATAATACATATATGTGTATTTTTTTCCTGTAAAATCTTCAAGGTTTCAGGTTTTTGCTGTAACTGGCCTAAAATAATCCTTGGGCTGTGAGATCACACATTTGATACATACATTTGATATCTTAGTGAACAGTGATGTAAACTTCGCAGATGTGGAAGTAAAGGAAAGAAAAAAGGACTCCAAGATAGCTAGAGAATCTGAAGACAAATCCCCTGTGAATGATCAAGCTTAGAATATCTCAGTTAAAACTTTAAAAGGAAAAGAAAACAGTAGCATTCTGCTGGTGTCTGATCTTGCTGAAAAAAGTACCTGGATATTGTCTATTCATAAAATCATACTTAATATAGAGGCTGATAATTTGTCCTCCTAATACACTCAAAACCACAGTCCATGCCTAAAAATGCTGGAAACCTCTCCACAAACTAACGTTATCCTCTTTCTTCCTCATGTTGCTCATTACTTCTTTTGCTGCCGTCCCAAGCTCAGAATTACCTGACCCCGTGCTCTCCCCATTCAGTTTCTCTCAAATCTCTGAGCATCCAGCACAACTATCGTGCTGTCCGTCTGGCTTAGAAATTGAGGGTGTGAACAGCTGCATCCAGTCAGCTGCACTTTGTAATGAATTTGCTGTGCATTTATATGAACCACTAACTCCGTAGTTATCAATAACATGTCCATTAAATTCACTGTTGACTGACTTCTAGTAAATTCAGTGGTGAATTAAATGGACAATATATACATATTAATTTCATATCCCTTATAAAATATATATACTTATGTGCAACTTGGTAGCAGTGTAAGATCACTGTCTTTCAAGTTCTGGGAGGTTTGTGGGGGTAATTCTATTCGTGGGTTTCTCCTAATAGCAGAAGAAAAACTATTTCAAGCAATTCTCCATACTGTGGTAGTGAGTTGATACTGCAAAATTGCATAATTTCCTGGCAGAGAGATAACAATTATTTGTATTCCTGAGAGGAATAGAAGAACACCTATAGTATACTGACAGAGAAGGTTAGAGATTTTGATATTTTTGTTCACTAAGGAAAAACGATTTAAAAGCATTCTGCATTGCAAATATTGCATAGAAATATATCCATAATACTGAGGTAGAAGGGGCTTTTTTCATGTAGGAGTTGCATTAGTTTAACCTAAATTAGCTAAAAATCTGCTGTCCTTAAATTTCTTAAACTAWAAGTGAGCACACAGCTGTGTCAGACTAAAAACAATCTCAGCATAGTGTTCTTGTAAAATTTGTGCAAACATTTGCAAGATTCTAGCATTTAAGACACATGTCTCTGCATGCCCTCTTAATTCTTTGCTGCTATCCTTGCCACAGATAAGTGTTGATAAGTATTTAGTTTAGTATTTATCATTCCACTGTTCATAGTGCTCTTCTGTTTGGGTTATGCCACAATGTTGTGCTTAAACCTCTCTGCTGGACCCAATGATCTCCAGAGGCCTCTTCAAACTCAACTATTCTGTGATAACTGAAATTACACATTCCTAGGATGGGGCGGCGGGTGCAGGGAGAGCCTGGGGACTCTGACTTTCTGGGTAGGTTCCCTGGCCACTCAGTGATTATGTCTCTTCCTTTGTCTTTCACCATCCAGARCCTGTTTTGAAAAGCAGATTTGGTGATGTGAATGCAGAACTCTTGCTATACAGGCCTTATTCAGGTCTCTGTTTGGATGTCCTCTGTGTCCCTGTTTCTGTTATATGAGGTCAGCGTGGGATCCCACGCAGGATGGAGAGAGTCTGACCATCATACAGATGAATGTAGATGGGGGGAGGTGGAGTACCTCTTTGATAGGCAAACTTGCCTTTGGGTGACATTTAATTTTCCTCCAATGACTGTATGGGGATTTTTGCCACCTTACTTAGCCTGTCTGAATTCCCTGGGTAATAAAAAAATAAATAAAAGAAGAAGAAAAGGAAATATAATTTACAGATCTTTATAAAAGATCCAAGGTGAAGGCCCAATGGCCAAACTCACTTCTTCTGATAACTGTAGTGGTTTGAGCTAATTCTGTCAATGTTTCAAGGAAAGCAAATATTTTCCCATTTCTTCTGGGTTAAGAAATGTGTAATATATTTCATTTGTGGTCTAGAAGACAGTGCATCTTCTTTAATTCTGTGGTAAGAGAGAAATCTGCTACCTGCACTTACCTAAATGTAGAGAAAACCTAATGCTCCACAGAATAGGGCCACCAAATCTAAGGAGATGGTTACTGTCTTCTTTACTGTATCTCATTCGGTTGTAATGAAAATTCCAGGTTTCTGACATTGCTCATCCCTAATGGAGACTCCAGCAAAAGCAAAGATCAGCGATGACTAAATTGAACTTTAYATTACACCACATGTAATGTGGCTGGACCATTCCCTGTTACAGATCTTTGTAGCTGAATTACATGTGTTAGCTGGTCTGAAGCAGAGCCTCAGAAGATGCTGTGACTCAGGAAAACTCGAACTGATTCAAGAAGCATCATCATGAAGGAGCTTTGTCTTTTCCATTTGGATAAAATGGAAGATAAATATCTTTGAATATAACAGGTTTAGGATTTATACGAGACCAAGGCCTTGCTGAAGAAATATGTTTAGCTTATCAAAAAGAAAATCAAAAGGTCCCATAATTATTGCTTGCAGATATCTCCATGGGAAGAGGAAAAAAAGTGCTAAATGGGTTTTGAATCAAGTAAAATATAACGGGAATTAATAACTGTGTATTTAAACAAATGAGAAGTAAGGGACAATTACTTAACAGTCAAGATTTGCAACAGGGCACTGAGAAAAAGTATGAATTTTCTATTTCTYGAAATCTTCCAACCAATAGCTGGAACACCTTGCTGGAAGATTTATGAGTCAAACACCAGTTATTAGTTCAATATCATTCTGTGGCCTGAGTGGCCCCAAAGATATYAATCTATGAATCACCAGATGAAAATCTATGGCCTGTATAGTGCAGAGTATCAAACTACATGATCATGATATCTCTTCTGTCCCTACAGGCCACAGGCCGATGAAACCATCTGTATTAGCTCATGCCAGAGTTCTGTGTTGCAGCACTGCCCAGAAAATAGTTGATAGCCCAATAGTCACTGTAAAATACCATTTTGGGTTTGCCTCTATATGTATATAAGTAGAGTTGAGACTTTAAATTAAGTTCACAAGCACAGAGGGTGGGGAGTGTCAGAAGGTGAGCTATCAAAGCGACAATTTTAAAGCTGCTGGCTGACTCCAGAGTGATATGCTAGCATATACATAAAGCATATGGGGAGGCAGGGGCATATATCATAGACAGCAGCTGGTATAACATGTCTAGGACAGCTTCTTCTGGGAGAACAAAATAGATTGCAGTTCCAGGCAGAGTATCTTAACTCTTCTCTCCTTGCCTACAGAGCTTTTTATTTCCCATATTTGTTCAGTTCCAATAATTCATTTACAAGATTACTCCTTTTGTTGTGTGTTAGTTTTGGACCTTAAGTGCTTACATGAAGCCTGTTTTCTTTTATCTCCCTATAAAACTAGGATACATCTATTGGGTTTGCATTCAGTACTTTCAGCTCAAAAGAACAGAGTAACTTCGTATTTATCACAGACGTAACTGAGACTGACGTTTGGTGTTGCTGAGAGGGAAGGCCAAATTCTCTGCTCATGTAAATTGATAAGAGCTCTGCTGGAAATAGAAGTGATTCTGAGGTCCGTAATACCTAAAAACAACCCAAAGAGAACAATTGAGTAGGATATATTGTTTTCTACTTTATTCCATGACTTCAGCACAACTACTTTTCTCAGCATGAGCCTGAGTCATCAAAGTTTGTCGCTGTAGAGTCATTCACCTAAGGCTCTCGCTAGCATCCTGCTGTGGACGCTAGTGTGGTGCCACGAGCTCTCACACCTGCAGTTATGGCTTCTAAACAGATTGGTGTATCCTGGAAATCATGACACATTTGTCCTTGCAATGTAACCTCTTCCTCCCTGGTGTGACAAAATGTGCTATACCAAAAATAACCACCCTGTTCTTACTTTCCCAACATGTTCTGAGAAGGATATAGCGTTTCCAGTAAAGCAATGCTGACAAAACATACGGCCAACAAAGCGGTCAAGGATAGTGCCATGAATAAAAGTAAGAAGTAGGAGGTAATCGTATGATCTGGTATAAGATAACAAATAATAGTAATAGAAGCAGTAGTAACGATAGGAATCACAAGAGGAGTTGTGATCAACAATAGGATTGGTGATATTGCAGTGCCACTTACTGAACAAAGATGAACAAGGAAGAACTCCCAAAAAAGGAGTGGGAGAGGAATTCTCGCTATTCAGTGCTTTAGAAACAGGTAAGAGAGAAGCAGAGAGAGACTGACTTTTTTTTTTTCAGATTGGGAATGTGATAAAGTAACTGAAATTGCCTCTGAAAGAGATGGTCTGTCAGCCTGTGTCTTTCAGAGTGTCAGCAGGCAGGGTAGCTGTGTTAATATTGTGCTGAGTTCTGCTAAAAAGGAAAGCAGCCATGGCAAAGCACTGTAATTTCACAGTTATATTGATTCTGGACATAATGCTACTGCCTAAACTAGCTTTGGTGCATTCTCAAAGAGTGTAGACGTCCTCTATGTCACTGGTAAAAGGTCACCCATGAGGTTCAAACTGRTCAATTCTTAGCACAGCTCAAGTAGCTGCACCATAAATGAAATTATCCTCCTCTTCAGTGTAATCAGGATGCCAATTTTGGCCTGGGTTTCTTGGAATGAAACTTTATGGATGTTCATGAGCTGAAGTGACTGCCTGCTATTTCAAATACATCTCAGTAGTGAGATCCTGCTAGGATCTTGCTTTCCTGGTCTGAATCCAAGGAGTGAAAAGTATACATGKTTTTTTTTCCTCCTTTCTTTATTTTAACTTGTGCTGTTCACACTCTGTGTCTGGTCTGTCTTGTAAATAATCGTCACCTCAAGTTTCACCTCTGTTGGAAATGCTTATCTCATCAGAAGAGCTGGACAAGCAGTGAAATAAGGTAAAATTACATTACAACAGCAGCTTGGGTATTAGTAGAAATGTAGGAAAGTTATAGCAGTGAGAATGAGCAGGAAAGTTTTATAACTCCCCAATGTCTAACAATGGAGTAATCATTCAAAAAACCCCACTGTTGTTTCTTTTTTGATACTTCTTTTTAATATCTACTGTTTTTTTTGAATTGGATTCCTCCAAATCCTATGTTAATGTTCCTTCCTCTTATATTTTGTGAAATTGTCAGGTTTTCTAATGCCTGCATGCTATTTATGAGGCCTCTGTTTTAAAAGCTCAGGGCACCTGTTTCTGAATTCACTTGTTTCTGTTTTATACAATCTGTAATTCTACAAAGTGTTTGGAAAGAGCTTGTATCAGAACAATACCTTGTGTCCAAAAACTGCGTTACAGACTCTGGAAACAAATTGCTCTTTTTCTTAGGGAAATCTTCCTTTGTCAAGATCAGGGCAGATATTTTGTTCTTTCTTTATACAGATGATCTTGTTATAGTTCTTCATATATAGTTAGGCCATTGCTTATATAAATCCACCCTAAAAGCTGTCTTGGTAATGTATAACCCCTTTGTAATGTATGTATGGTAACATATAACTTGTATTTTGAAATGTCACATATGCCACCTTTTTTATGATAGATAAGTATTTTAATGTTTTTCAAATGCTTATGTCTTGATAATTCTATGGCAGACAGTCAGAAATTCCTGGCTATGCACAAATATCTGAAATAAATAGCAAGACCCAAAATAATTGAAAACAAAATATGACCAAAAATGGCAAAATATGCAAATCTTGCATATTCAGTATTGTATATATATGGTAAAAAACTCATTCTCTGAACTATTAGATTTGCTGATAAATTTGTCAACTATAAAACGACTCAAGCCACTTCATGTGAGTAATTCTACATGGAAATTAGACATCCAGTAATTCCTCCTATTTTTCTGCAAATGTAGTTCCAGCGTTTATCTCACTGTAGGACCAAATTTCATTTCTGGGGAGTCTTGTYCTCTCCTATGATACTACAGCCTAGAAGCYAGAAGAGCAGTCAGCATCTCTTAAGAKGTATTTAGCAGTTCAATTCCCCTAAGTGCTCCTCTACAGTGAAGACTGACATGAATTCTGCCTTTTTGCATCTCAGCTGATTAGCTACAAATCAGTCGGATTCAAAGTTGTAGTTGCAATGTGGTAGCTTAGCACCATGCTAATAGAAAGCTGTTAAAATTTACAAAAGCTGAAGGCTCTGCTTAGTGCCCTTTGATAAAGTGGAGTATGCTGCCTCTTCCTATGGAACGACTTAAGTGGTCAGAAAGATACACAGAGGAAATATCTCCAAACAAAATGAGTACTGAAGGTTTTTTTGTGCTTCTTCTGGATATATTAACCATTTGGTAGAGCAAGATATATGGCTGCTGCCTGTTCTCAGGGTGTTCATAGAAATGAAAAACCATCTTGTTGTTTTTTCCTGTTGAAGTAGTCAAGCTTCAAAAAAGCAGATCTTTGCTTCCGGTGCTTTTTTGGAGAAGATCTGTCAAAGGAAGGAGCAATATTCAAGTGGATTCCCAGAGAGAAAATAGCTGGGTCAATCTAAAGAGCTGCACTTTTTCCTGAAGGTATCTGAAAAAGGCAGTGAGGTCACCTAGCAGTTTCCTTCCTAAGTCCAAGATGTTTATCCCCTTGGGTTTTTTGAAGCCCTTCCCTCGCTCAGACCATAAGCCCTTTCTTGCTCTGAAGCTTCTGCACTTAGTTGTTGTTGTTACTTATTGATGACTGGCTCTGTGTTGGGTGCTTTTAATGGTTTTTACACAAAAATATCCAGTAGGATGTAGTCCTGATAWTGCTTGTTCGCAACCTTGCCAGCAAAGGGAACTGACACAGGAAACAAATGAATATGCAAACAAAAACGTCTCGGCAAACTGGCCTAACTTAAATTCATTTTAAAAGAAGCTGGGAGATTTTTGTTTGCATGTTCATTGTTTCCTGTGTTATTTTGCCTTCTGATGTATTGTTGTTTGCTTTCTGAAGCTCTGGAAATCTGTTCATCATCGGATCTGACTGCTAGCCAGTGCCCTTTGTAATTATCTGCTGTTTTAATTGTTTCAACCACTTCCCCTAAGATTTGCCCCTTTCAAACTGAGGGTCTGATTCAGTATGTCCTGACCTGTCTTTTCTGAATACCTCGCATTAATTGAATAGATTCAGAATCAAGCCAAAGAAAACCATGGATGCATAAATGCCAGACCCCTTGCTTTAGGCAGACCCTCAGGCCTTGTTTACTAGCACTGATTTCGGGGTGTCTGCAATACCYCTTTGAGTTGTCTCTGCAAGCTAAACTCACGGTCTTGCCTTCATTTATCTCATTCACGGCCTGCCTATGCAGAGCGACCTATCAAAGATCCCGCTGAAGTCTGTGYAAGTCACATCCATCCCCCTACGCTTCCAAGGATTTTTTATTATGCCTTCAAAGACATTAATCAGGTTTGTTTGAAATGATGTATTCCTAAAGATCCCTGCCTAATAATTGCCTTCACTTTCCTGGTGACATATCATTTCGACTTCGGTTAACAACTCAAAGGTTGCTTCTTAGAGAGAAGTTAGACCTAGGAACTTAAAATTAATGTTTTGTCCTTTGCAACCCAGTTTTGAAAGTTGCAATAGTTCCTATACCCTTCAGGGTCAGCAGAGCTTTCTGCTGACATTCAGCACAAAGGGAAAAGATGAGTTTAATACAGTCTCGGAGTCCCAGGGAACGCTGATGCTTCCAGGGCCTGTGTTTATGTAGAGCTGCCCCATTCCTTCTCTCATCAGATCAGCAAAGGTAGTACTTGACAATCCGAAAAACGGGACACAACCTTTGCTTCCGTCAGTTGGTCACATGGAGCTCTTGGTTGAGATTTCTTTTTTTTTTTTGAGTATGGATATCTGCAGTATTAACAAATAAAACAATTTTAATTCCTTTTGCGACGAAGGGAAAGCAACAGGTATTTCCAAGCTGTGATTCATCTAATCCATTTTAAACGTCAAATTTAGGATGTGTCAAGTTGCAACTGAGAAATTGCTATTTCTCTCCACTCTCTCTAAAGGGAATCTGGACACTTTAGATGTGGATGTTAACCCTGAAAATCTTGCAGGTTAGGTGATGTGAATCTCACCATCTGTGATGTGGATCTCAGCAGCTGTGCCTATATTGCTCRTTGCTTTTTTTTGGCAATAAATGTAACAATATGGACTAAATCTGAATCAGGTGCTACAACAGGTAGTTTTGAAAGTATTAACTAGGATTCTCAAGCTAATATAAAATACAGTTCAATAAAACTGTGGTGATTGGTGCATTACAATAAAGGAGGATTTTGCTGGATTAAATGTCTTTAAATASTGTACGTTTTGGTTCCTATTATTAGTTTTATCACAGCTAGAATTTTTGTTTTGTTTTATTTTCCCTCAAGTTACTACCCATAACTTGTGCCCATAAAATGTTAGTAATAGGATTTGGGGTCAATCTGGTCTGGTTGGAGAAACATCTGTGTACATTCCAGAAGAAGGAAGTGAGTGGATTTCATCCCTGATGGGAAAATAGTAGGAAGGTATTTAATATCTTTTATAGGTTTTCCGGGATCCAGGAAAAAAAAAAGACCTTTTATTGCCTAACACTAAAGTAGAGAGGCAGAAGATATTGGACCTAACGGGTTTGTGGGCAAGCACTGAAGAAAAATGGAAAGTGGAACCTGGTAGGGATTTTCCTCATCCTGCTCTTCTGTCCTCAGGTTGAGAGCAAAGAGTGGAGGTTATTCATTTAGCCTAAACAGAAAATGAGTGGAGGAAAGAAAACAAATCTGCATTAATGTATAAAGCTGCTGTTTTCTGTGGCCAAGACACAACGCCAGGACAAAAAAAAATAGTAGGACCATAGTAAACTTTTGGCCCAAATGCAGGGGTAGAATATAACTGGATAATAGCAATGCCTATGTGGTATGATAGCCTACATCACCCCAGACAGTATTAATGGGGAGGAAAATACTCTCTTTAGTCCCCCAGGAAATACGTACCTGGATTCCGTGCTAAATGTTTTATTACTTTGGCCTAATTTGGGCCTGAAATAATGATCATATTCTGTCCTAAAATCCTGATTGCTACAGAGAAAAGCTGGTAGCAACAGGAAAAATGACAAACTGAGGAGGAAGTCTAAATAATTTCTTTTTCTATGTATACAGCTTTCCATTTGCATACCTGCTTAAAAGAAATCGTTTCTCCATGCTGCCAATTTGAAGGTTAAAAGAAAAACACCTCAGTTCTCAAACTGGTTAGTGTCWAAGGAATTAATTAATTCTAATTAAATTGAAATTTTCAGGGTTTGGTGGACTTAAACATTGCAAAGCAGGGTAGCATGTTGTATCAGATTCCCTGGGAATCTGTAAAATAATAATAACTGTAGGAAAAAAAAGTAGTGTTTCTTATTAACTGCTTATGCAGAGTAGTTTCACAGCTTTAATTTAGGAATGGAGGTTTCTCCTTACAGTCTATGACCTCGTTTTGTTTTATTTTTCTGGGGTTACAAGAATGGAACTTGCCTCTTTCCTAGGTTGTCTMTCCCAAAATATTCAAAGCAAAAGCCAAACCAAAACAAACACCTGTCCCTGGGAGTGAAGTAGATCATATTAACATTTATTTTGATTATTCTCTTCGTGTTAGCCACTCGGGACTTGGGTTTGAGAGACTTTTAGGAAAAGTACAATGCAACCAAAATAGAAGGATAGCAAAAACCCTCAGAAAGAGGCCTAGCTAACTTAGGCCTTGTATTTAAAAGACAATCAGAATATTTTACTTTTTTTTYCCTTATCTCAATCTCTCTTCTTTCTCTCTCACTGATTGAGCATGTTCCAGATTTTTTTATTGCTTTTTTTTTTTGCTCTTTTTCTTTTCTCTGAACTTTTGTCTTAGTGAAGACCAAATACAAAGAAGAGCCTGAAATTAAAACAGAATAAAAGCGGTAGCTGGAATCATCCCCATGGGAAACGGAAGGAGGGGGAGTTGCGCGGATGTCCTGGCTGCTCTGCCTGCTCTCACGCTGCTCTGAGAGGGGCCTTGCAGTCACACACACACACACAAAAGAGGCCCCAGCATCTGCGTGGCTCCTTTTGCCTGTTCCTGTGATTTCCGGGAAGTCTGTAAGGAAGGAAACAGCAGGCACTGAGCAAGTAGCCAAATRGAGAGTCAAAAATGCCCTCATCGCTTTGTTACTGCCTGTCATAATTGGTTCCCCTCTCCTTTTCACCTAGTTCTTCCCTTTTCTGTTCTTGTTTTCTTATCCATACCTGTGTGAACACTTTCTTCTCTTCCTCCTTGCCCCAGCATTTCGCTTTTTGAGCTTTTCAGTCCCTCCCAAAGCCTAGATTTTTCTTCACAAGAGAAAACAAAAGGTCAAGCATCCTGTTCCCTATCTCTAAGCTTAGGCATCCTCAAAGAGGCAGGCTCAGATAAACATGCATTCATCTCCAGCACTCCCAGATGCATCTCAGGCATCCTCCTTTCTGTGAGCAAGATAAGACATTCTGTGCAAGAGATGAATATCTATAAGAGGCATTAAGAAYAAGAGCTCTGGTCACCAGCAGGGAAAAGAGATTGCTTAAGCCCTCAGCTTCTGTCTCAAAGTCTGTCCTCTCATGAATCAGACGTGCTCTGGGAGAAGTGCATCTCTCCACCACTGTATTGTCRCTTAAGATTCATTTCAGGAGCCAAAAGGCCAGGAACAGAGAGATAAAGTAGCTTCTTACCTACGGGACTTTTGGGTAGCCTGCACTGCACATCTGAGCTCGAGGTGGGTAGATGACTCACTGCAAAGGATTGCAAGAGCAGATTTTAGTTTACTTCTCCATGCTCAGTGAGTGCTGCATAAACACTGCTCAGGAAGAACACGTTCTTGCCGCACACCCAYAAATTGTGGTCGCGGGAGGAAAACACATTCCAGCAAGGGCATGATTCTGATCACCTTCACCCTCTCTTTTGCTTGGGAGCGTTTTCTATCACAGATARTCAAGGCCATGGCACTCTGCTGGCCACCGCTCTGCTAATTCTGATTCAGCAAAAGGGCTGAAAAAAACATTTTGTGACTGAAGGTTGTGGCCATGGCTAAAAGGAGCCGCAGAGGTGCAGGAGAAGGAAGCCCAAGGAGGAATATGAGCCTAAATGTCCCAGTGGGTGACAAGAGGAGAGGTCCTGGGGTCTCTATGGGCTTCAATGTTTGCAAATAACTGGTACCAAAACTTCATTTTCTTTTATTTTTTTTTTCCTTTGGAGGAAATGGGGCAGGGGTGGTGAATATACTTGACTCTTGTGAAAAACAGCATACCTAGGAAGGGTGAGGAGAATAATTTCCTAAGGGCAGGCAAAGGTAAATAAAGTGCTTTTTTGTGGTAAGATTTGAACAGTGAAATTTCAGCAGTGAATTCCCTTTTCAGGAGGTCCAGGCTGTTTGCTTTCGTGTAAGGCTCTTTCTCCTCTCATGTTATCATTGTCAGAGGTCAAATCTTGAGCAGTGAAAAAATATATGTTTTTAAAGCTATTTATATTTCTAAGAAGGATTGTAAGGCAGGATTGGCTGGCTTACAGAAAAATCAGTGAAGTGCAAACTCTTTCACATCTAGGAAATGAGACCGGTCAGGTAGGAATCAAGCATTGTTAGSGCCTGTCAGCTGATGGCCGGTCTATGTGTAATGATTTCTTTGCTKCTTTTGCTCTCTCATGTGAATTAAATTTGGCAGTTTCTGCCAAGAGAAGGAATGGATATGTCAAGTTACCTGAGTTGTGTTGTCTGTGACTCGCTGACACTTACCTGAGGGATTGACACTGTTCTCTGTCTCTCCTTCTGGATGATTTTGTCATTGTGGTTTATTGCCCCATTCTTCTTTGCCGATTATATGTGCTAGGTAATGAGCTGATTTCCAGATACTGTGGCCCCAYGTTGAGTAGTATCTTGAGTAGTCTGGCGTGGGAGATGGGAAACAAGTAGGTCTTTCTTCTCAGAATAATTCTTCCTAGGAATCCTAGTCAACAGGTAGTCCTGCATCTCTCGTCTGTTTGTCCCTGGTTCTGTTCCACGGCCACAGACACACTTGGTTATTGGATACCACCTCATAAAGTACAAGAGATCACCTGTGACAGGTAGCTTGGTAGTAAAAGGCTTTGATTTTGAATATAAGTGTCAGCCATGGAATGTACTGCAGAATTTCACTGCTCTAGACTCTTTGTAACATCTAAGGATGGGTGAACTTTTTCCTGAGTCAATGATTTGTAAATTCTCTAAGTGAACAAAAGGCAACAGCATTTATATTATATGCATGTTGTTCTATATGATATTCAGGTTTTCAGATGTAAGAAGGAAGGTTTGTCCATTGAGAAATGAGGGAAATGGAAGAGAGAAAAACAGTCTTCCCTGCTAGCATCCAACTTCAAATATTTATTTTTCTATAAAGTAAATCATAAAAAGACATAGTGAGTTTTAAATAATAGCAAAAACATATTTTAAAAATATCTGCTTTCTATTTTAAACTCACTAAAACCTGAAAAGTGTCCAGCAATGTTTTGCTGTGCATAACATTGATCGAAGGAAAGAAACTAAAGCAAGCTCCTCATCAATGGAAAAGCTGATTTTTCCATTTCAGTAAATTACAGAATTTCAGTAAAATCTCTTTTCACTGAGTTGTATTGTTCTTTCTATTTGTGTTGTGGATACAGAGAGAAATTACTCAGTAAATTAATATTTAAGGAAGGGAGAAAAAAGGCAAGAGAGAGTAAAACAAACAAATAACTTGCATAAGCAAACAAAAAAGTACCCTAATGGGAAAACAAAATACGTTATTGAGTGACCAAATTTGGCYTTGTTGTGAGGTAGCAGCTTTGGGCTCCTGCTGACTTTACAGCTCAAGTGTCACCTTGAGTSACGGAAAGCAGCAGCTCTGCCTCGGGAGACCCAGAGCTTGTGGCTCTCACATCAAGCTGCCTTGGCAGTACCTGGATCACCTGAAGATTTTCTTTCCTCGTAGAATTGCTGCCATCAGTCAACCTTGGGAAAAATATATGACAATTTGACAATTATGGTGGCATTCAGGCTGTTGCATCACCCTCTGCTACTTCATTTGAGCACCTTTTTTTTTTTTTTTTTTTCTGAAATTCATGTTAAAGCTGCCTCTGGCCTGAGCCTTTTTGTTACATAAGGGAGAGCTGGCAGCATACCAGTGGTTAACAGGTAGGGGTTTCACAAAATAAGAGATTAAGGAAGAAACAGACCTGCTACGAGGCAGAGGAAAAGATAAAAAATAGTAATCAACTCTTCAAAAAACAGTCCCCAAACCCATTTTCAAGGACTCGCACTGGAAATATTCCAATAGATTTTGACTGACTGCATAGTTGATATTTGAAAAGCCAGTCAATACCTCGGGATGGAAGCTACTTTCTAAGTGCAAAGCTTGTTTCACTGCAGCAGGAATGTGCATCACCTTCTCAACCAGAGCCAGACAAGGACGCTTGCATGGTGCTAGGACTCAGCTAACAGCTATGTGAGCACCGTGGGCTATTTCTATACTGCAGCTCAGGTAATCCTGACTTCCTGATCGTGCACATTAGCCTGCCTGGCATATGCTCATGCCAGGATTTCCTTCCACAGGAATTCAAGGAATGAAACACATCATTTCTTTTTTCATCACATGCAGCCAGCATACAGCCAAGCTCTGCACACAGCAATGAGGAGCTCTGTGTAATCAGCAGAGCATAATATGTTTTGGTTGCCCTAACTCAGAGACATAACTTGTGGCTGCAGAGCTTAAAAAATGATGAAAGCCTCGTCGTGACAGAGCAGAGGTTCTTGCAAAGCCTATGCAGGCAAGTCAAGGTTGCTTTTGCATTCATTTTAACCAGCTTTAGATCATTCCCTAAACCAGATGCCTGTAAGGAATCAAGGAAGTTTGCTGCCCGTGCTGGCTCTAATTTGAAAGAATTACCCTTAAGTAAGATTTAGGGATAGCTCATTTTTTGAAGAAGTTTAACAAAAGAAAATAAAAACTGTATTCTCATCAAAGAATTGTTCTATAAATAGCCAACCTTATTTTAGCCAACGGGTTTACATAAATTTTTTATTCTTTTTGGAGAAAAAGCAACACAGAACCTTGTTATTTCTTTTTCATCCGTCAATCATACCTCTCATAGTGAAATGTTGGTTCTGGAAAAAATAATTACATGATTATAGTGAAATGTAAGCTGATGGCTTTTTTTTCTCCCTTGACATGAAWATGCTTCCTATTCGAGTTCTGTATGCAAATATTTTGAATAATTGCCCTTGATTATTTAAGAATTAGGAGTCTAGTTTTCAAAATAAAATTGAAGTCTAAATTCTCCCCAAAAATGCAAATTGTTTTTTTCCTCTAATGAAACAGAAAAATTAAAACAAATCATTCTCAAAACAAAACAAGTAAAAATGTCTCGAAAGCTCTGAAGTCTCCATGTTGGTGTAATTATTAATAGAAACAGGAAAAACTACTAGCAGTGTATGTCTCCTAACCAAGGTTGCCTTTTGTTAGTAGATGTCTAAATGTCCGAACATGGGGTGAAGGGAACTCATTTTTTCTCAGACTCTTTATGCGGCACAAGCTGGCTCAACTTRCCTATCATATTATCACATACTATTAGCACCATTATTACTATTATCACACCAAACTAAAGCTCATGCACAAAGCCACTCAGCAAAGGGTACCCTGGGCTTGGCAATAGTGCAGAAGGGGGCATTAGTTGACTCAAATGTGTGTTTGGGAGGTTTCTGATCTAGTCAAATCAGAACTTGATTCTGTGCTTCATTCTGCAATTCCCTCCAGGTCTTCTGACAATTCGGCAAACTCCGACAAGCCAGACTGAGGTTTCTGGTCTCAGCCAATACTGTAGCCACTTCATCCTCCTAAAATCAGTCATCTGAGAGGTTTGTATTGCACTTTTAATACTGTCTCAAACATTTGCATGTCAGGTCTGAAGGCACTGGGTAGGATGGTCAGAGCTGGATGTGCTACATCCCAGCCAGTCCTCCAGCCAGCATTCAGCTCTTCCCAGGGTAGGAGTGATGCTCTGAACATGGACTGTGCACACATTTGGATGGGAAATTAGCACTAGAGTGCAGCAGGGTTTCCTTATGCCTCTGATTGGGCCTGGACCTCCCTGCCCAGGAGAGATGCCCCTTCAGCTGAGTGCTCCCTCTCCAGCCTCAATGGTGCTTAAGTACAAGAGCAGCCAAGTACTCTCTTTTCCTTGCTGCATATGAACACTTTTTCTGAAATAGGCCTTCATGGATATATCTTAACTCTTATGGGATGTCTAATATTGAATGGCAGCTGTGGTACTATCCTTCCCCTCCCAGGCGGTTTGGCTTTTACTGTATATCTTAAAGATGTCTATATGAATAAACCTTGAAGTTGTCTTCATTTTGCGAACACACATCTGCACTTGCTATCAGCAGTGCACCTGCAATGTATTCCCTTGCTACCATTTTATCAGAAAAGTAGGGAATGAGTGGAACTTAACATCCAGTGGTTATTTCTCCCCTCTGTTTTATCAGTTCATTGTTTTTGTTGTTTTCCTGTCACCTTCTTGCTCTTTGCCTTGTATTTTTAAAATGTGGCTTCTCACATGTGCATCTTTACATAAAAAATAATAGGAACTGGCAACAGCACAGGAGAAAGAAAATCTCTCTCTGCTGAAGCTGTTGCTCATAACTGAATCCTAGAGCTCCTCAATGTTCTCTGCTCCCTCAAGGCAAAGCTGTTCTCAGYGTAAGCTTTGCCGAGCTTACAAAGACATAGCCTGAGTATGATACAGACTGGCTTTTGAAATCTTTTCTCTTCCCTCATTCACGTAAGACCTCGTGCTCCTTGAAGTGCATTTTCCTGTGAGATGAGGACAAACACCCTCACATACCCATACACAGAAACACAATTCACATAAAGGATTTTGTCAGTGTACTCACTGCCATATTTAGCAACTTCTGAAATTATGATGGTCTGCAAAGGACAAAATAGTTTTCATGTTACAACCTCAGGTGCCCATTGGACACTTAATAACTATTAATTACTACCGTGTTGATCGCTACAGGCTTTGGAGTTCTGATTCTTTAATCTTTCCATTCCTATTAACTGCTTCCCACCACCACCCAAAGTGGTGAGATTGTTGTGAGTCCTTAAAGTGACTCCCCTGTCACTATATAAGTTCTAGTTCATCTTGAAGAAACATATTCCCCTTTACAGTGAAAAAGTATGTTCCTCATGACAAAGATCCCTGCTCTTCAACCCCTGATTACCACTAATCTCCGCTTTTGTCTTCCCCAAGCATGTTTCTTCTAGCCATGACTTTCTCCTAACCAATTTCATGCTTCACATCTCATTTTTTATGAGGTGTCTCCCCATGCAAACAATACTTTTGAGGGGTCAAATTGCTGGCATGGATGGACATAGACCTACACACCTAGAAGCAGAAAAATATTTGGCTGAAATGAATTGCTTCAATTATTGCTTCTTTTACAGTAAGGGGTCTTTAATCTGTTAAACCAGGTCAAGCCATCAAACAACACTCTATTCTGCTTAAAAAGAAAAGTTCCTGTGTTCTCAAATAATATGTAAGGGCTGCATCTGAAAAAATGTGCAGGCCTGTAGAAGGGACCATTGTGCAAGATGGCTTCTGCTGTAACACATGCCATTGAAATGCTTGGAATTAAGTTCTGTTTAGATGATGAGAAGAACAACCTCCCTTGATTTTAGAAAGGCAAAGTATTGGAGTCTGCATCAGTTCTGGGTAGAATATTGCAAGGTCATGGTTACCAGTTACCTTTCCCTGACTCTAGTCTCTTTCTTGTTAGTAAATACATAACAATATTCTGAATTGCTGTGTGTGTACATGGATGCTAATCTTTGAATTTGATAATTAGACTGATCAAATTGTTAGACCCTTGAAATAATTGCAATAGGGGAGATGTCTCTGATGGATCAGTTCTGGAAATACTCATCATTTTGAGGTAGTTCTTTAATATCTTTTGTTCTTTTTGATAATTTCTAATCTCATGCTTAAGAGATGTTAATTTCCCTCAACACTCTTGCCAAAGGATGCTGCAGATGCAAAAGAAATTCAGGCGAGACTGAAAAAGAGCTTTGAAGTGGAAGCCTTTGGGGCAGTAGTCTCAGAACATTCCCTGAACTAGAATAACTGGAGCTTGGGTGAATATTAGGGAAGAGATATCGTATATGGTGCCTTGTTCTTCTTATATTCACTTGAGGCTACTGCTATATTTTGGGCTAAGGAGACCCTGGAGCCAAACCAGTATAATTGTTCTGTTCTACAATCTGTTTTACAGCATGTGTTCATCCTAGGGACAAGAATCTCTGATTTTTTTAGGGGGGGAAGACATGCCGCCATTGCCACGTTCTCTTGAATCAGAAAGTTGCCCATTTTCTTCTTATCTCTTTTGCCATATTTKGATACAAGATTTCAGAGGTTGGCATGAGATATCCATGAGTTACATCACTTATAAAAAAGGCTTCTAGCAACAACTGGCCTATGCCACTGCATTTCCAGGTTACAATTTTCTTTACTTTTTTTAAATCATTTTGTTTCCTTCTAGTTATAAGAACTAGTCAATTGTTGGAAGCATGGGCTTGTGGCAGAAGCTTTTGCACAGATTTTTGCCAAGACTGTTAGCCAAAAGCTTTAATCAACACAGATTTTCCTTTAGAAACATAGCTGCTTCCAGCATAATCAACTTGCAGTAATGATTGAACCTACTAATCATGTACAGAAGGATTTAGACTAGAGATTTTGGGCAAATGTAACTTTTTAAMTGTTTAATACCTATATTTATCTGGTTTGTGTTTACTGAAAAAAAAAAATAAAAATGGCAGATAACATTTTACTGGAGGGAATGATTACTGTCTGAATATTTCTCAATTAAAAGCCTATTTTAAATGTTATTTGATGTAGAATTCTAGATCCGGACAATTTTCCAAGACAAAGTAAACAGTTAGCATAAACACATTCTCAGCAGAGAAGGGATTTTTTTTTAAGAAAATTAGACAGTAACCACGTCCCAACTAGGTTTTTAATTAAAAAGAATTTCTTTGTCAAAGACCACTTGTGAATATGTTATTTGCATCTCCTTAAACAGTGAGTTTGCATGAGAAAATAGTAGAGAGTTGTGAAAATCATGGCTTTGTAAGATAAATTTCTTATAGGTGAAAATATTATTCAAGGATCAACTAACATTTTTCAATTCTATACTTAGCTCTGTGTAGCATTTTAAGTACATTAGGTTTTGGGAGAACTTTTGTTTGCTTTTGATTTGTTTTGCTTTGATTTGTTTGATTATTTTGGAATAAATTCCTGTCAACATGGATACATTCCCACCTAGTGTTTCTATTTGGATGAATTAACATTCCTGAAGGAAAACACATTATGCTAGATTCTTTTTTTGATTGGTTCTCTTTCTTTTTTTCTTCCTTCATCTATAAAAGATGAACTAAAAGAGCTTGTGAATATGCAGTCAATAAAGGGAAGAAAATAGCTACCATATCTCAGACGAGGAGAAGAGGCCATAAAAATCTCAATAAGTCACTGCTGCTCTCCTGGTTATGACTGGCACCATTTGCTGAACTTCATTCCAAACACCCAGTCCAAAGTGGCATGAGGCAAGTCAATCGTAGGGTCTTTCTCACAGTGTAAATCATCTAATGACACTTTCTAGAGTATCTACCATTTTTTCATTACTGCCAGTACAGAAATATGTAACATTGGAATGTGAAAATGTGGGACCAGAAATGAATAGCATAAAACAAACAATGCAGCAAAGAGGCGACTGGGATGCACTATTTATTTTTGTCTGAGTTAATTAAAAACTTCCAAGATAGAACTTTGTGGATTGTGGATTAGAATTTAGCACCATTTGAGCAGTCAACRGACAAAGTTAGATCTAGTTTGTCACAGAATACATGAGCCATAGATCTCCTTCAAACTTGTTTGTTCCTTGATCCAGAGAACCCTTTTGCTGACTCCTGTGAAAGCTTTCTGCATCTAAAATATTATATTAACCAAAAGTGATATTCAGTGTTCAACAGATGGGCAGTTTTCCAAATGCCTAGACTGAGTTACTTGCTGTACCACTGTAGTGCTAATAACTAACCATAGTAATGCAATTCCATTCATTATGGCTTTAACAGGAGCACAAGATCTGGGCCTGGAAAAGACATCCTCTTATCAGCGAACCCAGCCTGTGCTACCATAGTCAATGTGTTATGTCATTCTTTTACCAAATATATTAGACTTTAGCTTAAAACTGTTTRCCTACCGATGCCCTTGGAAGCTAATTCTACTATTTTACTAAGCTAGTGGATTGAAAAGGTCTTTTAATTTACAATTTTAAYTTGTTCAAGGCAAGTTTATGCCAGTGTAGTAATGGTCCCAAATTACTGTTTAATTTAAACAGCTCTTTTAGGTCTTTTTCCCTGGAGACTGTCCATGATATATTTATACAGAACAATGCTATAATCTCACAGATTGTTTTATGTTAGAACAAAAAGAACAAACCTTTTTATTCATATGCARTAAGATAAGCTCTCCCTGCCTGCAGGCAACCCATCAGTGTTCTCCACAAATGCTTCCATTAGATTTATTTTTCTTGAATGCGAGTGACCAGAAGAGCACACAGTGTTCCAAAATAAGTCTCCCATAAAATGCCATTAATAATTCTCTGTCAATAACAGAAATATTTTGCCTTATAGAGAGACACAGCCACAGGATTGTGTCTGAACTTTTCATGTCTGCACCGCAGTTCAAAATGTTGTTCACTATACCTTAATTTGTCTCATTCCCTGTCATCTCCAGTATCTAAGTTCATGGCCTGTTGTCTGTTAATAGCTTTTAAGTCTGTGACCTTGCAGTTTACACAATTGAGTTTCATTTCGTTTCTGTGTGTGTTTTCAATGTCATTCATTTCTTCCTGTCTTGCATTTTGATCATGCTCTATTAATGATGCTTTTCAGCTTAATTAGAACATTCCTACTTTTGTGTCATGTTTGTTAATGAAAATAACTAATGCTGGAGGAATTCCACTTGTAATGTTTCTACAACAATAGTTCTCATTTTAAGACAATTGCCTTTATTGTATTGCCTTTAGCTAGCTACTTGCTTACATCAACTAACTGGGAAATGTGCATTTTTTMTTTCTGTGTAAAAAAAGCTTCCTGATGGAGTTGCCTTTTAGATGATGTCACTAGATTATGATGGTACGCCAATAGTAGAGGGATATTTTCTTTCAACATTCTTTCTAAATTTGAAAAATGTGACCCACTATCAATATACAATACAAAAGGATCTTACAATGTTAGTGGGTTACACTTGAAAACCCAGCAAGTCAAAATTTTTGTATTTTGTGTCTGCCAAAGGAAAAAATAATAATAATTTGCAATAAAGATTGCAACCAAAAGAAATGTCTGCAGCCTCTGTGATGCAACACATCAGTCGATATCAATATAACTATTAGACAAAAAGAATGTTCTTTTTGTGTCTTGTTATCCAGTCAAGCTAATCCATGCAAATAGTCTTTATGCATAACTGTCTTATTCAGAGACTTGGCTGTAATCCATCAAACACTTCTCATCCATTAAATATAATTATATGCTTTGTTGGAATAACCAGATGTTTAGTGCTGAGCTGAGCAGATGTCTTTGCTTCATACCGGAAGGTTATAAACCTATTTACACCAGCAATAAACTACAAGCATTAAAATGATGGAGGAAGTGAGTAGTTCTCACTTCATTTTGGCAAATTTCCAGTCATTCATTCTCTTTGAATCAACTTAAAAAGATCTTAAAAAAGATACTAAGTTTGTGACACACTGAATTTGACATAAGAGTTCGTAAAACTTGGCTGACCTTTTGCTTTGTAATGAGTGTAATGATGAGCACTTTGGGTCCCTTGAATAGACTTGATTTCTCTTGCAGTGAGTTTGTTTTCAAAGACTTTGAACCAGAACTTAGATAAAGAAATAGGCATTTTTTAGAACAGGTCCTTTCTGCACTAGAGAGGGTCTTGAGGGTGAGGACTATGGCCCACGTTTCTCAGAATTTCTCTTTGAAATATAAGACTGGGCATACACAAACCTTTTGCTTTGTTCAATGTGCTGCTTCCTTCTCTTCCCTGAAATATGAGTTCCAGATGCAAAGCTTTCAGGGAAAAGTCATCTGAAAGGTCCAAACTGTAATTACTTTGAGAGAAAAATGTAGGCCTAGAAATCTTYGGTTTTCACACAAGTAATACATGCTTCATCCCTTGCCTAACGTTTAATCTTGTTTCAGTATTTATCTGACAGAGGGTTGTAGCCTAAATTTAAGTCCAAAGTTTCAAAGTAAAACTTTGCTGAAAACATTCATATTTCTATTTTTTAAAGGTCTTAATTAGATATGCAGGGCTGATCGGCTACCAGAGTGCACTGGCTGTGTTATGCCCTCAGTCCAGTAAAGCACTTAAGCACTTAGGCACATAAATACTTTCAGAGAATCCATTTCACAGAAATTTCAGAGGGACATAAAATAGAAATGTTTTCTTCCTAAAATGAACAATTTAGAGAATTTTTCTTTTTTTTTCTTTTTTTTGTAAGTTTTTTTGCATTATTATTATTTTTAGGACTTCAGCAGTTTCTGATAATCCTGAAATATATGTATTTCTTTAACTGAAAAAGTTAACTCGAGCATGTAAATAATTAGTGCATCTGATTTCTTGAGTCAAGCCAATTTAGGATAAAGTATGGAAGGAAGAGTCACTCACAAAGGAAGGATTTAAATGCTGGAAAGTTTAGAAGCTTGAAAAGGAAGGACTGACTTGGGAGTCTTTTTCTGCAGAAAAGCAAGAAGTAATCCTCAGGAAAAGCTAGTAAATGGGAGAGACACGGGGCAGCCAATAACTTGGGGGTCTTTTAGAAGAAAAATTTTGGGGAGGTAAACTGTAACAGCGTTTTGAATAAGGAATAGGTAATGTGAGGCAGAAATCCAATGTTAAAAGTCATGAATGGTAGTGGTCGAAATAGTTGCTGTTAAATGAATATCTGTGTGTCTGCTAAGGCTGTATCCGTTAGTCAGAGCAGGATTACTCTGGGGGTTAGTAATGAGCAGGAAGAAATTACAGTATAGAATCATTCAGAAGCAGAGAAAGATGGTGTATGACATTGGTCAAAAGCACATTTATTATATGTAAAGAATGAGACAGCAGTCTGAAAGAAAAGCAGCCATGGTGGCTGCTTGGGAAAAGGCTCCCAACTGAACTTGGAGCCCAGGGGAGATTTAGTATCCTACAGGGCATGGGTGGTGTGAAAGCCTTGGTTCAAGAAGAAAGAACTATTGAGAACAGTGGGAGGGGGGGAAAAAAAAGCTTCATTTACCTTTATTGGTTACAATGAATTGGCCTGAAAAGCCACATGACATTATTTCTGTTTTCTCATTTGAAGAGCTTTGCAACATTACTGGAATGAACTTTTCTGATATTCACCCATGCAGCTTYCAAGGAAAAATTCCTTCACCATTCATGCTCATGAACTATGACGGCTTACAGAGTTACACGCCCTGAAAAAGGAGTTACAATTGCACAGGGCAACTAAGCTAAGATTGGAATGCAGGGCCTTTACATCCATTTCTTGTCCATAAAACCCATTCTGTCATTCCACCAAGTCTGAAGAATAAGTAGACTCATTTTAAACATTACCAAGTAGACAGCTTGTCATTGCATGTTAGCTGACTCATTGAGATTTCTATATTGATGATCAACTAGGCAGAGGGAGGACAGTTGAGATATTAAAATAACCTCATTGTCATATTTGCAAATACAAGTTCTTGTTTTAACGTCTTTATACAGTTTGTTGTTATTTACTCATATTTTTAATTGTTCTGAATGTGGTCTTTACAAACTGATTGTCCTGCATCTTTCCTTGACAGGCATCTGTAATTTCAATTATRGTTATTTAATAGCTGAACCATTAATTCATTAAAGGTAGAATTGTTTGGTGTTAAATTATTGAAAAGCATCTATTGCAACTCTGTATTTGTCTTCAGCTTTTACCAGTGCTGTTTGAGAGGATGTAGTCTGAGTCTTTTTTAGGTGTTGGAGTCCTAAYCTTTTAGTTAAACTCTATTAAATAGTTTACATTACTCAGCACTAGGTAATGTTGATTTGCAGAAGAGGACAATCTCATGATAAATTGCATTTATTTCTAGTCTGATGCTGAGTCTCTGTGAGGCGTTAGATAAATTACTTATTTTTTTCGGAGTCACCATTTATTAACAGAAATGCAGAGACAGTGCTACTCTACTTCTAGTATGATTTTTTCCATTTCATTTACAACTTCATGGCAGTGAAAGTAAAAGAATACTAATACAAGTGCTCAACAATTAGGATTTGTCTTCACCATCCTTAAATCTTAAAATTTCATTTCTTACTTTTCTTTGGTATTGAATGCTCTAGGTTGACATTTTAAAAGTAACTGAAGTTATGAGGACTGAGAATGTATTTTCCCTTTTTTAATAAAAGTTGAGATTCTCTGATAACAATGTGATTCCTGCAAGTGAGCTCTAAAAATATTACTGCAAGTTGTAAAATGCCTTGATAAAAGTCAGAAGAGATGACAACGGTGGGAGCATCTTGTGTCATGTATTGGTACAGTGCCTAGAACAACAAGAACATTTTATTATGAAAAAATAAAAATAAAATATTAAAATCTCAGTATCTTATTTTATTAACTAGGGCCAAGAGCCATTCCTGATTTGAATCTATTGTCACCTGAATTGGAATAGGTGAAATATTGCTGGGAGGTTTATTTTTGTATTTTTAGTGGTGTGAAGAGATCAATTAACAATCATGGTTCAGAGATATCTTCTGCCAGAGGAATGGTATTAACTAARGGATTCAATTATCACTTCTGTTCAGTTGGAATTCATATGGCATCATGATAAATGGCTCCTACTGCTTGTAATAACAGTGCTTTGCACACATTTATTTTCTCTTGTTTACTTAATAATTAATATGCCACCCCCAGTGACAGTATGTGGGCTTGTTTACAAAACCTTCAACAATCAATATTTATTGCCCATGTGACACAAAAAAGTATATAAATTTCTATGCATTTGTACTGCCATAACAATGTTATTCTAATGCTTTCAYGGTAAAACCCTGCCTGTTTTTTGACACTGGTCTGCTGAGAGCCACAGAATACAAATATTTGGGAAACTTTCCACTCTGTATCTAGAAATGCTGTTTGCAGACAGCTGAGTTGGTACGTTTAGGGCAATTTGGTAGTGGTATGAGAGTATCATTGAGCAAATCACCTGGAAATATCTTTTTAGACATAGTTTGTACATCTCAACACTGTTTTTTGCCATACGAGTTAGAAACACCCTTCCCCCTTTCCTAATGGGAGAATCAAAGTAGTTGCTCGCTTTTGCCCAAATAGATGCAGAGGCCTCTGTCAAGTAGAAGAAAAAAGGATGGGCAGCAGTAGCAGTGAAGGTGTTTTCCAACGCAGGGCTTCAACTCTGTGGCCAAATAGTTAATTCTGTCTCCGGAGGCTGATTTAATCTTCCTCTTGCTTTACACAAGTCTCAAAACACCAGATGACAAAATGAATTTACTGAAATGCTTAAGCTTTTATATAATCAGTCGAATCAGTCACTGAAATTGCTAGGTTACAAGTCAGGAACCTAACAGAGACCTATGTAGTGAAGAAAAGAGCTCTGTTCTTTTCTAAGTGCTTGGCTACGTCCCACTTTAGCTGAATATGCAACCAGCATTTGCACCATGGATGGTGTTGGGTTCGTGTGATGATTCTAGCTTAAACGTTAATGATTTTTAATTGATTTTCAAGATGTCTGTTAAGAATTATTCATTTTATGTGACCCTGTACTAACAACAAGCCAGAGTCCTGTTGCCTTTTGGCCTAGAATAATATTTTTTTAAAGGAAAAATGTCAACTTCCTAGAGTGACTTTAGCAAGAATCTGACTCTTGCTAAAAAGTGGTGCAATTTCTAATGAAGCTGAGCCCCACCATGTCACCACTAACCTGAAAGCCTCCATGCTGTCTGGATTGGGAATATCTAAAGTGCTCGGCAGAGTGCATTCCTCACTGGGTGTATGCATTAGCAATGCAGGCATGGACTCTTTCTTTGCATTAAAAACCTTTGTGTATTTCTAGGCAGCATGATCTCATACCTTGCTGTTTCCTCTGATGCCTGCGACAGTCCAGATACCATCACCTTGGGGCTTTCAGAGGATTGCAGCGGGAAGCAGGAGCATGCTTGACTGCAGATAAATAAATAAAGTTCACATCCCTAGACAGGCTACATATAAGTCTCCGGGGTATCTTATCCCCTATCAGAACATTCCCTGGCTCTCCAGTGTTTGTTTAGGGTGGGAGTACACTGGKGGAGGTTTGGTCTCTGAACCTCTGCATCACATAACCTGCTCCTGACTTTTTTTACAATCCACTTCAGCACTATTTATGGCACCCAGTGCTGTGCCCAGTAAGGAATGGTTGATGCATCCTTCCCCAAGGGAAAAGCACTCCACAGTCCTCAKCAGGAATTCTGCATTGCACACTGTCTCTTTGGGCAGGGGGTGACACTGAGCTAGGGGGCATGTTGAGTTCTGCTTTACTGCAGTATAGGTATAGTAGCCAAATGGAGCTACATATAATAGCATCTCAAAGCCTTTTTTGCCTTTGCAACTACCTTTTAGCTGTGCACGTTTCTTCTAAGTCCTGTGCATATATCCATTGAAAAATGCTTTCAAATACAGCAAGGTTAAGTATTTAGGACTTCCTCAATTCTTAATCCAATCCATACTATCCTAGAGGAATGAGCATCCTCCTAAACAACTATACAGCTGGGACATAAACTCAGCTTTATTAGAGGTCACTTTTATACCAGAGGCAGCCAGAAAAATTTGATCGCTCCATAAATGTCCAGACCTTTTTGGCTGCATTTCAAGGAGAATCTTGTTTCACAGACGCCTTCTGTGAAATGGTATTTGCTCTAAGAACTGCACCAGCCAGGCACTGATCCGTTTGTTCAGGTGGAAGACATTAAAGGCTGTGAAGACATTAAAGGCTAGAGAGTATCTTATCTGCAGAATGGGTTATTTCATTCATCCCATTTGCTTGGCAAAATTTTGTTCTACCATTGAAGTAATTTAGGGTAACTCTCTCTTTCCCTCTCCTTCTCTCCTCTGTTTTTCTTCTAGTAGCAAGCCTGGCTCGATCGTATTATTGAGAGCTAGAGACAGATTTTTTTTTTTATGTTTCCTTCTTTTTCTCCCCCACCTCAACCAGTCAAGCAATTTAGTAAGTATAATTCAATCCATTTAATACTTAACAAACCCGCCTTGCTGTAGAAAGTGGTGTGAGTAGTTAGCAGCTCAGTTGTCTGTGTTGGTTCTGCATATTGTTGCTGGGTGGTGTCCAGAGCTGCCATGGCACCAGCTTGTTCCCTTTCCAGGAAACATGACACCAACCCAGGACCATGAAACATAAAACGAGGTTATGTCCTCCTTCCTTCTCCTTTTAGCCAGGCTGGCTGGGAACAGTCCATAGCCTGTAAAGAAGCTTCCTAGTCCTGGTGGTACCCACCATGCGTGAAGGTGCCACGGAGTATGAGCAGAAATGACACACTGGTCTGGAGAACTAAATCTATAGAAACTGAGCAGTCATGCTAATAATTCTGGAGATGGCAGTACAATTTGAGCTGGAAGTGACTGCTTGTGGATGCTTTTGTGAATCTCCTTACCTAACTGCTGGCTTGTGAAATAGAAATCAGAACTGCAATTGTCCCTGCCCAGTGCAGTGCTGCTGTTGCCACAGGTCTGGCTGAACTTGAAACGTGAATAACTGAAATTTCACTTTGGGAAAAGTGAAATCTCCCTGTGATTGGGATTATCTGTATAAAATGATAGTTCCTGCCTCAGGGAGGTTCCAGTCTAACCTTAGAAGTGTCATTTCTGCAGCTCACAGGCAATACAATTTTCCAAAAGGGCTGCTGTTTGAAAAGGTGGTTTGAAAGGAAGCTGCTTTAGAATAACTGGAAAATAAAGGAATAAAACAAAAATGAAAATTCAATTTGAGTCTAGCAGAAACATTTCATTTAACTTGACAAAATGGTCTATTACATCTTTTAAACTCAGTTTAAACTCAGTTTTAAACTTAATCATCATCCTTTTTTTGYGTTTGCTTGCTTTATTAATTAAAAACTTCAGTTTTGAAAATATTGAAACACTTTAGCCTCTCCCTTTCCCCTTTTAATATAGAACATAACATACAAACAAACAAACAAAAGCCTGTGAATATTTTCTCCAAAGCATCATTTTCTTTTGGCAAACTTGTTCTTCAACTTTAAAAGAGTTGCAAAAGAGAAAGGAAGCCTTGCTCTAGGATAGTGGAATGGAATTAAATAAGATGAGTGCCATCTACTGGCAGCGAATCCTCACCTGTAGCTTCCTTAACCTCCTCTGCACTTTGGCATTGCACTGCTTCCCTTTTATTAGAACTCATCTTTATTCAGGGAAGATAATAAAATACTCCATCTCTCCACCGTCTCACGCCTCTGGATGAGCAAAAGGCATTCTGTCGTASTCTTAAATTGTAAGTAAAGACACTTTATAATTAAGAAGGTGCCATTAATCATATCMACCAGCAGTAGTTCAGTGTTTTAATTATACACAAATATTGTATTTAGTGTCTTCCTTTTGGTTATTCATCACCTCCATCCACTAGACTGCTGTCTGTTTATTATTTATTAAATCCTACTGAAGACTTGCTATGTTTTTATGAGCATAAAAAAGGTGCTTCAGAATTGATACCAGCATTGCTTTTTTTTTTAAGCATAGAGCAGAAAGTCATATTTATAGCTGGGTTCTGTACACTATGCTCTTAGCTGTATATGCATTTGCCTGTAGCACTATTCCATTTGTTATAGCTAGTGACTTTTGATAATTCACCTTCTTCACATGTGCACATTCTAAATGGAATTTCTAATGGGTTATTCACTTCTCAGGTAACAAAGTTAAATTTCAGATGAAAGGAACAGACAATGATAGACTTTAAAGCTATCAAATCAACAAGGTGCATATTTAGGTCTAGAAACTTGGACTCCTGCACCAGATAAGGTTGTCAAAGAATTTTGAAATCACCCAGAATCAATGACTCAGTAGTGATTTAAAATAATTAATAATTTCAGTTTTGTTACTTAGAAAATATAGCACAAAATAACAATTTCAGATTTCCAAATATTTTCAGGGTTTTAGAGTTAGCTTCAGTTTTAATTGCTATAAAACTTTGGCTTTTCCAAGCATGTAGGTTGGAGGGGGAGATCAGAAACAAACCCCCAAAATATAAAATTGCCATGATTTGAGAGATACAGGAGCTAATGCTTACCAGGAAAGTGAGATTTCAACTTGGATATGCTAGGCTGGCAGCTTAAATAACTGAACTTTAGAAGTTACTAAAGTAGCTATACAGCTCTCCTTTGGATTGACAGATGCATTATAGAAAGCCAGTGAGGTCCAACTTAAAACATCTAAATTTCACTTCAATTCCTCTGTCTAGAAATTCTTTCCTCTAGGTTACAGGCTATTACAAGCCTTTCAGATATTCCTAGCCATAAAGAAGCATGACTTCATATTTAATAGAGAGAAAGAAAGAGAGAGAGGGGGAAAGAGAGATCTCTGGAAAAATAAGTTGTCCATGGAAATATTTTACTTTTGAGAGGAGGCTTCCGAGTATCTTCTCAATGGCTGAATACAGACAGTTTCTACCAGCACATCTAATAACCAGGAAGGATGCTAGACTGTGAATGATGTTTTAAATTTGTGAAAGGAGAAAGGAAAGGGTGTGGGAAGGGGGACAGGAGAAGGCAGAGCTCCTTTGGCTCATGGGTTGCGCTGACCTGAGCCTTGAGTATCCTCTCGGAGAGTGACTGCTTCTTCAGCTGAGCAGAAAGAGAACAATTTGATTGCAGCACTTATCTTGTGACTTCATGGACAGATTGACAACCTTATTCACAAATTGTGCTGTTTGACCCTGATCTTTTGACAACTCCTTTAATAAAGGGTAGCTCATGCTTCTAGGAAAGGCATTGTAATACTTCTTTTGATGGCAAGATAATGATTCAGTCTTTTCAATTGTGTGTGTCTGAAGGGTACTGTAGGGCAGATCAATGCAAGTGGAGATTTAACATGCCATGGACATTATGTGGAGTCACAGTAGCATTGTCATAATAAATCTCAGAACTGGACATCCATAAACTCAAATCCATCATAGTAATGTGTTTTAATGAAGTAACATGCCCTTTTTCCTCCTCATTTTATCTCATCTCTGTGAGTCTATACAATCCTAGGGTTAGTAACGTACATACACTGGTTTAATTCCAGCTGCTTCTAGCCTTCTGAAAATTAGGTATTTAGTTTTATGTAGTTAATCTCTGTTGTCAAAGGATATGGATATTTCCCTCCATAAGATTCCTTCCGACTACATAGAACTGGCTAAACTGTAATTTGTACCCATCTCATCCAAAAGAGGACCGTGCCTGCTAGGGAATTAGTGCTTCCTGCCCCGTTTCCAACAGCCATCAAGATCTCTTGACTGTCACAAGCTCTGCTGTCAGATCGCTTCCATTTTTCCTGCCATTGGCAGGAAAACCAGGCTCTGGTCTACACAGGCTGCTTTATCCCTTTGTTCCCAGCTTGTGGAGCTGATGCAAAGACACCGCAATAGGAACTGGGTTGCACAACCACTGCTGACACCTCAGATTGTAGCAAATGCCTTATGTCTCCAGAGTCTGTCAGTCTTTTGCCTTTGTAAGATATACTCACAGTGAAAATAAAGAGTTCCATGGAGAGCTCACTTTTAGAAAGTAGTTTGACTTTTTCTTTATCTTTTATAACCTACATAGTAGTTTTCTCATGATTTATAATTTTCTAACTTTCTAGGTCTTTTTTTGGCTTGTTGGTATATCACCAGCCTTTACTGCGGGGAAACCATACAAAGAGAAATCTAGCTTTCCTCAGTTTTATATACATAACAGTTTCTACAAGTGATTTCCAATCTCTRGATTATATGGGCAAGGTACTCATTGAGCATTTCCAGCACACAATTAGAGCCAGTTTTGAATTTGAGAATGTTTTTTGTCCATTCCCTGTGAAGGAAGGATGGGTGAGCTATTGCTTCTGGTTGTCTGTGTGAATACAAAATAGGAAATTTGCCTGCTGTGAGTGTTCAGAAACGTGTACGTGTAGTTTATCAGCTTCATGAATGTTTTTCCCCAGCATCTGTGAAGTGATTTATAGTGATGACTCCTATTAAATACTATCTTCATATTCAAGGGTAATCCTTCTCCCAAAACAGGGTATAATATGGCTGCTCTCCATATAAGAAACACACTTGATATGTGAAAGCTATATTTAATGGTGACACTAATCCAAATCTGAGAAGGTTAGCACTCCTGATTATTGTTAGACTTTTCACCTCAGGGATAGATTATGTCATCTTTATTGAGAAGAAGAGAGTGTTCATGAATAAGAATTGTGGATAGGATGCATCTCACATAACTTTAACTCTGTAAAAATGAGACATTTAGTCTAAACTAGACTAGCTTTAAGGTTTCCTGTTTTGTTAAAGAACAAAGAGAGCTATATCTAGAAGACAATCCAATCCACTCTTGTGGGATCCCATCTGTCTCCTATTATGCCAGAAGACCCCACTGCTGGGATCTAAAGTATGCATAGCCTAGATGATCAGCTTAGACTAGGCATCTGGCTTTTCAGCCATAGAGGATAGGTGGTAAATTAAGCTATAATTATGAGTTTTGGAGCAGATAAAGTAGTAGAACAAATATCAAGTGGAAGAAATAAAATTAAACCTAATATATATTTTTACTTTTTCTTTTAAGAACTCTATTTATTGGTATCCTCAATCTATTTTCTTCTATTCTATAATTATATTTTTCATTCAGCCAAAATCTATTATCCTGCTGTACAACACCTCTCATTACAAATCAGCGCCTGCTGAATAAAAACTATCTTCATTTTCACAGCCTTCTATTTTCACATATAAAGATTCCCGAAGATACTGTGGAGTTTGTTAAGGGTAGATCGGAGGTTTGGGTACCACTCCTATAGCATTCAATTATCTCTTTTTCTTACAAGATTTTATGATATCTATTTAGGTTGGAAATCTGACTACTATATCAGAATCACCAATAGACAGAAGTTGTCAGTATTATGAGCTAAGGGTTTAACTCTGAAACCTGAAATCCTCTGTTGGGAGTGGAGAATGAATGATTAGTAGATGAGATAAATAGGGCGGGGAGAATAGTTATTATTGTGAAGGTCAAAGCTCTGACTGATGATATCTACAAATCTAGATCAAGGCATCTATTTGCTGCCATTGCCATTGCCAAGGCTGCTCTTCTCGTTGAAAGGTCAGTTTTTTAGCTCAGTGCTTATTGACCACAGGTGAGCTTTGCCTGCTTTGTTCTAGGTTTGTCTCTCTCCTCRAGTGATCCTGTGCTATGTTAATAGGCCTCCAGCATGTGGAACAATGATTTAAAGAACAAGCCCTCAATGAAACAGGATTTAATGTGAAGCATCTACCAGACTTGTATATGGAGAGGAGCAAATATTTCTTGATTTTGGGCTGTGGTGGGAGAGTGGGAGAAGAACAGGCATTTTTTCAGTATTTATCCACAGCAAAAAAACACTTGCTTAGCCTGTGCACGTGGTCARTGAATCAATGACTTCTCTTAGAGCTTTATTTGCTCCTTTACATTCTTTTTAGTCTTTTTCTCTGTACACTGCTGTGCATTTATGGGATACATTCATCGGCTTGCTAAATATGGAGAAGCTGAATTTCCTCAGGACTCGATTCTCTGTAATTGAATTTTCATGGAAAGATTATTTGGACACTGCTATTTCCTGGTAAATGGGAAAGGCTGATATGCCGAAAGATCTCCTGGTAGTGAAAGGCCATAGCTCAAAAAAAAAAAAAAAAAAAAAAAAAACCAATAGGTGTAGAAATCCAACCATTTTGAAAGGTAAGACTTTAAATAGAAAAATTCAGAGTAAGCTGTCTCCTTTACTCTGCTCTTGACTTTCATAGAATTTTCTTATTAAAAAATAAATAAAAAAAAATCGGTAATATATCAGTAAATAAGTAAAAAATCAGTATTTACATCCTGGCTTTCCACGCTACATACTCATTGCTGTGTGTCATTATCCTTCTTCTAATTGTCTTTACATAGATAAATCAAGAAATGTCCATATCTTCACTCTGAATAGGATGTAACTACCTATAAGCATGTCAAAACACTGTACTACAGTGAGCTGAGCTGATGCTAAATATAAATCCTGCAGGGTTTTGATTTCATTTTTAGAGCATATTATTGACAGAAGCATATCAGCAACATACTTCCAGGCACAAGGAAACTAATGATAAATAAAAGAATTATTACTAGTTGTGAAGTATTTTATGCTGGCTGTTTTTTCTTCCTAAGAAGAGTGTAATGACAGTTAAGGAAAAGTCTGAATATAAAAGCATTTATATATATATTTAACTGTATGTATATACACACTTGCATGCCTTTATAGACTTCTTTTTCTCCTTGGGAGCATGTCTCACTACTCCAGTGGAGCCTTAGCAGAGCTCAATGAGCTAATTTAAAGACTGGAGGAAGCAGAGCTGGATGAGTGCAGTGCTATGCTTCTCCTAATTATACCTGCTGAGAGGAATTACCTGCAGAGTAAGCTAATTAGTCCTATAATAAGTTATTATCCTTGTATAGTGTAGCACTATATCGTGTGGACGCAACAGGGTCACCCAGGGCTAGGTCATATCCCTCTTAACATGAATTGCACTGAGTTGTGGAGATGCATCTTAGGTAATTAGTGACTGTTAAATCATGTGCCCTCAGTGGATGTCAGGGTGAATGGTATCCTGAGCAGTCGTGCCACTGTGTTCTTGCCTCAGAAAGTATTTGTTCTCCTTAGAAGAGTCCATGTTCCATCATACATTGTCACTTTCCAGMAAAAGTGATGTTTAATATCACTTGTGATGCTTATTTTGGTTCTACCTGTTAGAACTACTGTACACAAGTCACTGGTATAAAATGTCTGGTGTATGGCATTTCTAATTTTTTTTTAATTTAAACTAGCAATATTTTTGAGATATTAAAAAATAATAAGTTCCTATACATGACAGATATTTTTGGAAGAAGCGTGGTGTAACAACAACTGGAATTTTTAATAACAGTGAGTTTTGTGGAAAACTAAAAATATCAAATCACAGAATCATCTCCTATGAAAGAGATGTCAGGAGAGGATCTGATCGAATGTCCACCACTCCTACTCAGCCTTGGCCATTATATTCATGTGGTACTTATTTACAGTGTAGATGATAACCCAGTCAAAGAATCTACACTATGAAACCGTTCTCAAAAAAAGTATATATTTTGTTTTGAGATCAAGCTCTCTCTCAGGGTAAAGGATATTTTTTCAGCACAATAGGTGTCAATATCTTAGTACTAAGTCTTGTATCTCTACTTCCTCATGATCATCTCTGCGAAATTCAGGTAGAAATATCATACTTATTTGTTTTCACTAACACTCTGAGCTGTATTTCTAGAAACATAACTAGTTGTTATTTTTATCTATGAGTTGTTATTATTAAAACTCCAGGAAGGAATAGCTAAGACTACAGAATATTATTTATCTCASTTCTGTGAATTAGGTTATTGATTTTCTCCCTCACCAATTCCAATAACATCAATAGAAACCAATGAATCCCTGGGAGACTATAACATAACTAACACACTGAATGAGCTTACGCCTACTTTTTACTTCACGTAACTGGAATAGCAGCTGTGAAATCAATGGAACAGAATCAGTTTACGTTAGCGAAGAATTTAGTGTGTTAATTTGGGGATATTTTACAACCTTCCACACTCACAATACTCCCTTTGAGCTCAAAGAAGATCTTAGCTTCACAGGAATATGAATCAGTCCTTGTATGTAAGATTTATGTAACTTAGAAATGATTGAAACTTTYAGAGAATAAGGATTAAAAACTTGAGGAGTTGGTTAATGAGATGCATTCTCCTTTCCCTGTGAGTTGACAGGTGTTGATGGATCGCCACACACCTTTGAGTTTTCAGTATTTTTTCATATTACAGCGATGGCTAATAAGCTCCAGCAAGGACAAGAGGAAATAAATGATTCCTCCTAAGAACTAAGCATTAAGACTTTCCATTAAAGATTCCTTTGAATTGACCACAACAAGCTCACAGGTACTGCATTAGATTCACTTCAAATAAAAATATCCTGGAAATGAAAGTAGGAAATAACATTGTTGCAGAAAGGAAGGAAAGGATTTAGGCAAAGCAAACAAAATAAGAATATAAAAGAAGCAGAAGAGAAGGAATTGAGAAGCATTATCAAGAATTAGCTTAATTAATTCTCAGGAATGATTCCTATATTGAGATGTAGCATAGAAACTTTTGGGAAACGCGTGGCATTTATATCCCAGAATATTGTGTGAAATTGCATAGAACAAAGCAATTGCATGCTCTTAGAGGGGTAGTACTGGCACGTATACAGATTTTTATCCTCAAAGTGATTTAAAAAATCTTGTACATTATGTGAGGTAAGAGATACTGGCAACTAGGATTTTTTTTCAGAGAAGTTGAGTGACTTGACCAAGGTGACAGTATGAAATAGAAAATATAAATTCCTAACTTCTAGTCTTTTGCTTAGGTATTACCGTTCTTGGAGAAAACAAAACAAAAACATGGTCCAGTAATTGTGATATCATCAACCTGTAATGGTGGCATCAAAATCTTTTGGCGATACAGAAGATGAAAGGGTAGTGAGAAAGAAATAGTCATAAAGACGTGGCCTACGCTTAGAATTGACCTTCACAAAAAAAAAAAAAAAAAAAGTGATTACTTGAATCAGGCACTGTGATGAAACATCTTGACTTTGTGTCAATATGAATTCTATGTGGCTGTCATTTTACTATCCCGATACACCAACAAAACAACTAATGCCTAAAACGTGTTGTTCTTTGAATACCCAGGGATACTGCTGCTAAATATTGTCAAGTTTTCTGTTGATTTCACTTTCRTGGTGGCAACCCAATTTCATCTTTTCATTTACCAGCAGAAAGATATTGCCATGCAACAATCTGCAGCCCCAGTTTTCCTGTGTTGTAAGAGATTCTAAAATTGGCCTGTTTTCCATTTTTGTATTTGTAAACATATMTTTAAGAAATTGTAACTGTTGATTAGAAATAGAACAAATATTTTCACCCACTCAGCAAATTGTCAGCACACTGTTTTCTTCTATTTTCACTGTAATGAGCTCAATGATCTTATTGAACCTCCGTATATTCTGAAGTCTCTCTTGTTTAAGAAATTCCACATGTCATGGAATGCCATGTCATGATCACCTATTCATTTTCAGCAGCAGAACAGTAAAACCTGGCTCTGTAGCTTAAATTTGCCGATCCTTAAATTCTTCCTGCAAAAACAGATGACAAGTTCAAGTTTCTTCAGGACCAGAAAAAAAGAGAAAAGAAAGAAAAAGAAAAAAAAAAAAGAAATAAAACCAAAAATGGCAGAAGAAAAATGAGTACAGGGTAGCCTAATGACAGCCTAATCCCTGAATGTTGAACTGAGGAATGGAAAAAAATCATAAGATAACAAGCGAGACATGATTCTCAGTGATAAATGTGCCACATTGTTCCAACATAGGCTTTCAGATGAGAATAGAAAGGTGATGTCAGCCAAGAGCACTAATTGGAGTATCAGACTTATTTCACTAACTTYTTAATCAGTTTAGGCTTTCATGACTGCCTTTGCATGAAATCTAGAGCTTGTTAAATCATTGCAAACTGCATTTGTAATGATATCAGTTTTAGGATAAATTCTCATCCAAATCTGGTGATCTGGGTACTGTAAATATCTCTTCTCCTATTTTTTTCAGAATTTTGACTTAAATGGAGTTGCACATCTCACCGATGTTTGTACAACAATCTCATGCTTTTGGAGTTGTTAAAATACTAATACTTTCATCCTAATCGGTCCCCTTTAAACTTATATTATTTTCTGCCATCGACCAAAACAATATTGATGATGTTGCTTATTTCACATTATGATTCCATTCCATTCTGAATAGAATTATAACACCAGATTTATAATATTATTTAGGTCTGTGAATTWCATATGATCATAAATTTGTACATCACTTTTTTTTTTCTTACTTTAATTCTCTTATTCTGATTCAATACCTCAATTCTGTAGGAAAGTTAGGGAATTCATCTTTGTTAGCAAATGAGGTTTTGTGAAAAATATTTATGACCTCTTATTTCAAACAGTCTTCTTTAGTTGTAAATGTGTGTAAAGGAAGCATGACAAGCAATTTGCTGCACAGCAGAAAATATTAATGATCTGACACACTCATACCTACTTTTGTGATCTGTGACTTTTATTTTTTTAAGTGACAGATTACAACAGAGAATGCCTGGTGTCAGTTGTGTCCTGTTCTCTGCTCCCTGTTTGTAAGAAAAGAGGAAAATGTGTCAAGCCCAGGAACTGTCATTAGTGCCAGTGTATTCCTCACAGGGCTAGTAGTAGATGCTTAGAGAAAGAATATAAGAAACTGAACAACCACAGTGTTCTCCTCTTAAGCTGGAGGACCCATTTTTCCTAATGGCATTAGATGTCCAATTTGTTGATTGCAAACATTTTATTTATCATATTTGGTTCTGTRTTCACTTTGTGAATTCCCTCTGAAACAATCATGTCAGTCATCTGCAATCATTCATCAAAGCGTCCTAACATGTGAAGGCCTTTAAATTTTCTTCATCAGGATTGATCCGAAGTTGTCAAAGCTGATGGATGCCCATTAGCACTGACAGCGTGTTTGGCAGAATAGCATCTCCTGWAGATATTAGCAGCAGACTGAAAGGACTGAGAGACAGCAGTGCCCAATGCTGTCCAAGGCYACAGTTAGGTGCCTGGGCTCTTGCCACCAAGCCCCATGTGATCTAAGTACCTCAGAGAAGAGATCATCATTCCAATGTGTTGCATGGTGGCAAGAGAGTCAGCACAGGCCAGTGGGATTTGCTGAGTGTGTTGTGAGTGTCTGGAAGTGCCCCTTTCTGCTGATTTTTGCAATGTTGCATTTATAAGGCTGGAATTCTGCTTCTGTTTTGACGTCATGTGCTTTTCCTCTTCCCAAACCGGCCTTAAAGTACAGGGTGGTCATACTAGGGAACTTCAGATGTCAAAATGGATAAAAAAAATAATGGCGGCACTTTAGATATTCCAGTGATTTCCTGTCCTCCTAAATGGATTTTGCTGTCTGAGTTCTTGTGAAAACAAAACAAAATGAAAGAAAACTAGACTGCCTAATAGCACATTAAAAGATTTTTTGAAATCCTATGGATTTCAGGCTTKTTCCTTAAAATGCCTGTCTTCTGATGGATCCTTTTATGTCTTGAACTATCTGTCTGATAGCTTTAGCAAGAGTTTTTGAACTGGTGATGGATAAAGAAAAAGAGTGTAGTGTCATGAGAACTGAAACTCTCAATATTGTCAGCATTAGGAAAAGATTTCTTATGAAAGTCTCCTTCCCTTTGCAGCTCACCCATGTTGCCTACAGGCATAGTGTGCAGTAGTCAAGCCCTGTGTCTGTGTTTTGCCTTGAGACAGCTATTTTTCTTCTTATTATTTTATTTCCGTAGCCATATCTTAATTTGAATCACTTTGAGATGTTAGATATGATATTTTTAATATTGTGAGTGTGGTAGGAGTGTTAATGAAAACAGCAGAGACAATTCCAGGTTTTATAATGGTGGATATGACTCCGTTAAAGGATACAGCTGTATTTATTTCAGAAATGCTTAAGTTATCATCCTCAAAGTGCCAATAATATTGAAGCCTGGGAAAAAAAAACAAAATAAAATCAAAGTTATGTTAGGAAAAAATAATTCCTATGAAAAGCAGAAATAGTTTTACCTTTCACATGTGTCAGAACAAAACGACAAAATATTATGGGTTTTGGCAAAAGATAAACCAGGACTTTGCGTTTTCATGCACATTGCTGATAATAAGGAATGTATGATTTGTTACTGACACTGAATTCTTTAGTACAAAATCACTTGGAAATTTCTTTTTCATCATTCTCCAATGCAGCATCAGTGAATGTAAATCAACTGCATGTACTGAAATTTATTGAAGCAATCAGTCACTGTGTATTTCTACTCCTGTTTTCACTGTGTTCTTGATCCACTCTGATTTCTGCTATGTGACAACCAGTAGCTAATTTGAAGGGGCTAATTGGGATATTTGGAGAACAAACTGATCTTCACTTTAGAGTCTCAGCAATCTCAGTTTGTTTCATTTTTTTTTCTAAGGAAATATGGTCGCATCCCTCTTTGATGACTCTTATTTAAATTAACAAACATAAATTAATTAGTACATTCAATTCATAGGTAGACTATGAGAACTTCTGACCTAAATTCAGAGTAATCAAGCCAGCGAGCAACATCAAACCAATAATTCATTAATTTTGCCATGCATTACCAATAAACTACAAATTTACCAAAATATCAGATTACAAAATGTACTCAACCCTTAGAAATTGTGGTGTAAGGGTATCTGCAAAAGTGGAAATGCATTTGGTTGTAAGTGCCAGCTTAGTGGTTCCACTGCTTACAGCTTTCTCTTGGTGGCTTTAAACTGGTAGCTCACCATCCTGTCACATATTTGACTGCAGAAATGATCTGAAAATGTTATAGTGAAATTGTGGTCACACACAACCATGCAGATCCCACAGTTACCTCCTCACTATATCGAGATTTGAGGTTATCCTTTTCAGTGGCAGGATCTGAGCTCTCTAGAGCAAGAACTTCTGAATTGTAGGAAAAAGCAGATATTAAACTTGTGAAAAATGGAACAATACAGACAAAGTATTGCATCATTTTGCATCAAAGTTCATCCCATGTATTTTTAGTTGATAACACCCTAAATGATTAACTTAATTTTGCCAGTTGAGACAGTTGCCATAAAGAAGGTACATAAAGACTAGGAGTCCCCAGGAAGCTGCAGAGAGGTTAGGAGCTGAAGAAGGGATGTATCCATACATCTGCCTGATGATCTGTAATACAAAAAGTTTTGTGCTCTACTGTATGGGATGTTGGAGAGTTTAAGATTTATTCACTTAGAAGTTATTTCTTGTCTTTGAAGAACAGATTTATGAAAAAAAAAAGAGCCTGTGTAGTATACAGATATGCTGCAAATAAAAGCACATACTTAATCATTATGAATGCTCCTACAGGCCTCAGCCCAAGAGACATTTGCATAAAATTGCCCATATTCTTTCAGCTGAATGATAGGTACAAAGCAGGGGATATATCTGAGAAGTATATTAAGCTAGACTGTTAYATATGGAAAGGGCTTACAGTTCAGCTAATGTTACACTTGAGGCTGTTCTGCAAAATATGCCAGCACAATTAATGTCAACACCAGATAACCAGTCACTGTAAATATCCTTGGAGGGTTTCTTATATCTTTAAGTAGAAATCCCATTTAAGAAGTAAAGTTTCCGAATGTATCCCTGAAAATCAGAGGTCAATTCAATAACCTACAAACTAGCAAGCAAATTTCATCTCCATTTAAAGGCGAGTCTTATCTTCTTTGACAGGAATGGGCTAGCGGGAAATAAATAAATGGATGTCTTTTTTTTTCCTAGAAGAGGCTCTATATTAAGCACTCAGGCTGTCCCTTATGCACTCCACCATTGTTAGGCTGGACAGTACGATGTACAATAAGGAAGGTCTATTTTTATAACACATCATTTCAACTGCCTCTCCGCAGGGCTCCTACCACCCTGTAACTTGACTGACTCCATTCCCTTGGTGCTACTTCTGCCTGGGTAGGCCAACATCTCTGCTGCTTTACGTATGTTTTTTCTTATTACTAGTGCATTAATTACACAGTAATATTTAGAGGACTAGGTGAAGGGAAATGTGTCAGCAGACATACGTTTAGAGTGTTGAATGATATGGAGACCCACAGAAGCAGAGACTGTCTGAGCTGCCAGTGAATGTCACCGAATGTCACCACAGGGACAGGGCTCAGCTCACTAATGCTCTCTCCTTTGGTCAATGCTGTCCTGCAAAATTTTGTTCTCAATACCATTGAAAATCATCACAAGCTGCAGAAAAAGAACTTTTTCCTCCTTAGGTGAACCACATCAGAAAAATCTCATTTTCTCAAAAGAAATCTGTATTGGAGAACTATGGAAGGCTTCTCAGCCTTTTTTTTTTTTTTCTTTTTTTTTTTTTTTTTTAATACTATTGAACTGTTGCATCTAAGCATCTCATTAATCAGTCAGGTCTCCTCTTCTAGACTTTGGAATCCAAAAGCTCTCTCTTAGGGCTCTTAGGGACCACTTTTAACCAACTGAAATCTGAAGAGAGGTGTCTTTTCTCTTTGATTTATCAGGTTGCATTGATTTTGTGCTGCGCTGATTCCAGGGTTCCCTGGGGTGCATCACAATTCTCTGCAGCACTTTTCCCTGCAGCCATGTCAACTGATTGCCCCCGAGCTGATGCCTTTCCCATCAGCGACAGAGGATAGAGAACTGATTATCTAGAAGACTGAGAGGAAAAAAATGATAACTTGCTATTGATGTTGTTTGCATTATATCAACCTTTAAAACTGGATTTACTTTGGAATCACACTTATGTAAGGTAGTGAAAGAACCTCTAGAAGCTGACAGTTGCCACAAATGCACACCAGATGCTCAGGTTACATACCATGACCTGTTATGGGCAAGGTGAAAAAAAAGGGATCTGATCTAAACACATTCAAGCTACTGAAAATTCTCTCTTGCACTGCACATTTCTTTTCAGTTCCTGAGATCCCTGTTTCTGCAATGCCTACAATGTAATAACACCAAGGCCATGATAATCACAGCCCATCTCCCAAATGAACAAAGTGTCTACAAGTACAGAGTGTCTCTGCACTTTCTGTTTCTTGCATTGTTTGTTCTTATCAGACCTATTTCAGTGCAAGATAGAGGCAATTACAGTTTCCACCAAAACCTGCAACCTGATTGAATTCTGAGAAACTCAAAGATATATAAGATGAAGATAAAAATGATCTTTGTCTATGGTTCATGAAAAAGGCAGTTGAAATTTGAGCAAGTTTTGGATTGCCATTAATTGGTAAAATATAGCAGAAAAGTGATTTTTTTTTTTCAAATAGAGTAGCACTTTAATAAATTGTGGTTCAGATAAGGTGAAGTCTCTTCTAGGGCTTGTCTTCCATCATATGTCTCTGTTAGAAAGCTGTAGTACAGCCCTAGATAGGAATGAGTGAGACGTAAAATGTCTCCAAATCATGCAATAAGCAAAGCTGAATGCTTATTCTACTTATCTTTTGAACTATTTTCATTTCACGTGTTTTTAAAGATCAGTAGGAACTGTCTTTGTGTTTAATTGATAATTAAATGCTTTTTTAATGCACAAATCTCTAAAGCAATGCCTACCTCCTGACCTCTGACAGCCACTTGGGTGATTTAATCTCTGAAAGAAGATCTTAAAATTTGTCCTACCTACTTTACAAGTCGGCTTAAACAGTAATTTTCTAAAAAGGAACTTTTGTTTTACAGCAGCAATAGGTGTTTAGGGAATTATCTGTTGTGAGAAAAAAATGAAAAGTAGAAAATTGAATGTGGATTTTTTTTTTTTTTACTGAATTGTTATCTTTTCAGTTAGTGTGGATATAATCTAAATTAGCTTTGAGAGAAACAAGATCTCTTCTTTCACTGAGGAATCGCTTCAGCTCAGCTGTATCAGGAGACTGTAAGAAACAGAGCTAGCAAGGTCCTGACAAGTCCACTTTGTGACTAACTTTAAAATTTGTTCTTATATTGCCTTGGAACTGGAAAAAAACTCTCTCTCGTATTTATGTCTTTTTTAATATGACACCCTCCTGTGCAAAGCTGGGATGACCAGAAACAGTCTGGAGAAGGCAGCCAGCCACAGCAGAGTGCATTGGGCATGGCAGAAAGCAGTACCAGCGAGGGCCTCATGGATTCTCCCAGAACTCAAATTATTCTTTGTAAAAACCGGTTCTGATTGTTTACACAAGCTAATTATCAATGTGCCAATAACAACAGTGAAATGAAATGCATTATCCTGTTCCAGGGATTTTGCACTCTATTACTCCTGATGTTCTAAATCCATTTCAATCATTTAGGTAAAACGTGTGGATCTAATTTATAAAGTGCAATTGAACTGTAAGTCAATGGCTTGTTGCTTAGTTCCAAATCTACTGGAAAACAATGAAAATGTTGGTGTCCCTTTCTCTCACTGAAGTGAATGCTAAGGCTAAACACCTGTTTACTCATTGATTCCACAGGATTATTGTCTTGGCACTGGATTAAGTGCGTGAAATGACATTTGCTTATGTAGATTTTATGCAGCAGTAGTTTACTTTGTTATTTTTTTGCCTTATGAGCCATGTCACGTTCACCCTTATAATTGAGTGTACTTTCTAGGTGGTGCCTTTACAGCCGATGTGACACTCATCATCAGTGAATGATGGAGTGTTTTATCTGGCCCTTCATGAAGTAATGATAAGGGTAATTGGCACTCCAGATCTCTAGGCAGTTAAGAAGTGAGTGAGTGATGGAAAACATCTATTTTCCGAATCACAGATTGCCATCCAAATCCTGAGAGGAGTTTGGTAAATTTTAACTGTCAAACTTTAATATTTCTGATTAACATATTTTTGCCTTTAAAAACAAATTACCTTTCTTTCTCTGATTTTCTTTTCACTTATTTTGCAATACATATAACTCATTGGTACAGTACTCTCAGCTGTAAATCAAGATAATTCACTTTACTGCAGCAGGGTTGTAATGATTTATATTCACAGTGGACCTGCCACAAGAGCTTTGTTTTTCATTTACCTTTGTCATTTCTAAAACTCAAAAGAAGCATCCAAAAAGGATAGCAGACACTGTTTTCCATTCTTACATTGTGAACACCTGAACAGATTAGAATTAATGCCATAAAACAAAACTGCCTGTCATGTTTTCCACAAAACCTCCAGTACCACTTTTCCTTTTTTAACTTACTTTGTCAGGATGAATACTGCTACTGATCAATATTGGAGGTGTCTCTCTAGTCTGTTATTTCTGTGAATCTTATATTCATTCTACCACCAATTATATGCTTGTTCATAGAGGGATGGAAATAGATTTTTGTCTGATTATATTATAGACAATCTTAAATCTCATATTTATATGGATCATGTTTTCTGAGCAATTCCACTTCTTCTGTCTGATTTTACATAAGACTCCCCCATCACCCAAAAGAATCAAATTATGTTTAATAAATGAAAGTATAATTTATTAATATAAAAACCTCAGCAGCAGTATGTAACTATTGAAAAAGGCATGCACTGAAGGAAAATACCTTTTTTTTATGCATATGCAGAACAAGATTGAAATGAAAAAAATGTATATATTTTTAAGCCATTGTATGAACTCTGGCTTCTTGTACCTTTTGAAGCAGATGAGGAAGAGTAAAGAATAAAGCTGTACTGAAGGAGCATGCAAGTCAGTTATATGTTCATGCATATTTACTTTAAGCATATAGATACTTTTATAGTCCTCAGCCAAAACTGYAGATAGTTAGGGCTGGCAATAAAAGAAGGAGAGAAAAAAAAGGCAAACAAAATTTTGAATTATAAACTCTTCCTATATATTGGTATTTTTTATTGAAAATCTTTTTTTTTTTTTTTGCTTAATATTTTAACTAAATTAATAGAAATTCCAGAAATATTTTTTGAGGGAAGTAGTATCATATTTACAAATGGTTCAAGTATTGTTTCTTAAACAAAATGATGTTTTACCAAAATATGAAATTTACCATACAGGGGTATTTACAGAAATGTTTTTTCATCATGCATTACTGATAGACAGATTGATTGTTGATTATTCCTTTCTCTGGAATCTGGGATGCAACATGCCAGCTATTTATAATTTACAAAAGTTAGTTCTCATCTACCCAGCTAATAGCAGATATTGATTTGGAAAATTATAAAACCTATTATTGTTTTAATAGGATGCTAACACAGTTTTGATTATCTGTGAACTATCTGCTTCAGATCATTTGCCTTTTGTCTATTGAGTTTTATTAGAGTCATCTGGATCAGACTCCCTCATTGCAAAAAAAAGATATTTAAAAAAAAAATCTAGTTTGCTAGGCAAACTCTCAAGTTTGGCTTGTTCCATATAAATCTACAAAATCCTCCATCCCAGAATTGTACCCAAATATGCTAAAAAAAAAACAAAAACCCATGCATTAAATAATATTGCATTGTTAGAGAGAACTTTCAGTAACCATGGGAGAGCAGCAGGTTTCTGGGAAGTCACTTGAACTCTGAAGTTGGGCCTTGGTGCAGGAGGATGGTTAGAGACGATGAACACCAAGTACTGGAAACCTGAAATGGCCCAAATTTGGGAAAATAGGAGGGGAGGACTGGTGCAGGCCTATCTGCATATTTTGGAAGGTCACTCAAACTGGATTATGGCCTCAAAGGAAGAGTGGGACATGATGAGTTTGGGCAGATATACCACAAACTGATCATCGTTCTATTACATTTGCCTTTGTGCTTATTCTCTGAKAGGAATTTTGAGCTAGAATAAATTATATGACTATGTGGTGTGTCCTTGGGGACTCGGCAAAAGGTCTGCCGGGACTCAGGAGACCTKGGCATACCAGGGACCAGCCTGGTGGAAGCGGAGCCTCCTCTGGGAATGAGTCTTATTCATATCTAGCCTATATGGTGATTTTTCCAGTCCTCAGGTAGTCATTCCTATAATTGGARATTAAAGTCCATCCTAGTAGACTTCACAGGCAGCTGATGAGGACTGAGCCAGCTCTTCTATGGTTCTGTGAAGCAGTAGGTGAAAATATGAGAACAGAAGATTTGATAGAAATAATTCATGCAGTTATCTATAGCTGAATAAGGATCATTCATGTATCATGATGATACTGCTTGAATGAGATGCCGTGAATATTATTTAAGTGAACTTAATATAGGTGCATGGCTATATTAACAGTTCATCTATCTATCCTAGTTTTGGGAAATCCTAAGAGATGCTGGAGCATGGGCATGTGACAGAATGGAATTACATTAAGAGAGTTTAAGTTACCACAAGTATCTTGAGTCTCAGTAAATGGCTGTTTACGTGGCCACCATTTTGAAACTAAAATGTAGCTGCTTAAACCATCTGAACCAGTAAGTGGATGAACATCTGGTGAACATGTACGTGTTGGAGTGAAGCTGATTGAACATATTCGACTGGAGAAAGGTACAGACTCAAAATATTTATTTTTTATAGCTCCCCAAATATTGCCAATGTTACTTGTGTGATTCTATAAATTACCTCTACAATTACAATACCTCTAACACTGTCCAATTTTAGGCACTGCACTTCAACAAAGATATGGGCCATCTAAAGAATGACTGAAAACACAGCTTATTAATAGGCTGCAAAGGCATTGAGGTTATTAAAAAAAAAAGTGATAAGGAACATGATAGCAATCATCAAACATAAAAAGTTGATGCAAAAAGGAAATTAATAATATTCCCTTCATGTCCATTGTGGATAGTACAAAAAGTAATGGAAATTTAATAGTGACAAGGGAAATTTAACTTAAGCATTAAAAAAAATGCAACAATAAGTGCTATTAAGTAMCGAAATAAATTGCCTGGGGAGGCTGTGGGTGACTCTATCATCATTAAAGTCTTTTAAGATTAGGTTGAGCATACACTCATTTGTAATAACAAAGATCTATTTAGTATATGATGGGCAAAAGTTGAACAATATGATCAACTGGAAGCCTTTATAGATCTGTTTTCTCTTATTCACTGATAATTGCTTAGCAGTATGGGGGATAGTATACATTTGTCAAATATAAATCAGTTATAAAACAGTAGCAAAAATATACCATTTTTGTTAGAAAAATACTAAAATATATTAATATAAAAACCAGTCAAATTTTTCAAATTTGACTTTTAGAAGTCAAAAGTTCTTACACTGTRAAGATAAGCTACATCTAAAAATTATCCTTTAAAAATAAGTGGACATTTGCAAGGTTAGGGAAATATATGTCAATCCTTTTGGAAATTTTAAACATATCATTTTATTTGGCAGTAATAACCTAGATAAAGAAGATTAAAGGATATGATTATGATGAGGGCTTTAAAGACAGTAAATGAAAGCTGGTATCATAATACAACGCTGCATTTGCTYATTGCATATTTCCAGAGCTATAACTGAGAACAGAAGTCATATTGCTATCCTTTATACACAGTGTAGTTAAGTTCAATTAAATATTTTTCAAGAGACTCCTGAAATATCAARCCAAAAAGGGGAAATAGTATTATGACTGAGTGACTTACATGTAAGTGAACATAGATAAAGATGTACAATTATTTCTTTGGTTCTGCCTGGGTAACTTTCTCATGACTCTTGAAATACAAACCTGCTGTAATCATTAGGGCGCGCATTAATGAAAACAGCTCAATATTGTCTTGGAGATATTGTCCTCTTACAATGACCTTTGGACTGAAATGTGTGTAAATCAGGTTTATTTAATTTAGAACTCTTAGTAAACGTGGACTTTGTAAATATGAAAAATTAATTACTGAGTGTAATATTTATCATAAGGAGCATTAACTCATTTTCACCCTACAAAGTAACTAAGAAATCAATTACTTTTAAATAATGTTCAGTGTTCACAAACCTTAYAGGTATGGACCAGAGCAAATATGCGCAGATTTCTCCCCTTATTCTGGTGAGCATTGTTACACTCTTCACACTTGGAGATACTGTCTTCCAAATGGATTCAAAGGTATGTAAATGAGCAGTTCTTGGCTTCTGTAAGAGAATTTGCACATCAATCCAGAAGGAAGTAAATTACTGATAGAAAAAGTATAGTGTAACAAACCTGCTGTCTGACAGCGTGAAACGGTGAAGTCCTTTCATAAGTGGTGCATACCTTATGATATATTCTTGGCAAGGGATTGTCTGAGGTAGGTCCCTGCACAGAAGAAATGTTTCAGACAGGACTATTATTCTCCCCATATATAGTAGAATTTGAACTGTTGCAATAATTGATCTTCCACTACTTCTGCAGTTCTGATAAATAAATGCAGAAATCCATAAATTCCTTTGGATACTCAAACTGAAATTTTTGTTTATGGAAATCTCAGTGGAACTCAAGAGTTAAAAGAACCCAAGAATAAAGCAGTATTTTGATTTTTAGGCATATTAAATAGCTTAGTAATATGTAAAGAAGTTTTGAGAGTGGTAATAGGCTGACCTCCCTCACTCTCCCACTCAATCAAATGCCATTTTCTGATTCTTACTTTCCTCCTGTCCTTTTTTTTCCTAGTGAGTTACAGTTTTCTTGTCAATATTTTTCCTCTCAAATTCTTGAGCTCCTAGCTATCAAAATCTCAACAAATTCAGTCTCTTTGTGGTTTTGCTACTCTTATCTTTCGTGACTTCAGCTCATGGGCTTTCTCAAACCTTAATAACAATTTTATCAGTGAAATTTCGCCATGGTCACATAGCTGTTCTGAACCAAACTAGGCCTTGGCTTACAGGGAGCTGATCTCCAGGACTGAAGGTTACAAGATTGCAGTTCATCCACTTTGCACATGAGCAATGGAATATATTTCACATTTGTGTGCATTGCTCTGAAATCAAAAGACAGATAGTTTGTCTCTTAAGATCCTCTTTGTTTAGAACCCTGAGGTAACTAAAAAAAAAAAAAGGAATTTTCATAAATGCTTTCAAACATCATCTCTTTCCCTTATCTCTGAGGTAATTGCAAAGAGTAACTTAAAAGGGAAAAATWCAATGATAACTGAGTAATGACTTGCATTTATCTAGTAATTTTAATCTCTGAAGGAACTTAAAGAAATGTAACCACATATCTCCATGTTGTGGGTTATCCTTCAGTTCATATTAAAAATGTTGGATATAATACATGTATTAATCATTCTAATTACTACAGCACTTAATTATTCTTTCATATTCAAATTTACCATTCTTTGGAATTTGGAAAGTAATAGCAAAAATTATGGGCCATTTGTTTCTACAAAAACTGTATGTAACCTTTGCTAGGAGCTATCTCATTTTAGACACTGGATTATGTCAGAGGTCTGTCMCTCTTTCCCCTACAATTTTTGTCTTTTATTACCAGCCATGAAAAGATCATGATCCTTGCAGATACTCTTCTAGGTTTGCTACTATTTGTTCCACTTAAATAAGAAAGTCAATATCCTGCAGTTCGTGGTTGACAAAAACATGTAGAGCAAACCTATTCTTTTATCATTCAGGAAGTGCTGTCTTCAAGAGCAAATGCCAGCTTGGCCAGAGGTTATGAACTGATTCCTTCGTGAATAACTCACATCATACAAAAGATTTTAATGCACTGAATTTTCACAATTGAGATCTGTCAGAAACTGCCATAAGCAATCTGTTGCTTCTCTAAACATCTTCTTGTTGTAGATATTTCCTTGTAGACTTGGAATGAGATTCATCTTATATGCACATAGTACTCAGTAAAACTGCTCAATGAAACAATGCCAGTTCTCTTCCAGAATGAAAGCCTCCARTGATTGACCTGTTTCTTTAGACCTGTAACAAGACTTTTTACAGGCAACATCCATTCTCTGAAAGTCCCTCAACATCATTCATGTCCCACAGTGAGAATTTTCAACCAAAGCCTATTCAAGAATTCCTGGTCTCAGTATCAGCATGGATGTCTTTGAGGGGTGCCCCATAATCTGCTACTCTGAAACCTTCTTACCTTCAGAGTCTGATCTAGTAACACCAGAAACAGACATAACATGGGCTGAGGTTTCCAGTCCCTAATTCAATAAAAGCACCATCAATATAAAGATCTGGTTGTTTCTTGATGGTATTTTCCATTACTCTGTCAGGAAGTAATGGTAAATTGAATCATTAAGTGTATTTGCACCTGTGCTGATCACAGCATCTCTGATCACCCTGCTGTGCATTACAAGAGAACCCGTAGGCTCAGGATATAAGGGTAACACTCTTCACAGACCTTTGTTGAATCCATCATCTTTGTTTACAGATAGACAATCTGTAATACAGATCACACATGAGCAATTTGTTACTATTTGACTAAGGAAAATGGAAAAAGACATGTGAATGATGTACCTCATTTTGGAGAAGCAAAATGTTTCTGTGTTAGGCTTTTAGATCTGCTGGGGATTTTCCTTTTTATTTATTCACTGCACCTTTGGCCTTCATATTTGAGAGATTTAGGCTGAAACATGTGTATGATTGATGAACACGGATCTTAAGCAACAATGTCACATRAAACAGCAGATACGAGAATGCATTTGACAGAGACCAAGCTATCCCCAAAACGCAAATATCTTTCACAATGACACTTTATACAGAAGTGAATGAAAACGTTCAATTAAAAATTACACTGAAATTAGAAAAACTGCCTAAAATATTACTTAGGAAACAACCAAGCAATAGCATAATTCAGTTCCCAGGAATGTTTTGAGTGACAGCCAATAAAAGACCAAATACTTGAATATCAGCTTTGTTTTTAAGAGAGCTGCTCTTTGCAATCTGTTCATTACACAATGGTACTTTGTAATWTGTTCGGAGAACATTTTTGAAGGAGTGTATCCAACATTTCCAATTGCTTCTTGAAGGCTTGGCACAAAGGAAAAAGAGATGAAAAAAAGATTTTTAAAATGGGGAAATTAATAAAATACCAGGCTATTTTTTTTCTCTCATCTAATGTGTGAATAATCTGATCTGATGGAGGGATTAAGAGGCCTCATTTAGTAGCTATAATAATCAGATAACAGATTATGAAAAATGCAGGAATKAGAACCTACTGTTTGGTGCTTAGTATCCAAATGAGCTCTCAGATTCATGTATATCTCTACTGAACAGAATAATTTTTAGCAAGTGATAAAAGTGGGCAGGAAAGATGTTCCCTGCTATCATAATCAAGCACTTCATAAAGTAATTAATTAGATAAAGCCATAATGCACTGTAGGCAAATTCTGATGTTAAATGTGTAATCTCACATTATTCGTTCAGACACAACCCTAGRTATTGTATCCGGATATGCTGTCATTCAAGTCCCTTGCAATCTATGTAATTGATTCCTTGATTGCAGCAGAAGTGCAATACACTGTGAAAGGACAAATGTATTTGTGGGTTATCTAATCTAGAAGAGGAGAGAAAGGAAGACATGAGAAGAGTCTTCAAATATGTAGGGAACAGCAGCACAATAGAAAGGAATTCTCCCAGGGCCCTTAGAGGAAACAAATACTGATTTTAAATTACAGCAAGGGAGATTTAGTTTAGATATTTGTAAAACAACTTTCTAAGAGAAAGGAATATGACTCATGGGAACTATTTTGTCTGTGATGCCCTGGAGTCTCCATTACTGCAAAGAGTCCTTGCAAGAAATGACATAAGTCTAGTCCAACCGGACATAAGTCTAGTCCAACCTACCATGGAACAAGGCCTAGACATCTCCTTAGGACTCTGCCAGTGTAATTTTCTGCTCTAAATTAGGTCTAGTACAATACTTGATATTGCACTGTAGTCTCTTTTTCCTCACTTCAGAAGACTATTACCAAAATCAAAAATGCACAAAGAGAACTGAAGAATGTGGCTTCCCATTGCAGCTCCAAATGGGTGGATAAGATCTAACACTGCATGTAAGAATTTGGGGTGAGCGTAAGTTCCCATGGATGTTGCAGTAATAGCAAACACAAGATGAATGTTGTGGAGTGTAGGGTCTGCTCTGCTATGTGAGAGATCTGAGATGTGAGAGATCTCACCAAGTGGCACATCACTTGAAGTTTACTTCATAAGTGGTAGGTTATTCAATAAGCTTTACCAAGTTCTAAGAGAACTTTATATTTTAAGAAGTGTACCAAAAACTCCTTTTTGAAGCATGCATTAAACAAAGCTATCAGAGAGAAGGAGTAGCATGTAGGCATACCAYGAAACCTGTAATCTCAAGAAGCCTCAGTAACAAATCAAGTCCTCTCTGGCATGCTGTTCTCTCCTGGCATGTATTTAGTCTCCCTGGGAGATCTGTTCTTCAGCACCTGTTGTCCTGAATGCATAAGTGAATGGAATTTTATTTTTTGAGGTGAGGAAAGTTTTGCTGAAACTTTTTTTTCCCCCCTAAAAAAAAAAAAAAAAAAAATAAGGTCTCCATTTCTTTTTTTCTTGAAAGACTGTTTTCTTGAAAGTCTTAGTCTACTTCATGGAAGTTAAAGTCTGTATCAGTCTGCATACAATATGAATCCTGTATTTTCCTTTCATCTTTATCACTTGGGCTTCCAAACTGGATGATTTTTTTTCCAATTTGCTTGCTAGCAAGGGCTCCCATAAAACATACAGCAAGCAAACGGCAGAGAACATGGGAGTGAATCATGGAAAGTATAAACTCATAGAGATGGCTGGGAAGATGAGACCTCAAAAGGACAAAACATGTCTTGGCCATGCATGGAATACCATAGAATGGGGCAGATGCCAGAGAAACTGCAGATCTGGAAGCAGCTGAATCTGCTGAATTTAAATCCATGTAACACTCCCCTGAAAAACTCAGTCCTGGCTAATATATMTAGTAGTTTTGCAAGAAGACCAAGGTAGCTGTTTCTTGAGGAACTTATCTGTGCAACCTAAATAGCAAATAAGTTTGGTGTTTGTGTAGGAATGGTCTCCAACCTACAAGATAGACCTGACTCATATCTCCTCAATGTTGTTGCAGAGAATGAACAAAATAACAGATATGAATATTTCAAAYGAAATTTTCACGTTAAGAACAAAATATTCCTAGGAGAATGTTGAGACTCCCAAAAGTTTTCTAATGAGCACTGGTATAGTTTTGCCAAACAATCCTATTCACCATCAGCAAATTCTGATGAAGTTGCTACAAAGAAACCCTTGCTATAATAAAGTACCACCATTGGCTSTGATTAGAGCTATTTTATGCATGTCTCATAGATAGTATAATAATTTTGCAATCAAAAAGCTTTTGTGCTGGGCCACTTATTTCCTTCAGTCTCTGTCAACTGAGTCAGACATGCATATTCTAGGCAACTGCAAGGGAGTCGTGAGTTATCCAGAGCAATTTCCAAAATGTGCAGTCGTTCTCACTTGAGACTGTCTCAATTYGGGTTTTGTGTGTTCCTACAATGCGAATATTAAATAGCAATAAACATGCTCCTGACTAGAATTTGAACCTCTTATCTAAATATCACTGTATGAACTCAGACCAGTAATTTCCTTTTTATTCTCCCTTTGATAAAAAGTGGCATAAAATCACTACAATTATCGGTACAAAAGCTATGCTGGTTATCACCTGTGTGGAACCGTGTGTTTTTTTCAAGGATTAATAAGGTTTATACACCCTGTGTATCACTAATGTACATCTTTGCTTTTGGCGTTAGCCTTGTGTTCTGCTACATTTCATTTACTCCAACATTGGTCTAGATGGCACTGCTGATATTGAAAGTCAGGAGGATGACTGGGTCCTAATAAGTGAGATCTAGAGACCTGGAATGTATGTGACCTTTATCTTTCAAATGGCCTGTGTAAATCCATTCAACGCACTGCAATAGATAGATTGTTGTTTTCCCAGGGCTATGACATTAAGTATAAAAAAAATCCAGTACAGGARCAATTTGAGACAACAGTCTGAAACAAGCCATTGTTGTAATCTGTCTGTGGTGATATCTGGATCCATCACAACTAAATATGAATGGATGAGGATGCAGAGGACGTGCTGAAGATTATTAAGAGACCTTAGGCATGTATCCTTCTCTTATTGTCCTGGGCTTTAGCTTACTGGGGTTACGCAGAATACTTCATTAACATGGAGTTACATGGAATTTTGCATGAGAATAAATCTAAAATCATTTATGAGGACTTCTATACAATGAAAATTTTACTTGTGTATAACTTTCTTGTTTCTCCACTAAGGACCTCCCTTCCTTTCACTGATGTCATCTGTTACTCTTAAGCAGAACTCAGCCAGTTGGATGCTAAAGGAGTGATTCAGGTGTCTGAATAAAGATAAACTCCTAATGACAGTGTAGATTCTCTAGAATTGTCCACATACTGTGCCAGATATAAACCTTGAAATATCTGTCTTTTTGGATGCCTTGCAGGATGTCCAATGGCATCTAAAGTCCTGCCGACTCATCTGTTTAGGCTGAATCAGAGAAAATAGAAAAACATATTTGATTTTGAGAAAGCTTGTAAAGACCATTCATATCCACCTAGTTGAAACAAGCTAAAGAAAAAGCCATAAAATTGATCCACTGAATGTTTAGACTGAAAACCATCTGTACGCACAAGCTATCCTCTGAAAATGATGCTTGGTCTTCTTAAGTTTGATCTTGACATGAGCAAATAAATTAGAGATAAATAATAATAATAGAATAAAGAATAAAACTTGTCGAGCTTTATCTGTGCTTAAAACATAAGCAAACTTCGCTATTAAAGTTACTTTATTTTTCAATGCTGAAAAATAGTATCTAAGCACACTGAATTTTTGWTTCTATTTGAAAAGAATATTGATTATATTCCTTGAGTAACTAAAAATACGTGAGAGCAGAGGAACGGTTGTACTCAACCAAATGAACTAGTAGTATAATACAGTATTCCCAAAATGGCCAGTTTGGGATTTTTAAGGGAAAAAAAAATAGTACAATCAGGTCAATATAACTTGAGTATTTCCCTGGCTATATAGCCATTATGCTTTTTTCTTCACTGATCTTCAGAAGAACAGACTTTTAGAGATTTTCTGAGACATCTATTGCATTCAAAAATTGGTATTTTCTAATAGACCTAACCTGTTGGTTGATAACATAGTTAATAACTAAATAGCAGGGAAAATAAAATCCATAAATACACATTTGATTTTGGAAGATGATCAGGTAGTCTGATAAAACAGGTAGATTAAATAATTTTTCAGTTTATGTCTGCTTAAAAGATATTCATTGTCTGGGAACATTTGGGCAGCAGAATATTGCTATACAAAACTACTCCTAAGTAGCAAATATTAAATTCAAATGCTTGAATGTTTCCCCAAGATGAGTTTCAGGCTATCTGTTCCATTTTGTCATTTGCAATTCTTTCTCTAGCAGTCCACTGTACAAATCAGTCAAAAAGGGAAGAAGTCAGTGGAAAGAAAATTTAAACAGGCCCACACTATACCTCATTCACACTACAACACATCGTTCACTAAATGGTCCATAAATAAGAATAGGGTCCAGAGTGAAATTTTGCACAGATCAAACTGAGAAAGTGGTGTACAATTTATAAACAGAAAGACAAAAAGGGTAATTTTTGGTTTGATGAACATTTGTCTGTGTTCAAAATGCTAGCTTCCATTTTATGATTTTCTTGGAAGGAGAGCAATATTAAATACTGCCATTACTTTAAGACTTAGCTTGCTCAGATCAGGCCTGGCTGGTGCCAAACCTTCACATTGTTTCCAAAGAGCATTTACCTCTGGCCAGTTCAGAAAGCACGTTCTCAGCTGACCTGTGAGTGTGCACGAAACAACTTGGCAATTCAGATTCTTGTGCATGCATGGTGACTGTTTCTTTGTAGATATATCTTTTGTGTTTTGCCTTGGAAAGGCATTTTTTTGCATCTAATTTCTTAATAACATTTAGATTTCCTGGTATGGAAGATGTGTACAAATCATGATGCTAACAGCACAGAATGATACAATTCAATAAATAGAATTCCATTAGGATCTTAGAGGTAGGAAATTAAAGCATGTGGAAATGATTAATTGATAGACATAAGTGATTAATTGATAGACATAGATCAGTTAAGGAGCAGCTGGGAAATCTGACGTAAATTTTTAATCTTCAATCCCATGCAGTTTCATCTTAAAACTGAGATCTTCCSTGGAACACGGTCTCTGTAAAGCCACTCCTGTAAGTCTTGAGTTGTCTTCATGTTAGTAAACTTCATTCTAGTTGCCAAAAACACTTATATTAATTATACATACTGTATGAATTTTTCCATGTAATGTTTGATTACTTGACAGCTAGTTACCAGCATGGTAAACAATACATGTGAATATTGCAGTATTTGGATAAAAAATGAATGTTAAATGCCTGTCTCCTTATGTTATTACACATTGCAGAAATTAAACTTTATTTTGGAGGATAACCCTAACTCCTTCCCTTTGAAATATCCTTTGGTTCACACAAGCACTCTTGTTAGCCTGTTTTCCTTCTCATGTAGATTATCAGTGAAGAGCAGAGCGAAGAACCTCTAACAACTGGTATTTTGTTACTCCTCCTTTTCTCTTGTAATGAGATGATCGTGCCAGAGAATATCAGTTGAAAGGAAAAAAAAAACAGAAAAGCACTGAATAAGCAATAGGTTAAACAAAATGAGTTCTAAAGCACTATGGAAGCTGAGGAGATGTTGAATAGATAATATTTTCCCCATGAGTTTAAACAAAAAGCCATGATTTTCTTTAGTAAGTTAGCAGGAAATTATAAGTTCGCAGCACTATCATTTCAGTTTTAGCTCAGGATATAAGAATACAACAAAATATTTTAAAGACCAAATGGTTTTAGTGCCAAATTGTTAAGGCTATGCCAGCAAAAATAATTAAAGGCAATTACAGAGAAAATATCACTTAGGGGCATCAGGGGAAGTATTATTTTCTTTAAACAAATTGAATTATATCAACAAAATTATATCAATAAAACATTTTTTTAAATTCTAGCAATGTTATAAATTTTATCATCTTAAATTCATGCAARCTACTGCATTCTGTCACTGGAATGAAATATTAGCAATAGAATCGACATTGTAGTTAGTCTCCATTCAACCCCAAACTTTAATAGAAATAACCTGTCGGATTTGACTGAGTGTGATATCACTGGAGAAGCCTTGAATTTAAACGGAGTGGATAAGGAAAATTGCATGGTTTGTGAAGGCAGCTTTGAATAAAATGGAAATTTTCCTTCAATCCCATTTAGCTGTCAAAAGGGCACTTCTCCTATTTTCTTAAAGATATTTGCCTATAAAGCAAAAATAATGGCTTAGAGAAAAATAACCAAATAACAACATAACCCCAAAAGACACAACCACAAGATAAAAAAAAATCAACAAAAATTCCTAGTTTCTAATTTCCTTTGAGATTCTTTTTTTTTTTTTAATTATTTCTTGATAGAGCTCCCAAATGTTTAAAAGAATGAGGATTTATTCCACTTGATTATTAGATTGCAGCAAGGTTATTAAACACATTCATTTTAGTTAACATTTTAATCTTGAAAATGGTGGAGAAATACAAAAGCCAGAGTGACATGGAAATTAATTAAAAGAAGCTAATTAAAAAACCTTTTTGAAGTTGTGGAGAAACTTAGATCAAAATTTATATGTGTATATATATATATATATAAAATTCTGATTTTTTTTATATATATATATAATCAGAAACTTTGGACAAAACCAAAACAGGGTTTGGAAATGTTAAAAGATAAAGGAAAAAGATGTTCCAAAAGAACATAGCCATCATGCTTACTGCCTCGGTCCCAGAATCGAGAAGATCTTGGTGACTTGGTGAGAAATATGTCACATTTGTGATAGATAAAAAAGGTGGTCAGTAGTTATGCCATGAGAGAAGGATTTCTTGCTGAAGACAGAGGTGACATTAGCTCAGTAATTAGATTAGTGGAACTGGAAAATTKTTTTTTTTTTTTTTCACTGAAGTTCTGCACGAGATCCAAGGTATTACCTGTCTGTCCTTCATTTAATTGGGCTCAAGAAAGAATAAGTGTCTGAATGTATATTTCCAACGATTTTAAGCCTAGAGTTACCATCTACAGTTACCACCATTACAGTTACCATCTGACCTCAAATGTAATACAGAAAAGTGCTTTCACCCAATGATTTTGGAATGAAAAGATTCTTTTCCCTCATTATAATATTGCCCTTTTGCCCGTCATGATTTTATTCTAGCCAATACAGTAACAGTGACAGAAAGACAGACAGGAATATACAACTGTCTGAAAATGATGGCAGTGATCTTGTGCGAATTGAAAATGTTTCTCTTTTAAAGTATGATAACATTCTGGCTGTCAGATATTCACTTTACATGCCGCCCATTAAATGTTTTCTCTGAAGAGATTTCCTGTTTCTCACATCTTGCTGGAGTGTGGACATTGGAGGAGATAGCAGTGTCACCATCTTTTCTTCTTGCTTTAGCTCAGTATCACAGGACATGGAGTAAAAATAATCAGTTCACTAAAACAAATTTTCTTTTGAACCTTGCTTATATCCTTCAAACTGTTGTGCTGCCACATGCCTGAAAAACAATTCAGAGTGATGGATATGATGATATGCTACACATTCCTTGCCAGGACACATATATGCCTATTTTTAGCCTTTTGGAATATTTCCATTGTGCTCTGTGCTTCAGGAAAAAAGAAATGTTTATGATAAGAAAATAAAAGAGAGAACCTCGATGAAGGAAAAGCAAATGTTTCACTGCATAAAGAAATGGTCGTATCTTTTCCAGAATGCTGATTGACTTTGTCTTCTGGAAGAGAGGAGCATGGGGACAATATGTGGAGAGAAAGAAGACTATCCTCAGTTCTAGACATCCTGATACACCAGCGATAACCTGGTTCCTGAATCCTAAGCTAACTTCTTCAAAAAGATGAGAGCCACAGTACATGAAATGTCCAGAATTCATGAGCGGAGCATCACTTTTTTGGCGCRATGTTCAGTCACAGCTATCCTTGTATGTACGGGCTGTCTGGTGCAAGTTCTCACGTAGGAGCCTCAGGACCTGAGGTCACCTTTGTGATGCATGATAGGCAAGTTGAGTTAAAGTAGCCTCTGCTTCTCAAATTCTCCTACAGAATAGGGTTGCTTCTGTTGCCTTGACCTGCATTATTTTAGAGAACAGTTCTGAGACCTATGAGAAAAATAAAATTCATCTCACCCTCCCCAGACTAAAAGACCACACACGCAGAATGCATACTGCATAGAATCCATTAAGAAGTATTCAGGCTGAGAAGAAAACAAACAAAAACCCTAAGCTAAAGAAGCAGCAGCCTCAGCAGGGCACTATGGAGGGATGTTTTAGTTGCTGAAGCAGTCAAGTTTAAGGGCAGTTCTGAGTGTCCCAGTTGAACTGCAGACAGCTGGTTACTTCCMTGAGAAGAGAGGAGGTAGTGGCTCTGAAAGAAGCAGAAAAAAAAAAACAGATTTTGAAGTATGAAAATGGCAATACGCTCTACTGCTGATCTCTTAGGCATTGTTTTGTGGTGGGCAGGAGGCACTGGAAAACCTTCACCTGGGATTTATTCTATTTTCACAAGGGTGATCCACACTGGTGGTTCTAAGACCTTGACGGATATGGGAGAAAATGTCATGGTTAGGGGTTGTTAAAGATGCAATCTTACCAGGTCATAATTGCACTTTGTCAAAATAAGCACTTTGCCAAGCAGGTCCAGGCCAGCACATTCATTCTTTGTGCTGCTAGGAGCTGCCTGGATGCCATTCAAGGGACCCACAGGCGTAAATAAAGCTGTACCTCTGCTTTTGTGCACACGCTGCCAAGCCCTGGCCTCTGCAGTTCTGAATCCTACCATGAGCTCATTTTTCATGAGGAGCTGCTAACAGCGAATGTTGAATATAAATTGACCTGGAGTTTCATAATGTTCCTCACATTTTAGCCTGTCTCAGATTTAAGGACCAACAGTGATGTTTGATTTCATCCTTCTGAATAGGGGGTATGATTTATCATCCAAATTCATTCTAACTAAGAGTCCTTATTCTGGAAGACTATAGTCCCAGACCCCTACAGAGTCACTGGAAAGTAACAAAAGGTCATTTTCCCACCTAAATTTTGTATTTCTTTCTCAAGAGTATTGTCTCTCCCCGCATAGGTAGAACTTGGATGCCTTTATTCATGCTTGAAAACATGAATCCATGACCCAAGCTCTCCCAGATTCTAGTTCTTTTTAGTGCCTGCTCTACTATTTTTATTTTTTTTTAATTACAGATGTACACTATAGAATGAATGAAAGAGACTTTTGTGCTAGAGATTGTGTTTCAGACTTGCTATAAAAATAAAAAGTGTTGCATATCAGGGAGAAGGCATTGCCAGTGCTGGCTTTTTGTAGAGACCTAAAGTGGTTAGCCTCCAAACTGAGAATTATTTGTATGTAGAGCTTGAAATTAAATATTTTGAGTGACCTCCAAAAGGTATAAGTAGTTGCATGTCAAGTGTGAAAGAGGATGACAAAAGTGAAAATTATTAACTTAAATTCTAAAATAAAATTCAGAAGTGAGAKCATCTGGACTGTATCTCTTAATTAGCTGCAGGCTACTTTAGAGAATGAGTTTCTAATTTTCTTGAAGTTTATCCCAGGTTACCCTCTTGCTCATCAGACTGCCTGAATAACTAAGCTATCAAATACGTTGTGGGCAAGCTCTCCTCTCTTCTACTGCACATTTCACTTTACCTTAGTAATTAAATATTCATTGGACAAGAAAGAGGTTAAGGAAGTCATGTGTGACAGAGGAAAACCAGGTTACTGCTCCAGTGGTTATTTAATTAGCTAAACAAACTTGGACAGTTTCAGAGGACACAGCTGAGGAGATCTAATAAGATGTTGACTCAGATACTCTGCTGGAATGACAGAAAACTTGTGTTGGAGTCTCTTGTCTGTCTAGATTAAGCAGCATGACGACAGAGARTGAGTTTTTTGCAAATGAATGTCCTAACCACTGTGTGTTACAGAGACATAACTTGCAAGAAAAGGATTTCCGTTGATTTATAAAATCAGATCTACTTGAGGGGTTGGTCTGAAAGTGAAAGATACATCAAATGCAATTGCCAACAGCTAAATTCTGTATTTTCTTAGTAAGCTGAGATGAGATCCTCATGTGGATGAAAATGGAGCCTATGAGCAGCATTTCACTTCAAATGCTAATTTGTAAATCATATTGAAATTCAACAGAGTAGTTGTTTGGAATGAATTGATAAAATGCCTTGGGAAGGCCATATAGAAGTAATCTGATGAGGATTCTATTAGGGAAGAAAAGGACATCCTGTTGCTCTTTATAGCACATAATACTGTTTTTTATGGATTTAAAACTGCCTAATGGCTTTTTCCTCTAAGGGATTCATCACCTGTTCGATCATTTACACCTTGGTTAACAGTGCTGCAGTATCATCTACATGCTATAAAAATTGCTCTAGTTTAGTAAAGTCTATCACACTTTGATTTATCCTTCCACGTATCTTCTTGCTGCTATTTTTCCAGCCTACCAAGAAGGTGTGCAGAGAGGTTCTCAGAATTGTTTCCAAGTATTAAATCACCAGAGCTGAGTATTCTGAGGAAACGTGCAAAAAGTCTGTCACATTTAAAGGGTGGTATCTCTGTGTTCGTGAAAGCAAATGACTTACAGAAGTGAGAAATGAGATTTTCTGCTGATGCAAAGATGAGACATGGGTCTAGCAGAGGAAATGGGACTCATATTACTGTATGTAACCTCATAAAAACTAGGTCATATTTTATCCAATGCAACAGACAAAAGTTTAAAGCAGGAGGTGACCCAGTGCTCCAAAAATGTCTTTGACTCCCATCAGCCAGAACATTGTATTTCTTTAGCAATCAGCAGTTTTATTATGAAACCTATTTCTGATTGCTCTGATCTTAGATATCTACCAAAGTGATGCGGATGCTGAAAAGTGAGTGATTGAAGTGATAAGATAATAAAGCAGTGCAGGAGGGCTCAAAAATTGCCATGTATTTGTAAGTTTTCACCCCTCTAGATCATTGATCCTCTTGTAGCTTGGGACAGACAAAAAATAGACACGGCRACATTAAGTTGCCTTTGGGAGATGTTATGAGCACTTTCAGTCTATTGGTTATCTATTGGGAAAGAGAAGTCCCCATGTCAAAACATTGCAGCTTGCACCATCTGCAGAAACACAAACTCAGCAGAATTGTATTTGCAACCCTAGAGAAGAGAAAAGAAGGGAAAAGCAGTAGTCAGAAAGTCCGATGGTACCTGTTCTCTTAGTGCGGGTAGTCTGTTCTATCTAGGAGCTGCTGTGGAAAAAACAAAAGCCCCCTTTGCTTCCACCATTTCACCCTCCCGCCAAAAAAGCAAATGCATCTTTAAAAAATGGCATAGAACAAATCAAGGCCATCATGATGACCTAGAAGCAATTTGGATTACTCAGCTATTTTCCCCACACATTTCCATTCTTTAATGTGATTGTTTTAAGAATATTATTTTTTTCTTTCTTTCTTTTTTTTTTTTTTTTTTYCTTTTTTAAATGAGCTCACTAGGGACAACAGGTGATTGACAAAGGGAAGTACATTCTGTGACTAAGTTCCTCATATATAATGCAGACGGTGGATCTTTTTGGTAAGGGCCGAACTGTGTAGTGAATATTATGAGCATTTATACAGTGTGGACAAAGTCAGATGATTTAAATGATATTCATACCAGCTATCTCAGAGTGTTAGACTAGCACTTTTCAACCAAAGTCTCCAGACAAGTACTTTTCATTTCAGTAGGTTTACATCACCACTTCCAGCACTGTGCATTAATGCATAAATATGTATTGCCTGGGAGACTGGTGCTGTATGTGTCTTGCTGCTCTGATCCCATTGCTTTCTGCTGTTTGACAGCACAAACCCGTGCCCTCTGCCCTTTGCCGAATCCAGCCACCGTTTGCTGCTGACAGCTCCTCGTGTGCCGTGCTTTGCAGGGCAGCTGGAGAGACAGGCGAGGCAGCAAGACACCGGACAAATCTCTGGAATTTAAGCAAGGGRCAGACATTAAGACAAACAGTATCCCAAATTGCTGAGCTTTCTGCATTGCCAGAAAAGCTGCTAAACATTTTAATGGTCATTGCTTGACTGCCTTTGCTTCTCTCTGCAGATTCAGTCAAGACTTTCCACACTTTGTCCTGGAAATCAATCTGCTTTCTAGATTCATTTTTCTTCCTTACTTCAGTTTTCACCTGGGTGGCTTAGCATGTCTTTGTTGTTCTTTGTGAAATGCCAATTTGGTTTCTTTTTCCTCGTGTTTCACATTTTTCAGATTCGGGAGCATATTTTGTCTACCTTAAAAAAATGCATACATTTATCGATTCATTGCCATCCTCATGATCCTTATTAATATTATTATTATTAGTGTGTTGTGGGTTAGCTAATTTTATCCAGTTCTGATAAGAATGAAGAAATGAATTTTCAGTCCCCTTCATTTTGTTTCTCTGCCTATGCTTTTTGCTCAGGTACTCAAGCTTTGAGCCATATTGCAAAGCACCAAAGTTCTACACAAGAAAATTAGGGAAGAAGATGGTTGCATGGAGAAGAATGGAGGACCCCAAGGATGCACCTTAGGCACAATGAGAAATGCATATGGCAAGAYTAAGAAGTGTACATAGTTAACTGGTCTGTAAAAAACTAGCTTCTCTTGCATCTTAAGGGGAATCAATTACACCTGTGATAAGGGATTTTACTTCCTTTTAATGCAGGTGTAGATTATAAATGCTTTTCCCAGCAGCTTTCTCTCTCCTCATTCACTGGGAGGGAGGGCAAACTGTTGCAAGTGGTCTGATGGTTCCTGTGAGGTAAAGTGCTTTTTGTTTGTTTGTTTCTTGTAAGTACTGTTCCCGAGAAAAGATAAGTGAACTGTTAGCCTAAATGTTTTAGCTTTATTCCTGCTTGGGTGCCTGAGGAGAGATAGAGAGATAAGGAGTTTAGTTCTGTACGAGGTAATGGTATAGAGATTTGGAAAAGTTAGGTGTGGAGTGCTGGGTAGAAAATGGAGGAGGAAAAGAGATATTTAGGGTTGGTTGCTGATATAAAAGTGATTTCTTACATGGTAAAACTTCAAGCTTTAATAATGTTTTTATCCTTCTATGAAGCATTGTCAGGAAGTTTGGAAACTTAAGAGAAACAAGAAAAAAAAGTTCTGAGAAGTTTTAAAAATGAYTTCTGAGGAAAATAAATTGTATCTTTGGAAAGTGAATAATTCCAGAATGTCATCTGGAGAGCTAAGGGGTTTTAAAATGAAGTCTGCATTYATACACTTCTAGCCGTTATCCTATAAATGTAAAGAGGAGGCTCAAGCCAGCTCCTATTGTGTCCTTAACTCTCAAAAGCTTTTGTGCTTTGCTGATTAGCATCTCATCTTTGTATGCATTTGGAATACAGTGCTTAATGAGCAGATCATATGAGCAGCTGCCTTTTATTTAAGGTATGTGATTGCTGATCAGATCTTAATTATGTTCCTGTATGAAAGAACAAGCTACAAACAAGGTTATCCTTAATTGGCATTTATGAAAAAAGGGTGTAATCCCTGCAAGCAGAACACTTGCTTTTTTATTATTATTATTTTTAATGGAATTTCAGGTGATGTTGCTAATTTTTTTAATTACCATTTTTAGAATATGTCCATGCTTTCCTAAGGCCTAAGCTTCTGGAATCAGATGAGAATATCCTCTTTATTATTTTTGAATATTTAATGTAGCTCTTGGGATTATGTATGCAAACTTCTAAGCTGTGTTACCTAAAAATTTAAGTTTTTTGGCCTTTCCTATTTAGTGGGGGTGAGTAGGAGGGGAGAGGAGTTAGGGCTTTTATTAGTGATCTTCAGTGTTTGGAAGTGGAAATTCTCTTCCCTGACTGTGCTTCCTGATGTGACAATAACTTTTTTTGAGGGCCTGATGCTCATTGCTGGCAATTATAATGTTAGAGCTCCCCCAAAAAAGGTGCTCACAGTTTTCAAAAATTTTGATTTTAGAGTCTCCTCAATTTTCAGGAGCCAATATTCTATCTTTAGTGAGAAAAGTCAAATTAGCTTTTCCCTTGACAGTTCAGCCTGAGGTAAGCACAGTGTCTTGAAGCCCCTGTCTCTGGGTTATCATCATATTGGGTTTCTGCATCAGGCGGCACTGCAGGAAAAGCTGGTTGTGTCAGAGCTCAGACAGATAAGGCAGTAGGAAGTGAACGCCTTCCAAAATAGCATCCTGTGAGCAATGCATCACTTGCCTTTAATTGACAGGTGCAGTTTTTGCTTGCTGTGAAAGAACTTTGTCCTCTTTTTGATTACATTTCTTAAACCAATTAAACTTCTATTTATAGGAGATTAACAAAAGTGTAGGCATGTTATGAAATATAAGTAGTAAGTGTTGGATGTTTATAATTAGGCTGCTTATCAGCAACTGTTTAGACTATGGTAACTRTTAATATACCTACTACTTGTTTAATATCCCACACTAATTGCTGACTTAACACAAAGCCTGCTTACTTTTGTGGCTTATATARTAAATGAATTTGCAGTTTTTTCAGTAACTTATTGAAAGTTGCAAGTTAGAGATAAAAACTGAGAAGTAGGCTTACAAAGAAGGTGGTCGGGTGGGGGAAAAGGCTGAAAATCAGTGTCTCTGTTCACAGGCACCATAAAGGCATCCTCTCTGGAGTGAGAGGTACTGCTGGAAGCAGCTTTTGGTGATGCAATGTCAAATTCTTGAAATGTCAGATTTATTTGTGCATGTAATGGTGTAATTTGGCTTCCTGCTGTGCAAATGAGAGGATTWATCTCCATAATATACAAATTAGCAGTACAGTTGATATTTCTCTATCTTTCAGCACAAATTAGCAGCTGTGGGTGACAGCAGCCGGTTTAGTCGTCTTTTGTTTTCCCTCCAAATGGCCATTGATAAAGATGTGTTTTTCCCCCCAGTTAAATAACACTAAATGCCAAATTGGTGTTATCTCTTCCTGCTCCCTTCCCTCCCTGTTTGTTTGGCCTACAGGGGTCAATTGAGGCTTAGTGCTTCCTAGGAAGTCGTGGCTCTGACTGCTATTCCCTGAGCAGGCCGCAGGGATGAGTCATGGGTGCCTCATTCCAGCCTGTGAATGTTGAGCAGTCTGTAACGTGCTATACAGAGCAATGAACCCTAAATAGCTGAAGCAGAGGCACATGGTCACCTCTGCAAACTGCTCTTTCCTCTGAAAGGAAAATAGCAAACAACTRGGAGCAGATGTATTTTAACCTGGGGAAAGTGTTGCAGAAGCTGCCTGCCACAGCCCTGGGATTCCTTGCGTGGGTTTACTCGTAAGCTGTGGGCCTTGGTGAAGAAAGCAAATGAAGTTCCTCTAGACACTGAGATGAAAGTCTTATTATTGAGCACCAGGCTTTAGATTTACACCTTAAATCCTGTGCAAAGTCAACAGATTTTTAATATAAAATTGTGTCTTGTTTGTAAGCTGTCAAAAGTAGAAAGCTTGTACCTAGGTCTTGGCAAAGAATGCWTAGCTCATTTTGATTCTTCAGACAYGAGGGCTTTGGAAAGAAAGACTTCTGTCCAATTTCCTTCTTTAGCCAGATTCACTCTGGAGTTTTATACAGCTGAAAAACTCTAAAAAATTTTCCTGAACTCAACTGTAGTTGTAAGTATGTGTGTTTCTGTGCAAAAAGGAAGTTACAGGATTAGTGTTGTGTTTTTTCAAGATTGGCACAGGTATCCAAGTGTATTATAAAAGAYATATATGTCATTAATCTTCCGCGTTCTTAAGGAATTAATATTTTCAGAACATGAGGGCATGTTTGGGGGCTAATATGCTGGGATGTATATAGGTTAGGTTATTCTACTGACCTCAAGAGATGTTTAAAAGTTTCATTAGTGCAAAGGAGATCTGTATTTAGCCCTCTATCTGTTCTGTTAGGCACCGTAGGCTCTCCTGTGTGTCTGTGTATAAATAATTGGACCCCAAAGAAGGATGAAAAATAAATGGCTGATCTCTGTCATGGATTCATAACCTTTTATATACATCCTTTTATAAATGCTCTCCTCCTCTAAACTGCAATTTCCAGCTTCCATCTCCTTTGTGGTAATACAAATCTGTACAAGTACCACTGTAGGCACTTGTCCAATGAGGTGCTGTCTCCTACAATAAAAAAGTTAGTCTTTAAAAGCTGAGAAAAGAATTCTCATAGCACACAGTTCTCCAGTGGAATGAATTTCTCATTTAGAGAAATTCATACTGCTGGAGTTAGAGCAGTATGGGGTGCTTTGTTTTTTAATGATTGAAAAGTTATATAATGTCCTGACTACTCTGTAACCAATGACAAGAAGTGACCAAGGGTTACTACACTTTTGTGGATAAAAATTTACCAATAGAAGTTGGGACATTAAGCTATCCTTTAAYTGTATTTTCTAACGCTTATTACAACTTAAAGCTTCTGGTGCTGATCACCTGGGAAAGCCAGAGGGCTATATTGATCATGAGTCTGACTATGGATGACAATCACTCTGAAATGTGTTTTTGTTGTTTTTTTCTTCCCTATTACTTGGCTGAGCTGGCAGGGACTAATCACTAACAGTATCAGCTTCAGTATCATCTTATGCTGATGGCTGACAATACCCAATTGAGCCTGGGAGCTTAACTGTTGGCCTTCAGTGAAGTACAAGAGGAAGGGAAAACAAGAGAAGAACATGTATAAAGTAGAATGTTAACCTGTGCTTCTTGTGTGTATGGGTGTTTTGTGCTTTGTAATGTGATCTTGTCACATTCAATATCCTTATTTAAGAATACAAAGCTCTTCAACACTTAGAGAATCCTTTCCTTGGGCTGTTGTACCTGAAACTGAAGTATGTTGAGTTTGGCTTTTCTAGCTGAATTTTCTTAAAACGGGCAAACATTATGAATAATTTATCATTGACTACAGAAAATGTCATATTTTCATGCATGATATAATGTCATTGCATGCAATTTTCATCTCTCTATGAACTCATTCTGGACTTGTTGCAAGGAATAAAAACAAATGTGCTTATGTCTGCCTTTYTATATGAGTGTGATATTTCTACTGTAATGACTCCAGCAACTACAACCTCAGAAAGTGTCATTACTAGGCTTGAGATTGCTATTACTGAATTCTTTAGCATATGGTGCTTCTTGATGAATAAAACTTGTGGAATAATTCAGTCAAGTTCAGAAATGTTTTTGTGAATGAGAGTTCTTTACTGATATTCAGTGGGGTCTTTRTTATTACGTTGGCAGCTGCCAGTTTCTCGGTGAAAACATCCCCAGTATGACAAATTGAAATTCGTATCTGTTAGTAACCCATAAATAACATTATTCCCATGGAATAATAGCATAATGGTTAATCCTTTTCCATGGTTTTTAAAATTATGGGATCATTTGCGGAAAGGTCAATCTATGCTTTCTTAAACAGCTGTGTAAYCTGAACTGTTTGGTTGGACTTGCTCCCCCATTGTTGGAGAGAAGTAAGCATTTTCAGAGTTCCTAAGATATGTCTCCAATATTAATCTGTCTCTCGAGGCTCCTATTTCTCTCCAATTTTGAACTAATAAATCACTATACTCAAAACTGCGGAATTCAGCTAAGACAAATTTAACTCTGTGTGGCAGAGCTGAAGTCCTTACAAGTGGCCCTGGTTGGGAAAGAGAATGTTRCTAATTCAGGAGTGAAGCTGCAGTAGATGGGTTCGAGACAACGCATCATAGGAAAATGGTTTATAAAACTAAGATGGGCAATACTTCTGATCAAAGAGTTACTGTACTCCAAGCTCTGTTCATAAGCAATTTTCTAAGTGTGTGCATATATATATATATTTACAGCTGTGCTTGTTTAGAGTCCTGCTGTGTTGCTATGTGCGTTGTCACTCTGTTAGTATCTGGTGGTGACTTTGATCAGGGACATGTTTCATGCACCTTGGAAATGGTAACCACACTACAAAACATTAGAGGTAGTGCTGCTGTAAGAGAATATTGCTAGTCTGTAGCTATGTCTTGTGCCTCTGCATAGCTCTGTTGCAGAGTGCTGCTGTGAAATTGTCTGACTTGGACTTGCATACTGTGGCTTCTCCTTTCTGTTCCAAATATAGTGCTAAGGAAAAGCAATAATTCTGTGAGAACTATTTCAAGTGGCTTTATTTTCCTTTTCCTTCAGAACAGTATATAGATCCAAAAGGTATACTTTTTTCTTCATTTTCATCATCTTCAGAGGCTTTAGTCATTGTGGAGTCATTACTGAACTGGAGAGAAAAACAGAAGACTCATCCAAGGCAGTTGTGCTTGGCATTCCCTAGGGRTACATATAAGAAGTCTTAGTTACCTGATTGATGCTGGCTGTGCAGCTTCTGGGCTAGATTTATGCTTGTGTTTTGCTCTTCTGAAGTGGAACAAGACTGGTGATTCTAACACCTGCCTGTGTTGACATGGCCAGATAGTTCTTGCCATAAGGAACTTACAGTTCATGTAAACTCAGAAATGACTCCACCATCAGTGGGCCAAGACAGCAACATGAAGAGGTTGCATGGACTTTCTCAAGGCTTCAGTAAGAAACTTAATCAGCTCGTGTTGGTTGCTCTGTTTTCCAGAAGGTAGACACTCAAATTGGCTCTGTATATATTGTCTTTTTGCTTGACATGGTATGAAAAAAACAGAAGACTTGATTCCAGAACAAGGTCTTCACTTCAGAGATGAGCTTTGAGCAACACAACTGGATGTTTTTTCCCTCTTGCAGAGTAAGAGATAAGCAGACAAATTAAGTCAAAGAAATGCAAACAGCAATGCATAGGTATTATATATAAATTGTGTTGCTTATGTCACATATTAAGTCTTTATTACAGTTTTGCTCCMCTATTTATAGTAAGACAGCTTTAAGCCTATGTCACACTGAGAATCACCAGGTAGAGTTATTGCACACACTTTAGAGCTTATTTTTGAGTACATAAGCCCTATGAGACAGTTTCATTAGTTTTTATATTGTAACATAATTTCTAACTGCAGTGTTTATTTTAACAGGGGAGGGAGACTATTTTMTTAAAGTAGTCTTTTCTCGTCCCTGATAAGTAGGCAGTGGTATTTGATTAAGATGGTTACCTACATGTTGCTTGATCACAATGTTCTAGAACTGTGCATATAGTGTAAGTAACCACCTTGTGTAACATATAAACCTGGTCTGCACGTCAGAGAAGTGCACATCATAAAGGTGAGGAGAATATGCAGGTAAAGGATGAGATGCTACTGAGGCAGAAGTTTGGGTAACTTGAAGTTGAGGGAATCCCATGGGTAAAAATCAGTAGGGAATGCAGGAAGGGGGAAGCAGATGAGTGGAAGATGCTAGCAGCCTGARGGAGGAGCAGCAAGATGAGTATTATTGAGAGCAGCTGTACAAAAGAGTATAAGGGTAGGTGAAAGTGGAGAATACAGGCAAGTTATGTGAAGAATATGAAGTTGAATGTTTAAAAAAGGAGTAAAGACACARAAGAGGCGTGAGCAAGATGGATAATGTAAGTAAAGCAGAAGAGAAGTATGCTGAGGGCCYTAGGGTCTGTGGCAGACAGGCAGGTACAAAGTAAATTTGGAAAATGCTGCAGGGAGAATAGTCATTCTGCTGGAGATTCTTTCAGCAACTAGCAGCAGAGAACAGTTGGGAACATGACAAGTGTCTGTCACCAGTCAAGTCCCCACCATGGAGATGCTGAAATGRTATCTATCAGAATTTAATGAAGGGCATGTTGATTAATTAGGAAATTGCATGCACAGATATAGCTATTCTGTCTGAATGTCAGTAGCATGATGTGAATATTGTCTTTAAATGTTAAAATATTCCTTAGATTGTAATCACACATGTTTCTTTTGCTCCTTGGAGTCAATCCAGTGAGATCTCTGACTCAGAGTGATCTTTCAAAGTCGAGCTGATATTTAAGTGGCGCTTTATATCAACCCTGCAAAATCTAGAATAAATATCCATTAATTGAAGGCAAAGTAGCATTAAAATGGATGAACAGTTACAAATACTTAAATCATAAGGTATAAGCAGTCAATTAGGTGCTATTAATTGAAAAAATGATGGGTGAGGGAATGCTCATTTCTGTCCATCTTGCAAGTAAAGGTGAGATTAACAAGCTAGGAAAGGTAAAAATCAAAGCAAGAAAATGTTTAAACTTGGAAAAAACTCTGGGGAGTTTATAGAGAATATTTATTCTCTAACTTATAGGCACRCTGTCCTCAAATGGTTCTTTTAATATGCATCTGTGTTTTTCTCAAACCAAACTCACAGGCTCTCACTGAAACGATAAGTTGAGAAGTGCTATTGCTTCCTATAGCATAAACCACCTSCTATGTTCCTCTTCTGCAGTCACGAGCCCCATTTTTGAACCTCAAATGACAAGACCTAAGAGAAGAGAAATTCTATTATACTGATAGGTTGATGGGCATAGAAAAGAGATGGAGCAGTACCCTAAAAAATATGTAAAGACTTGGACTTTCCCTCCATATTTTAGATCTAAGACAGGATAAATTCTGTTTGTGGATATTTTCTCATATTGTTCTTATTTCAGATGACATTTTATTGTCCTCCTGTTGCAAAATTGATATTTCAAGAGATTATTGTCAAGTAGGAGGAAGAAATATTGTCACTGACTCCTGTCACTTACATTTCTAGGAGTTAAGGTCACAGAAATGAAGATTGAGGGGAAGGAAGAATTCAGGACAGGAAATGGCTAAATGAGGAAAAAATGCCTGCCTTCTGTCTAGGAAGATTCTCTGTGAATCTAAGGCAAAGTGCTAATCAAAGGAGTGATTGCATTCTCGCAAAATGAGTGTCTGTACATAATTAGCTATGCAAACTGACAAATATCTTCTAAGAAGACATGCCATAGGGTCAGAGTTATGACTAATAATCTTTTCACTTTATTAGTATGAATGCAAGGAATGTTAATAGTCATACCTTTTTAGCATCCAATAGATGGATGTACACTTTCTAGCAGCATCGTATCGTAAAATATGGAGAAGAGCAGAAATCTCTATTCTACTAAAGGCTTCACTGTGCTGGTCTAGCTTAGATAGGAAATTCTCTGGTTTCTCATTGGTGTGTAGAACTGCAAGGCAAAGTTCTGATTTTTATTCTTTTAATAAGAGAAAAAGATTATGCTTCAACCTCCACAGGCCTGGTTATTCCACATGCCTGTAATCTGATTGCAGAAATATCCTGGGTAAGATCTGTTTTTTCAAAAGGAGGGACTGATTTCTACATACTTTCATTTTAGAGTGCTTTTTGTAGAAGACTGCCCAAAGGTTTTATATTTAAACTATTGTTTTCTCTAGTAACATTATCTTAATTTTACCCAGTGAGATCACTTATATATCCTTTGAGTTGCTAGTATTTATTTTCAAGCACATTTTGTCCAATGCTTCTATGAGAGTATTGTCAGACTAGATCAGACTCAAGGTCTCCAGCATCTATACCTTGGATTTGACAGTGACTGGTGACACTATTTTCCTAAGAAAGTAATGACTTCCCTCATGAGTATTCCTCAATCTGCCCTATGTCCCACTTAATCCACAGGTAAAGAAGCCTTTGGTTTTGATGTTTAAGGATTTCTGTTAAATCTAGTATAGCTTCATAAATGTTCAGTCTATGAATCTCTGAAATTTTGTCCTAACTGGTGTTTCATGGCAGTGAGGTCAGTCTAGTAAAAGTGTTTAACTGTATCTCAACCACTGTGATAATACCTATCCTCATATTATAAGGAGAACTTAATTCCAGATTTAAGTTACTGAAGTGATTGTTACTGTATATTTCTTGTTTATACCTAGCCTTATTAGTGTTCTTCCTAAAATAAACTTCCTCATCCTTAAAATCTTTGCTTATATAAAAGTGCTCACACAGACTTCTCTTGTCTGTGTCTTTAAAATCATTTTCAGTGTTGGCATATCACTTAGGAATGGTGTAAATAGAACAGTGAACACATAATAAATGGRGCTGTGCAATTTAATCATTCCTTATTCTTCATCGCTTCTGACATGCGACCTAATATTGTATTTACTTCTTGGACTACAGTTGATCAGAGCTTGTATGTGAGCTGTCATTGACAGAACTAACGTCTAGAGGAATGGAGCTAGACAGAACATCATGAACAAAGGCAGAAAAGTAGTAATGACTTTAATGGAAGTGGGAAGAAAAGAGCAGAGATGTGTATATAAACAATAGCTAAAATCAGTAAATCATTGTGAGGTACATGAATGTTTTTAATAATGTGATTTAGAAGAAATATCCTAAAAATAAGTCTTCCTTCATAGGAGAAGTAGAGTTAGTTCCTACTCCTGATTTGAGTTCTGAAGAGATTATCTAAACCTTGCACTGCCTTGCAGCATTGTGCTAACTTCAAGGACTCYTGCTTTAAGACATGTAAGAAACATTGTATTACGGTTTGTAAAAGGGGTCGCATGAGGGAATGAGCTGAAATGAGAAGGATTTTATTTAAGGGACTTAAATTCTTTCTAGCCCTGCACTCATAGGAGATGTGTGAAGAGCCATAAGCAGCTCTGTTCTGGTGGGCTTTCCTACTTCTGAAGGATGACAAATTGGGTAGACTTGGGGGTTTTTGTGATGATAATTTTGACTCATAAGAGGAATGTCTTACAACTGTCTAAAGTTCTAATCTCTGAATAGTTTTGGGGTTGCCAGTTGCTTTCAAAGCTTGAAGGGTTCTGTCTAAATGTAATTCATGCTCATGTATATCAAGTAGAAATGAGTAATGATTTCTGAGATCATTCTGATCTCAGAAAAGTGTCACAAGTTGACACAAACCTTGCTATGAAAAAATGTCATATCTCATCTATTTCATTTGAGTTCAGACATCAAACATTAGGCCAACTGAATCTCACCAATTTATTTTACTGAGAGCAATATGAGGTAACCAGCTTCCCTTCTCCTGAACGTGATATTTCCAACACCATTTTTGCCAGCTAAGCTCACATCTCATTTAATATTATGAGAAAGAGTACTGCTGTAAAGCTAGTTCTAGGTATCTATGAATAGTAACAAAACAAACTAAGCTTGTTGCTAGTAAGGATAAATTTGCAATGCATAGSAGCTGTAAATTGAAAACTGTTGAAAACAAGTTCAGTCTAGTCAACAGCTACAGGCAAACTCCACACCTGGTTTTATGATGTGAATGTGATATTCACACAAACTATTTCTGTTTTTCCCCAAATTTGAAGAGACTTTTTTTGGTCTCTCTAATTGAGCGAAACAGCAGTGGATGACTGTAGGCAGACTATTAAAATATAAACAGGTGCCTTTAATCTTGTACACTGTTATACTGTCATGTCTTAGACAGTGGGATACTGTYTGCTGGGGAGAAGGGAGAAATAAATACATGATTAAATTTGAGGCTGAAATAAGTCAGTGAATTTGGCCTGTCGCTTCATATCCATATGCTCATCTCTCTGGGTGGATGGTCAGCAGGGAGCAAAGGATATCAGCCTGGGATCCTGAAGTGTATGGCAAATAGTTTGCTTGCTTTGCAAAAGATATATTGACAGCACAAAGGACAGTAACCAAGGAAATGGTTATAGGCTTGGGAGAAAAGCCCCAAATGTGTGTGTGTTTTGGGGGTGGGGGTTGGTGATTTTTTCCCCATCACTGCCTTTTGAGGGGGAATTGGCCCAGGGCTTAAAAATGATATAAGGATAAGTGAGCAATTTATGATGTTTGGAAGTGGAATTATCATYGAGAACACTGGAACAAAGTAATATATGGTGCAGAGATATGATAAGATGTACTAGTTGCATTCTGTTATGTTAAAGGATGCATCTACTGAAAGCCCAAAGACTAGAAAAGTATTGAATCCTGCTGAAGGAAGAAAAGTGGGAAATAGGACATCTGTAGGAGGACTGTATGATGCCTGCYGGGGCATGATAGTAAGGAAGATTAGGAAAGTTTGGAGACATGAATGTAGTGCTGCTGCTCCTAACATCTATAAAAGTATTCTCTGGTTCCTTTCTCGCAAATACTTCATTTTGAACTCRATGAGATTACTGCCTTCCTGTTTGCAGAGCTGGAGAGCAGGCTGTTGGGGCAGCTGATTACCTTATCACAGTTACTTAGAGTAAAAGGACTAGTCCTTTCTATAACCTGCTTACTTTCTCCTTTCCTTGTCCTGGAAAATAAAGTGCTCAAGAGAAAGTGGAGAGGAGGGGAAGACATTTAAGTTAATGTTTTGTCACTTAAACAGGTCCAGTTGGTTTGGCATTTAACACACACCCTGCCCCAAACTAGAATCTAGTCGTATTCAATACAGATTCTGCTAATTCCTATTTGTGAAGTGCTCACCCCCAGCTGTTTTACCTTTGGCTGAAATGTCCTGAACTCATCTTAAATTTGCTAATCTCTGCACTTTTTATCAGATTCAAGGTTTGCCAGATTGGAACTGTGTGTGATATTCCACTGGCCAGTCTAGATAGATACCTGTACCACAGTCCAGCACACTTTCCCTCTGTTATCTGCTTCCTGTGTTGAAAATAGAGGCCCTCACAGAAATCAATGGGGCTTTAGACACAGCTCTTCAYAGATGCCATGGCTGTGGCCTCAGCATGCAAACCATACTGCAGATGCAATAGACACTGTGTGGCCTCCAAAAGTCGCAGTCCAATGGGAAGGGAATAAGTGCTCCCTTCAGAATTATTCCATTATTTACCAGGTAAAGACAAAGCTGTCAACAATGGTATCTCCCTCCTGATTAAACTCACTGTTACAGTCCATAAATCAGTGTCTTCCCTGCAGGGAACAAAAAGTACACAATTTCTAGAAATACTCATGAATACAGTGCAGGGGGAAAAAAAGTGTTTTGAGAGCTTGAAATTTAAGGTATTGCATAATCTCTTTAGGCTAATGAAACAGATTTCTCTCCTTAATCTGAAGAATGCTAGACTAGAAAATATTTACTGAGTCATCAAGTTTAATCTTATGTACAGTGCCATTCATAAATGGATCAAATTCTGTACAAGTCTTAGAAATAGAAAAATAAACAATCTCTCTGCAAAGAGAATCTTGCAGACTGTAAGTAGTGTAAGCATTGTAGATTTTGCTCTTTGCAGTATGGAAAGTATGGTCAGTTTTCTCTATGGCAGGATGCTCTACTCAAAAGTTTGGATACATGACACAAGAAGTATAACACTTGCACTAATGAAACATACTGAAATAAGGTGGCTGCAGCTGATAMACAGAGGCAAGCTCACACTTACTAGGCTTAATAAGTGCAAAGGACTTGTTCTCCAGACATTTTGTGAACATGTCTGTTTGTTTTGTCCCTGCAGTTCTGAATAATCTAAGCTGCTTATGCAAGATGTGGCTATGCTCTAGTCGCAGCACTTGCTTGAGCAGGTGCCAGCATTAGCATTCCGAATGTGACCAGGTGGAACATTTGAGATGCTATGGCACTCCTATTGTGAAGGATAGACAGAGCTAGATGCTTTTGTTGGTGAAGCAATCGATTTTGCCTGGCTTCCAAACTGAAATGAAGTCCAGTGAGGATGCTAATCCTCTAAGAAGCAAAAAAAGTTTTTTAAGGATAGAGGGCAACAAGTGAAGTGCTCTAGAAGCAGCCTTGAAAGCAATGTTTGAAATAGTGACTCTTATTTGCATGCCTCTATCAGCACTGTAGAACAGTTACAAACTGTAATGCAATGAGGATTTCTGTGATTTAATAATAACTGAGTAGTTTAAAATGATAATTGTCTTGAAGTATTCTCCAAATGAGTGCGAAGCATAGCTGTCCTTCGAAGGATGAGGGAGCTGAACTGCTGCTCAGCAGACAAGGAGAGGAGTGTTGGCTGSTATGGTGAGACTGCACCACAATTCAAGTGAATTTCTCAGAAAAGCCTGTAGTACAAAAGTCTGCTGAGCAGCATATAAGTACTGTGCAAAACCAAGGAATAGGAAGGGCCTGCAAAGGACTAACAACACACTTTTAATATTGCTACTGAATAAGTTGTAGTCAGCTTGAGTCCCAATAAAAGGAGCAAGACCTCATAGAAACCACTTCCATTTTGGGCTTTCTGCATATCTAAAAGGTAAAGAAATGATCATGAGACTGAAATGCATTCAAGTAAGTTCAGTATTAAAATAAAGGCTTTTTAAGTAACAAATTAATTCCTAGCTATTAGGAATATACTGGAAATTGGGACACATTTTTATAAATATTACAGACTACAAATAYTTGAATCAGCTCCTAGAAACTAAGAAAATAGTCGCATTAAATCTCTTTATTAGCYATTGAAGATGAAGCCATATGTTAGCAACAATGTAATTTCCCCGAGATTTGCAAGGAAGGCATTTGATTAGTGATTGGGAGATTGGGTTTCCTAGTATGTATACGTCTTCCTCAATTATCAGGTATGCTATATAACTTTTGATGCAGTACGTGCCTATTTAATGACTAGCCAGACTGTTAATTGCTATTACTTTACTACCAAAGGCTTATAGCTCTGTGCTATGTTGAGAAATTATAGTYATATAGAACCTACCTTTCTATTGCCTCCAACTTTCAGCAGTGTGAAATACCTTAGAATGGTTGCATTTCGTTTAACATTGTCTTGGTCCCATTTTCTTYGGAGAAAAATGATTCAAAATATGGCAAAAGACAAAAAAAAGAGTTGAAGGAAATCACAGAAAACAGTGACCAGTTTAGCAGCTGAAAGGATCATGTTGAACTGAAGATAAACAGGAGAATGTTGTTTTGAAGTCAGGAAGAGACCTTTTCTGTTTCTAAACTTTTATAGGGCCATGCTCTGATTTGATATCTCTTCCAAGAAAGATGCCCAAGTTATTATTGAAATATACTATATAAATGCACCCATATACATACATTGTTGAGCGCATGCAATTCTGAGACTTTTATATGTCAATAAACTTTCCGAACCTGCTTGCTGCAGGAATTGGCACTCTGCAGAATAGTGATATAATGTCTTGTTTATCAAGAGGAGGAAAGATCTCAGATGGGATCAATTTTGCAAATAACCTAAGTGAAAAAGCTATGGGACATAGTTAACAGCAGAAAAAAAAAAACAATGAAAAATCAAATCACAGAACAGAGTCCTAGAGGCTCTGATGTATCATGGATGCAAGTGACTAGAAGATCCAAGGCCAAAGGAAATTAAAATGTCATGCTTCAGTTCAGCTGTAGTGCTTAAAGTTATGTTTATTTCCTGCTATTTATTCATCCAATCTTTAATATGCTTGCAAATGTCAAGGTAAGTGCAATTCTTGTTCATTAAAACATTATGTGGATCAATGCTTTCATGATACACAAGGAGAAAACATCCTTCTCTGTTATTTTGTATTTTTGACTGACAAATTAACCTGCCTGTACCTTCAAAGAGACCTGGTGATAACAGAAACATACACTATAAATATGTATTAAAAGACCTGAGCACCCAGTGGTTGTTCATGAAGCAAACCCTTAATAGAGCAATGTGTGCAGTGAGAAATATCAGCTTTGTCATCCCTTTTTAGTTTACCTCATCTGTCTCATCCACCTGTTGCGTTYAGACCTTGATAGCTCTATGGCAGAACCTCTTCATTATTTGCTTTTGCTATACTAGCTGAGTGAAGACCATGTCCTTCACAGGATAAATCACTGTGTTAATGTTTTCCTTCCAAGTTACAAAGGCCATGTAAAAGTCATTTCTTGCAGCAAGTCTGGGTTTTGTTAGCTAGATTTATATTTTGATGGAGGCAAAACCAGACAATAACGCTTCAACTCCCTCCCATACAAAATTCTACTTATTTGTGTAAGATTTTTTGAAACCACTTGTGCAGATGAAGATTTGCAACACAACGCTACAGAGGTTAGTGTAACACTCAACTTTTATCACCTAATTTGATGTACACATCTCATGTTTAAGATGAACACACATGCATGCACACATGTGTTTGATACCAGAGTGCCATCTGTGTTCCTTCCCAAGCCCATCTAAACCTCTTTGCTTTCCAGTGCCACCTCTCATCAGGTGTGCCTGTTCTTACAGCACAGATRACAAGCCAGCCACTGTAAAAGATATGTTGGACATTTATTTCCCTCAGCTCTTAGCACTGAGAAGCACTAATGTTCATCACTACAAAGAGTATAATTAATAGCATTTGCATACTTCTGGAGAAGGGTTTACTAACATGGTTTTGGGTGTGTTTAGTACTTTGGTTTTGGAGAGCTTTTGGACACTTAGACCTGATTAATAGTGCAGCTACCTCTTTTAACCTTTCTGCAGATACTTTATTGCAATTACATTTGTATGTAATTAATTGGAATTTTTGCATCAGTCTTTTAGTCGTAATATGAGTTACCCGTGGAATGTTCTGTGCTGTCATTTTATATGTCACTGTTGCCAGAAGAATTATCATAACTACCTTAACTTCATAATAGCTATCAATCAGCATTAACAAATGAATCTACAACATCCTTGAAGTAGAGGCTTTCCTATGATGCTGGAAAATTGAGGTACAGAGCTATAGATTTGCCTGAGGCCACATATATAATCTGCAGCATGCTGGCATTAATTCTTGTCTGTAGTGACTCCAACCACTCTTACTCACAAGAGAATCCTTCCTTTTATGTGCCTCCAAGAGTGCAATCAAAGCACCATAATGCTCTGATCAGCGGTTTCTGTGATACATGGATATTGCATTTGGGGGCAGAAGAAAATCTAAAGACAAAAAAGAAATCCCTAATTCTAGAAGAAATGTCTCTTCAGATGCAGTACTTCCATAGAGGTGTCRGAATAGCTCAGCTGCTCCAAAGTCAAAGCAGTTGATTGAAAGAAGGAGGTCTATACCTATGACCTAGTTATTGACTTGCCCCTAGGGAAAAAATTCAGTGATTAAGCCTTAGCTGGATAGGGGATGATCTTCCTAAAAGCTGACTCCTACTAATCTCTTCTAAAGGTTATACTAGAGTATGAGATGAAATACAATTAAAATAATCAAAGGGAGCTATTAATTAAATTGATGTTAATGTTTAAGGCTATACTAAGGCACCTAAGTTATATAAAATTGGCTTCTCTAGACTTTGAGATTTTTATTATGCTCAGAAGAAAAAATTGAGAAGCCTAAGTTTTTTCTTAAATTCTCATTGACCAAGGCACTCTTTGTCAAAGGTTTGATCTGACTGCAATGTTGAGTACCTAAGACAAAAGAGCTTGCTTAGTCTTCAATTTCTTACTGTTGGGAAAATAAGCTGGTTTAAAAAAAAWAAATAAATAAAAAGGCAGCTTGAAGGAAACTTCTAGCACAGCTCCTATGTTGATTTAAATAGGGGCTACAACACACAAGGTCAGCATTTTGAATATAGTATAATCTTAAAAGTATAGTACTGCAAAAGCCTGTTTCCTCCCTGCCATGTATGTATATGCATTTAACCTACTGTACTACTTGATACTAGCATATTTTTTTCTAAAAATATGGTGCGAGCATTTGGCAGCAACTGTCTTCTAAACCCTCTGGCATTGCTAAGATGAAAAGGAACCTAAAGACAGAAATTTGATTTCAAGTATGGTAAGTATTAGAGAGGTGTATTTTGAGAAATTTATTTAAACCAATCAAAAGATTTCAGGTGGCCAATATTGTGGCCATTATCTGAAATTACTCTTTTTTCAAGGCTATTGAGCTCTATTGAGATATAGTAGTGATTATGAAGAGATGGTTGTGAAATTTTAGCTGTAATCTATAGCAATCTAAGTTGCATATTTTATTATAATATAGAAAAATCTATTTCAATTTTTAGATATATTGCATTTATTGTGTATAATTCATTGAAAACCTCAGATCTCAGTCTAACAAATTGCCAAATTAAATACTGCAAGTTATCAGGATAGGATTAGATAAAACACAGAATGTCATTGTGCCATTRTACAAATCTACCGCATGCATCTTGAATACTGAAAATTCTTCTCAGTATCTTGTCTCAGAAAGGATTTAATAGAATGAGAAAAGGTTCGGAGAAGGGCAAAAAGGTAGACCAGAAAGATGAAATGGCTTACATAAGGGGAAAGAGTGAGCAAACACTGAATAGAATAAGCAGAAAGGAATTACAGAGGACATAGTAAAATCTATAAAATTCATTGGAAAAGGTGAATGATTATTCACTTCCTTACAACACAATAACTAGGGGGAACCAATGCAATCATAAGGTGACCAGCTTTAATCAAGCAAAGAAATACCTTTTCAGCGGAGAGACTAATTCAATTGTGGAACTCATTGACTTGGTCTTTCTGGAGGAGAAAGTTAAAATGGATTCAAAAGGAGATAGAACTGGAACTGAGTAAAAATGGTGCAGCGACCTACCAGAAATAGTACTGCAAAAGCCTGTTGGGTCAATGCCCTTGGGTCAATGTCCAGTTGGGTCAATGCCCTTTTTTAACCATCGCTAGGAGAGACTCACAGGAGATGTGGCATATACGATGATGCTTCCAAAGTTTTACGTYCTGAGTTGTCAGGAGCCAAGGATCCATATTCTGAGTCAACAGTTGCACCTGGACTCACAGCCTTTTGTTGTTTTCCAGCTAAGTGTWTCTCATGTTTTTATTTCTTTGACTCTTTCTGAGATTATGGCACAGGTTTGGGACCAGCGACTTGGGAATCTGGTGTATAGTATGATTTTGAGATACTGTTTCTTTAAGGTGCTTTGTCACTTAAACATAGTGACACTCTTTAAAGGTTGATTCCTAAAATGTACCTCACCTCTAATAAACAAATATTTTCTCTAGTATTTTACTTTTTCGTTCCTAAGTCTTGCTTACAGATCAGCAAGAAACATGTGGAATTCAGTAACGTCAYTGGCCAAGTTAATGAGACTGCAATGATAAAAAGRAAGAAAAATAAAAATAATTCAAAGACTTTTATTGAACTTTTGTCAGAGCTCAACAATTTTTAAAGAACCAMATTTCTGAAATGTGAGATCATTTAGTCTTCAAAATCAAATCTGACATTAAGTTTTTTATGTGACTTTAGCAGATTTCTCAGTTTACCAAATTGTCCTCTGTTTCTCAATACTGCAACTTATATTGATTTTTTCTCCATTTTTGATAAAGTCACTGAAAGGGAATATCACAATATCGTAGCCTCCATGCATAATTCAACATTTGATACTGAAGCCAACTAAATGAAGGAAACTTGATTGCTTTTAGAGGAAATTCTCAGAAAGCTTATTTATGGAGTTAGTAAATAAAACTCCCCCATAAATAAGAAACATTCTTTTTTAATCTTAATATTTTTGAGTTCTTAAGGATGATTGTACTTAAAGTATTTTGTGTAGGAGAGAACTTTAATATTCCTTAATCTAGTACAAAGAAATAAAAACCTATATAATTATATATTATGACCTATATATTTTTAATTAAAAATGGGTTGTTTAGCTATTGAGCTGTTTCTTCCTTAACAGTTACTGTGGATGAGAACTTGAAAAAAAATGATCTGTCAAAATCCAAGAAATAGCTTGAAAAAAATCTAGTTGTCYAGGGTAATTTCTCCATGGTATAAAACACATCATGAAATTCTTCTGACTTGCAGCCTTGAGAAATTCAGACCTCTAATTCTGTCTCTACTAAATAACACATTTCAGCTAGGTACTGAACCCCTTTTGATGTAGAATTATCTTCATCTGTGAAATCTAAGCACAACAGCCTCTAAAATTGGGGGCTTCATAGAAACTGCTTGTTAAAGATGATTTTCAAAAACCTCTGTCTGCCAGACTATGCTAAGGAATTGTTTGCAACTCATTGGTTACAAGAGATTGAATATATAGAAATATTCTAACTCTTTTGTAGCATTGACGATTACATTCTGGTACACAGGAGCTTTCCAGAGTGTRTTTGTTTACTATTTATTTATAGAAGCAACTTATTATAGAAGCAACTTAGAGGAAGTGGCAACACAAGCATGCTGCAGTTAACATTTGATTGGAGATTCATTAAGTTTTCAAGATTAGCATCAGAGAGAGTTGTAATTGGGCTATAATTTGGGCAATACTCAGATCTAGACTGGAGGTCTCAATTGTAAATCATTTATGGCCTGAAGTTGTTATTACAGGAAAGTGTTATGTTGCTGGAGAAAATAGCTGTAAATGGGTCATAAGACTGCAAGATATGAAGACATAGTAGAAAACTTTACTCTGACTCTTCATGTTCTCTCCCATTTTTTTCAGTAACTTTTTGCTTTCTAATACTAAGAATTTGGTAGAGTACAGTTGCTGTAATTTTCCTTCAAATCTTTGTGACTTTGAACTCTGAGTAAAAGAAACATGAAGAATTTATGGATCCAGTATCCTGGGTTAGATGCAAGAAAATGTCTCTTATTTCCATGAGGCCCATAAAATGCACATCTTTTAATGCAATCAAGGGAAACTAGGAATCCTGCTCCTCAGTATTTATCCTTTGTATTTCTTTCTRAAATATTAATTAGTGATTGCACAATGCCCTTGGGACTTCTGATTAAACCAACCATTTATGCAAAAATAAATCTTTCAATGGCAAGCTTTGTTAATCTTCCAAATCCAATTTCCATTCCTCACATTCCAGGTTTATTGATTATACTTCATGATTCTTGGATCATCTGTCAGACTTATTGAATTAATCTGTATCTAATAACTTAATTGTCTTGAAAAACAGATGTGCTGCTTCCACTGAACACTGAAATTTGTTTACAGTCATCCAAGAAAATGACAGCAGGTATACACATACTTATTTAAATTTTTTTGCTTAAACTTTCACACTGAACTCGAGTGAGATTAAGTGTGAAAGGACAAAAGGACAAGAAGAGTATGTTGTTTAAATGAGCTGAGTAAGAGCTTTCTTTCTCCCACCCCACCTCAACACRAGCCTCAGTCAGAATTGGAGATGAGCAGCAGATACTTGTGGAAATTCTTGCATAGACCTGATGAAATTGAGGTGCTGTTGTATTTGATACTGTGCAGCAATAGCCTAAATTAATTTCCCCTCTAAAAAGTCTAAATATTGAAATGGGCAGGAAAGATAAAAGTTGAAAGTGCCTTCATTTTGATCATAAGTGGTCTACTTTCTGAAAAAAATATTTTACTGGAATCTAATTACTACTTGAAAAACCTGTCATTGGCTGCTGAGAAAGCAGCTATGGTTCCTTTTAGCTGGAAGCATTAGGAGTTAAACCATTGGGGCTGTATATATAGTTAGAAATTTAGCCAAACATAGTTGCCTAACTATTGCAAAGTTCRCAGTGGATCCTGTATATTTTAGCATGGGATAGAAAGATTTATGGGCTTGTCTATATATTTCTAAAGTTAAAATAAACTAATAAATGGGAAGAGTGGACTAGAATTCCTTATATATGACAAAAGTAGATTTAAGTGATATAGCTGACACTTACTGGAATAAGTTAAATTACTGGCTTAGCATAAGTAAACAAAACTAAGCCCAAAAGCAGGAGAATAAGGAGAATGTACATTAGTGCAAGTGAAAAAACTTTGATTCTACTTTCCATTTTCTTATGATAGGCAGACCTATTTTGGGGCAGTAAGTAACCAGAAAAACAATCGTGAGTACTATCGTGGTGGCTATTTGAACTACCAAAATTATCAAGCATCTTTGTGAATAGCTGAAAATAAAGCAGAGACCAGGCTTTGGTGTTGACAAAGAACTTAACCAGAACTTAACTAGAATCTGTTGCAAAAGGAATGCCTCAAAATACAGATAATCCATTGAGTTATTTGAATAATTTAGTTGACAATTTTTGTATAGCAAGTGAAGAAACTATTAAAGATTGTAAATTTCATTCTAATCCAGTGATAAAAATTGATGAGAATAACAGGGTAGAAAATACCTAAGTAGCCCCAGGGGTCTCGATGCTGAGGGTGGGGAAGAACAGCAAGGCCTAGTTTTAGCAAACTCCTAARTAGYTGATACCTTGGCTGAGGGGATTTGAAACTCCAGAATAGCTTAAGCAGGGAGAATATGGAATGTTTACTCTTGGAGGTCTCTGAGAATTGTTTAGACTGGCATATCAGGAATGACCAGAGTAAGGTTAATCCTGCCTTGGCTTGAAGGAGAGTGCAGAACAATCACCTGAGGTGCTTTCCTGATATGCAGTTTTACGAGTCAATGATTTTCAGGGTTATACAGCAGTCTTATTAGATGCTTTTCCCATACTGTTCTCTGTTGCAAAATTGGGGGGAGGTTGTAGCTAAGCATGTTTTCATGTTCACATTTCATGTAAATTGATCTTAATAGTAATGTTATATTGTTGTTTCAAGATGTCCTTCAAATAACTGTGTATAAGCAGGAGTATGAGACAAAAAATACAAAATACTAAATAGCAGACACAGAATACATAATCAATTCTTCCAGTCAGAAAGGGGTCGGTATTAGTAACCTTGTTCAATAATTCACCAATCAATTAAAATAACATTATTAGTCTCYCTTACCACTTAACAGTAACAATATGTAAAGGTCACTTGCCATCTAGTTAGGGAGAAGATGGCAATTAGCACCAGAGGAAAAATGGAATATTCATTTTCTGTTAYACAATGTAAGCGTGACATGTTTTTCTACTGAGATATCAGTAATATCAGCAGCGAGTTTTCATTTCACAGAAATCAAGGCAGAATTTAAAAGACTGAGATACCTGGAACTCTTATCTCTGTGTATAGAGTGGGAGGAACCTAAGATGTTARAAGTGGTTGGATACCTAATTTCTGTGTTAAATGACAGAATACTTTTAGAAATGGCTTTGAAATATGGAAAGAAATATTTTTCTCCTGGATTCTTAAGGATATATGTGTCATGTCAGCACTTAAGTAATGTCTGAAAATCTTATCAATACTTTTCTTTTGAATTGGGGAGTCTCTCTTCCTATTGTATTTTCTCGTTTGTTGCATTTCATGATTCTCTGAATACAATATGACATTAGAGCATCTTTGTGAAGTTACCGTTTCTCTGAAATCAGGTAGAGCTTTGAGACACCAAGCTGCTGAAAATCTAGTATCACGTTCTTAAYGTTTTTCTCTTCCACTGAGAGATTTCAAGAATTTTAAATGTTTCTTTCATTTTCATATTTGAATATGAAGTATGAAAATTATATTTTACCGGTAAATTGAAAGATAATTGGTTTATGGGGGGAGTTATGAGGGGTACAAATTGTCACACCACTGGCCGGGGGGAAACCATGAAAAGTGCAAGTCTATTGCAAGTCTAGTGCTATCTATTGAAAGATAGCATGGAGCTTGTTTGAAAGTCCATCCATAAATTAGAGAAAAATGAGGTGTAAGATGAATCATGTAGACTTAGTCTCAACCAATTGAAATCAATGGAGCTTGCAGATTTATCCAGAGGAACATATATTTTCTTGTAAAAAAAAAAATATTCCACTTCTAGAAAGACAGATTAATGAGGCTACTAATGTATATTGTTATAGCAGAAAATAACCTTTATAGCTAACTAGCGCTCCAGAATGGATAGGGCAGCCACAAACAGAGAATGAACGATATTCCTAAACCAAGACCTGCCTTTCTTCCACCTACCACTTAATCAGATGTTTGGTTAAAACATAATGAAGAATTAAAGAATCAAGATTTGTATGAAGCTTTTTGCAAGCTGTTGCACTTTTTTCATTACCAAATTTTCATTTCTTCCAATTAGTTCATCACAGGAATCTCAATTGTTCACTATGACTGTTTTGGAAAACAAGCAACCTCCCTCACCCTACCACTCTTAAGTCTTGGGCTCTCTGCTATGCTGTTTCTCACGTTGGCATGGAGAGAGCTGCATTTTTCTTTTCTACTGATCTTCATAGCCCTGACCTGCTGTGCTGATTGCAATAACATAATCAGGGTCATAGGTGCACTAAAATTATTTTCTATCATAATGTCTTGTACTTTCTTTCTTTTTCCTTACTGCTGCTTTATCTGCCTCATTTTGTACTGTAAASTACGTGTGGCAAAGATCACCTTTTTCTATATTTTTCATAGCACCTAATTCAAGGCAGTCCATAACAAAAGTAGAAGTAAATTGAAAGATCATAAGCCATTTAATGTACATGCCACATATTCCACTGACAATCATTTGAAGTCTCTTAGATTATATGGGAGAAAACAGCAAGGTGATGAGTGATAATTTTTTCGATAGTGTCCTCATCTTCAGAGACCACATGATAAAAATTCCCAAGGACATGTGTGATTAAGTCATTTAAACTGAAAGTGATGGACCTGTTCTAACCTTAAGCACCCTAAAGCATCTTTGTTACCTTTAGTTGGATCTAAGTCTAAATCTACATACCTCCGACATATAAAACATTTAGCTTTTCTCATATATACCACTGGTAAACTGAGTACCTGTCACTAAATGGATGCATAACTTTTCTGAAACAGTTCTGATGAAGAATACTGTTTTTACTGTAATCTATGGTGGTTTTATTTAAGTGACTGTTTTTACTGTAATCTATGGTGGTTTTAAGTGATTTCTTCCCTTGGATCTTCATAATTCCAGCAAATCAGTTTTTGTTTTTTCAGGGCCCACCAGCAAAGACTAAACCAACACTGCTATTAAGTAAGAGTGCCTCTCCTGGTATTTTTTTTAAGGGTCCAGGCTTTTCTTCAAAGTGACTGTGTCTTTGGTTTCAATGGTAATTCTGACTGTTCAGCAGCCCTGAAAATCAGCCCAATGGCTTTTATTCCCTTTTCTGACAAATAAAACTTAAGTATTTGGGTATGAATAACGATATAGTAGTAAGAACAAGAACTTTAGTGACTATTTTAAGATTATTAAAAAAGCTTTGCAGGGTCACTGAGTTCAGTTATAATGTCTGAAGCTAGACAACAATGAGCATCTTGGAACTGAATGTTAAGAGCATTACTGCAATGCACTTATTGGTTATTTAGCTATGCCTGATCATGTAAAACAGGAAAATCATCAGACAGCTGTCAGTGATCATACAGGAAARACTTATAAATATACTACATAAACATAGTTATGTATATTACATAAAATCTACTGGAACAGGCTATAATAGTGCTGAAAATCAATTTGTTTTGAAAAAATGATGTACTCAGCTGATTATCCTTTGGTTCCATTAGTAGTAGTTTAGGTGAAATATTGGTTCACATGCCTATGGACTAAATGTTTTTTGGTGTCTAGGGAAGATAAATATGAAAAAATACAATATCTTGCAGACAAAGCACAATAAATTCTGTGCTAAACTCRCAGGCTATCTGATAGCTATTATCAATCTGCTGCTTTTGTACACTAGCAATTCAAATACTTAAAGAGTGACCAAGTGAAATGTTCTTGGAGAATGACTCGAAACCAATGACTTTGCCAGAAGAAACTATGGCTGAAATAGCCCTGAAACAGAAAAGGTGAGAGGGAAGTCAGAGACATAAATGGCTTCATGAAAGTTGTTGACAGAATAAAGGTAATCTTTCTTACTGCCCCTCCTATATGCTCTCCACTAGATCATATTAATACATTTGTAGTGGTCGGGGTTGGAACATCATGTTATGTAGGTTGTGTCCAGTACAACAGATGAAGTATTTTTTTTCCGAGGTACATGAAATCAAAGCACTGTTCACCTGGATTTTTTATTAAGTGGGAGCTTGTCCAGAAAAAAAATGTGGATGAATATGTGGATAAATAAGAGGAGCTAGATTGGACCCAAATGTCTTAATAAATGGGATGAGCCCCTGTCAAAATAACATTTTTGCTAACCTAATAGAGTAGACTCATTGTATATACATATTCTTTTCTCATTTTGTTAAACTAATAATGAAGATATGTGCATAAACCCAGGTAGGTTTTCTGTCATGTATTCTAGGTACACTGTAGCTGTCATGTTCAAGCCCCTAATGCACTTGGAAATCTCAAGATAAATTTCAACATGCAGAGGTTTGAGGACATTGAGAATAATCTAATCTGCTATTTCAAATGTGATTTAGTCTTAAGCAGTGCTTTTACTCTTAGGCTGTATCCCTGCAACAGTTCCATTCTGAGTGTTATTGTACATTGTTTTACATTAAGGTCAATTAGCAATGTTACAAGGGCTTTTTTTCCTCTCTCCCCCCACCCTTAAATTAAGCAGCATTGCAATTTTGTGTTTAAAAGACTGAATCTTAAAGCATATCGGATGAAAAACCTTGGCTGTGTTCTAATTGTGATTAAGGATGTTTTTTGTCCTAAAGACTCATGTGGAATCAGAATTTCACTAATGCTTGAATCAGAGCTGATTAGGGAGTGGTGGCCTGATCTTTCTCTGTCCACTATTTACCACAAGGAGATCATAATAATTCAGCATTACTCTATCTGCAGCCCTGGGGAACATGAGACAAAATGTGGCCAAGATTTTTYAAACTGGAAGGTTGTGAGTGCTTTATTTTTCAGGTGAACAATTTGGGAAGAGGTCAAATTTTTGGAAGTGGTTAGAATACTTTTGATGGAAGAGTGAGTATTATCTACATATATTTAAGACATATGACATATTTAAGATTTAATCTTAAGATTTTACTCTTGGGATAGACAGGACAGGCAATGAACCAGAAAGAGTAAATATCTTATGGAAATACTTGGAATAYAGGAATAATTTTAATAATAATAAAACCAAAGAATGACCTGTCTGACTATTCTATGTAGCAGTACCTTGGAAATTCCATCTGTGCAGCTGAAATTATGAGAACCTAGAGAGTATGCATGAAATAAGGCAATGTGGAAAAATAATAAATTAACAAGCAGGATGTCTGTAGACCATCAAGGGACTAATGATCATACAGAGATTTTTGATCTTCTAAGTAGGACAACATACAGRTGGGAAATGTMATTATTTGACAGTACTAGAAGTCCTGGACACATCACACAGATAACAGCTAGAGCTTGCCTGCATGGTCAGTGTACAGATAAACTACTCGAGCAAAAAGGGACGTAAAGAATCGGGGAAGAAGGTAAAATGCACACGGTGTAMGGAAGAGATTTGAGAAGTTACAGCAGAAGCACAGCTTGCAGCCTATGTTTTTGTGCCAGTTGACAACTTTACTATCATTTTTCATCATCCCTGTCTGATTGTCTCTGTATAACGCTGGACCTACCATGCACTGTAGAGTCCTAAACAGAGAAACTAGGGAACAACTAGAACCAGTTCAGTCATGCATAGAGGTATGTGCTTTGTTTTTTGGTTGTTTTTTGTTTTGRATTTTTGAGATGAGGCTAAGTGACCCTTAACTGATTAAAAATAAAGTTCAGAAAACCAGCAAAGGTCAGCAAGTGAGCAGCTGTAGGGACTCATAGACCTCTTATTTAACATCAATACCTTGGCAGTGAGGGAGGAACCCTAAATTAAACTATATATTCAGTTGAACACTTTATAAAGATCTAAAATCTAATAAAGATATGAGCAGCAGTTAATATGGATATATTGGGAACAAATCATGTCAGATAAATCTAAATTTATTTTATGACAGGCCTCATGAATACAGGAGAGTAGTAAATGCCATATGCTTTCACCACGGTAAGATTTCTGAGTGTCTTACATATAGTCTAATATCCAAAACAGAGTAATATAGATGGTATAAAAATCTTAGATTGGAGAGTGTCATATGGTTGGAATACCATACAGAAATAGGTATCAACAATTAACCCTCAATAGTTACATGGGATGTGCAGGGGTCAGCCCTGCATACGGGATCATTCAGTATTATAATCTGCACARTAGAAAGGACATTCAAATACATTAAAATATTAAAAATAGTCAAAAACACTTGAAGCTTTTCAGTTTGATCCAAATAAATGGGATTAGTTGATCAAGTGGTCATCTGAGGTTTCTGTTCCTTTTTATCTCCTGAAAAGTAAAATAGTATGACTTTTTTGTGCATAGAAAAATAATGAAGCTTGCACAGCTTAAATCAGTGGGAGATTTATCATTAACTGTGAAACCCACAGGGACTTTTCATGAGCTACAGATGAAGATAGGGTCAAAGTTGAAAGCCATCAAACTCGCATCCCATAATTTAGTCAGTTCCATGTCTCTTTGTAGATGCAACAAAGCTTTTATTCCTTAGGCAACTTTACCATACTTCAACTTTCCCATCCAAAAAATTCTGTTGTAGTAGCCTTAGGTTATTTGGGGTTTTGCACATTGTTGTTATTGAGACTGAAATCTAGAACTGACTTCCTATGAAGGTCCTGGGATGTTCCAGTGACAATTASGGATAAAGCAAAGTAAAAGTTTCTTTGGTGTTTTTAAATTCCCTTTTAATGTAATGCCAGGAGAAATATTTATAATGTTTAATGCTGACATCAGTATGTTTTTAACAGATTCAGCTTTTCTCCAGCGTTATTTTCTAAGCTTTTGCTATAACATGAAGTACGTTATGCTAAAGCTGTCTTAACTGGCAAATCTACTTATGACAGAAGCAAAGATTAACAAATAAAAAAGCAAATAACAGAAAAATTGTGTGTTTAAAAGCCAGAAATTAACTCCATAAAATGAGTCCAATCGCATGTGGAATGCAAACCATCTGTAATAATATTTATTTCTTAAGTTTATTTTGGGAAAAAGGATGTTTTTCCCAAAGAAAAAGAATGACATGTCTCTAAGTTCTTTAAAATAACTTCCAGATAACAGTGTTAAATCTTTTCTTACTTACAGTTGAATCTGCCCTTTCCCAAGTTAAAGGGGMAAATTTGGGATCATTTTCTTATTGCTGGGGTGGGTATTTTCTCAGATATTCTTTTCTTTCTGTATGTAGAAGACCACTATGATTCTTCTTACCTTTAGAAGATGATAAAGGGGAAAACTTTAACAGCAAGCAGGTGTTATTTGATCTTATTTTCATAGAGTATAACTGAATGAATGGATTTCATAAATTAGATGTAGACTGAAATACATTGAGCTTGCTGATGCATCTTCTTCAAAAAGAGTTTTTTTACTGAAGAATGGTCTTAATGCTCCTATATGCTGCCAGTATTCTTAGATTATCCTCAGCGTTCTAGTCCGTTTAGTAAGAAGTTAGCTAACTCTTGCAATGCCTTGAATACATTTGAATAGGAGGTGAAAAATAAATCTCATGAGGGAACGTTAGAGGTGTGATAACCTCAAGCTCACTATAAATGAGCCAATTAGTTATCTCTGAGATTGTCTGTGGGGTGTAGGGGGCTTTTCTTGGTCTCTGAGTCCTTTCATGTTTTTTACATAAGCAAATTTCAAGTAACTGTGAAGGCAATCTTTTCTCTTATGTGCAGTTTTTATGCATATTTTATTTAGGAGACATATGGTGTAAATATTTGTGACTATTTGAACAGAAGCAATTTTCTTTTTCTTATTGTGTTTTCTCTAACATTTTCAGGCATGTCTGGTTGTCAAAATGGCATTCAACTGACCATCAGTTATTTATCTACAATATTTGTTTTATATTACTGTTTAAATAACAAGCCTACAAAAATAGAGCAAAATCCACAGCAAGAACCTTAGTTAATTCAGTATTTAATATTGTTGTTGCAATTGTTGAAACAAACATGTTTATTTTTATATGTCACCTTTATGGATATTCAGGGAGGCTCACTATATTTTTTAAAATGTTAATGGCATTTTCTACTTTAAAACTGAATAGTATCAAGGTAGCTGTCATTAATTCAGCATGCCGTAAGTCCATGAGTAAAGTTCCTGGAATATATGAATAAAATTACTCTAACTACACTAATACAAGTAAGTTTCTCACTCTGCATCTCTGAGTGTAACAAAGATGGAAAGTTGTGTAAGCTGGGAAAGGAGGAATGGCTTCCATATGGGAATAGTCTCAGTACCAGGACAACTTCCTTTGGAGAAAGGAACATGGAATAGATGAAGGAAAAGAAAAATACTGAACAGTTCTCAAGAGCTGAAAGTCAACCAGCTGCCCAGTTAAGTCTATATAAAAACAGTGAGTAATGTGGGTAATACTCAGAAACTTGCTATTTGAGAATGTAATGATGAGCAGATTGCAAGGTACTTCAGAAAACAGAGTCTTTTCATTACCACTCTTTTTCAGAAGGGAAAAATGGAACACAAAAAGGGAAGGGTGCTTGTCTGAAGTCACACAGGGGAAAAATGGATTCAAGACAAAGCTCATGACCACAAAATGCCAGCTCTGTGCTTGCCCTGACACTAATGGGAGTTAAAGTTTTGGGTGAAAATAGTGGCAAGATTCTCCATTCCCTTCTAGTAAAAGTATGAGACACATATCACTAGAGACCTGGCAATAGCTTAGTTAATGGAAGGTTTGGGGCAAAGTAGTCAGGGAAATGCTTTTGTTACTTCAATTAAAAAGTAGTCCACATATAACGAATTCAAGCAGGAAAAGACTATTTGCTCAGGGTCCGTTTAGGTTCAGAGAAGGCTGAACTGGAATTCTTTCTAAGGGCTGCTCCTGGGAGGAGATGAAGTAAATAGTATAAGAACAGTCCTTTACCACCTGCACRGTTATTTATTAGCTGCTTAAATTGTCTTAGTTTCTTGCCAAGCTCTTAGGATGAAGAAGGTAGGGCTTTTTTAATGGAGTGGGTTATGGTTTAACAATTATCCTGAGGATTAAAACTATGAGGAAGTAGAACAGATAAGTATTGAGGAGTATGATGATAGGTGTCCATCTTCCATGAGCTTTAATCCTCTCTGGGTAAGATTTGTTCTGACACTAGAGGATCCTTTGATTTGACAGATAATGATGAAGCAGCTGAAAGCTGGAGGTGACGGGGAGGGGAAAAAAGATCAAATAAAATACAGTGCTTTTTTCTTTAGGTAGTGACAGTCCAAGTAAGGTACCAGTGGAGCAAAGGCAAGTCTCAATGAGTATCATGGAAGCCTTTTTAAAAGCAGTAGCCGAATTTGAGACGTGTATATTTATACGGGGTGAAAAGGAAGCAGGATAAGTGGTTTGAGTTTATTTGACCTCAGTCAGGCAAGTGCCAGGTTCATGCCACTGCTTAACCATGAGAGGTGTGTATTTTTCTGGGGCAGTAATAGTTGTGAAAGGCAGTGTTAATGAAAACATAAGCCACTAGCACACTAAAGATCTTTTTTATTTTTATATCTTTCCACTCATTTTTTTATGTAAATCTATATACACTTTTTCACCACCATTTTCTTCTCTCATTTTTCACTGAGCTTATCCTGTCTGGATTGCAAGCAGCTCAGAAAATSTCTTGTYTGAGCATGTTCTTACAGAAAGATATTGGATGATTCTGGCTTCCCTTCGATGTAGCCAGCCACAAGGCCTACTGTAGCACATGATCCAACCACACAGTCTGCAGAYTGAAACTGTCCGACCAGCAGCTGTATGGAAAGAGAGGTCACGTCTGTTGGTTCCATCTCTTAGGAATGTTCTTTGATTCTRTGGGTGTAAATGCAATACTGTGCATAAGTGATTCCTTATTTTAAAATATTACTAAACTGATGCCAGGACCTCTGCTTTACCTCTCTCATATGTCAGTCATTGCTGTGTTCTGTAAGCAGTTAAAGCAAGTGGAATTATTCCAGATTTTTTCCCATATAATACTAGTTTTATCTTGTCCAATTTTTGTTTGATGCTTTTTAGACTGTATAATGGTTATATAGTCAGCACGTTCAACATGATGTTCTGAAAACTGTGAATTAGACTGACATTCAAAAAGAGATCAATTCAAAAAAAARRWTTTTTTTTTCTTTTCATTCTGAAACCTTTTCAGTTATAATTTCTAGCTTCTTTAATACCATAATGGCTAGAATCTAACAAAGGCATTTGAAGCTTAAAAGTCCACATGCATTAAAATTGTTTTAGCTCTTAATATATGAAAGCACTAGCAGTTCCAAACATCCACTTAGACTCCTTTATGAGAAACTCTATGCAAACAAAAGACCAGAAGTTTACAGTCTTGTCATAGGACTCCAGGAGGTGAGATTTTAAGAACTCAAATGAATTTTTAAGTCATAATGAAACTCCTAGAATTGGCAATGCTGGCTAATGAAACAAGTAAATACATAATTCATTATTTTCAGGCTAGTTAAAGGGCAAGTTTTCAGACTACCTTCAGTGCATTTTTCTAAGCATTGTCTTCTCTCATTGTTTTTTTTCTTCCAAGTGAAGCATCTAATTAAATCTATGTTTAACAAGTAGGTATTTTGTTCCCCAGCTAGCCATGGTGTAATTACACCATTAATGGAATGAACAATGTGCACAGTATTGCCTTTTCTACCCAGTCCATTGATATTCTGACTGTGAATCCTGCTGGAGGACTGTCTATTTCTCAGGCTGCTCTCTCCTCACCAGTGATGCTGAGATTTGAGTGATCTTTGCTAATGCAGCCCAGGAACTATCTATTTTCCCTGACTCTGCTAGGCAACCAGGATAGGAGTTTGTCATGTTCAAGTCCTCATTAGTAAATAGCTATTTAACTGCCTCGAGTCTTCACACTAATCACTGCAGTTGTCCTTTCAAGCTTCCCCTAATGATGTTCCAGTTTGCTGGTGTTCAGCTGATCRCACATTAAGGACAGCTGGCTGGCAATCTATCAAGTTACTTTACACGCCATAACACAGTTTGACTGACACAAGCTGACATGATCCCACACTTGGCAGCACAATGTGACAGTTTAAAATATGGGAGTGGGTCATACCAGTGCTCTTAGCACTTCTTACTCATTTCAGACCCATATTCACTTTTTTCCTCTTTAAACCAAAATCATCTTCCTCAACACTCAACTCCCAATCCTCAGCTGTTGAAAAGTACTTGAAGTGTTACAGCAGCTGCTTTGCTTCAGGAATGGAGAATTACGAATCTGACTATTCACTTGGAAATTCAGTATTACCTTTTAAAAACAACAAAAAAATCTGCTAGTCTCGATTCTGTGTTGGAGTTCTGGTAGGCTGGGAGCTTTAAAGAAGAGATAAGGGAGGTGGGAATTGCTCTGAAGACAATGATTCCTAATTGATTTTTTTTTTGTTTTGCACAGTCTCGGTATGACCCAAGGCTAGTCACTTACAGCTAAATTATTAAAGACACTTGGATGTCAAGTATTCATTTGAATAAATAAAAGGTTAATCTTTAATGCCTTTAAATACTTTAAACCTCTGAGTTTATTTTTTCTTGGTCTGAGTTGTCCTTTTGGGAAACTCACTATCTTCTCCCATTCTATGAGAAACTAGAGGTTCYGAAGTATGAGACAGACATCTAAGAAAAAGAGACAAGAAAGTATTACTTTTTTTGTGTGTTTCATTGGAGACTGCAGACTAGTGATGTACTGTGAGCATTCTGTAAAAAGTCTTCCAAAATCCTTTATTTTGTGAAGCATGTAATTTTGGCCTTCTGACGCTATTGTTTTGACATCTAGCAGTTACCACTTACTCTTCTGAAGATAGCTTTGCTCTGCGTGTAAGAGGTAAAGAAGCAGCTACAAGATGTCTGTGTGGACTGGGTAAGGGAGAGACAAAGCTGGATCTGGAATTGTATGGCAGCCTGCACTACAGAGGAAGCTGCTTTTCTTTAACAAGAGTTTGGTGCTTCAGTGATATCAATATATCAATAGAAAATTTCATTTTGTTGCAGATAGTGTTTTTTTTTTGTTTGTTTGTTTTCTGCTACCGTAAGCTTTAGTTATTTAAATACTAGCTCTTTAAGTAGGTGTCCCTACTTTAGTGGGGGACTCGATGATCTCTAGAGGTCCCTTCTACTCTCAGTCATTCTGTGTTTCTGTGGAGTACTCTCCTTTCTTTCAAAACTAAGAATAGTTGTTCAATCTCTCCATCTTTAATCACCCACCCACTTTTTCCTCAATTTTGCAACCTCCAAAAAGCATGGTCATGAATATTTAAGATAAGAAAAAGCTTTGTGTTGACAGCTGTGACAAATATTCACCCATAACTTTTATGCATAATTAAATTATTATTTTAATTGTATCTAATTAATTTTAAACCTTTTAAAATTCAAATTAACACACTTAATTTGCAATGAGAGAAGTTTTGTCAGAGTTATGATGGAATTAAACCGCATTTGTTGTGTTTCGTATTGAAATAAAAAGAGAAAGTCCAGAAAGATACACCTGGGATAAAATAAAGGTGAAACCGTAAGGAAAATGCCCTTTGGTATTCAATATTTGCAGTCCACCCGCTTTTTAAAAGTTACCCCTTCAATAAATTTCAAGTTCATTTTTAGTTGATATAAACAGGTCTACTGAAGCCAGCTGAACTCTGCTCATGGATGCTTGCAAAATATTAGTCTCTCCATTCCCTGAGGAGGTTTTGATTAGAATATCACCCACTTTTTCTTGTTTTTTTTCTTGTTTGAATAGATTGTAAAATATGTGTAATAATTTGAGCTTGAACAGAAGGTCTTCAGTATATAAGTTGAACATAGTTTAACTGCTGTTTGTTCCTTACCCGTCCGCACTGTCTGATACCTTATCAGAGGACTTGATGCTCTATGAGGTAATCAGGTGCAATGGATTAAAGAAAGGWTTTACCCTGATTCATTCTTCTGATTGTTTTATGAGTGACATCCAAAATGGAGAATGAACACGTACAAATGTAGGAGAGATGGTCAAGGAAAAATTGCTTTTACATCAGTTCATCAAGTCCAGAAATGCTTTTGTACAAACCTGTTGTGCCAAATCTATCTCTGTAATGACAAAGTTGATCAGAGAAAAAGAAAAAAAAATGATGGGATACAAATTTACAATGTTATCTTATGGAAGAAAATGTCTTTTTGACCTTAAGTTTATGTCCTGAAGAATGAAACCTGATAGAAACTGTCAATTTTATCTTAAGCTGCAGAGCTATAAGGATTATTTCAGCTGAGGATTGTAATATTGGTCTCTGCCTTTGCACAAGAAAAGACACGTAATGTGACAGGGAGAGCTTTAAGAATCAAACGAACTTAAAACTGCAGACTCTCTAGAATTTGCCATTACTTTTTAACTTTACTAGGAGAAAAAAAAAAAAAGCTAATTTGAATAGAGCTATCTGTGAGGTTAGTTTGCTGCAGTCTTTGGTGRAAATGGGGTAGCAAGGTACTGACAGTAATGACTAGGATTTGGGAACTCTTTAGCAGGATTTGTCATCCTGCACTCCCAGCAGTGCCCTGGCTGTGGTTTTCCAGGGTCTTTGAAGCAGATGAAGTAAGCAGCAGGGTCAGGACAGGCTTTATCTCTTGGTAGTCTTGTGCACTGCTATAGGCAGTATAGGTACTTACAGSAGCCTCCTGACCTCTTTGAACTGGAAGAGAAAGACAAGGGGCTGTACTAGGATACATGTTAGAGCAGAGATGGTTTGGGTCAATTTTCCATTTATTTATTTATTTTTAAAATCAGGTTAGACCAGTATATTTACAACTGATTCATGAAATCAGCTATGGTCATGCTGATTTTTTGTTTACAAGAGATGCTGATTTTATTTGTTTCTAAGAGAATAGGGGAACCTCAAAACMATAAAGAAGGAAACTTAACAGCTTCTATGTCAGTACAACAAAATCTGAGACATTATAGGTAGAACATACCTGGATATGGATGCAGATGTGAGAAAATAGGTGAGGTATGCCCCATTTGCACTGTGTGTGCAAATGCAGGAAATGTTCACTATAGTCTTTTTCCCCTGCGTGAAAGGGAGACATCAGGATGAAGGAAGCAGATATGATATTTAAGAGTTACACTGCTTAAAGTAACAGTCTGCTGTGATAGTTCTTGTCACCTGGGAACATGCACATCAGTTCCTTCACTTTGTTCCYGGGATGACAAATACCGGGGCTCTCTACTTGAATTGTCAAGTACCTGTTGAGGTGAAAGAATGCCTTTTGTCAGGAAATGTTCTGGTGGCTTGTCTTTAGGTGGCAGGCTGAAGAGACAGGCAAGGTGGCACTTCTAAGGACATGTGTAGGAGGCAGCCATCCTGTCTCAAAAAGTCAGGCAAATTGTTTTATCCAAGCCAGTCACAATGGAGGCACATTTTTTAATTGAAACTTGGATGTCAAGTCAGAGATACTARAAAGGATCTGAATTGGAAGGGGGAAAGGAATGATGCTATAGGAGAAGGTGAGTCCTTCAGTCCTGTCATATGATCAGAGTATGAGCTGATTAAGCATTTTTCTCTTTGTGGAGTTCCTGAAATGGCTTTGGGAGAGTAATGAAGAGACGCAGCATCTCTTTTCCATTAGAGCCATGTATTGCGATTCCTCTGTTTTGAAAATGAGGGAATCCAAAGGCTTGGTTTCACAGGAAAGGTGGTATTGCAATGGTTTGAAAAAATGTTTCCGATTAACTTGTCCTCACTAAGGTCTCTGGAAAAAGAAGGCCACATACTACCTTGCTAGAAGAGATTAAAGAACAATGAACAAAARAGGCTTTCTCAAGGTCAAACAAGGTCAGATTGACTCTGTGGCAATAACAAACCAATGTACTGCCCTTTCAGACCCTCCACAAGTTGCTGCGTGGGAAAAATAAGGTTTGCAACTATTGGCAGAGCAGCGCAGATCAGATTTATTGATCCATAAAATTTTTACCTTGGGAACTGGAGGTCGGAGGCTGAAGGCTGGCACCATGCCCCTATTGCAGCATGACTCAGGAAAGAGGTAGCGTTAGCCAGGAGAGGGAAAACAGCAACATCCTACAGATGGGCTGAGATGGGGTGGCAAATSAAGTAAAAGAGAACTTGAGCCTAATGAAGGGAGGTCACTCCCTGTAGCTTTCTGCCAGAGACCTTAGGGAATAGGTATTTGTCAGAAAAACTTGGATTGTGGGTAAAGACCGAAAATTGTCTTGGGAAGGACACAAACAGGTGATGAGCTGACTAAAGAGCTCTTGGGCTTTTGTTCATCTGTTCTTACACAGTTTCTACTGAGAACTAGGGAACATGAGGGATTATGTGAAAAATAACTGAAAGGCCTAAGGAAAAAGAAAAATAGTGTTGGCTAAGATCTCTCTAGGCAATCTTAGGTACCTGTGGTAAAATACATTCCCAATCACAGATGCTCACAGCTTCTTGCTTGTCTAGATGGAATTTTCTTTATCAATTTAAACCACCAGCTTCAACAATTTTTTCAGCTTGTTATATCTGTGAAAGGTTTTTTTGATATATTTTTAGCAGCCTTAGAGATTCCTGCCTGTCCAAAACTAGGCCTTGCAAATGAAATGGATGATTTTTGTTYGACTTTGAGGAGTCCAATATGAGACATCTTAAAGTGGCCTATTGTCCAGAAATACTGTGTTTGCTTGAAAGTTCCTAGTGGAAGGTATTACCACACCCCAGAAAATCTTTGTGGTTAGTCTTTGATCTCCTGGTGATAGCAAAGAGCACATGTGCAGATTGAACTGCAGTGTTCACAGTTTCCTGCCACCAGGATCTTTAAACCTGAATCTAAGGATCTCTAGGCAGCCAGGGACGTTGTTATTCCCATCAGTAGAAGCTCAGCATCAAACACTGGCCTAAATGAATTAACTTTCCATTTTAATTACAAAACAGTGGTATTCACACAGGATCCGTATCAGGAATTAATTTAGATGTATTGAGAAAAGCTTTTTATGGTAATGAAATATCAGCTGAACGGTAAAATTATATTTTGGGGGAGTTGCAATAATGTAAGAATCATTTATAATAATAGTTGTGGAGTAATCTGTTTAAAATTATGTAAGCAGTTCATGTRTAATTAGATTTTTCTTTTAAATGGGTTAATATTTTATGGAATATTAAAGTACTTAACTGTCACATTGTAAGAAAATGACAWGACTAGTCACACAACGAAACAGTGTTTTTAGTAAACATTCATTAGCATATTTTAAAAGGATCTAATATTTAGAAAGTTTGGTGATAGGAACACTCAGAAGTCATCAATTGTAAACAAATGTATTCATTAAATCTATGACAACTTAAATGCAAAAATTCCTATTCACTGCAGATCTTGGAACGGCAGTAGGATTTTGCTCACTCTGTGATATCTAAATAGAATCTGACAAAGTTGGAAAGATTATAGGAACACTTCAGTGTAATAATAAGAAAATTCAACAGAGAAATATATATTATAGATAAAAAATATCCTGTTTGCACATTATAAGCAAGCATGTCATTATGTCATTTATGGATCACAGATAAAATGGAGAAAAATAACTTCCCTCTTTAAATTTCTACTTCTCCCTCCCTAAGTGCCCCCCTCAAAAAAAAATACTTAAAATAAGAAGCTCCTAAGAATTACAAATAAATGAAGAAGCATTTTGAAACMTGTCTTTAATCATGTAACACTAAGAACAAAGACCATATTTCTTCAAAGTTCTAAGTTTTCTCTTTCATGCAAAACCAAATCTTTTCTGGGTTCACAGGTTCAAATGCTACTGTACTTATAATTGGAGTTTTCTCCCTCCTACCCCTCTCCCAAGTAATTATAACAGTAACTATGGCCTATCTTTATGGAAGGTTCTTGAGATAGCGTAAGTTTCTGTTATTTCTTCAATTATGTAGTAGAGTTGTTAGCCCACTAACCATGATTTCATATTTGAGGACCATAGTCATCTGAACTCCGTCCTTACCATATTTTTATGTAAAAAAAAAAAACACTGAAGCTGCTAGTAGGGAGCTATATACAAGCGATGCCGGTATCCATGCATGTCCAGATAGACATGTAATCAGTGAATGAGTCCCAACATAGGAATTACAGAATCTATCCCTGTCAGAGCCAAGGACGTATCATTCCTGCCTGGCTCCTGTCGGCATGCTGTGGAGCGCGGGTGAGGACTCCCACACTTCTGGCAAGCATCAGCCATGGGTGCTGCTTTCCCCAGGTGACTCCTGTGCTTTCCATAGCTTCAGGGGCTTTTTGCATCCAGCTTTAGGCACCTCAGTGCAGTGTCTGCATTTTTTGGCCAGACTCGTCGAGTCAGTGGTAAGCTCCCTCAAGAACAACTTGTCGAAGAGGAATATTTTATTTTATTCTTTCTCTAGAGGAATTTAACTCTCCCTGCTGGCTTGGTTATTATCAGGTTATTACGATTAGCCAACTGCAATCCATCAATGGAGCTGCACTGGTCGTGCTGGGGTGTGTTATGTTTTATTAGTGTAGCTTTCTGTTTAGAAGTAATTTCTTAAGAAAGTTCCATTATTATACGAGAGCAAGGAATTGTGACCGGACTAGCAATCTTCACCGAATAAAGCATATCTGGTATTTCATGTTTTGTCAAAAGTAATACCTTATCTGGTATATCACATCAGAGAGCTTCCTCAGCTGGTGAAGAAGGCTGTGAGTTTCTCTTAATGTGAATATCTTTTCTGCTGTCCCCCCTGCTATAAAAAAAAAAAAGGCATCAAGTGAGAATTGATGAATAGCAGAATAAGTTTATTATAAATTAAGCAGTTACATTTMTTTTTCTATCACTGATATAGAACATGGTATAATAGTACATCAGCTTTTATGTATGTGTAGCTATATTTTCCAGCTTGAACACAATTCTTACRTTCTCATAAGCTATGTGGGAAAAGGTCCTCTGAGTGTATTTGAATAGCTCTTAGTACAGTAGAGCCTAAAGGATGATTTGTGCCTTTGGGCACTGCTATCATGYAAGTGTGGAACATCTGAAATATGTTCTGTAATATGGAACTGAGAATTAAATGGTAAATACTTGTTCTGTTGCATATGTTATGACTAGTCTAATTTGTGAGTGGTGATGTGTTTTTTCTTCAAAGGTACATCAGGAAAAACCTAAATAAGCTCACAATGCTTTGACACAGATTTGCAGATTTATTTAGGCATTTTCCTCCCGCTAATTTCCAAAAGCATTGGGGAGACTGTTGAAACCATAGTGACAACCACAACCACATATCTGTTTTATCAAGGGACTGCTTTGGGAGAGGTAAGTGGCAGATCATCTRACTGCTCAAACAGGATGATGATGAATCTAGGGAAATATATTTCTTGTGGTGAAAAGATGCCAAACTGAGAGCGCTCTGGCAAATTTCAGATTAAAATCTGTATCTGGACACTGCCTACAGACTTGAGGGTTAGGCAGATACTGATGCTCTTTGCAAATAGATTTTTGGACTTGGATACCTTTGGTTTTAGATCTTAATATAGGGAAGATTGTGCTTGTGTGAGTGAAGCAGAATATGACTGGGGATGGGAATTGTACGTCTGAGTTTAGCAGCTAGAGACAGATGGGTTAGATGCCACTACCCCAGGTATAGGCAGCTCTAGAAAACAGTACTTTGTGGAGCTTGCTGGAAATGTTTTTAATGGCCTGGTTTAAAAATGGACCTGAACTATCTGCGTGTACTGAAGTGTATAATTCACTAAGTGGAGCTTTTCTTCCACATATCTTTTGAACACTTAAGACACCTTTGCACTCTATAATTAATTATTGATATTTCACATATGACACACTAAACATATTCCAGGACCTAGGTGTTATTGATTTAGCCATTACTTTTTACATTTCTTCCTTCTCATTGGAAGATTTGCTGCTCATTGCATTTCATAATAATTCCACTCTTGAATTTTAAGTACTCCCAGAGTCATCTCTGTATTTCAACCAAGAAAAACAATCAAGGATAATATTAGGTAGGTTCTATATTCTTGTTTTTGTGTTTTTTTTGTTTGTTTTTAATACAATGTTTTTGTTTCAATGGTCATCTCTGGGTATATAAGTCAATTATATATAAATTTAGTCTTACTGATCATATTTACATGAAAGAAAACCCTAGCTCAATGAGAATATTGCTGTAGTTTATACTTTGCAATACTGACTTAAGAAGTTCTATGTGAGCATATCCTGTCTTGAATTGCACGCACAACACCTTGMCACTGAGTGCTTGAGAAAGCATACCTGCAAGCACTTACTATAAACTGCATCTTCAGCCATTGAAAAATAATAAGCTCTAAGTAGAGTTTCTGATGAACATGGAGTGACTTTTTCTCTAGGAAAAGAGTATGTGTGTATTTTCATATAGAAATAGTGACAGACCTCTCTATATACCCACTATATATGTGTGAATATATGCTTACTATAAAGATGGAGAACAAGTCAACATCAGATGACACCYCTCAGTCTAGTTGTTAATTTACTCTATTACGATGCCTAAATTTTTTCTTTGTTCTGATATTTTTATGCCATATATACATACACACACACACTATATAGTCTATATGATAACATTTTATGCTATATTTTTTACCTGTAATTGGGAGATGCTGATATTTACCTGTTTGTGATAATTACTTGGAAATACAATTAGTCAGTAAACTAGCCCCTGAAAATAACAGGACTTATGCTGTCTTTGTGCTTCTTGTTTGTATGTTGCTGTGAACAGAGAGTGCTGAGTCCTTTGGGTGGCAGCATGTATTCCCACATGATAAGCATGTAGAATGACAAAGCAGTGCTATGTGACAGTGTTTTTTGTTTTCTTTTTTCACCTAATATGCGTTAGTTGTTATACTTTCCAAAAGGAAGTCATGGCATTGCCACCAAATTTTAAGCGAGCTTAGAGACCCTAGAAGAAAGATGCATTCTMACAAATGAAAGGGAGGTTAAAAAAAAGTATACATTTGAGCTAATTTTTAGAATGTTAAAAGTGATCTTCCAATGTGTTCTTTTAAAGAATAAGATTCTACTTWAGTTTTGGAGCCATAAATTGTCAAATCCTGGTGTTTTTCTACCAGTCTGTGTTTATAATGTTGATAAAATACTGTAGCTCGGAGCAGCACAGGACAACAATGAATCTGTATGGACTGAAGAGGGATATATCTGCCACATGTAACAAAGAGTAGTTGATAGACGGAAGATAGAAATGCTTCTGTGACTTATTTCCTCCATTTGTTCTTTCATGCGTTGCTTTTTTGTTCAATTTTGAGCAATTTGTAGGATCTCTGATTTGAAGCAGGCAGATAAAAAGGATTTTTTTTCCACTAGGCATAAGCTAAAATCCAGGTGATAAAAAAAAAAAAAAATTAAAAATTAAAATACTGATCTCATTTAGCAACAAGTTATTTTCCTCTTCTCCCCACCATCCTCATGGCTGCCCAAAGAAAGTGAGGCTCTGGAAAGTCCTCAGTGCTTTTTAACTGGGTCACACTATGACCTGTACTGCACAGATCTTTTCCATTAAGGACTTGCATGGTTTCTGCCATTAACTCTGCTGTAGTTGGCTAGGAGGAGAAAAGGAAGGAAGTATAAGTGCTGCAATTGTCTAACTTTTTTTTACCTGATTATTAATCTCATAATTAAAAGGAAAATTTGGTGCCTTTTCCTTTAAAAAATATTAACGAGAGCTCTCAAGCCAAAAATTAAACTTTTTTCACTTTCTACAACTAAAAGCCATACATTTTCTTTGGTGGAAGCATTAGAAATTCCAGGAAGAATGCAGCTACAAGTAGATTTTTAACATTAATATGAAATGTGTTTATCTAGCAGTATTATTCAAACAGCAGCGTAACTCAGCATGTCTGCATCGAAGTCAGGGGAACTGTGACAGTTGTCAGCAGCTAAGAACTTGCCTTGGAAAATATGAACATAGGATATTTAAGCAAGTTAGTTGTTTGGCTTATTTTTCCCTTCAATGTTATAGTCTCTTCTTTGAGTCCATTCATTCAAGTTGGAATCAGTAGATAATTCCTCCTGAGCAGCTAAAGATAACTTTTCTGCCATATGGCTCATGTTAGTAGTGTTATTTTAATAACCTAATGATTAATTCATTCCAGTTCTTAATCTGTTCCATATGCAACAGGTTAGTTCTATTTCAGTTTTGAGCAAACATAATTTAAACTCAAGTTTCCAAATTTCAGTTTTAGACCTGATGTTGACTGGTGAAAACTAATCCAACTCAAGTTGAGTTGTTCAGTTCCTGTTTAATTATGCCATAGTGTTGTTGCCTCCATTCTAGTTTCTATTAGTGAATGAAATTCATTTACCTGGATGAGAGAGATTTAGTGGTTGATTCATTCCATGTTCGTTTGTGCTTATGTATACTGGTCTGTGACCAAATAGACCATGTTTTTCTGAGCTGGAATGAAGGTGGGACACTGTGAGAAGTCTCTTCTCATTCTTGCACAGTATACTGAAGAGTTTTAAGCATTTAAAGCAAGTATTTGCCCAAAATGACCTATGACATGACCTCACGCAAGTCTGTGGAGGAACTGAGAAATGTACCCAGATTTTCCATTTAAGCTCCATTGCCTTAAATATAAAAGCATCTTTTTTTTTTTCTTTTTTTTTCTTATATAAACATATAAGAAACAATGGTTTTTTTACCTTCCAGGAAAAGCAGGTCATAAGAGCTTTCGTGGTGTCCCTTAACAATCACAGATGCAGTTTGCTGTTTTGAGAGTGGGAAGCATGAGATAAGACAAATGTGTAATTACTTCTTGACCCACTCTTTTGGGTTATACATTTTCATGAGGTGCCGTGATTCATTATTTGCATTGATATGTACAGAAGGATGGGACTGCTTAGTTGATATTCATTTATTCAACAGTCTGTAATCTATATTTAATGGAGTACCAGACTGTGGCATAATAAACCGTTTAAAAAGATAGCTGCTGCTTACACAGGGGTTATTGCTTGCATAACCTGTACTTATTTTTCATTACAAAACTAAAAGAGCAAAGCATAATTCACACAAGAAAATGAAGTTAACATTTAAYGGCTTGAAAAATGATAGTGTACCATAATGCTGTGCAGTACTCTGTACACTTATAAAACAAAGCAAGGGAGCAAAAAAAAATGCAACAAATAAAAAGACATTAAGTCTGCAATGTAAAATGAGGGTACCAAAAGAGAAGAATGTATTCTACTTTGCTGCCTGATCAGCAGGATCACTCAGATATTGCTAATTAGACTGAAAACAGAAGATTTCATAAGCTACTGGGCATGTACAAAAACTACCATCTTTAACAGCATCACAAAACCTCAAAACTTTTTTCTTTGATTTTCCCCTCCCCCAAGTTTTTCCACATAGAAAGAGAAATTTTGACTTCATTTGTAAGAATTCTCTGCACATCTGCATGTAGCTGATGCATCTGTTTACAAATCAGGAGACTCCACAAAMACCTCTCAAGGATCTATACTATATATATGTATATATATATTTGTATATMTCTCAAGGATATATACTGAATAGCTTTTGAGCTACTAGTGGAGTAAAAGGTGTCTTTTGGCAATTAGATATTTTTGGTAATCACTGAGGAAAACTCAAAGACAGGCAATAGGATATCAGAGGGAAGCTCCAGATGTTGGGCTTCCAGGCAGATGCTTACAAGTTTGGCTCCTTTGTCTACAGGGTTCTTSAGCTCACACAGAAATATAGGAATGGTTCTCGCTGCATAGCTTCTAAAAACAAATGCATCGGTCATGTTAATCAACACCTCTTAGTACAGTGGAATCTTTGTGTAACTCTAGTGGGGAACATTAAATTKGTTCATAGTGCAAGTTTCATATTGYCATGTCCTTGACTATGACCAAAGTTAACCAGTAAGATCAGCAATATAACATACCCCTAGTCTAAACTGAGGATCAAAACCAAAAATGTAGTGGGACTGAGAAGATCCACACTGTCAGTGGTGCAGTGCTTTGGGTTCTGAGCAGGAGTAAAGTGTACTGTGATTGAACACTTGGTATAAGATGTCAGTCAAAGAATTTTGGCRAAAGGATCATCTGATGTTATTCATCTGTCTTAGTAAGTTAGTATACTATCTCATGCACGTTCTGCATGATGTGTAGTAAGGATAGACATTGAGGAAAGATTTRAAACTGGTTCTATTTGCTTTCATTTGGGTAAAAGAGGAATACAGTGGAGAAGTATGAAGTAGCTTTTCTATTTTGAACAGCTGACTCAGTCGAAAAAGGAAAGGAAATTGCTTCCTATCTCAAAACCTTCCTTCAAAGGCTCCAAAGTCTTTAAATATTTTTCCTGTCACGACTTCAGGTATTATGTTCAGTTTGAAATCCACAAAAGTAGTTTGAGACAAAAAGCAAACCCCTTTTCATTTAAAAATGTCAGGAAAGGATACATGAATAATGGTTGGGAAAAGGAAATCACAAATTTTGGATTCAGTAATCTGTCAGAACAACCCATTTCTACAAATAGTTGTGAAAAAGTGTTACATTTCATCAAAAAGCTTCCAAGTGGCTATGTTTCCATTTTAGGRCTGTATTCACTGTCGTTGTTGAGCAAATTCTCCCATGCTTCAAAAATATGTCTGTGTACCTGGCCATCTTCCTTCACGTCTGTGGGTCAGTCATACTTCATCTTCCTGTATCTGTTCAGCTGCAGAGAGCCAGCTGAACACATCCTTCTCATATCACATAGTTTCTTACCTTACCTTATAGGTAARAAAGCAGTATTTGGAACTCTCTCACTGCTGTGTCCTTTGAGTGACAAAGTGAAATATTGCCTAGCAGTTTGTGGGGAGCAGAAAATTAGCAAGGGTAGAAATTAGGAATGGAAAATTAGCARGAGGTCATGTCATGACCTAACCAGGTCTGTTAGATTTCCTGTGCTTTGATGATACAGATGTTAAAGGACTTTCTACCTTTGCAAAAATGCTTTATTTGCTGTACTGGAAGAGGAGTTTATTGGTAAGGTTACCCAAGAATGATTAATCAGTCTGAGGTCATGAACCCAGACATGGTAAATTGGCTTGATGCATGATCTGTGCACTAYCTTGTACTCAGTAAGGAGGAGAGGTCAACTCTTGATATACCTCAGAGAAGGACACCCTGAGGCATGGGGAGACATCACTTGCTGGAGGGGGGGAAAAAAAAAAAAAAACCCTTGAGGGAATTGTTATATGCAGTATGTAAGGGTATAGAACACATCTTGTATGTCCATATGCATGTATGTGTGCAAGTATAACTGAGGAAAACTTGTAACACTGCAGGAATGGAAGCACAGAAATAGTTTGTTCATATTTCAGTGCTTACTGGTAGGACAGATAAATTGTTAATCCAAACCTTCCCAAAACAGTCAAGTGTAATTCAACTTTGAAATCTTTTTATCTTGATCTTAATGCAAAARTCATCTTTCTGCACTGCTAAGATCTTCATAATTTCAATATATCAACATGGCTTTGAAAAGCCAGGCTAGAAAAACTTACCTGAAATATGCTTTAGGATAGAATCATAGAATCCTTAAGGTTGGAAGGGACCTTTTAGAGATCATATAGGAGTTGGAGTACATATGTAGGTAACATAGATTTGAACTCTCCCAAACAAAGAGTGGGCTAGTCTGGGGCTCCCCACTTTGCACAACAGCTCTAATGGGAGAGCATCACCACTGTCTCCCTTCTTGTTTGTACGACATAACTGCAATCTGAAGACAGTTCCTGAAACCAACCAGAAGCAGCAAAGCTGATATCTACATGTATGCTTTTTAAAATATAGGGTTAACTTTTGCAGTTCATGGTAGGTGCTTGGGTGATTCCTGCCATTGCTAGAAGCAGGCATTGACACACTGAAGGCATTTGTCACCTCCAAGGGTAAGCACTTCAAGGCTTGGTAGTTGCAGAAGCTTAACAGATCAGTTCCAGACTTGGATGTTTTGCTGATATTCCAGGTATCTGAAACCCCATCTTCAGTCAGTGTACAATTTTCTAAGACAAAGCTGAATAAGGCTGGTAAGATGCATGCCCTGTGTTCAGCACTGGAGCAGATCATTTGTCTGCAGTAGCAAAGTGAGGCAGCAGGAATAGGACTCAAGTTTTCGAGCTTGTCATGCTGATCCTAAAGCCTTATTGACTAGATCTATCAGCTGCTCCAATGGCAAGTGGGGGCTGAAAATGAAGCAAAGAAACAAATAGCAGGAGAAAAAGCAGCTGGGCATGAAAATGAAACGCTTGCTATTTTGAAAACGCCATTTCGCTAAATAATTGAGTTTCCCCTCCACATGCATGCCTGTTCCATATGCTCAGAGTTTAAGCTAAGTGTTTCCTTCTTTTTATTACTTCTCTGTTATCAGTACAAACATGTAATCTTGAGCTTACTGCTAAGTGTGTATCTGTCTTGAGATTTTATGCTCTGTAATTCCTAAGCAAATCAGTTCCTGATATCTTGCACTGAAAAAACTATGCGCACTCAGCAGGCTAGTGGAATTTTTTAAATGTGGGCAATGATAGCAATCTTTTGCTTAGTTATACTCATGTAAAGACTGGGTAATTTTATTTTAAGAAAGAGAAGAATGAGACACACTATTCTCAGGAGGGTGTTCACTAATTATTTCTAGATAAGGTAGTGGTAGTAATTAGTGCTAGATATTTGAATCAGCACTCAGTGTAATTCATGTCCACATAATAATACCAGCAGCTACCTCKGTTCAACTTCTATTATAACTTTTCCTTTAATTGAGAAGGGGGAAAAAAGAAAAACCCTACTAAGACCACATAAAGACAATTGTACTTGTGTCTTCTTGGATACTGCAGATTATTATCTGCCAATGACTTTTATAATATGAATGGATATGTGCTGCAGGCAGTGGTAATTGGCACACTGTGTAGTTACCGCAGCAGAGTGGGTATGTGCTCTGAACTGAAATATGTGGTAGATGTTCATCAGCTCAAGTAGAGATTGAGTAGAATAGACTGATCTGTTCACCAGTCTTCAAGGGAAACTGCAAAGGAGAGGCAGTTTGAGCAGAGACATGGGGGAAGGCCCCATGTTGGTCTGAGCATATATTTAAGTTCTGATCTGGTAAGAATTACACCCAGGACTGTTTAAGAATCTGTTTTCTACCCCAAAAAAAAGTGCTGCATTTCCAGGCTGGTTTTCTGCCCACAAGGAGTTTTGAGCCTGGGGTATTTTACCCTTTCTTGGAGCAAAGCACAGAGATAATTAGGACCTGAAGGATCCAGAAATACATTTCCCATGACATCCATAGAATGAAGATTACTGTTACCCTACATCTAAGCATTTTATTCTGAATTTTCTTCCAAAATGATTAGTATTTTTGTTGCCTTTTTTCCCCCCCCTCGTGGAGGTTTTCCAAGGCTATTCTCTTTTCTCAGAAACTTCTGATTTCCAGCAATAGCTCAGACACTAAGGTGTGTATATGTATATTTGACCTGAGYGTTGTTTTATTCAACCAGTATTGTGCCTTGGGGGCTGACCGTGGCACAGCACCTAAACTGTGCTTTCTTCTCTGTTAGCCAGGTTTTCAGTACAGATTCAGGCCTGGTCAAAACCAAAAATATGGTTTCAGCTAGAAGTAATATACACTTTTGAATATAGTTAGATGCCCACTCTAAAGAACATACTGCTGTTATGATGTATTAGGATTCAAGGTGGTGGTTATATCAGCATTTCACCTGTAATTTCATTTGTTGGATCCCTGATATCTCAAAGTGTAATCAACATTAAATTTTATCTGGTCTTCATATAATGCTCTCACCCATCAGGAATCATCAGAATATCTTCCTGAAATCACTGTGAGATGACAGTTGTCAATAGCTGGACTTGCTTCACCCCATTTGAACCAAGAGTATTGATCCCCAGAGACACCCAGCTTTCTAGCTTCACTGTTCACAGCAYGCAAGTGTGAAACTTTACAAGTGACTTTTAAAGGCAGCCAAGGAATGTGTGAGACAGATTGTTAGGAAAAAATATAACATTATTTAATTTGATGGTGCAGAGCTTTATGCCAAAGTAAGGCATGTGTTTGCTGTTAGCAATCAAAGTGGCTTAGCGAATGAAAACTGACATTTTGTTTATGGGATTTTACAAGCTTGGGATCCCTAGGGAAATTAATTTGGCCCTCTGGATTGCTGCCCTCCTCTGTGTCACTTCGGCGGCCCCAGTGTTATTTACCACAAAGCTCGATATTAGTTTTTGGGTAGATGGACCCCAGCGGGAGGGACATGGGTGCAGCAGGTAACTCTGTGCTATATTGCAGACCCATGGCAGCACTCCAGCATTTTCATAGTGATCTCTAATAAATCATCAAGTCCTAGGTAATGGCCTAGATCCTGGACTTGAGCTAATGAGCTGCAAGCCGGGGAACTGGTTTTTATATTGTCCTTTCAATAAAGACCCAAAACACAAACTCAAGCCTTTTCAGCTAGTGCTCCCCATACGTAGCCTGAAGGCAATCTAAATAATTTATATTCTTCTTCATCTCTGTTATTCCGTGGAAGGGAAAAAAAAAAAAAAAAAGCCTGAAAAATCTAGATTTATTTCTTAATAACAGATTACTCCAATTTGGGTCTCCATGCTTTCTGGTTATATTCCCCTTCCATTTTCAGCTGGACATATTGCACTTTTATGCACTGAATTCTTTCTAAATTTTTTCCATGTCAGTTGTTAAACAGCTGCTCCCTTACACTCTGTAGGTGGCCACGTTATAGTCATTTAAAGGAACTGAATCCCTTTTTGCTGATTTTTGGCTTTTGTGTAAATCAGTAGTGCCTTACRTTCTTGCTGTTTGCTTGCAATTTTGCCTACTGATTTTCAGAGCAGTTTTGGGGTCTGAAAACATGAAAGAGGGGCTCTAGTTAGATCACATTGTCACCATCAATACTTAAAAACAAAAATAGTGGCATTTTGGTTGATTTTTTTCCTGACAGTTCAAGGAATGGGATAAATCCTAGTAAAGTTGCTGTGTTTTCAGCAATGTCCTTATAAGGCCAAGGCTTTGGACAGTGGAACTCATCTCCAGCATGTCAGCTGTCTCATTCCAAGGATTACAAGTGCATGGTAAACTATGTTTTCCAGTGCTCGGTTTACTCCTCTTTGAAATGAGTCCTAGATTTGTCTAGGCTAGAGGAGATGAGGAGCTGTGCATAGTTGGGCTCTTGTATCACAAGGCATTAAATTCCAGGCAATTTTCCATGTACAGAATATTTCAGAGCAATAATGGAGATGCGGTTAAGGAAATACATTAAATTGTGACTTTGAAGAGAAGAGGCAATGAAGACTATCCTTTTGCTCGAGAGTTTCTCAGTCCTTCTCCTTGTAAAGGATGTGTGTAGCAAATTTCTGACTTTAACTTATCTGATTTTAGCTTCCAGGCTCTGGTTGTGYCTTTCACAGAAAGATTAAAGTGCCCTTTATGCATCATATTTCCTCTCTGTGAAGATACTTACATATTTCAACCAAACCACCTCAATCTTTTTTTTTCTGATCCATTAAACAGATTGAGCCCTTTGAATCCCACGTTTGCTTTTTTTCCCCCCATCTTTAGAAGATTTTTTTTAATTCTTTTTTTTTTTTTTTTTTTTTTTTAGTATGAAACCACTCTTTACCGTGATTTTACCCTATCCCCTCACTGACTGTAGGAGTATTCTGCCACTGCCTGGTATCTGGAAATCTAGGAAGGAATTCTAGAACTTAAAATGAATAAAAAAGGACCTCTAGTTACTAAACTCTTCCAAATACAGTGATTTTCAAGGAAATATTCATTTAATTGTCCCTTAGAGTTCATGCAGAAAGATATTAAAAAAGATATTAAAAGTGAACTTCTTACAGTCAAAAAAAAGAGAAGATCATCACCTGAGAAGGAATTTACTTTTTTTTTCCTCATTTCAATTAACATTATGACAATTAGTATAGCCTATTACATGGTGTGCTCAGGATGTGCTTTGCATGTGTGTCTGTGGTTTCTAGCGAAGGGCCTAGGATAAAGGGGACTAGGTAATCACCAGTTCCTGCTTACCTTTCTTGGACCTATGTCCCTCATTGAATCATGTCTTCTTAGCTGTTCCAAAGGGCTAGCTGAGATCATCATACCCTGTGATTTTATGAGGGTAGCACTACCATCCCCAAATGATATCAGTTGTCCACTCCTGTCTGCTCTGGCAGAGAATCTGCCTTGCTCGATGTCATGATTCTCTGTGAGCTCCTTCCCAGCCCTCTGATGATTCCTTGCAGAACCAGAGAAGATGTGTGGGAAGAGCAGAAAAGGACCAAGCTGAAGTTCAGCAATAGCAACTTCTCAATAGCAATAGGGACTGATAATGAAAATGTGCTGTAGCAAAGTACTGTGTACAGTTTTGAGAGCTTGGAAATTTATACAAAAGATATTAGAAAACATGCCAGAGGACAAAAGGAAATAAAAAAAGAGTAATATGAAATTGTGGAAGAAAAGTCCAATAAGCCAAAAGATGAAACACTTCATATTTTATTAGTTCCTTATGTTCATTATAAATTATATTTTGAAACACATTTCTATGAAAATGTCAGTCTATAAAAAGTGTTTTTAAAAAGATCAGGGTTTTCCTCTTTTCAGAAAGAGAATATCCATCAAAACTGACGTTTCAGTATTTCCATTGAAAAGATGTTGATTAGGTCTAGAACCCTTGTTGGCTGAATAGTTTAATGGAAAGATGACAAAAACTGTCATTTGGCCAAAGCAATGCAGCATTGTGGCCAACCCAGCTCATAGAATTGAGCATAATCAAAGCTTTCTGAAGTGCCTCAGCAGTAAGACCAGCTGCACAGGGCAATCGCATTCATGGGCCTGCCAGAATGAGTGATCTGGGCAAGCATCCTCTGGCAAGTCTTGTTCAGATGGATAATATGTCTACTTTGTCCTCCTCTGGGAGACCATCATCTCAGGGACCACAGTGACAAGGAGCGGGTCTAAGCTAGCACCCAGGGCAGTTACCTGGGTAGTCTGAGGTATTGACATATTTTCCCTCATGTTTCCGTGCTTGCGGGAAAGTCACTCCAAGTATTTTGTCAGGCAACTCCTATAGTTTTTGGATAAGCCCTTCCAGACAATGTTTTCCAGGTAGGACAGCTGGATGTTGTAACATCTTCCAACACTCTGACAAATTCACTACGTCTGTGACACCCTGGTAGAAAAGCAGCAGCGTAGGATGCAGTATCAGTTTAGGTCCTAAAGAAGAGAGGTGGATGCTTATTAAAAGGTTTATTTTTCTAAATCTGTTTTTTCCAACACAAAATTTTAGTACAGTCAAAGGCATTTTATTTATATTCTATTTATACTATATATTTACCATTTATATGTATATATATATGTGTACATAAATTTATATGTACTTTTGATATAGCTTTGACAACATTTAAAGACATTTAGGCTTTTACTCCCTCTCTTCTTTCTTTCCATCTCTTTTCCACCTGCTTGGTTTAGCAGTTCTGTTTCACTTCCAGGCACCTATATATTATGCATGAACACTTCAGTAAAGCTAATAGTTCTGCAATGTACTAGAAAACTAGCTTTGTGTTTAAGTACTTCTCTTGAAAGCACAAAATCAGATTGAAATTGTTTAATAACAATTACTTTTGTCATAACAAAAGAAATTAGACTCTCTGAAATACACTTTTTATGGAGACATAAACCCTGTAGACACTCTGCTGTTGTTTTATTAATCTGATGATTTCTCAGATATACACAGAAAAACATTTAAAGAAATTATTTGTTTTGCCTGGGAGTTGTCCTTTCTTGTGTATTCAGTGAAAYATTGTAAAACACAAGTTCCTAGTTTTATTAATGTTATACTTGCTTCGTTTATACTACTGGGACTGCTAATATACGTAGGCATATTTTTTAGAAAACACAAAACAAACTCYTAAAATACTAGAGCATCATCAATATTTTTAATTCAATAAAAATATCTTGTCATTTTGAGAGGATATTTTTCAGAACTTGTACCAGGAATAGCCTGGATGTTGTTTTTAATTCCTGTGTCTTTGATATTGATATTTTAATTGGACAGAAATGCAAATATCTCCTTGGAATGAAGAACTTCTGGTGATCTGTGATTGCTGAGCCCAAAATAGAATTGATATGAAAATAATAAAAACAAAATCTCTTTTGTGATGAGCAGTTATCTACCAATAGAGTATTTAGAGGGGATTGCCAGTGTTAGTTGCTGGTAACTAAGAATTTAATTGATGGGTAGAGCAGATGTATATTCTGCCTTTCTCTAAGATGTATGAAGTTACCACTGCCTTTCAAGAGGCAGTTCTGACTTACAGGACAATTCTTCTGTTTGGGAAAAAAATAGTCTTTTACATTCTACTGGGATGACTGCTTGAGATTTAAATTTGGAAAGGGAAAGGAGCAGATCTAAACAGATAGTAACAGTCATCAGTCAGAAAACAGACCACATCCCTGCATGAAATGGAAATCAACCAGTGAGATGTGAAAGGGCAATCTCAAGTTTGAATATAATTCCATCCTACTAGTAGTTACTTAAACTAGCAATGCAGATAAAGCATAAAGGCATTTACAAAATCTTATAATAGAACTTTTCACTTCTACAGATCTTTTTCTCTTATTAAAGACCTGTCTGATTTAGTAAAAAATGAAATGATTTTTCTTAATATATTCAAGTTGCAGAATCTGCACAATTCGATTATTTTCTTCTTTTTTTCAACAAAAAGTATGTTTCATATGGAAATGTTTGCCCAATTCTTATAATATAAGCAAAGCAAGGGGAAAAGACCTGAATATTACTTTGACAGTGTCTCTGTTCCTTCATACTTGCATTCAAAACAGCTCTGATCTGCGAATAGGCTTTGACTTTATGAGGAGTGAAGACGGGACCTGGGGTAACATGCGCTCTATTTCTGTACTGGCTGATGACAGGATAGCTTGGTAAATGACAGAACTGGAGCCAGGAGGGTATCAAACACACGGCAGCAGCTGTCACAGGCTCCTTACTGTGAGTGCTTGTGAGGGACATCAAAAGCTGGAGTTCTCCAGGGATTCCTTGAACTCRTCTTTGTTTTTCTTTTTATTGTTGTTGTTGCTTTTTCCCCAATCATGGCTCTCTGCTTAGTTTTTCGGCATTGCTATATGTTCTCGTCCCTTCTGAGTCAAACTGGGAAGCTCTGAATATCTCCTGATCTAGTGTCTAGAGGGGACATGAATTTTTAATCAAAACTATCATCCATTATCATCATTATTTTATTGTATTTATGTAGTGCTGCTGATCTAGCTGATGTTTATATGAAGAGCTGGAAAAAAAGGTCCTAACCTAAAGAATTTTACAGTCTATTTATGAGAGGAACAACGTTGCAATCACAGCAGTATCTGGGAGCTGTTGGGGAGTACTGGGATAATGAAGCCAGAGGAAAAGAAAGTGTCATTTAGGGGAAATTTTTGTCTTAATTTGTTTTCTGCTCATTGCCTTGACTTCCCTTGCCTTCTCTTGTCTTGCTTTGTCTTGCCTTACAACAAAAAATGTCTGTTGGTTTGTGTGATCAGGTGTGAAATTGGCAACCAAAAAGTGGAAAGGCAAAAACAGACTAAAAAAAAAAACCCTCAAAACTGGATACACTTAAAGTCAATTCAGGCTGACACAGATCCATCAGCCTTTTTGGGGAGCTGTTCTCCTCTGGATTTGTAAACTTAGCAGAAATCACCATGTAGGTTTAGGTATGAGTCCTTCTTAGCCAAAAACATGTCATAGACCACTTGGTTTAGAGGTAAAATAACAGTAGTGGATTTGGTAAAGATTCAAATTCAGTAGATTCAAAAAATGAGCAGATTTTGGATCATCTGTCCAAAGCACTGGTCTTGTCTCTAAGAGTCTCAGACACACAAGTCACTGCAAGCTTTTAAATTATATCACATGTATTTTACCCAAAATATCTATCCATATCTTCCCTCTCATTAGGCAACRTGAATCTAGTCTGTTTAGGTCAACCATGAGAGCATATTAAAGCAGTAGAATGGCTAAAATTTGCCTTAGTTTCTTTATGGAAATATGCTACTGCCATACATGAACCAGTAATGACAGGCTAACAAAACTGGATGTTAAAATAGAGTCATTAAAATAAAAGTGGATGTCCAGAGATTTCTGTAAAATAGATGAAAYAGAGAAGATATTGAATATATGGACCTAAGGTTACTGGTCGGTAACCAGAATAATGACTATTTTTGTTACTCGCCTGGCCTATCTTTTCTGCTCTTGTTGCCAGTTGTTGCTGAGCAGAAGTATACCCCTTCCTGTTACACTTTGCTTTGTAGATCTATGCCAGCAGACTGCATTTCACAAGCTGAGTGTCCTTTTAAGGTACTGATGTTATAACAATATTCTTGTGATCCTTATGAATATTAAAATCATTTTTGGTATCTAGTATAACAAGAATGAATTAATATTTTATTTCCTAGTTAGATCCAGACTTACTGCAACATATGCAAGATCTACCACTGGCAGCCTCAGATTGGAAATATCTCTGAGCAGTGTGTCAATATTTTTTGGSTTCAACTGACTGTAACATATGGTCAGGACAAGAGATCAAAAATATTTTTTACCTTCTTTTTTCAGTTACTATTTGGCCGTAGAAAACAGTAGGAAAAAATGATACTCTGGCATCATGATGTTCTGTGTTTGTAGAATGAAACACAGGGACCTCCTGTTAACAAAAGGAACAGCCTGATAGGGACTAATGCTGCCCTAATATACATACTAGCAGAAACAAAATGCAAGCCAAGAGCAAGATAAGGCAGCTCCTTTCCTAATTTGTGGTTAAGCAAGTTCGGAACAGCTGGATCCTGTCTGAGGGCCAATTGCAAATTTCTTCTGAGGAAGAAGATGGTGCTTAATGAAGCTGGGCACAATGAACAGACTAAATGGACTTCACTAACTTGCTATTTGCTTATGGGGGCAATTGAATATAAATTAAACCTCAGTTTATCCTTGCTGTGTTTGAAAGCACATCTGTCCTTGTGTTTTACTACTTGCTGCTGAAGACAGACCTGAAATTGCAAGACCAGARGCAAGAGAGCAGAGTGGACAGGGCTGTGGTGCAGCACTTATTTCTCAGTTTGTCCTAGGGAAAATTGCTAGATACAAGCTGCTCTTTGCTGATATAACTTTATTGCCTTAGGTAAAACATGCATTGTATGATGATAACACCTCTCCTTTCTGCTCCCGACCAGGGAGCTCCTTGAATCTACTTTGGTGCATCATCACTTTCCTACAGAGATGACCAACACTGCTGTTGACTGAGGACATCCACCACCACTTCTCCTTGGGCCTCTTCTCTAGAGCTACTTTGTCCTTTTTTTCCCATGGACAGGATAAATACTGTCACCCCATGTAGATGTCAAAATTTCAAATAAATTTCAGTTAAAATAATCAAATTTCTTAATGTGTCAGTGTGGGCAGCAAAATGCCCTCACTACACAATCTACTGCCTTATTCTCCCTTCACTACCATGCACATGCAGATACACAGCGACTGCGGGGATGTGCAAAGATTTTGATTTCTTAGCGGTTGTGATGTGACTTAGACATCCTTCTAAATAACAAATTATTTGACCCAGACTTCAGGGTTGAAGCAGCTTAAAATTATAAAATGCTGAGCCTCTCCAGAAGAGCTTTTTCTGATAATCCTTTTTCCTTTATGTGGAAGGCAAAGTCCATGTATTGCAAGGCAAAACAGTTTCCAAAGCATTCATGTAAAAAATTATTCTGATTCTCTCCACAAAAGCTTTGAAAAATGTTCCTTTTTAAAAGGATGCTAGGAGAAAAAGGTTTATCTTTTGGTTTAAAAAGAAGTTTGTGTATCTGCTGAGTTATCAAGATGCCCTCTGTGTTCATGTTTTCATTCTTTAAATTATATTTCTCCTGACAAACTCATTTTCAGTCACAGTAATGAGCAGATAAACAAGGGCTAGCAGTGGATAGCTGCAGAGTGAATAGAATAATTCAGAGGGGGAACTTTTTTTTTCCCTGAAGAGCATGTCAGCTCTTAAAAATTTATGCATCYAGCCTTGAGATATGCAAGCCATATGCATAAATAAATAAGCTCTTGAATGCCTGCCATAGGTTTTGGCAATGCTAGAGATATTAGGAGAAAAAGGTAAAAGAAAAAGTCAATTGTTTCTTGCTATTACAGATGTACAATTATTGGGTGTTGTAATTAGATAACGAAGAAACTGTCCCTAATAAATCTATCCTATGGATTTTGGACCTTCATGTAGCCAAGAGCATGAGTATTTTACTGAATGTAAATCTGGATACCCAGGTATTTTACTGAGAATATTTCAAGTATTTGAAAGAGGAAGAGGTGCATTTCAAAATGTCTCCATTGGAGAAAAAAAAAAAAAAAAAAAGATTAATGCTAAGTTATTTAGTTGATACAGTGTATTTCTTACAAACTGTTTAACAGATCAAAACTTCATGCAGTGGTACTGACCCATCCATCTGCCAAGAGCTGCTAGGAAATGTAAAGTAACCACATGACTTAGTTGGCAAAACCAACCTTAGCCATCACACTCACTGTGAGAGGCTGTCTTGATGCTTTAAAAGTGCACTTCCATACGCTGCTAAACGGGAATCTGAAAGTATTCTGCAATAGTTCTGAGGTGTGATAAGAAGAATGCCTTCATGGGTTTTTCTATAGAGAAATGGCAGAGTGCTTTTCAAAGATATCCTTTCTACCATGCAGATGAGGAATTATGGACCTTTGGCAGCTGAGCTAGGACAGGCAGAGGGAGGATTTCTCTTGCAATTATTTAAGACATTACCCTGCTTTTGGCCCCAGCTGTGCTTGAGTGAAAGAGGATGGTATCCTTGTAGCAAGCTAAAGAAGGTGAGGACTTCCATGTTATCAAGGGAAATCTAGCACTGAATGCTGATGGAGAAGTTATGTGCACACTAGAACTTCCTACAGTATTTATTAACTAAGGGTCAAGAAAGACACTAACTGAGGAGAACAGTGACATCCTGAGTTTGGTTCCTCTCTTCCATGCTTAAATATTKTGGAATAATTCTTGTACTCCTAGGTTGTAAGTGCAAAGTTTTGTGGGTTGCCAGGTATCTCCAATGGGAACCGAGAGCAAACACTGAATGGGAGTGATCCTAAGGGTCTCTTGAAAGTACATTTTGGAGAAATCCAAGCAGGGATTGATTTGTATTTCTAGATCATTTATTGCAATATAATGTTCTCTRTTGAAAATAGAAAGAACAGAAGGAAAGCTGACAAGAAGAAAATACCCAGCTCTTCAGAACTGGCATAGTCCTTATCTGGGTACTACTGGTGCCAGTGACATGCTTACATACTTTTCATGGTAACACTAGAAATAAGTTATGCTCTGTTTGCTAGGAAAACAATCTATAAGAACAAGGTCTTTCACTGACTTTTTTTTTAGTCATTGATGTGACATGTAGCAATATGTTAATTCCATAGTGCTTTTAATAATACACTTTTTTTTCAAGATTTGAATGAAAAAATGCTTCTTTTCCTGAGAGAATCAGTTTTTGATTTTGTGTTTCTTTTTTTTTTTTTTGAAGGTTTTTATTCAAAGCCCTGTAAGCAGAAAGTACTTCACTTCTCAAACAAGAAGGTAAGTCTTTCTATTTAGGATTCTATTGTTGACAGCAAGGTTACTTCAAAGTAAAAGGTTTTTTTTCCCCTTTTGAAATTCCATTTAATTTAATAAAACTAAACCTTCTGAAACCATTACCTGTAACCATTGCCTCCTACAGAAGCTTTTGTTTACTGTTTGCAGGATGTATAGACAAGTTAGATGCCAGAGTATGACTTAGAAAACCTACAGTTTTCTTTCCCCATTTCTGCTTGTAGCGTGTACCTTGACAGTAGATGATTTCATAGCTCTGCCAGTAGACTGAGCCTTACTGCACATCAACCTGAGCATATACTTTCATTTGCTACCTCTGAAAAACATGGGAAAAAGAAAGAAAGAAAAAAAAAACTTTATATGATGTTGACAGAGGTTGCCAGAGCAGCTTGTTTGAAGTTAGTGTTAATATGTAGACTGGTATACAGCTGTAAGGCTGTCCTGATGAAGGAGTGGTCATGGACAGTTTGGGGGATCTGGTACTTCATTTTCTAAAACGTTTTTATTTTTTAATGTATATTTTAAAACAATAGAGAATGAATTCATGCCAACTTTGGTTAAAATATTTTCATCCGAAAAATATGATATTTAGCAGTTGAAAAAGGCTTTTTGTACACTCTCCAAACAKGATATTACTTTTTACTTTGCTTTGAAATACTGAAATTAATTTTATTTTTCAAGGAGGCATTTATTGTTTGCATTTTCTTTTTAAAGTTCTAGAATAAAATGAGGCTTTTTTGTTTATTAGATCAAAATTATAATTCCCTGCATTTCTCCCTTCTGCTCCTTCTTCACTCGTATTTTCCTTCCTTCCTTCCTTCCTTCCTTCCTTCCTCCCTCCCTCCCTCCCTCCCTCCCTCAAAAACAGTTTACTAATTATCTAGCAGCAATGATAGGTTATTTATTTACCCCACATCAGAAAAGTAGCATCCTTTGGGGTCACACAGGATTCATAGATTGGTACATTTTTGATTCTCACTGAAATCTCTTTTGATTTCGAAATGAGAGTTTATAAAATTATTGTCTTATCCTCTGTCTTCTACTCTGCTTCTGCCTTAAACACTTCAGAATAACTATTTTCACATAATATTCATCATCTTTCTAATTCTTTGTCTCTCACTTGTGTATGTTTGTTATCAGCTTTATCAAATATCCATATATCTATATGTAAAATGGAAACTCTCTTTAATACTTTTGTTATGATTACCTTATCCTATGGCTATTTTTGCACTCTGATACTTGAGACAGCCAGTCTTTTTCTAACTGTTTCTTCTCAGATGTGATGCATTTCAGCTATTTTTTTTTCTGCATGATAAATTGTTCCATTTTGTTGTTAATTTTCAAATATATATTTCCTCTGTGCTTATCTTGTTATAAAATTACTTTTTTACATCTTACCAATAACTTCAGTGCAGCACTGGTCATTCTACAACTAAGGAAAGAATAATCTTTTACTAATTGTGCACTCTTCTAATTACTCCTCTTGGATACCTCACTAATTCAATTTTTTCTCAGCAGACCTGGGGCACTGTCCCAGCAAATTCATGCTGAATGCACCCAGAATAAACTCTAAATTCCTTCTTTCAACATGTGCCACCCTGGGGGTTTTGCTCATGTTTTGCTCATGTAATGATGGAAGAAGTGGGAGTCAGGCAGGTTATGTATAGAAATCCAAGAAATTTAAACTTGACAATAGAAGACTTGGAATTGAAGGGAAAGCAGGGGGAAAAAAAATCAAAGATTCATGGGGTTCATGAATCATGATACATTAAAATTCTGCTGAATCCTATCAAGCAGAAGCATATAAGCTTTTAAAAGCTAAAATAAGGATTTTAAAATCAATGGAATATTTAAGAGAATTCAGTAGAGCACATGCAAAATGGGAGAAATGTGTCAAAAGGTGAATTTGGAATGAGTGAAAACTGAAATGTGACCTAGTTAAATAATTCAAACTAGACAAGCAAAGGAAAACATCAATAATCTGACCAAGAAGTCACACAAATATAGATCAGTGTCTCACCATCAAGATAAAAAAGTCATTAACAAACCAAAGCAAACCCACAAYTGGGAAAGCAGATGATATTCTGGGAACCACCAATAAAAAGACTTTTAAAATAAGAGTAATACATGAGTTCTAAAGTTGTGCCCTGAACTCCACCGTATATCAGTCAGCTAAGGGGATGCCTGGAGGTGACAACCTCTGATACAAACATACACTTTGCAAATATCTGTGCTYGGAGGAATTCCAGCTTTGCTGTCCAGCATGAACTTGTTCCATTATCCTTTCTAAGAGACTGGAAGAAGAAGGTAAAAATTCAGAGCTCTTCTCTAAGCAGTCAGTTATGGCATATCAAATCTTTTTTTGGATGACCTTTGCTATGACAAGGTCTGGAGGTCTGAAACTGAGAAAAGAAGTTGGCAAAGATGTCTTAAGACAAGACATTTATATTTTGATAAACATATACSAGCCTCAGCAACAGACATGTTGGAAACAGATCAATCCTTCTTATCATAGAACTTGTTTTCCATCTAGAAAGATATGTTCTTCATTCCTTGTAGTAGCTGATGCCCTGATATGCCTCTCCTGTACTCTCAGCTCTTTCCACAACAGGCTGCTTTTACCACTGCTCTACCTGGTCCCTCCAACAGCAGGAAYTGTGACAGTTGAATTTATCACTGGCAATAAGGTCCAGCTGAGGGACTGTCTTGTTACGCAGACACTGACTCTTTTCCTGATTTGGCTGCTATCATTATGGGCTCATGGCTAAYGATCCCATTAACCTCCACCTGCCCTTCATCCGTGACTTGGCAGAGGTTCATTCTCGCTATGATTCAGCAGCACCCTCATCCAAGCTGGGGCATCTTGTCAAAGCACCAATTAGATCCCAAACCTGCTCTATGGTTACAGAGACGGAAACATGGATAATCTGAAGAGTTTTCTGAATTAAAACATACTCTGCAAATAAGAGATTTGAAGAACAGCTGTTTTCATAGATAATGGGGCACTTAAAAAGAAGTATATGGATTAAAGGAGGCTTCATTTTATTTTAGAAGTCAATGATGTGTCATACCTTTTTTAGCAAATGTGTTTATTTCAAAAACTTACAGTCATTTTCCAATACTAATATGATAAAATAGGCAGAAGTAAGGAAAAAAAATAAACCTCTGTTCACTTCATCATTCATTAATCTGTCTCTGAATGAGGGGCATCACATTTAATTTCAGCATATCACAAGAGCTAGTGGGCTCTTGTGGGCTGATCCATTCCCTGGTTAAAATTGCAATAAGTGTGCTAAAGTCTAGTCCAAAAGGTTCATTTCACTAGACAAGTTCTGGCTGCAACTGGCACTCAGGAGGAGAAAGCCTGCTAAAGGATCCTGCTTTTGTCTCAATTTTGGATCTCATAGTTTGTCTCTGCATGAAGCTCTTTGCCTCTGCAAAACCACCAGCAGCATCTCTGTGGCATTGACTGTTTTCCTACCTGTATCAGAATAGTGATATTTTGAGATTTTTAACATTCTCCAAAATTTATGGTAAACTGTCTAAATGGTTTTGAAGAAGATGAGGGAGGAATTTAAACCCCCTTTCCCATTCCAGCCYACCACCAAACATCTGCACTAGAAGCAATTTACTGAGTACTGCTTCCTACAGGCTAAAAGGTCACTATTTACTATGCACCCTCATAAATTCCTTTCATGTGAGTAGTTTAAAATCCTAAAACAAAACAATTTTCTCTCCTTTCTAAAAATACTATTTTATATGGCGTGACCAGCAATTTTTTTCTGCTCAAACCGGAAAATAATTAAAATCTTCATCCTCTCCCTCCCTAGCTCTACAGTATCTCCATCCTTTCTTACATTGCTATTACCTATTTTAATCCATCCATATTAATCTGGCAGTGACCTTCAATGATTTCTGTGCAGTGAGTCTATGAGATGAGCATGTAAATCTAGGATGATTTGTAGGATTGTCTTTTTTTTTTTTTTTTTCAATCATTTGCGGATGTTCTTAAAGGAAAATAATATTTTGCCCATAGAAGGATGAAAATACATTTACCTGACAGGCAGAGAGGGAACATTTTTGTTATGATTGACAAAAGTCTCAGAGGTTGTGAGGAAAAAAAATGATAAATTTGGGATGGGAACGTACTGAAAAGAGGCTAGGTCTATTTCCTATACAATTTAAAACACACGTGCTCTAGGCATATTTCTGCCAGCATGGATATTTAACATAAACTTTGCATGGTGTATGTTCCTGATCTCACTCACACAGCATTAACACATCAAGGTTTGCTCTTTAAGGTCCATGAGTTGCCCTGGCGTGACTACACTGTATGTAAGAAGAGAGATACACTCCAAWATAGAGGAAAGTCTATACCTTAGGGAATTCACCACTCTCAGCTGCAGGTAAGGCGCTCTTAGTGGGATGAGCTAATATGGATTTACAGTGAAAAGGGGCTCAGCTACMGTGCAGTTACTGAGGCATAAGAGCATGCATTCATGAAGGCTGTAGATGCACACTCATGCTACAGAAACATGTTTGTGTAGCGCTGAGTTACGAATTATTTAGTGCATGCACACACGTACACTCATACCTTAATTTTTACAACTTACACCTGGTTTATCTCCTCAGCTGGGAGTAAACCTTGGAACTCCAAAGACTGAGTAAAGAGGGGCATCTAATTTAACTTCAAAAAACTCCTGTCTTCCCTATATAAAGGGTGTGGACATTGCTGAACATCCAACCAACATTTCTTCTAACTATATTTCAGTTGTTTTGGAACACATCCAGTTGTTCATTCGACTTGTGCTTTCTTTTTGGAGACAGGAAAAGGCAGAGATGTAAAATCAGAAGAGGGGATCCCGCTTGCTTTTCCAGTTGTAGTTGTCCTGCAGCATTGCTCCAGTGGAGGCAGTCAGGCTGCAGGCAGGGCAATGTCCCTCAACATGGCTCACGTATGTATTATATGTGTGGCATCATCATCTAGGATCAGTTACCCTCAGATCCAGGTAATACTTAATCTGCAGGGATGCCAAAATCTGACAGTTTATTACTGACTTTCTATTCATATTTGATCAAACTCCACTGATATATCTATGAGACTTACTGCTAACTTAATCCCTACTGCTCTAATTTWAAGTTATTGAATCGTTTCCCCCTGTTGTGTTCAACTCACTGTAGGCACCAGCAATTTCCTTAAGTCACTTTCTTCATCCTTCTGTTTAGTAATCTTCCCAGCCTTTTTGCATGACAAATGTGTTCATATTTCTAGAAAGTTTTATGCTTATTGCTTTTGTCATTTAAGCCCTCCTAGCAATATTGCCCTCTATTATCTTCTCTGTTGCTTAGTTGTACCAAAATGGTTTGTACAAATGCTCATCTGTCCAGACTTTCATGCTTCTTTTTCATGTATCTTTCTAGCTGATTTCCCACAATTTACAAATTGGTATTGTTAACAGATTATTAGGTATAATGAGCATCTGTGATGAATTCGGCCATTTCTCAGGTTAGAGAACAATCTCTCCATTGYGTGAACACTTGTTCTCTTTGGTTCATAATGCACTGAATAATCTGACTGGATCACAGTTTAATGTGAAATTATCTATATCCATAGGCCAACTTTGAGGTAAAACATGACAGACAAATCATTTCCAGAGCTGTCTGATAGATGCTCAGGCARAAGTCTGCTTGGAGTTCTTCCAACTCTTGAGTCTTTCTGCAAAATGTGAGCATAGCCCCTTAATTCTCCTCAATAAACTTGTTATTTAAATATTGTTGTGCAATAGTTAAACTACAAAACTGACTAGAGCTGTGTAAAAGGTTTTTACAGGTAAAAGCCTCTTTGTAAAATGCAGACTACTGCTCAAATCAGATCTGCTTCCTGCAAATGTAAAAGTAATGAAAATTWAAAAAAAAAATAGCATTTATACCCATAGAGCAAAAGAACTTGTCATGACACCATGAAACCTTTTGAAACCATATATTTCATCATCAGAGATGCTGCAAACAATTCTKCAAGTGTTCAAACCCACAGTGAATCAGCAAAAGTGCTGATAATACCTCCCAGGCTCTGGCTTAAGCTTTTCTTGTTCTTTTACAGACCAGATGGGATGAATCAGCCTGTCCAATTCAATATAAAACAGGTAATTTGCAAACTGCTGAGTCACAAGGAGATCCTGATTTCTATAATAACCTTTTGCAAGAAGTGAGTTCTCATTAGTCTTCTGCAGCAGACATAGCCCCTGTACCTGTGGGCTAATAATTTGTACTACATTTCTGGCAGTTTTACTTCTTTCGACATCATGCTGTCTGGAACAGGAATTAGTTACTGACATTAGTCAGCTATTTAAATCATGCAAATAGAGTAGCACTTTACACGCAACCACTTATAGTTGTGTCCCCAGTTTGTTATCAAATTTTGGAGTAGCTGGAGTAGCATTTTTATTGGTGGCTTAGATAACCACTGGCAGGCTTATGTTTGAGCTTTCTCACTGGAAATAACAATACTTAACACTAATAACAATAACAATATTTAACATCAGAATTAAGTGTTTTCAAGATCATTTCATGACCATTTGATATCTTTTTGGTTTTTGGTTTTTTTTTTCAATCCATGAATAAAAGTGCTTGAGTGAATACAATCTTATGGAAGTATTCCTTGTCGTTTATAATAACTGTATTTAGGATAGTCCCTACTGAAAGAGGAAGGAAACAACTTTTCCTTGGATTGCATTGGTGATATCCCATGTGTCATTGCTAGATGAGTCTTCATCAAGTGTTAGTTAAGCATTGGTCCTTGAGATTAACTTACACAGGTAGCCCCAACATGTTTGTTTAGTTTCAGTAAGTTTCCCCCAGCACAAAAGTATAGATTTTGTGTTTTGAGAAGTGAGCTACCACCTAGATATAGAGGTGAATAAATGCCATTTCCCAATCTTGGCAATCTCCACTGATCTTATGGGCTTCATTGTGAGACAGTCAATGCTGCTTATCCAAGAAGAACACAATTTCTATAAATCTTTCTCTTCAGACTTTTATGAATCAACCACTGCTTGTTCCTATTTGTCTAAAATTAGCAGGTCTCATATCTAGCTATAGGCACAAAACCTACTGTTTTCAGTGCCAAAGCGGGTGGGCAGAGGTGTCAGTGGTAAAACATTCATTCAAACAGCTTGACCTATTTACAAAAGTGGTCCACAATACTGAGACTGAGATTAGACTRCCATTGTAATTTTATTGCTTAGCGTGAATGAAAATTTCCCATGCTTTTAGAACACACAGCAGAATTTGCATAGAAAATCCACTTCATCTTATTGTTTTGTCCTATACTTGCATTGCTTCAATGCTTCAAAATGTTTATTAATGATATACTGGCAAAACTTGAGAGATTATTTTTGTCATCCTCTGTTAGAATGTATCACTGTCATGGTGTTGATCAAGGATTAGTTTTTTGTTTTTTCTTCTAGTATAAACTTTCCACTTTTCCCCCTTTTTTTCTTTTTATGTTTGAGGGTGAATGGGCTCTCCTGTGGGATATGAAAATAACTTCCAGAGAAGAAGGAAGCATCTGGCTTCACCTCTTTATTTTGATCATTTCAACAATTCTGTGATGCCCTTGAGTAAACATTTCTTTTAGAGTGTTTCATTACTACTATTCTCTTCACGTTCTCTGCAATGTGAGTGTTTTTCAGCCCTCCCATGTAACCTCCATTCAAGGAAGCCCACACTGCACCACTGATCCTTGATCTGCTCTTGCCTATAATTCTTTCATGCTTAATAGATTTCATCCATGGATGAGTATTGTTTTAGGCTTTTTGCCAATTGTTTAATCCTATGATCCAATTTTCTACCCAAGGCAGCTGCAGCAGCTCTCTGTGAAGAATGCTCTGGCCTTCATTTATATCAAGAGACCTAAACTAGTGAACCTGCATAGATTAATGTGTAGTACTCAGAGGAAAGAAATCACTSTTGGCCTCAAAACACATCTTAAATGCTTTAATTTTTGCAAAATAAATTGCAGAGTTACAAATTACTTTGCTTTATCTTATCACATCCAAGTTCAGCGATTTCCAATGATTTTGGATAAACCTTACTGATAATGGCTTGTTATTCACTTCTCTTTTACACCTTGCAAATCTCTCCCCAACTAATGACATGCACTGCTTGGATGGAATTTTATTTTCCTGAGGACCTAAAGCTGTTCTGGAGTGAACTCTAGGTGCTTTTGTATTCATACTTCAAAACGCAGGTAGCAGTTGCCATCATTTTCCTGAAATGGAATAGGGGCAAAAGKATAGAATGTCAAAAATAAGTTATTTGAATCTATATAAAGCTAGATGCATGTTCCTCCAAGATAAAAGACAACTTTCCRTTAGTTTTGAGTGATTTTGAATGAGGATCAAAATAAAAATATTCTATCCATTCATCTGCTATTCCAGTTTTCTCTTAAGAGTCTTCCTTTCATCATATATTAAGTTGGCACCACCTTGGAAAATAGGAACATATTATTCCAAAGTATTCATCACTTCCCATATTAGTTTATCAGACCCTGTAAAACCCTTTTTTTAATAGAAGGACAAAAATCCTAGTCCCTGGAATAACCTTCATAACATTTTATTAGAGAACTTAATTAACAGGGAGGTTTAATAAACTTCGGAGAGTAAAATTGTAAGTCAAAAGAGCATTTGTTTTAGAAACAGAAGGAGTAAGATATGTGTCTTTGTACTGAGTGGAGAGTCTTGACATTGATACTCGACTTCTTATTAGCTTGTGACAAGGCAAATCAATATGGTAGGACAATGGGGAAAAGGGAGGACCTTTAAGGTGTCCCATCACAACAGACAATCTGATATTTCTGGAGATGTTTTTTTCTGTATCTTTTTAAGAGAAGGTAGAGGTGTCAGCCAGAAATGAGACTCCAAATTGCCTTGAGATATAATGTTCAAAGCTTTTTAGATTTTTTTTAAGGGTTCTTGTCTTTGGCTCTGCAGCTTTTCAGATTTTTAGYAACTCTGTCTCATGTTAAGCTCTTAGCCAAATGATGTGCAAATGATTCCTATGGGAGCTTGATCACTGTCAAGCAACTGGTTTGATCTGAAGACCTTAAAATCTCAGAAGCTCACAGGTAAATGGCAAGGCCATAATCAATCCTGATTAAAAAGGGCATCTCTGCAGCAGCTCAGCCTCTCTCTGCTACTTGATGGGGTGACATGATGCCAGACAGTGCTGTTGTCCTTTTTTCCTCCTTTTCTCCTCCTTTTCATTCTCGTAAATATTTGTGTTACTTAGCACTCACTGTTTTCACTGTTTCAATCCATACAAATATTAGATAAAAATACACAATGATTTCCCCAATTACTTACAAATATTTTGCAAAATTACACTTTTTTTTCCTGTAGACAGTACTGATGCTAGTCCAACTAAAACCAAAACAGACTGAAAAAAGTCTATTGGGTTGACTAATAAGACACTGATATCTTCTAATGAAGATCTCAAAAAGGCAGTGTTTGCTAGGGGCAAAAGAGAAATGGAACAAAAATACTGAGTTGTGGACCTTTCTTTGCTCATTAAGTTGTCTTACAAACTGTTACCTCTCTGAATCTGCTTCCCTAACTATAAAATGGCACAACTATCCTCTGTAAAATACTTTGAAGGGAAAAGTATGAACAACTGCTACTAAAAGTAAGCCATTAAAACTTCTGTGTTTTTATTGTCTTTTTTTTTTTTTTTTAACACAAATGTTATATGTTGATTGTTCCACCTGTTTTCAGTCTGTGTGCAGAAAGGGTCAGTAACTGTAAAGAATTGTCCAAAAATATATGCTGGGTGGCAAACATCAAAAGAAACTGAAGTTGATTCTCTGAAGTTTTTACTCAGTGCCCTCTAAAATACCAGTTTTGAGAGAGAGAATAGCAATATGTATTCGTTTATATCTCTGTATAAGAATATGTTGAATAATATCAATTGCTAGGAAGACATTAAAAAGACTATTTGATGCCAAATCGATTTGTGGCAAACATTATTGATTTCAAAGAACTTTTAGTAGGAGATACTTCTGTTAATTATTTGTTCATTCTTTTTAACTTATGTAATTTCTAAGATCTCATTAAAAAAAAATTACTCTTACTTTTACATTAATATCTTTATTTTGAACATTTTTAATAAAAAATGGAAGACACTGCAATTATGGATTTAAACATGCAAAGAGTATTTTCAACAGAATATTAAAAATGCTTGATTTCAACAGAATTGATTTTGGTTGTGGGGATTTCTTTTAGGACAAAAAGAAGCATTTATAGCAGTGGGATATTGCAAAATATCAGTGCATCCCATGTTTTCACCAAAAAAAAAAAAAAAAAAAAAAAGGCAAAAGTATAAAATGTGTGTAAAATGTTATTTCCTACTAGCTTTCAAATAACGTTTTTTTAGCATAATAATTCTGCAGGAGTCTGGATTCCCAGAATCATGGTGAATAACAGCTCACATTTGCCCCGTATATTTCTTACAATGTAAGAAACTGTAATAAAGCCCTGAGCAAAATCAAACTACAACTAGTAGGTGTTTTTCTCTTATCTTCTCTTGTAGACATTAATTGATAATGAGGCAGGGCAGACTGGGTGTTACTCACAAACAAGAATCAGCAGCAAGTTAAGGAAATTAGTAATTAACACTTTTCTTTTCAAAGAAAAAGTACATTCACCTGGTCAAGATTCTTGCAAAGCACCATGGAGGAGAAGCAAAGCTTTATGGAGGTTATGTGGTAGTGTGGTTCAAGGATCATCTATATGTTTGTTTCCACCATGGGTTGCTTTGGGATTCTGAACTTTTCTTCCTCAAGAATTCCTGGTGAGGTAAGCACTAGGGATTGGTCTGGGGCTTATGTGCATGAAGGAAAATGTGTGGGGTGGATGCAGAAGGCTAGTGGCTTTGGTGGTGAAAGTAGGAGTATCAGGTTGTGAATTTAATAAGAGTTGGGGGCAGGGTGAAGTATTGTATGCTTGAAAGAGTTTTTAAATCTCAGCCTGACTTATTTTCACCCTGTTCTGTATGTTCATGCTTTTGGTCAGGATTAACGCAGGCCCAAATGAACCATTACAACTTCAGAAGGGCTTGGGCACAGCTTTTCAGAATCAGAGCCTCTCTTTGAGAAGTGATTTCTTTTTCTTACCATGTCACAAGCAGAGGAAGAAATGGGGAATGTTGAGCGTTTTGTTGCTTGACTCCTACCAGCTGGATTATTTCTACTTGGCTGATCATGTCTCCTACACCTAGTGATATAAATGATGGGTAAGATAGTGTCTGCTTTTTAATTTATTTTCCTTTTCCTTTTTTTTTTTTTTGTTTTGTTTTCTTCTTCCTAATGAAGGCACCCTAGCAGATTGCTTTATTTTTCTTAATTGTAGCAAAAAGAGCATGAGCAAATGCTCCTGTTCCCTGGAGAGCAATCATGCATTTCTGCAGACATACTCCTTCATCCTCTCTTTCTCTCTCTYTCAATATGAGGCTTATCAGGAGGTTTGGTGCTAGCTGTGGTTGGTGTGCAAGGGATGTTAATGATGAGAAGTTGTGGCATGTGAAGGACAGGTGGAGACRCTAGGGGAAATCTACTTGCAGACAAACAGGGCCATCATGATTGTGGAAATAATGGGATTTATAGTGAAACAATAGTCTCCTCAGCTGGTACTGATGTCCTTGCACTTGCTCTGAGTGGCAAATACTGCTGCCTGAAATAGGGCTATCTGTTGCAGTTCCATGTCCAGAWCCTGCCCTGTGTCTCCTGAGTGGTGTGAGGGGACCGGCTCCTCAGGCATTTCCAGCTGGTCCCTGCACAGTCTTTTGCCACTGCTGATTTGCGTACAAGATCAGATCAGTAGACTTCAAYAATATGGGAGCTATCAAACTAAAGTTATTCTTTAGGTGTGTGGTGAGAGGACTGATGGGCTATATGTCTCATGAAGGGCTGGTGTTAACCTTAACTCACGACAAAAAAAAAAGTTAAGCTTTGTTCTTACTCTTTATATTGACCCTCCCACACCCTAAATCCTTAGTGGCATCTATGACCCTCAACCAATGTGGCAAAAGATTCATAATTACCCATTGATTTATTCTTTTAATTGAAATTCTTAGAATACTTCACATGCTTCATCTCCTTATACTGTCCTTTCCATCTGGCGTCTGAGGTAGCTGCACTGCATGCTTCAGGTCTCTTCATTCTTTCTGTAACATGTTTGTTGATAGCTYTTTGATTTGGCTGTTTGTTGTTACCATCAAAATCCATTTTTAATTATTTTTCATTTGGGCAGACTGTTTCAAAGTCATTTGGACAGCAAAGGCACCAAACCTTGGCTTGGTGGGTGGAAGGTGGGTTGGAATATTTCCTTGCTTATAGAGCACCTTCTTATTTATTTATTTATTTATTTTTCCTCAAGACATTTAGACAAGATTCAGTAAAGCTTAATTCACATTTTCCTCAACTTGTCCTAAATGACTCCTAAATAGACAGGAGTACTCACTCCAGATGGACGGGCTGCATAGGGGAGTGTGACTGGCTAACTACAGCACTAATATATTAAAATTATTTGCAAGACAGAGCAGGAAGAATGCAGAAGTGAATTTTTAACAAAATCACTCATGAATGAAAGAGACTGGCATTGGTCATATCTGCAATATAGGTCATGGTTTACAGACTGAGACTCAAGTGTCCAGAGATGGACATTTCAGTTAACAATTGAAGTAGGGTCGGTAATTCTTCATCTCTRTAGAGAAGAACTTCCCATACCCTCTACCAACAGGTTAGAGTCATTATAATGATCTTCACTGGCATGCTGCCTTTCCCTTCTGCATTCTGGGGCTTTGTGCATCAGTAAAGTAAGGGACCAGGAACATTTGTTAGCATTTAATCTCTGTTGAGGCACCTTGCCACCACTTTTGTTTGACTGATTTCTTGGTTTGGCGTGAAGATAAAGGGCGTAGGGGGAAAAAAACTCAATTGCTACATATTTCTGTAAGTTTTAGAAAAAGAAAAAGGCATTAAAATATTATTTCCTGGTGAATGAAACATCATCTTATAAACCCAAACATATACTAAGGTGAACTCTCCTAAGAAATCTTTGGAAGATGTATCAAAACTAATGAATTTTCTACAAATAAAAAATGGTGCAACAGGAAATGAATTTTTTTTTTCTGATTGGTGTGGATATGGARAAAGCTTTCAAACTCAGTTTGAGGAAAAAGTAGAACCATTTGTGTTTTCACTTTATTTATTTATTTTTTATTGTTGTTGAAGTTCAGCATGACCAAAGATCAAGGCTTCAACTGGAATAAACTCATTCTTTTTAGTGAAAATCATCACTCATGTACTTCCCTGAAGGAAGTGATGAAAGCATGAACTTTGTCTAGTGAAAGGATCAGTAAGTGTTAAAACTTGGGAGCTGGAAGAAGTTGGGATGACAGGCTTTGTGCAGGCAGTTTACAAGAGTGATATGTATGGAAGAAAAGCTGCTGTTCTGCAAAGCCTGTTGTCAGAGTCCAGAATTTCTCTKGAGAGACTAATAGGTGACTCTGGCTGACTGAGGTAAATGCTCATAGTTGAGATGTGCGAGCACCTCCCTCGTATACTGAGTGGGAGATCCTGTCTTTTGACGTAAAGACATCTCCCATGGCTTTAGACAGTGCTCTCCAGAAAGCCAAATCTGAAAAGGCCATTGACAGAACTTGCTTTGCTGTTTTACACTGCTGGCATGCCTTTACCAATGTATCCAGGAGTAGATTCATAGTTTTTAGCATGTCTCGCACAGAATACTGCAAACTCCAGTGCTAGAAATGAAAAGGTTTTATCTCTCTCCTCTTACTCTTCACCTGGCGCACTGCCTGCCTTTGACAACCTGCAAAGCAGGGACATCCTCCCCAGCAGCTCAGATCTAAATCCCAGATATGCAGATTGATTTCCAGCACAGAATGTGCTGTGTATAAATCCTGGATCAAACAAGCTAATCACTGTTAATCACTGCTAATCAGCATGAAGGGGCCTGTAGACCTTTGCAGTCCTAYTTACTGGCTAGGGGGGACAAACTGCCAAACTGCTAAATCATTAATGGCTGCTGTTGAATTTAAATAGCTGGTGGCRCTGAATTTAAGTGACTCGTGCTGCAGTCATACATTGCTATAGAATGACATTTTCYAGAACTACAGCATCACTGTGTATTTCTTCCAACATGGCTATGATTCAAGATGAGCAGCACAGGAGAAAACTACTAGTGAAAGAATTCACGGCTCTTGCGTGTGAGGGTTTTTGTGTGTGTATGTGTGATGTTTGTTGTTGTTGTGTGGTTGATTTGGGTTTTGTTTCTTTGTTTTGATTTGTTGTTGGTTTTGTTTGTTTTGTTTTGTTCCTCTTCTCCTTTTTTCCCCTCCCCCTCTTTCCCTAATTCTGTACCCAACTCATTTAACTAGACAACTTGCATCTAACACTGGATCTCAATGTTCATTATTTGTCCTTGGTGTTTACCATATGGTTTACTGTTTGGTGGTGGGTGGCTGTGGATTTGGGCCACTTCCTGAATTCTACCATAAATGCATTAACAATACACAAATTTGATTGGCTTTTGTTGTTGCTTTTAATTTTAAAATTGCATTTAAAAATAACCATGAAATGTGGCAGGTTGCACATCTGGAGAGTTATAGTCCTTCTCTGGTAGTTAATGTACCCTGAGCTTTTGGCTTTGGTGCCTTATAATGCCACCTGGGACATGCAGTAACTGCCCAGAAACACATTTGTTAGCTGTCATGTCATTGCTTAATTATATCTTCCTTCTCTTTCAATGCATCATGCATAAGTTTGCTAAATGTTCTGTGTGACTCCAAACCTGATTTATTGCCTTAAAAATACCTTGGAGAATTCTGGTGAATAAAAGAGCTCCCTTTAATGAGCATTCTGAACTGCAGAGTCCCAATTTAGTGTAACTTTTGTTAATCTTTGAATCAGTAAACAATATTGCTTGCAATGAGTAGCTTTAATTTAAGAAGATTGTTTACTTATGTACCTGTTCTTAGATGTGTTGTGAAAATGTTTTTTTCTTTGCTGGGTTACATCAAGAGGTGAAAACAGTGTAGGGGTTGTGTTGATRGATCCTCCATTGCTGTAATTTAGCATAGTTTTGTTGAAGCCATGTCGGTACAGCTGATTTATACCAGCCAAGGATCAGATTTTGATTCTGTTGGTGATGGGAACTTATTAAAAGGCAACACCTTTCCTTCTGAAAGTTCTCATGCTGAAGAAATAGGAGAGGCAACATGCTGCATGCGTAAGTTGACTTAGTGTTGTGTCCTGGAGGTGTTGCTAGCTGTGCTCTTCTCAATAAATTACTTTCCTTCAATARCAGTTTCAAGATGCCAAAAATGCTTTTACTCTGAAATGAGATTTACTGAGCGACTTGGATTTGAGAGTATCTGACAGCTGCTGAGTTATTGCTCTCTGTGAATGATGAGACCTAGGACAAAGCAGCTTCATTGCGTTTGGGATGTGACTTTCTCATCTGTGATGCAAAAGATCAATACCTTCTGCTTCCAAGAAAAGATCGTGCAGCTTCCCAATACCTATCCTATAATTTAAAGGACCACTAGGAAAAGCCATTAACCCTTTTAGAAATCTGAAGAGCTATAGGTGTCACTTGGCTTAGTGTTTATTGTACAGTAGTGTTTCTCCTGTGTTATTACCTGAAGCCTTGTCGTCTTATTTAAAAATTTAAATCTCAATTAGTTTCTTGGATGACTTTTGGCATTGACAAAATGTGTCTGAAAAAAGTGCTAGAGATCCTACCTGAGTTGCCTCTTTGGGATCTTAGTCCAAATACCAGTCTGTTCTGAAGCTCCTATGTTGGAGAAYAGCAAAGACTAGAAGAAAAATGTTTCTTTTCTTTATGAAATGTTTCTTATTGTGTCTCTCTGTCCTTTTTTCTCTTCCTCATCTTATTTCTTGCTTTTGACTCCTTCCTAAGCAGACTACTCCCAAGAAGCAGAAACCCTGAATGGAGATTACAATTATATTCTTGATTAAAGTCTAGTCTTGATTTAAGTCTAGATTAAAACACAAGATTTCTATTTCTGTGACCATTCCATGAAGGCAGATGAAGCAATAGTTATTGCTAAGATAGTTTTGAAGTAGAAGTCCATATCCCTTGCCCCCTTGCCAAGTATCCATGTAACTGGGTAGCCACAGAGACTTCTTAGGGTTGTTGTTAAAGAAATTGTGAGCCAGTAGTTCCTACTGGAGCAGAATGAATGAGTGAGGGAAATTAAATTAAACTGAACTTGGAGACTGGATTAGGTGAATGCAGTTCCTAAAAGAAGAGAGCAAAATGTCTTGTATGCTATTAGAGGGAAGCCAAAACCAAACCTTACCTATAGTAGGAACACTGACAAACCCAGAAGATAAAACTATGATCAAAACCTTGTTTGTTTTAAAATCAGTAAATTTTACAGTAGCTCCATTAAGTCAAATTTGATCCTATATCTCTTATGGTTATCAACAATTCAAATAGGACCTACTGGGCGTAATAAAGGTTATTAGCTAACTAAAGGTTAAAGCTAGTTAGCTTTCAGATATTTGAGTGCGAGATAACTATTAAGAAGAAGCCAGATATAGTGGTTTCTTACAGCTAAGTTTGAAAACTTAAGATTATGATTGCACAGGCTCTTTTTGGAGGAGAGATCAAATGTCTTAGAAATACTTTTATGCACATAACATAAAGTTATAAAGCTCTTTTTCTTTTTTTTCCTCTCCTCTTTCATCATGGTTGCTTACCACAGGCATTTTCCTTTTTATACTTCATAGTATAAAACTTGATATAACTGTATTGTTGTTAACCTTAGCAAAATATAAAGCAGGCAAGATTTGCATAACTACAGTTGCTTATCTTTTTTTGTACTGCTTTCTTACCATGCTCAGCGAGCATGGAATTCATCATTTTTAGTTATTTAATATAATCCATGAAATCTCAAAACTTCACAAGGAGAAGTAGCAGATGAAGTTAGTTATTCTGTATTGTTGCAATTTCTCAAAGAAATAGTGACTAGCTTGCATTTTTAATGACTTATCCAGATGATGCCCTTTGTCTTGGCTATCATATTCAGTTTCGGTGCCTTAAAATAAGGAGTGTGAAACCCCATTAATTAAGGATGGCCTGTGTCTGCAGACTAGCTTACTTCAATTTTAGAACAACTGAGAACATCAACACTCCTGTATAAGCCCTCATCTTTTTAAGTTGTCATTTGATTCTCTGACTTTTAAAGCTGTTATGAGTAGACACGAGTAATTATGAAGAGGGAACCCAAAATGACTTCAGCAGTATGTCAGATAATGAAGTCAGCTCATGACTGTGAACCTGAATCCCATGTGCCAGAATTCGGTGTAGGTCTCCAGATGTTTCAGCAAAACTTCAATTTGGGAGGCAAAAATTTGTTCCTATGTGCTCGTTTTTATAGAAGTGTGCTCTATTTATAACAGTTTGAAGAACTACCCTGAGAAATTATGTTGAGAGAAGCAAATTAAGGTCACAAAGATATTTGACAGCCTAAATTCCAGTGTCTGAGAATGCTGAAGAGCCTTGGTTTGCATGACTTGGATGAGGAGTTGTGTTTAAATTGTTAGCATAGTGTCACCTATATAGATTAACTGCTGCTCTTCAGGCAGTAGCGTTATTTTGGTAGCAAAACAAAGTTTATCAGCTGCAAAGAATGCTGATGAGAGTGATTTGTTTGTGTAGCTAGGGAATACCAGGATTTGATTTTGAGAGAAAGCGAACCTCACATTTAGTATTTATTGTGCTTAGAGCACAATGACAAAAAATAACCCCCCCCCCCCCCCCCCAAAAAAAAAAAAAACAGTAGGCCATTTGTACTAACTGATGATGATACATCCTATGTTGTTAAGTATGAAGTGCTCAATACCTGAATGGCAACTTTTTTTTTTCCTACTGCAAATTTTAAACTTACTTTTCAGTGTCCCTATGAAAGAAGTTTTCCTTTGGATAGAATGTTTCAGTGAAGGAATGAGCGTGGTATAGCCTGTGTTGCTCAGGAGGTCTGTAGTCCTAAATCTACCCTATTAATCTCTGATCAGTGTGTTTGCTGAAATTAATTTAGATCCTTGCTATCCATTAAAAAAATAAGTCATGGCATGTAATTTCTAATATGCTTAGATTTCTAGCATATTAGGAAAAGCAGAGAGTGATACCACATACATGTATTTTGTTCCTTTCTCTCCAAACAGGAAGCATGTGTTTAAGGGGAGATTTAGGGGAGAAGGTRGAGGAAAGAGAGACTTGTTTTTCCTCTAAACTAAGCCTGAATTATTTACATCACCTTTTGAGTTGGATGTTCACAAATATAGATGTCTTTAGTACTCTACACAGGAATATATTTGACACTTGCTACTGGGAGATCATTCTGTTTATTTTCTATCTCTTTAGGGATAATTTGGATAATTTTTAGATTTAAGAAGCTTTTTAATCCCTTATTTAGCCAGTATGAGAACAGAGACAAAACTGCAACAGCTCAGCGTAGTCTGAGTTTTGATGAGGGGGAGCCTTGTGGTGCTAGTTGGAATGCAGGAAAGTTTGCTACGGAAAGGCTGAATTAATCCTGTCCTGTGAGAGACTGTTGGAAAAACAAGTCCAGGCATCTAAGCAGATTTTAAATAAATGGGTATATTTGCCAATCTCTGAACATAGTATTCATTTCTATGCCTGCTTGATTTCTATGGTATCTAAAAAGCATGAGCTTATAAAACTGCAGGAAATATGTAGGAAAATTGCCACTGGATCGTAATTCACCTAGACATGTRTGATGGGGAATTCACATGGATAGGTGAAACCTTTAAGGGCATGAGCTATAGTTATTAAATCAAGCTTTTTTATGAATTAAGATTTCATGAGATTGAGCTTGCAAAGTGCAACCTTTCTATTCAAGATGGATGTGGGGAAGGAGAATTTGAAGGCATTTTGCGAGCATTCATGTGGGATCTGAGATGATTCATCCTTTCAGTCAGACTCACTTGTGTCCTTTCACTTCACTTTTTTTCTGAACTTACCCACAAACTGAATTTGGTTTCTTATTTTCTGTGTTCTAGAATGCCTCCTAAACACAGGCATGCAGGTGCCCTAATATATGAATAGAAGATTTGTAATCATCACTGTCTGATTTTTGGCTGTCAAGTTGTTCTTATACAGTAAGAATCTAAGCAAAAATGACTTTTTTTATAGTGAGCTGCTGCACCTTTCAGGCATAGCAAGTCATTGGAATGAACTCGTCTACAAAAACAACGGCTGATTATTATTCATCTAGATAAGTTCTGCATGAAACAGATGTTTGCAGAGATTAGGATGAGCTTGCAAATGATTTCATGGCAGACTTGCATCTCTTCTGAGTGYAGAAGCTCAGTTCTGAGAACTTCCTCTATGACCCGACTGCCTCTCTAACTATATCTTGGATAAATTTGTTTTACAGTCTCATGCCCACAGTCCTTATCTAATTGTTGTAAGAAGTAGAAGTGGGATTGGTTAGACACAGCTGGGTAATAATATTTTACTGTGTGGTTTGTAGAAAATTTTTTTGCAGTACTCTTTTTACAGATGACTTAAAGATAATTTCTTAGCTTTGAAGGGTTTATATTACTGTTATGATGTACAATGTTCCTTCTGTTTCTTTTATTTATTTTTTTCCAGTATATGATTTCTGGATAGGAAAGGAATAAAACTTTCTCAAACTTTTATACCTAAACCAATTTTTCTCAATGTACAAGAAATTATTCTCCTTGTATCCAGAATTAATTTTTGATTGTCTGTTTTGTAATAGGTTGCAGTGGATAGCTTGGAATYGGTAAAGAAATGAATCCAAGTCCATTACTTGCAGGGTATTAAAAGACATTCAGACAAATCATAGCATATGGAAAGTTAAGTGTCTAGCTAAAAGTGATTTATATAAACATTRTGTGTTATCTTTGGAGAAAAATTAGTACATCCAGAAGATGTACTAATTCATTTGTCTACTGTGGGTCTTTGCTAGGAGAGAACAACCAGAGGATTAGTTTAAATAGGCATCCTAAATTTTAGAGGATTAAAGAGAAATAACTTTCAGAAGTGTATTCCCCTAATTGGACTTCTTGTAGTCTATGTACTCTTACTAAACTCTGCTCCATTCTTCTTTCCTGCCCCCTGCCCTAACTTTGGTGCTCCAGTGGTTGTTGATTTATATCATCTATGAATCTGGCCCAGCAACTGTGACCTAACTATTGGTAAAAACTAGCAACTCAATTAATGCAAAAAAAAAAAAATCATTTTTTAAATACATTTTGGATTGAAGGGTGGTCCACAGAGTCATGCTCGACTCTGAGTTGTAATCAGATTCGTATTGTTCAGATGATATACTATGCCCAGGGTTGCAATGCATTATGAAAACAGCACTGTGTTGGATACAAATACAATCTGCAGTTGAATAGGACTCTTTATTTCACTGTTGTCTATCAAAATTTCTATTACAGGTTCAGTCATTCATTAGCAAAAATACAAAACATGTATTCTGAGTTCCATTCAGAACCATCTGTTAAACCAGTCTTAAAAAGAAGAATACTTTTCTTAAAAAAAAACAGCAGATTTATKTATTTGTAAGTTTTTTTTCATTTGTTTATTTGAGCTGGGAAGAAACATCTTGACTCATTTTTGAATGATTGGCCTGTGATATCGGATATAGAATGACGCCCCTTTATAAAGGGAAAAGGGTGATTACAAAGCTGTACTAAGATCAGCATTTGCAAATTTCCTTTCTTATGGTCCCAACCTAACAGCTTTTGAGGGAAATGAAAGGGCTGCTTACTGTCGTGAAACAGCAAAGAAATTTGGATAAAGAAGCCCCTGAATGCACTTTTTTTTTTTTTTTTTTTTTTTTTTTTTTTTTTTTTTTTTTTTTTTTTTTTTTTTTTTTCCTGCAGATAATTCTTTGGTATTGGAGAAGATTGCAAGGAAGCTGTCCTGCCCTATCAGTAGCCCTTTTCTGTAGGCAAAGACATTTATCCACAAAGGCTAGTTAGTACCTAAGTATTTAAAGAGGTGGAAACATTCTTCCTTAAAAGTATGAAAAGAGAATGAAATAGTCAATTACAGCAAAGATAAATGGAGGAGAAAGCATGTTACATTGCTTAGCTTTCTATTGTTGAACTTTTGTGAACTTTTACTAAGTATCATAAGATTTTTTTGAAAAAGGATGCACCTGTAAGAGGTTTATGTAGACCTGTTACGGCTGGAGATTGGGTGTGATCATGCCTAATTCAGGAAATGAAGAGCCTCTTTAATCAACAAAAAGGGTTTTGTTGTTGTTCTGTTTTTTGGGGCGGGATATGGAGGGAGAAAGAGGCAAAGGGAACCTCAGAGCTCTAGAAATGTATTTCCACATTGGAGTGAAATTCTTTTTCTCTCATSTGTCTGTCTGTCTTTCCTCAAAACCTTCCAGGGGATTCTTTAGCCATATTGGAAAAGGATGCTTCTTCGCCATTTCACAGAGCATTTGTGGAGCTAGAACTTTAAAGTTGTGTCTCTTCTGAGAGCCACAGATGTAACAGAACTCCCTCTTTCTGAAACAATAATCAAAAAATCTAGATTTTTTTTTCTAGTCTAGTCTAGGTGGAAGAAATTTTTGTCTAACGAACAAGAACATAAATATAATATCTTAAAAGTTAGACTACTCTTTTGTTCTTTGTTCAAGTGGTACTCTTAAGAAAAATTAGTGCTTTAATAGGGCAGACAGTGTGGGAAGGTCAACTTTTCTTGTTGTCAAAATTCACATTTTAGTATAGTTGATGAAGTGATATGTTTTGGTTGAAGTCTGATTTCAAAACATTAGATCTGATCTAAGCAAGCCAGAGAAAATGGGACAGAAATTAGTCACAGTTATAAAAAAAAAAAAAGTCTAAGGTAGACTGAGAAAAGAAATAGCTTAATAAGAAAACATTTTTTCTAAGTTTGTAGTCCTGTTCCCATTAAAAATGACAGTGCACTATTGTGAATGGAATGGCTTACCACATTAATATTGTATCTTGAGCTCTGCTTTTAATGCTCTATTGAAAGAAATGTATGGGGATTTTAAATCAGCTATACAAATCTCTATTATCATATGCTTGACCCTAATGTCACAGAACACGACAGGAACAGAAAATTTATATGCTTAGTAGCTGCTAGGAACACCATCACTTGCATTTGTGTGTCTGCTTACAGCTTGGTGTGTCTTATTGTTTATGATCCCTGCTCTGCATTGCTAGCACATAATTCTTCCCATTAATAATAATCAGTCATATGTGCTTACTTAGAAATAGGGGGGATGAATATGCTTCACTCCAACCTAAGAAAACCTTCATAAATAAACACCTGTGAGGGAAATAGTAGCCCTGCTGATATTTTTTTAACCATTTATACATTTAATGTTAATTCTTCTGTAACACCAAATGAGAAGACAAAAGGGAACTCTTATCTCGCAGCAGTGTATCCCATAAATAAAAAGACAAAACTGAATTTAGTGCTCTAAGTGTTTTTTTTTTTTTTTTTTTTTCTTGTATTGTATGGCATAACTTAGGATTTGTGGTCAGCCAAGCTTCTTACTTTCCTGTTTTCTTGCTCTCATAATGCAGCTGGGGACTAGAGGGGGAACAATCTATTACACTTCATTAATCCTTTTAATATCCATTGTCTGCATTATTTRCTCTTCATTTTGTGGTTACAATTAATATTTAACTACCATTATGCAAAATCTACTTATCTGTATTAAATTCTATTTGCTAGGCTTTGGTGTCAATGTGCTGCTAGGACAGCATTTGAAACACAATTTCTCTTCTTACCCTAATGTGTAGGCAAAATTGTGATTCATATTTTCTTATTCTTTCATCTAAGTAATTGATAAAGAGTAAGAAGGATTTCCCTTACTCTGTTTGCCTCTTTCATAAACCATTACCCCTCACAATTTGATTTCCAATTTCTGACCAATTTTCTGCTCATCCTGCTTTTCTCTGCTGCTTAATTCTGTTGGTACAATTGACTTCAGGCAGGCTTTTTCTTCTGTGATATACCTGGCTGTAACTATCTGAAGCATAGTAGTTTTAAATCCTAATGTTGTTGTGAAGACATTAATGTGCAAATGAATTGTGTCTTAATATGTTTTTAATATATTAAATTTGATTCTAAGYGCAGTGTAGTACCGTCTTACAATGTGAAATCTCCAATAGCATATTACATACCAGGCAGGTTAGGACTTAGCATGGATCTCTTCTTGGATGCTAGAAACTTCACCTTGTCATTCAGACAGGACTGTATCATGTGTCAGATATATGCCACTGAAATAGTCCTGCAGTCACTGATACTTTTTCTATTCCTTACAGAGAGAAATCTTTTATAAATGGTGATTTCAGCTCTATGAAAATATATATTCATTTCTTATACTCAGTCACTCATGGACTAGTTGTCTACAGAGTTTATGGGTGGTCATAATATAGCTGAACGAAGACTTCTTAACCCTGAACAGAAGAGATTCTAGTTGAATGAAGAAAATTCTCATTCAGACTGTCCTAGTCTTGCCAAAGAGCTTCAGTCTTTTGAGTTCAATGATTTCCAAATGAATTGTTTGAGCTCCTCATAATTGTCTCGCAGATCAGTTCCAGTCCTGTTCTGGTTTTGAAATGAAGCAATAAGAAAAATCTGAACAAGACATACTTGTTTTGACTTCTAGGAATTTCTTAGGRTAAAACCAGTGCTTTCAACTTTACAAAAATGCCAAGGAAGTGTGAAAGGGGAGAGAAGTATTCTTCACCATCTACTAATTCTGGACCATGCCTTAATCCTAAAAGGTTATAGTTTTGAAAAAGTTGCCTTTTTCTATGTCAGAAAAAATTGTGAATTTAGATAGAAAAGGATTTGCTAGAGGGAAATAGCAAAATTAATTCTGCCTCATTACAGAAAATTATGAAACAAAATCAGCGGTTATGACAAAATAGCTGTAGACAAATACTTCAGGATGAGAAATAGGAATTTTCTGGAGGAAAAGGCTTAGACCTTATTCCAATGAAATCAGTAGATTCAGTGGTGCCTCATGAGATCAAAAAAAGATGTTTTTTATTAAAAAAAAAAAAAAGGTGGGGGAGAAGAGGGAGTGAAGTTTGAGGGGGAACACAGTTGGGAGTGGCTTTAGATACTGTTTCTTCTTTCAGATAAAAATAACTTATGTAGGCAACAAAAATCCCTCTTTATCTGGGAAAGAAGTGGTGTCTATGATTTTGCCATCAAAAAGAGATAATGAATGAAACAAAAAAGCACAGACCAGCATGAACCGGAGCTGCTTGCAGAAGCAACCCAGTGCTGGGGCTGTCCAGAATTCTGGGACTAAGCCACAGAGTTACTTCTGGGAGTGATCCAGCTCCTGAAATTAAAATGAAGAGGAAACTGGATTATTAAAAAATAAGTTTTGCAAAGTCAGCTCCAGCCGGCTGTCTCAAGTTTCCCTTTCGTCAGCATAAGCTGTTGAGGCAGCTTGGTGGCCCACCTGTTTTTGTTCTTCATATTATTAAATATCAACTCTGAGACGAACTGAGTAAAAGTGAGAAAATAGTTTAAAAATGATGAAATAAATTTTGAAGGACTTCCTGTAAGGAATAAGACACACTGGAAACAGGATATGTTAACCAACCTTGTTGAATATTGTTGAATAATAACATCTCTGCTGTGGCTGGTCTAGGAGTGGCTGCACTTCTATTTTTCAAATAATAATTGGCTTGACAATGCTTTAATGAAGGCAGAGGGGCCCTCTGGACAGGTAGGAAGACTTAGACTGGTAGAAAGCTTCTTCTACCAGTGTAGTGTTTCTCTTTAAATGCAAGAGAAAAAGCTCAATGGAATTTTTGCCTCTATAACTATGGAAATATGTCTTCACTTGTGTTTTATTGATTTAAATATATTGTCTTGGAAATCAATGCAGCCTTACTGAAATAATGTTTCCTAAATTGTCAATCTCATTTACATGAATAGATCGTCAGCTGGTGTAGATTATGGAGTTATGCTATTCTTCTCACCAACCTCTTGTTTCTGGCCTGTGCATACCAAAATTTTCATGCTGTACTACTATTTTTCAAGAGCAGTGAAGAAGTGCAAGCCCTTTGTGAGGTGCTCTAATGTGAAGTTTTGATCTAGCTGACTTCAACTTCCATCTATTCTAACTTCTTCCCCAGGTGGTGCTTGTATTAACACTAGTGAGCAGACATACTAACTGAGGACTTGGGAACTGAGTGGTGTAATTAAAAGGCATATGAATTGTCCCATATTTAATATAACATAGAGAGGAGGGAAGACATGGTACTATACCAGAAAAACTTCACTAGAGGTGATTAAATTTAGACTTGTTTACAGTATGACTTATAAAATTGTGATTTAATTTAACGAATCACTTTCACAGGGATCTTTTTTCTGGCCTTTTTCTTATACTCTATCTGGCATAGAAACCACTGTTAAAAGATGGAAAAAAATATGTGTAGAAATATTTCTTATATAAACTGCTTTTCTTTTCTTTCTGTTTTCCTCTCTTTTTTTTTTCTTGATGTTTCAAGTGTAATTCAAATGAACTTTAAATACACAGTTTGAAAGTCATTGCTGCACAGAAAATGTAGGTCTTCTCTAGGAAAGAAATGTGTTCTTTCCTGGACTGTAAACAGCTAAGTCGGACAGACTTTGTACTTGAGCTGGTTTGTTTTGTTTATTTCAAGTGCAAAAGCTGCCTTTTCTTCAAGTATCACACAGTTCAGACTTTTCAGCTTAGTTCTTTGTGTTTCATAAACTTATACTTTAATCAAAGAGTTGTAGAATTCCTTAGGAAGGATTTGACATGCCTGTGAGAGGAAAGGACTTCCAATATGCTCTGCTCCTCTATCATTTGTATAACATATCCATTTAAATCCTTATCCCAGATTAAGAAAATTGTTTCCATTGTGCAGCTGCAGGAACTTCTCCAGGCTCATGTTCAGGCTTACAAGCAAACAAGATGAGTCGGACAGTGAGGTTTGCTGCTTCACTTGCATGATGGGTTTCTGAGCCTTTGCACACCAATATGCAGGTGCACTGCTTCCTGCTCTGCCATTCTGGCATGGAAATAGAATCCCAGTTCTTGTTTCAGTGCATTTGAGACATGGTTTCCTACTTACAAATCCAAACCAAGCAGGATTGGATACTACAGCATGGTAAAACCTAAGCTCCCATTCATACGAACAATGATTRTGACAGAAATAATGATCTTAAACTGAAGTTCTGCCTTCCTATATGCATGTGAAAATTTAGAAGGCAGTGGTTTTATTCTTCTCCCAGGGAGYCAGAATTTGATCATGGTCTCATTACTGTATTTCTTCTTGGAATCACTATTTTAAGCAGAGGTATAGAAATGTACTCCCACAGTATTCATTTTTGAGTATTCATTTTTGCCACATCTTTTGATATGTTGACATTTCCAGTGGATACCTCTAATACGTAAGAAATTCCCTTTCGTGAGAATTGTTCAAAATGCATAGAAGGTGTACCAGTTGGGTGAGTAAAGCACAATTGGGGAAATYGCATATTAGTTGTTTACTACTGATTACTTGTGTATTCTGTGGCAAGTCAAATTATCCTCCATTCRTTTTCCAGATGTAACTTGATCTTATACGTATAACATACAGGTATTCACCCCACACAGCACATGGTGAGAAAAGTCTCTCAATCTGGAATTCATCATTTCACTAATAAATGGAAATCACTGAAAACTCTTCATTAGRACAGAGCTTTAAATATTACATCTCRGAGAAGGAAAAGGAAATTTCAGGATCCTTGATTCTCTGAGGATCAAGGAAATTTTCTGAGGATCAAGGAAACTTTGACTGTAGCCTATTCCAAGCAGGTTATGTTTTTACTTTTCCTGTCTCACAAGGTAKCAACATTGTGCCAGGCTTATAGTCTCTACACAGACTGGTGCACCAGCTGCTCCTGGAGTATATTGCTGTACACTCTGTGCTGTTGATGCTCATCTTTAAATACTACAAACAGCAGGAACAAGAACATCAGACATCTTAGTTGCAGTTGGGCACCTCTSTCTGAAGAAAGATCTGCTCTAGTCTTCATCTGTGTCTGCTTAGTGCTGCCCATGACAACGTCAGTGGTAGGGGAAAGCACAGGCAGAAAGCAAAAATCCATCAGTTCCTCTGTTGCTATTAGTTATTGAAAAGATGATGAGGGGAAACAACTTTGCAGAGGGGGAAAAAAAAAAAAAAGATAATTTATCCTGAAGGTCTCCTTGCAGCCCTACCTTAATTGCCTCTTTCAGCTTAAAGCAGCAGCATTCCTTCCTTTACCTTGCTGTGCAGAATATCTTCTGCATTATTTAGCACCTCAAGAGTGGGCACTGTGACATGAAATGCTCTGAAGCCTCTAAACTGGCTTCTCCTGGGATTGCTTATGGGAACATAAGCAGTAATTTCTCTGTAGTTCTGAGCAAACAGTCTGTGTGTTTGGGGAGAGGGGGGCTGAGGGAGGGGGAAAGCATGCAAATTTAGTTTTGTTAAATGTTATGGCAGCCATAGATGTAGAAAAACACTTTTTTWAAAAATCTATACAGCAAATTCAGCTTAATGAACAAGGATGTAAAATCGTTCTCTTTGCATGACWGATCCACCCTATCCTGGGGAGTCCCAGTAGGCTTTTATAAGTAACTGCTCCCTATCTGTTCGGTTTCTGGCTTAATCTGTTGAAATTATCAGCTAAAGTATTAATGCCAGTGTTGCTTCGCGCAGAGGTAGGCGAMTATGCAACTCTCTATGCGTGCCCTAGCACTCTATCTTTAGCTGTTAACACCTAGCTGCTGATATGAGCAGGCATGGGGAAGACAATGATTTCTTATTTAGGAGATTTATCCCTCCAGGTCTATGCTGCACTTGACCAAGACCCGTGCATCAGTGGGACATGGTTTTGTTCCACTGAGAAACCAGGCAGATTAGGTCAAGCAGCAGAGGAACAAAATCACAGGATAATCCTCTCTTTGCATGTCAGCAAGAGAGCTGGGAACAAATGCTTGGTTTCGTGGTCAAGTCAAGCACCCAGGCATCTTGTCTTAATGCTTAATCTTAATTTTCATCCTGTTGAGAGTTGTGGTTAAATCCAGAGACTCACAATACCAACCAGGAAAATCTTCCTCCCTGCCATGGGAGACACTGATATCTCCTATGGAGTATCAGCTTCTTTGGAGATAGGTATCAGTCCAGGTGTCAAGAAGTTATTAGGACCTCTTCTTTAAAAAGATTGCCTGGAAATGTAATGATTTTCTTGTGAAGTTTCCATTGACTTTCAATTTTTAATGTAATTTTAATGTAATTTTAATCCAATGAAATATCCTGCAAGGAAAGTACTGATGGACAAAATTAAGCTTAGAAAACAAATACTTTTTCTCATAGTGATGTGGGTGCATGTTTTCTTGGTTTTTTTTTTTTTTCACCCTAAAAGAGAATGTAAAGTACCTTTATTTGGTTTAGTTATAAAAACTCATAATCTTCAYAGTATTCAAGACTCACTATATTCATTCTTCATTTATTCTGCAGACAAGAATATACAATCCCTTAATATTAACCAAGTGAGAGAATTTTTGTGGAACTCAGTGTGAACATCTTATTCATGACATTGAAAAGAAAAATCTCCCAAGTTATTGATTAAAAATTGTAAATGTTTTTACTGTSCTTTAAAGATATTTTGCAGCATATTTTACAGTGTACTAAGGATATGAGATTGAAAATTTGGAGTTCAAGAACAGTTCAAAATGATTTATTTGGCAAAGGATCTTTAGATACAAAAGGTCATAAACAATATGTTTATCTCAAACTTAAACTAGTTTGCAAAACCAATAAGTCTTGTTAAGGCTGTTGAGAAACACTCCAAAGTTTCCAGTCTATTACTCTTTTTCTTAACAGAAAAGGAAGGATACAGACCTTTCCTTTTGTATTGAATGGTTCCAGGTAAGGGAGAGAGAAGGGAAAAAAAAAAAAAACTTTTTTTATGGGAAATAATCAGTGTTGTGTGTGTCTTTTTTTTTCTCCTTCTTACTTCAGTCCTAATATTGCATATCTAGGCAACTATAATACATACAAATGAAGGATGATTTGTCACAGTAAGCATGTAGACAAGTGTTTTATATATGGTATGATGGTATTAAAACACCCAGTAAATTTTCATATATTTATGAAAATAAATATGGATACAGAGGGTGTGAGAAATCTAAACACAGGATTAGATTTTGAGAAGTAATTACAGGATTTTGGGAAGTAATTAGATATCTAGCTCTTACAGGTTTTGCCAGAGGGCACTTGCCCAAAGTGTGGATCTGGGACAAAATATCAAAATATATCTTCTTGCTTGAAGGCTAATTGTGGTGCCTCTGTTTCGGTGCGCCCTTCAAAAGGAAGTCAGCTCTACAGGGACGAGGACCTCCCCACTACTTCATTTTGTTTAGTTATTACCATGAAAATTGAGGTTAAGATATAGAGTTGAGGGTATTTGTAGCTGTATCCCTCTGTTTTCTGTAGGAGTTCTGAGACCCATTTTGGGGAACTGCACACAAAATTCCTGCCCTCCATATCCTCCTTGGGGATAAACCAACCAGCTTTTCTAGTTCTGTCCTAGTTAGTCTTAAGCTACTATGTTCTATGTGTTAGCCTGATCTCAAGCTACTCTGCTAGCAAAATACATAAGGAATGTGGGAGCTAAATATGTCCACCTGTAAAGTGATTATGTTCTTTTGGGAGAAATGTGAGTCATAATAACATTAGGAGTTGTCAAATGTCAAGCAGCCTCTTTGGCAGTAGATTAAATCAGTTTCAAATGGTAAGGAGTTTGGCAAGGAGGGAAGGCCCAGTCTAGGCCTTCACTTGTGCAAAGCTTTTCTGCAGGGATCTCATCCCTTCCTGGCTGCTTTGCCAGACCCAGTGCTGCCTACTCGCGTGGATCACGGGGCTGCAGGTGCCTGAGACTATTCCACATGGTCCCTGAAGGCTGGTGTCAGAATTGGTCTAGTGCTACTTTACAATCATTTCACCTATCCACTTCAGAAAAATGAAGGTAGACCTGTGTGGAAACTCCTCCTAGCCCAGACCATTGGTATTTATTTTGTTTGCTCTTATTTTTATTCCTTTTTTTGCTCTCTCTGCTCTATACTCATCAGTGTGCTATAAGAGACCTGGGTAACCGAGGGCTGAGCTCCACAGTGTGGTCAGCCATCTGTGTGCTGAGGTGTTACCAGCTGCTACCACCAAGCTGAGGCTGAGTGCAGGATCTGCATCTGTGAGGAGCTGCACTTAACAGGCACTAATTTTCTCTTCTTCCTCCCTTTAATTTACTTGCAGAAGCAGCATCTGGAAAGTGCTTGGAGGTGGCCAAGCACAAACTATGGTAGACACTTGCCAGAGAGAGATTACATTAAGTCTGCCTAAAATCATTAGGTGTCACTTAAGCAGTATATTTGTGGAAGGAAATGGGAAAGATTAAAAATCAGCTGCTCCCACTTAGAAATCTGCTTTCTAACCTAGTATGCAAAAAAGAGATGGAAGACAAGTCTTGCAATAAACCCCCAGAATGTATGTATGTATGTATGTATGTATTAAGGCAAGCTTCATGATCAATGAGAATTGGAGAGGAGGACAGGGGGGAACGTATTTTTGGAGAAGATATGAGCAGGTGTGAAGAAATTGTGCATCATAGAGCCATAATTTTGAGACTGGCTTATCACATCTAACAGTGCTAATTTCTCTGTGATGGTGTTTGGTGCCTTCTGCTCCATGACGTGCACACTGTGCCTTACTGGTCCCTAAGCAGGATAAAACTGGGGTAGTCKGCAGATGTTGTTTCCCCAACATGGCTATGAACAGTCCACTTGTAGGTACTTTTGTGTTTTTCATAAAAGGCTAAAATGCACAAACCTCACCATGCTCTGWTTTTTCCCCAGAAGCCAAGTGTGCAAGTATTAGTTCTGCAGATATATAAGCTTCTTAAGTCACGGGCAGGGTAAAATGTGTGTTGTGGTTTCAAGGAACAAAAATGAAACTTCTTGAAAGATGATTTATTAAAAGGACAGACACATTTCCAAAATGTTAAACTGCTTTGCTTTAGTGTGTGACACTTGGACACTACTGCTTTAACTATAGCTCTTGTCTTATTGGGATGGAAATAGTTGCTAGAGGTGTGTGTGTGTGTGTCTGTTGCGTGTGTGTTTTTTTTTTTTTTTTTAAACTTATCTTATCAACCTTGGAATAAGTACTTCTTACCTATAAAGCTAGAAGAACAAGCCTTACTGCCTCATGGTGTCTTTCAGAGGCTTGCTGCTCTGAAGTTAGTGATATTTAGCGACACTGCATCCTCACCCTGGCCAGATTGCARTCTGCATAGCGCATATAAATATATATATATATATATAAAAAATATATAATTAGCATATATAATATATATATGAAATCTGATTTCTGTAAGGTGGAATAGGCGCGAAGGAAACCTGAGAAGTATTCAGGGTTTTAGCTTTACCATGAAATAATCAGTCAGAGGCATGAAGTCAGAGGCATGAAGTAATGTTGATAATTTGTTCAATTTTATATATTAGCAGAAAGAAAAGAAATTGTTAAAACTGTTAATTTTCAATTTTCTAAACATACTATCTTGCCAAAGACCTGCATGACAAGGTGAACACCTGAGAGTATGTTCTTAAGGCAACCATAACTTTGTGTTTTGCTTGCAGACTGAGAAAGTATCAGTGATAAATGCAGATGTCTCTTTATTTGGAACAGCATAATAACAATGCCAAGATATAACATGGAAGAAAAATCTGAAAGCAGTTATATTATGAAATAAAATTTTATTCTTGCAGTATGCAAACAATTATGTGAATGTTCCTGAAAAGTTCATTGGGGTGTACAGTATAATTTCTGCATCACTAGACAATCATATCTGTAATTAAAAATGTATTATTACATCTAAGTATGAAAATCAACAACCCCAATTGACAGAGCTATTGTACTGCTAAAATGGTTGGCCTAACATAAAAAGACCATTATCCAGACTTATCTGTGAGCTGCATGTTCTCCTTCAGCATGCTGAGTATAGCTTATTCATAGCTAAGAAAAGCATTTTTTCCCCCAGAGATACTCCACAAACCATTTAGAGAATCTCATAAACCTCCAGGAATTGGGGTTTCAGCAATTTGAAAATGTATCATTCAAACTGGTCCGTTTGATTAAACGAAGTCTAAGTTGGATGTCAGATAGAATACCCGGGAGCCTGAGGATTAGAAATGCACCCAAGCAAGTGGAATGGGAAAGAAATAGTGCCAAGTTCTCCCAGCTCAGTGGAATTTTATAAGTACATTTATATCAAGACAATTGATTTTGTTATTCATTATTCATTTCAGATTTGAATGGCAGCAGCAGTATTATTAGAATAATGAAATTCCACAAAGATAGTGGAAATACAAAATCAAGAGTGGTTACAGGTGTATAGCAAAGAATGCTCTTGCCCTTGAAAATGAAATTCATTCATTTTCAGTGCAATGAGGAAAAACATCTTCATTTCAGAACTCAATGCTTTGTTTATTGTGTGCGAGTTTTGGGGGGGTTTTTTTGTTTGTTTGTTTATTGTCTCTTAAGGAAGGTTGGAGTTCCCTCAGTTGTCTGCATTTCTGATTATTTCCTTGATAATGTGATTTCAACATGAATGCAAGCGGTTGGGAATAGTCAGCCTGGTGACTCTTCCCTGCAGGCAACAGGGAGCCTGGGTTTGGATGTAGCTCAGATTCAATCCTTATAGTGCTTTCCTTCTCATCACACACTATTCTTCAAGTTCAATAGCAAAACTTCCCATTGAACTTCAGTTCCTGTCTGAGTGAACTGTATTGAAGGAGTTTTCCATGTAAGATTATGGTAAATCAAGGAAAATGATTCTGTGCTTGGTTTTAACAGATATTTAAAACCTGTCGCCTACCTGGTCCTACTAAGTAGCACCCTAGTTTTTTTGATATGCAAGTCCAGGKCTTCCTTAGGAAGAAATTTGAAAGCTTCTCTTTTTCTCCCTAYTTCTGCAGTGCCATTCTGCAGTGCCATTGCTCTTTGTACCAAAGGCAAATCATAGCTGTACATGGTTATTAATAGTTGAGATCTGAAGCAGTCTACAGTTTCCAGGGAGCTATTATATGCTGAATGTATGGGGGGGGTGGAAAAAATCCCACCTACTTTTAGCAGAGTAGCAGAATTTATTATTTTTATTATTATTAAGGACTTTTATTGGAAAAGCACTGTTGCAAAAGCAATTTAAATGTAACAAGTAAAATTATTAGAAAGCAGTAAAGGAACAGGTTGCTTGATATTCTAGAAATCTAGCTCATTATTTGGCTGGAAGATTCACTTTAGGATTCAAAATTTGCTAGAGAACACTGGAAAACTCATAACAACATTATTTATTTTTGTGTATGGTTTGTCTCAGAAGACTGTACTTTTATTTAACCTATTTTAAAGACCTCCCAATTGTTTAGTAGGTAGAAGATTGAAAAAAATGGAAGATAGAGTAGGTGAGAGAAGTGGTACATGTTGACATGTGGGGCTAGACATTTATCAGGTTATTATAAGCAATATAAACTAAAACACACTACTGAGATTCTTATATTCATATTTCTGCAAACTCTCTTGTAGGTTTGATTTCACTCATAGTGGGCTTTTTAGCTGCAAGACTGAAGAAAGAGAAGGGAAGAGAGATTGTTATTGAGGGATGACTTCCCCTAATCTTTTGAACTGGGGAAGAAGTTGGTCTAAATTGCCTCTGAGGGCAGAGACTTCCCGGCACATGAAATAGGAAGTTGGATGAAGCTGAGGTTCCCTATTTTGAGTTACCTGTGCAGTAGGATGCATCAGTTCCCTGACTTCCAGCACACAATGCTGGCACCGATGTGCATGAACAGTGCTCTGCACTGCTGTGGTCAGAGCATCTCTGCAGAAATAACTGATGGTTGAAGACGTGATTCCTTCTCCTCTCTTTTCCCATGTATTCATTGGGACTGCTCAGCTGCCAGCTGTGTCCCACCTAAGAGATTATGGGACCTTGTGCATCTGGGCAAGGTCAGCCAGCTTGTCTGAAACTGCAGCAGCAGTGTTGACTAAATGATGCAATGATGCCTATTAGTGCCTGAGGACGTTCTGCCTTGGTTTTTTTTTTAAGTTGTTTTTTTGTTTGTTTGTTTGTTTTTTCCTTCCTCTTCCTTCTTCTCTTTTCCTGAAACAATAGTGGCATTCCATTCTGTCAGGGCATCTGCAGATGGGGGAATGTCTATCAAAGGAGTGGCACCTTGAAGCCCAGAAGCCATAGCTTTCACATGCTCAGAAGCATGCAATTATGGTAGAAATGAGGACCCCTAGAAATGGAGATCAGTTCACTTTTACCACAAATATACACTGAACTTTAGCAAAAGTGATGGAAAAACATACTGTTCATCTATGGCAGTTGGCAAATAGCAGTGGACAATCCTTCAAAGTGTCTGAGTTTTATGTGTGCTGTTGCCAGGTATATAGTCCACCAAGGAGCTTGTCTCTTTTATGCAACTTGTAGAGTGACCTTCAGGACTTATTAATTTCATCAAAGTTTGTATCAAGTACTTTTCCATTGCCTTTCTTTGCATTTGGTCCAAGAGCTCAGGTTGGAGCTGGAAACTGTGAAGACAAACAGATTTTTTTTCCTGAGCCCAGCAAAGTGGAGTTGTCCAATCCCTGTTAACCTTATCAAAGGAAAATGGTTGCCTGGAAAAAGATTTGTAGTAGAAATGGTAGCTTTAGGCAGATTCTGAAGTCATGATACAACCCCAATAAAAATGTCTAGCTAAAATAGGAACTTYCCATTTATTGTTTGTGAGACCATGACAGCAGGTCGTACTGGAAAAACATTGATACCATGCCTATACTTCACATATGCAGCCACTTTCTGTTGGCCTCTCCCAACATTAAATGCAACATTCCAGATGATGGACATCAGAACTTAAAATTACTAACAAAAAAAAAAAAAAAAAAAGGTGTTCATGGCAAATTCCTGGCAACTCATTCAAGGTTTCTTTGCCTTCTAGAGTTATAGCTGGAACTTATGATAAACACTGGATGGTATAAACTATGCTTCTGAATGAAGGAGGAACTGCTGTCAAGTTATCCTGGAGAAATCTTTGTCAAATAGTATGGGAGAGGGAGCTACAATAATTGATATGTAGAGGAATATCATGGTATGAGTGGTGATTGTCAACTTTGAATACTATTTTTCTACATATCCAGGATTTGATATCTATCCATACTACTACTACTATTTTGTGTGTGTGTGTCTTGAACCAGTATTGAACCAGTATTATAGTCAGACTGTGTGTTAGGATTTATTATGGAAAAAATTTCAATGAAAACTGACCGTGTTTGTCTTGAGCACAGAACTAAAATGATTTGTTCGCTACTGYAGCAGGTACCAGAATTACGAGAAGAGTTGGAAATAAAGTGAAGTCTCTGACTTTTGCATTCAACGAGGACACTTGCTCCCGTTTATTATTCAGGCCAGGACTGAAATATAAGTAGTATTCTGGAAAAAGACATTGCTCTTGCATACCATGTTCTCTCATATCCTCAAATGGAGATCTTCATCTCCCAAAGGTGTTTCGCTGGCAGGTTTTCCCAAGAGTATAGCCCTATTCCTGCATGCCATTATAATCCTTAGATGGACTGTTGAGGAGAATGACGGTTCAGATCCAATAAAAAAGGGTGAATGAAAGCAGAGGCAAGGGCATGATGTGACCGCCGAACAGCACATTTCCAGTAAGACTCCCTACAATAAGTTTAGTTCTTGGAGTGTAAGGCTAAATAAGAGAGAGGGGGGAAAAATTCCACTAGCTAATAACCTTTTACTCAGAGAGACAGTCATCCTAGACAAATTTTAGTCAAGCACTGGCTAAACTAATCTGGTTTGACACCAGTAATAAATTGCGCAAATTCATGTGACCTTCATCATTCTTATTTTGTATTAAATGTCATCTTGTTAGATGATGCATGAATGAACGGTACAGTATGATAGATAGCGTGAATTATTGTCCACTAATACATTTTGTTAAAACATGTCTCCTCTCTGGATTGGTCCTTCAGAAATATGCCCCAAATAATTTCTTGGCAGGTTTTAAGCATAGGAATAGAGGAGCTTTCTGGGAGAGGAGAAAAATGGCTTTCTTCCACATGTTCCTAGGTACGAAACTTGCTTTCATTGCTTCATATATGTGGCCACTTAATGTGATGGGAATAAATATCTGTTCCTTGGTTTGGACTTAAGTGTCATGGTCATTAGGAAAGAAAGTCTGTTTCCTGGAACGTGAGGAATCTGGATTGGTGTTTCTGCTGAGAGGAGGTGTAATCGGTTTTCTACCTGGGACCCATCAGGGCTTTTTGCTTCTTTTGAGGGTGATTCTGTGCTCCCTGCTGCAAGAAGACCCCAGGCCTTGGGCATATAAAAGACTAAATCACTACTCTGCTGTCCTTGGCAGGTCAGGTCTTTCATCACTGAAGTGCATCTTTAAACTTGTTCTAAAAAACAAATGCTTTGAAATGACAGGGTTAGTGTGACTGAAGGATAAAGATGGTGGGTAATAATCACAATGCAGTTGTATTTAGCCTGAGCTGATAATTTCTTCTGTGAAATATTGTTGTCTCGAAATGCATCCATCTTGCACCCTCTGTCATCTGTTTGGTGGCATATGCTGTTTTTCTTCATTTCACTTAGAAATCTTCATCATTTCATTAAGGCGGACACTATTGAAGTGCCTTTTTAATGTTTCCAGAGATTGTAAAGTAGTAAGATTTTTTTTTGAGAAAAATACTGACACTAAAATTATTAAAATACCATGAAGATTCATGATTTTAAAAAAAGTGAACCATTATTAGTTCAGATCTTTCTCCTACATACAGCTAAATTTTTTTTGGCTACATCCATAAAAATAACTACACTTCAGCCAGTCACAAAAGCTATGGTCTGATTCAAGTCCCACCTTTTCCAGCTAAATGTGATTCTTCGAACCTGGTCCTAAACCTCAGAATGTAGTTTTCACGTATGTCCTTTTCCATAATGCTCCTATGGCATCTCTGACCCAGCACAACTTCGAATGGATATTATGATATGGTGAGTGATTTAAGTGAAATTTTGAAGCTTTACTTTCCAGCCTGGGATTATTGTCAATTAGTGTAAATAAAGCAACCTCCAGGCTGCTCTAAAAATACTGGTGATTAGAGCAGAGGAATGTAGTTCACAGTTCCTGCTGCTGAGTCACACACACACACTTAAAAATTTCTGCACAGTCATTAAATTAGCATCCTGTGTCACATAGGGACAGATGCTTCTCTTTCATCCAGTTGCATTAGGATATTCTTTACCAATTTTTTCTGTAAAACTGCATTTTAGTTTGACATCTCAGAAGGTATATGGAAGGAGTGAGCATATTCCATTTAAGAAATATGCAGAAATTTTGCTTAAAAAAAAATAAGGGTGCATCTTGCTACATGTGTACTACTACCTTGGGGAAATGACCATGTAATACAATAGACTGTTTCTCTGTCTCAGTGTAATTCTTTATCTTTCTTCAGATTTCTTGCCTCAACTCCTCTGTACCATTCTTTTTAAGACACAGAAAATGATTATTYGAGGCACTTCAAGAATCTGTTGAGGTGACATATTTATTTCTGAAGTGTACTTTTTTTAATCACCCACCTCTTGGCTGATCTGAAAGTAGTGCTGAGACCTGGAATAGAGCGATAAGATAGAACAGAAAAGGCAATTTTAATATGACAATTGAAAGGCCTGGAGTGCTCTGCTGGTACTGTCAGCAATAAATTTTATTCATCAGACACTACATTGAGCACCTTTTCTATCTATTTTTGATTGATAGCTATATGACAGCACAGACTTTTTTTTTTTTTTTTTTTTTTTTTTTCCTTCCCCACTCTCCCTCAAGAAACTTTTCTGTATATTCACTCTGGTAGGTGATACACTACCATCCAATTCAAGTACTTCTGACACTAGACGAAAATCTTGACTTTGTTAGTCTACAATCCCAGTTCGGTGAGTGGTACCTGAATGGGCTGGAATGACGCCAACCCATCAACACCATTTGTACAGTGACTCACCAGTGCCTATCCTTGAAGAAAACTTTGTAGATCGCTACTTTATTCCATTGTGTGAAGCAAGTCAGTGGAAGTGCAGTTCAAATAATTATTGAAAAATGAAAAACCTCTCAGTTGCTATTCAGTTGCTATTCAAGTCCAGCAATAATTCTAGTTATACCAAGAAGTAGGATTTTGGAAAATATGTCATGTTGATGTATGGGAAATAAACTGGGTCTTGACATTTTGCAAAATTTAGAATTCCCTCACCTTAGAAATAGCATAATGTAGTTTTAATTGAAAAACTGGAGATATAAAGGGTATTATGAAATAATGTTATACTCTTTTGCAATTAAAGATCATGAATTCACATGATGCTAATAATGGATAAATTTCAAGCAAATATTTATTCAGTGAATGTTTAGGTTGTGCTGGAGATAAGAATAAAACAGTGCAGCTGCACTTTTAAAAGGTGCTGGCTAACTTTATGATCATCCATAATTTTTTAGCTTTAATTTCTAGATTGGATTAGTCTACCTTCTAGCTGATCACCAAAAATGACCAAAAAGAATTTTTATCTTCCCCATGCAGAATACTGAAAATTACTCAAATAATATTTTTGCACTTCTTCTAAATAAAAGCTGTAAACTGGTGTGAGAAAAAGCATATAGCTATGATGGTTAACCGATAAAATCTGATATGGTAGCCTCTCTATTTTTTTGGCTGTGGCAGAAATTTGCATTTATTCTTAGCAATCGTTTGCAGTAACAATACATCATTTTATCTCATTACAAGCAATATTTTTTTCCTCTTTGTATGTTAGCAGGTGCAATTAGAATCTATTTTACTTCAAACTGTTTTCAGAGTATAACTTTTTTAAGAGGATGAAATACATAGCTGATGATATATTATTTTAATTCAAAAATTATGTCTATTCAACTGATTTGATGTTTTATATTTGCCTGATGTCATGTACATTTGGTCTCTAAAATAGCTATTTCAATGTGTGTTGCTATAACTAAGTGAACGAATTTAAGTTAATACTTGTACACCCTTTTCAACTTTTTCATTCTCTTTTCCCAGCCTTTATAAGGGTAAATATTTATTGGCCTAATAGAAATGCAGCACAACAGCTTTGGTCACAGCAATAAAAAATGTGCTAGTGTCTTTCCAATTTTTATTGAGAAATACTAAAACTTTTAATTGTTCCAAAAATATTGTCCATTTGCAGATCAGTTTAACTCCTTTCCATATTTCCTCATGCTCTGTGATGTCACTATACCCATAGGGATGTTGTGTATATTGTCATCAAAGACTAAAGTGTTTTTTTCTGTTTATTGGGGCATTCCTGAAATGCAGGTGAAGCTCATTAACTAGTTATTAATTCTGGTTTGGAATGGCATGAAACTGGAGGAATAGGAGCTTTCCTGGTGAAACAGACTAGCGCAAACCTTTGGAATCTTGGTAGGTTTTCTAAAAGTCAGGTTGTATCATGCAACATGTTTCTACCAAGTTAAAGTAAAAGAAGTTTTGTAAAGCAGGAGAGATGCTGTGGTGAAATCTCTGAAAGGCTGCAAGATATAATGCTATGAAGCAGGAGACAGGCGCCCAGATCTTATACTCATCAATGTAGGCAATGATTGGTTTTGATAGTGGTGTGTTTTTGTGTTAGGGCTTTTCCCATCATGCTGGTSGTGGTTTGTGTTTGTCCTTGTAGCCTAAGCAGTAATGAATCTTGAAAAGGAAGAAAAAAGTCACAAGGAAAAAGACCTGTAAGAGAGGATGGGGAGAGCTAGTGCATTTCACTGCATTAATTCTCAGTTAACAGCAGCTCTGAGCTTTTCTGAGAAATGGGGCCCATCAGTTCCAAACAGGATGATAGCCAGACTTGGAAGAGTCCTTTAAACATCTACAGGAAAATGTAATGCTGCAAGTTCCTAATCTAATTCTGCAGAGAACTGGGAAACCAGAAGGAGAGGATCTTAACAGCATGAGAAGATTCTGAGATATCTATATCTCTATATATAGATATATATTTTTTTCCATTCAGTAGGCGTATTTGTTTGAGCTTTGAGACCAAATAGCCTGCAAATTGCTTTCTTATTTCAGATGTTTCCATTGCTACAAAACAAATAGCTTTATTTTACAGCTTTTAAATGATTCTCCCAAGTATTTCTCCCTCTTATCCTGTATCCCTTCCTTGCTCCAGCTTTTTTTCTGTTGCTGCCATTCATCTGCATCTCCTTCTACTTTGATATTTATGAACTCAGCACCAGCAACAGAGTTCAGAGAAAACATTCCCTCCTTCTCTATGCAAGACAAACCACGTGAAAATTGGTTTGCTCAAAGGGAAGCAAAGACATCAAAAATAAAATCTCCTTTGTAAATTAGGCCCGAGGCCAAGTTCAGTTTTGGTATAAGGAACATTACAAAATCATCTCCCAGAAGGATCATTGCATCTGGAATTGACCTACCTTACTTTTGAGATGTTTAAAAAAAAATAAAAAAAGTCCAAATTTAATTTAAACTCTTCCCGGGAAAAGTGAAGTCCTACAAGAACCCTATGGATGAGGCATGATATAATAGACTATGGTACAAGCAGGGTTGTTTAATGGGTGAAGAGTTTCAACACTTGGACTCTTTGTCCAGTCCTTCCCTGATCTCTCGCATCACCACAGGCAAGTTTTCCATTGTAGCATGACTATTTCCACTCCCACTCGTATTTTAACCTATTTAAATAATAAATGTTTGGAAAAAGGATTGTATTTGTGTGACAGCATCTTCTTTCTATCGCAAATGTAGCCTTTAGTTCCTTTCTAGCTTTCACTGTTATTTTCATTTTTGAGGTGCATGAGACCCCCAGCCTCTGCGTTTGTTTGATGTATGGCTAGAGACAGTCTTTTCAGGTGTCTTTTTAAACAAGAAAATTTTCCAGTCCCTGAGGAAAATTGGTAAGAAAGTCCCTAAAATTGTGTGGGGAATCACCTATGTGAAAACTGGTATCAGGAGGAAGAGAAATAAGTTAATGTCAGAAATCAGAGTAGGGGAATTATACTTAGTTTTGTCATCGTCTGATGTTATGTTAGTTAAGTGAGTATTCACAGGGAACAGGAAATGTTCCCTGAAGACGGGGAGTGTGACAAACATTCAGATCTACATGTAATAAAGTTATTTTCACCGAAATATCACTCCTCTGTCTCTGGTCTGTAGGCATGAGAGACGCAAAGGGAATCTGGTAGCATTTGTTAATAATTCTTCTCTAACTTTGAATCTTACTTGCTTTCTGACCATCTGACATATTTTATATATTCTAGATACCAGATTTGAGTCTGTATGTATATATATGTGTGTGCGTGCATATGTATTTATATATGTATGGGTATGAAAACATATGTGTGTATGTGGAGATGGAGAATAGAGAAACTCAACACACTTTATTTATGAGTAACRTTTCACAAACCTCCCCCTACCCACTGCTGGAATTACTGCATAAAATCCAGGCTAGTGATTCTGTTATATGAGACATTAAAATAAATAGTCTGAACAATCTCTTGCAGCTTTAAACATCTATGAATCAAAGTCTATTTGCTCTTTTCATTGTTATGTTCCTACATTTCGATTAACGGGATCTCTCAACAAGCGCCTGGGAGTGAGGGATTTTAATATAGTAGATAAACTGAAAATATTGAAGGGAAAAGATGGAGAAGGGAGGGAATGGAACTGTCTCTGTGTCCTAGATTGCCAGTGACTTTTCTCTCCAATAACTGATCTCCACCAGATGGTCTGAAGAAGTTAAGTTTCATTTTAGGGCTCTTAAAGTGCAGGTTTCCTCACATTTTGCTTTTGCTTGTCATGATTAGTACTGCTAAAATGCTTTTGAAGTGCCTCAATGTTCAGACTCTTTACCTTCTGCTAACTAATCAGCCATATCCTGAGTGTGCTCTTATTAGTCRATCTATGTCATGAAAAGCATGGAAGGGCTGTTTGTCTGTAATTTATTTTGGAAGTTATGCTAGTCTTAGTGTGTCCTGCAAAATCAGTGACATTGAGGAAGTCCAGCTGGGCTTCTGATTCAAGCCAAGAGAGAGTTACCACTTAATTCTGTTAACATAACATCTTTCCTTTCCCTCTTTTTCCATCTGAATGTGAGGTGAAGTTAAAAAGGCTTTAAAATTGTTCTACATACTTCAGAGGTGTGGAGGGAGAGAGGAGCTTCTTTCCCTAAGAAGTATTATATGGCCAGGCTCCYCTGAGCCCTTTAACAAATCTAGAAAATAGTCACCAATTTCAATAAAATAGAGCAGACATCTAAAATTTATAAATTTTTAAGAATTTGGTGAAAAGCAGGTGTAAGGTAGACGAGGGAGAACCTAGTGCAAGGGAGAGAAGGGTGCTGGAAAGTTGATTCAGTGATTTTTTTTCACTTGGTTTACTCAAGGGGGCTAGCTCATAGTCCAGTCAATTTTTCCAAACAAGTCACAGCAAACTCCCTTTATTGCTCAGCTAAGGACATAGTGGGGATGTGAACATATGGGGTATTGCTAGGTAATGTGCAGTAACAGATGCATGAGAAGAAAACTGCAATGTGCAAAAAAAAATGAAGGTTATTAGCAGGGGAATAGGTGAAAAATACAAAGGTTTAGAGGGGGGAAAAAAGCAGCTTCCATGTGAGTGATGTGATTAATTCTATTAGTTGTATTTGTTGTAGATTAGTTGTATTAGTTGTAACATTTTCAATCCAGTCCATGAGGTTTACTCTGGATGGGTCAATCTGAATCATGTTGCTTTTATTTCCAGATTGTTTTTCAGTAAACTCTTAGAGACAATATGGGAAAATAATAAGAAGATGTACAGAAGAATACAAGCACAGATAAATGGGGAGGATTGCATAGTTAGATGTATATTTATGACAGAGGTCTATGTCTTCCAAAGTTTTATGATGCTCAGTGGCTTACAACAGGGCAACTTTTTAATTAAGATTTCTATCTAATGTTTCCATTGTAAACTCCCCTAGTTTGCAGCTTCTGTGCATAGTGTTATTAAATTTCAGACATATTGTGGTATGTTGATGTGACCAGCATATCTCAGACCGAAATAATCAAAGACGGATTATGAAATATTATGAYGTTTTCAAATTGGTTAGAGATGTGTTGAAAATTAAACAATAGATCCCAAGGCTTTTTTTCTTTTTCTTTGTCATTGTCATTGTTGTCATCATCTTTTTAACATATATTAAAGAGCTAGAATTTCAGAYTGTTACTGTGTGTCTGAAAGGAGAGATGTGACTTCAGGTTTCAGCAATACCTGAAAACAGGACAGGCTAAATGTTATTACAGCTTTCCAGTGCTCAGTCCATTCAAAAAACCTTCATGAGGACCAGGCCTTAACCAAATGATCCTTGTTCTGAGACTGCTTCATTTTGTWCTCATTTGTTTTATTCATTTGGTTTTCCTTATATACACAAGGTATTTCCTTGTGTATTTCTATTTAACTATATAGTCATTGCTTTGTCCATTTTCATGACTTCCTTAGGTCTTATTTCACCTTTGTCTGTCCTTTTTCAGCTCCTATTCAGTAAATAAAAAAAAACAAAAAAACTTAGAGCTTCCTCATGGAACTGGTTTCCAGGTAGGCCTAGATGGAAGTAGCCGCTTCCCCAGCACAAAAGGAAAATCTTTAACCACAGTATCTTGCTGTTACCGTATAATACTGGTGTCAACTAATGCAAATCATGGATTTTTCACTTGAGAAATCAACAAAAATCCTTTTAATCAACAATTGCATCATAGCAAAAGAAACTCTCAGTAACCCGTTACCTCACCTTGGAATCTGTTTGAAGAATACCTACTTCCTAAGCATTTCCTGGGGAATGGTTATGTCTAGATTCTTCTGAAAGGCATGCAATAAATCCTTCTAATTAGCAGTCCATAAGCATTCAATTTCTGCATATGTAGTCCAGCCCTGCCCAATCTTTGCTCACAGAAGGCGAATAAAAAATTGTGTGCCAAGGGATCAAACACACATTTGGTTATACTAAAAATTTACATAGCAGTTGTGTTGGAATAAATGATAAATTTCAGATGAGATCCAGTGAGACTGAATTAGCCATCCTGAGACTTACTTATGCTTCTTTTTCTCTTTGGGAAATATCCTAAAACAAACTATTTATTTATTTATTCCATTACATTTTCTTGGCTTTAGTGAGGGAATCAGCAGTCTGGATCATGCCCACATTCCATGCTGGCCAATATCTTGTCTTCAGCTTTGTCCAGTAACATGATTCAGAATAAGTAGAAAGAGGCCTGTATTGGCAGATGTGCAAGTTCTCCCCTAAAACTCTTTTTCTCTCAATTTCCAATAGAGATYAGCTCAAATTCTGAATCATTGAGATTAATACTTTTACCTCTAATGATATATTCTGTGACATTCTTCATATCTGTAAGCAGATGAGTTATACAAATCCCTACCGAAATGTGACATTTACGAGGTAGGTGTTGACTGCTGAGCTTGTAATGAAGGCTCACTTTCTATTCAATGGAGATAGATGGGCACTTCTAGGATGCAATTCATCTTGCTTTGCAATGGACATTTAAAAGATCTTTCTGATATCTAGGAGAGACATTATGGTGAATAGTATGCTCATTGTGTCCACTTCTTTTAATTGCAAAGGGAACCTGGAAAACTATCTCAGAGGTAGGTATCTATAGTTATGTAAGATAGATCGCACTAGTGTTGTCTTGTTAGTCTGAAATATGCAGAGAAGGAATACCAGAAATGGGGCATTTTCTTCCACCTTAAAATATGTTTTGTCTTTTTCAAGTTTTGCAGAACAGTTTTTAGGTCTATGTTGAAGAGTCCCTCCTCCCTCTTGGTCATAGGAGAAATACTGGAGATCTCTGGGGTTCAGGGCAGTGGTACTGCAGAAATAAGACAGATATATCCGTATGTGGAAAGATGTGCAGCTACTGATGAACAGAAGTGTTTAATTGTTCTTCTATTGGCTCAGTACCTGCTCTGTGTGCCCTGTGATGTCCCAAGCTAAGTTAAGGCTGGAAGAGATATGAGGAACAAGAACACAAATCATGAAAGTTCATTTAAAATCATGAACATGCAGTGAGGAAAAGTTGTACCTAACTGTTGGGAAAGGATGTAYGAAAGCGGGAAAAGCAGTGCTCAGCAGTGTCTGGAGAAGGCACAAAGGAGCAAAACGCAAATATATCAAATATACAAATTTGTAAGACCAGCCTGACCTCTGTTAAAGAGGTAGAAGTCCATCTCCTCTACATAATACAAACAGCTTAGCGTGTCATCAAATCCTATAGAGAATAATTCATGGCAAGTAACCAGACTACAGCTGATTTATATATATGCAAGGGTAATGCTTCTACTTGCTCAGAATCAGAGCGAACATTATTCCTCCATTTCCCCCTATTTCTTTAGTCTCAAAGCTTGGATAATGCATATAGCAGGCAGGCATATCTCTAAAGAACATATTTAGGTAATTGTTTTGATGTCTTTCTGCTTTTACTTGTCAGCTTTATTCAAAATCCATGTTCTGGAAACTTAGAAATTTGCTCCATCGTTGATGATACTTAAGCACTTATTTAAAAACCTACTTTTAGGATTATTTTCTCTTTTTCTCTCTGTTTTCGAAGACAACATTGTTGATAAACAGCTATTGCAAGAGAAGAAGATACTGCAGGCTTTGTACAGCAAAAAACACACTGTATACTATGTACACACAGGCATACAATTCAGCAAACTCTAGGTTGCAGCATTTTGGTATCATTTTTTTAACAGGAAATGTCTCAATAAGAAAATCATTTATCTTTTCGATCTCTTTTTCTCTCTCATGTATTTTCCATTTTGGTTTAGTTTTCCATTCATCATGTGGCATTGATGCATATTGAATTAGGGTATTAAATCAAACTGTCAAAAAGATGACAGTTTGGGGTGTTTTTTTCCTAAGCATATGAGTTTTTGGCTTAGTAATTAATTCAGCCAACTGGAAATAAGTAATTAGTGTTTTTTTTCTTGTGCTCAGTGCAGATTTTAGTAAGAAATATTTTTAGAAAATTGCAGACTTAAAGTCTAAAAATCTTTTATTTTTGGATATCTTGGTTACATCAGAAGAAAATTTGGTCTTAGCGTTTTAACATGCATAATACTGGACATGATTTTGTAGTGAGAAAGCCCTGCACACCTAGTGATTTAAGAGATTTGCTGAAGACCTGTGGCTGTGTGCATTGTTTTTTGATACGTAGGATTTCAAGTTTCATAACTTGAAATTACATCCAATCACTGTGACTATGTCAGACTCGTATGTTCCATTCTTTAAATGCTGCTTATTTTTAGGAAATATTTAGAAAGAGCAGCAGATATTGCCCTATCTGTAGCAGAAGCTTGTTCAATAATTGTAGATATCCCAGTAAAACAGATGAAAGTTATGACATCATCTATAACATCCATCTTCTTTATATCCTTTGTGCATTCGGATACTGCGAAGTGATAACTATTGTAAACATATTCACCTTGTTGGGGTTGGTTGGTGTTTTTTAGGAGTCCTTGTCATCTGAACTGGAGACAAGTTCAGTTTCTAATACTACAGTAAGGATGCTGTAACTCTTATCTTCCCAAACAGATGAGGGAGATTAATTTGTTTGGATCAAGACTTACTTGTCTTCCATTTTCTCTCTACTTGTATTTATGAAGTCTTTCTGTATGTGCAGAAAGTGGAAGTCATTACTAGATGCTATCAGTATTTGCCGAAACAAGACTTTTTTGATGTGAATTAATTTTAAAAGTTGTTACATATAGATTGGTTGTTTAATAAAATTATTTAGAAAAATCTTCATTTTTTTCTCTTTCATTCCAATAAGCTCTGTTTATGGCTTATTAATGTAGGAAGTACCATCTACCGATCCACTAGGGAACTCACCCCAATCTGTCTAGACATCAGAATTCTAGACATCAAAATCTGTCTAGATTCTGATGAGGCATTTTATTTGATGTAGTAATATATTTCTACATAAGGTAACAGATTATCAATCCTGTGGGATAGTATGTTAAGAAATCGTCATTAAATTTTAAGAGTAAAACTATCAGTTAATTTTGGATATAAAAGAAAAGATAAGAAAAGACAAAAACTTGGGGAAAGGAAAAGAGGCTGTATTAATCAGAAAAGCTATTTGTTCTGAGTTAGCTGCAATATTTGCTCCTGATAATTGTGTTGTCTTTCAACATTAAAATTCAAGATTATTTTCAAGTTGAAACATGCCCCTGATAAGAAAATAAATCTTTGTTCAGTTGCATTGAATTAACATTAGATCATTTTTTAATTGTATATGCAGCCTGGGCTGACCTTTAAAAGTCTGGGGAGAAACATAGCAGCTTACCAGAACATTCAGACTGAACATTGCTGTTTTGTGTCAAAGGGCATTAGAAACTAGTATTTTTTTTTTTTGTCCTGGTATTGCACAACTACTGTAATGAGCAAGAATGCTTTGGCTGGTGCTCTTAGGACAGCAATATTAGCGAGAAAAAGGGGAAAAGGCTGCACTGACTTTAGATTGTGACATAAAAGAATTGAACAGCTCTTCCCTATGAGGATAAAGCGTGGTTTGATGGGTGAAGTTTAATTGCATGAAGACCACAAAGTTGGAAAAAATGTTTTCTGTCTTATGATTGAATATTGCAAATGTGGTATTATCTACTGTACGCTTGATGGTCAACTGGAGAACCTGAAAAGCAACAGAAGACCCTAACCTAGTTACAATCCTGGATCACAAGTGTGTCAGGTAAGCGCAAGGCAAAATCATAGGAATKCTAAATGTTTTTAAAAGCAGACATATGGACTGATGTATAGCTAAGATGCTGCAAAACATGAGCATCTGTTTATCAACTCATTATTGTTGCTGTGAAATTGAATCAAAGGAGAGATTCAGATCATGCCTGATAAGCAAAGAGATAATTATCAAAATTCCTGAATTCCTGAATAATTATCAAAATTCCAGAATTCCTGTACTACTTTTAAAAGGACTATGAATCCATGCACTGGGAGGCAATGCTGRCAGAGTAACATGCGAATATAGATGTGTGGCATGAATTGAACCCATGGTGATTTTAAGGATGGACTTGAAAATGTGAAAATTGTATGGATAAAGTCTTTGACCTGCTTGATATGTGTGAAACATATGATAGAGAATGATGTTGGGAAGAAGAATGACTAGTACAGTGCAGAAGAGCCTGATTAAATTTGTTTAGGAAAGGAGTTGTGCTTTGGATTCAGGCTACTGGACTGTTTTAGTACTGCATACACAGGGCTCAATTTGCTATATGCTGGCCTAGATTGCCACAAATAAAGCATCCAAAATGCGAATAGAGCATCCAGTATTGTTGAGTGAAGCTGGTCACTTGGAGGAAGACGAGAGGGTGAATGAGTGACCTCCTGGCCTGGAGTGCTCAGACTGAGTTGGGCTACTGTGTGTATCTGTAGGACCAATGGAGATCAGGGCCATACTACTAAATTGTTCAAATAACACAATATTTTTAAAAAATCCTTCTATCTCCTCTGAAACCTTTCTTTCCCATGAGTAAATGTATAAATTTAAGAGCCTATAATTTGTTGCTGTCTGAGGTAAGACCTATTATTTCCTAGACTGTGCACAAGAGAGCAATATGACAACATGTACTTGTGTTTGCCTGCTTGTGAGAACAGAGTAGCAAAAAAAAAAAAAAAAAAAAAAAAAAAAAAAAATCCTCACCAGGAAGCATCTGAACTGAAACTCTAAATGGTTTGAATTTTCCTAGTAGTTAGTGCAAAAGAGAAGGTTGTGTAGTTTCTTGTACTCACAACAGTGATTCATCTTCCGCTTGCTTTACAACTCAACTGTGAGATGACTTTGATTTGATTTCAATGCATTTGATATTATTAAATGAAAAGAAGTCTTGAATTCTCTGTTTTGCCATCTTTCCATAAACAATTCAACCAGAGTTTCCCATGGGCAATGTGAATGAGTGAATCTCACCTTTTTTTTTATGCTGTCACCTGTGACACACGTCGCCTCCTTGTATTTGTAGCGTGTAGGAGAGAAATAAATTTGAGGCTGGTGAAGATGCAGCATTATCTATTCTCATGACGGGGAACTTGCAGGCTAAATAGCATCTGTGGTTTCATCTTGTATGACCCAAGGTTTCTTCGCTTTACTTTTGTGCAGCTAAAGCATCAGGGAAAGGGCAAGGCCCTAATGGCTTTTTGCCTCCTCTGTTTCCTCTGTTGTTCCTATCTAAGTGATACGTACTTTAACATCAGCTGAAGTGGCCCCAAAACAAAAACAAAAAGCAGCTTTCTTCTCCCTTCATAATCTTTCCCTTGGAAGGAAATTTTTACTTGGTATTAATATATAAGGTGATGGAAGGGTTTCAAAGACCTTTTGAGTGAGAGATTAGGAATGCTTGAGTTTTTTGGTTTATTTTTTTTTTCTCCCATGAAATTTTCTAATTAGTTTGGAGTCCACGTGAATTTTCAGCATCACCAGATGCTGAGTTGCTTTCATTTTTATGTTATTTTTGGTAGTAAAAATGTGATTTTTTTTTTCCTCTCTGAGGATCTTTTTTAGTCATTGCAATAGCATCTGACAAAGCCATGTTTTTGTTCAAACTGCATCTGTCTGATTCTCTCTGATGGTGCTTGCTGACAAAATTCCAGAAGTCTTATGCTGATCATCTTAGAAATATCAATGTGGCTAGATTTTTTTTCCTATTATTATTTTTATTAGAACATACTGCTGTTTTCCCCCTGCTCATTATCATTTTCTGTCTAAATGTAATGATTTTCATTGTGTGTTTAGCCCAAAATATTCCTCCTCTGTTGGATATGGAGCACTCCACTGTGTAGGGGTGATTTTGGTGTAAGCTTTTATTTCTGAGGTAGAAAATGTTTATAGATTTTTATCTCCAAGGCGTTTTTCTCTGGTAAAGACAAAAAAAAAAAAAAAAAAAAAAAATACTCCTGTAGCTAACAGCTACTCAAGAGTTCAGTGCACTGGACTTCTTGGAAAATTTAGATTTTATTCCTGGCTTCTACATGATCTCCCTGTTAGATAGTGGACAAGCTGTTTTGTGCTTGCCTTTCTTCGCTAATGGCTCTTTTTAACCTGCAAGGATATTGCAAGAATAAATTTGCTAAAGCATTAAAGGAGCTTGAATTGCAGATACTGAGGACTGTAGGAATAGCTAAGAAGAGTGATAGACATTGCCTTCCCTGAGGCTTTGCCACAATTTTAAATTCAGATAACAATATATATACTTTTTATACATTATATGTGTAATCATCATTAAGAGTATAAACCTGGGACTCTTTTACCATGTAGTCTAAGTAAGTTAATCTTCTGCTTCATCCATCCCTGCATCTTACCTATGAGGTAATCATTTCTAATGAGGAAAAGCACAGAAAAGTCCTGCCTTTCAGGATAGTAGCTTCCAGCAGTGTTAACTTAATGTTTTGCAGGTCTTTCTCTTGGGATGTCTCTATTCTGTATTGCTGGCAAAGTTTCAGATCCCTGCATGCTCATTTGGACCTGCTGTGTTCTTTGACACATCCCCTACTCCCAGCAGAAAAATTTCAAGTTGGCATTTTTTTCCTTTTTTCCCCCTTCTTCCTTTTTTTTTTTTTTTAACAGTTTCAGAGGTACTGCATTAATCAGCTAAAACTGCACTCTTTGGGGGCTCCTGCAAGTGTTTTGTTTTTGAAAAGTTTTCTTTTGATGACAAAGTTGTAACAGTTTGTGGTAATAGATATCCATGGGTTCTATAGCAGCCAATTACCAGAGACAATCATTGCTGAAGCAACTRTTCTGATATTGAACTAAAGCTGCTCTTCTCATTTGTTTCATTTAAGAAGCAAATGGCAGGGGTTTCTTACTTTTCCTGCTGTTGACTGGACCTCCCTCCTGCTAGTCTAAAGGAATGGTGTGGTCTAAGAATAGGCAGGGAGTTTTACTTTTGGATAGTTCACTGATCTCTTTGGAGAAACAGGAGAACCTCTGTTTTGTAGGGAAAGAGCTTGAGGGTGTTCAGCCAACATAAGACACACAAGGCCCATCATTCACCTGTGCTGAACACTTGTCACTGTAACTGCAGAGCACTTTGGTCTCTCAGGCAGGAATGCAAAATGCAAAAGGAAGAATGAAAGTGTGTGTGTATAATGAAAAGTTTATCTCAGAATCATTTATTTGATCTAGAATTTTACTATTTTGAGCACACTTGGTCTCTAAAATTGCTCTCCTGCATGATATAGATAGGGACTTTGTTGCACACGTGGGCTTTTGGTCTGGGATATTGTTGATGTGACTAACAAAATGTGGTATTTCAGGATCCAAATTTTCTCATTAAAGGCAATTATAGATGTTAACACTAAAATATAGTACCGTTTCCCCCTGTGATTTGCAGATGACTTGGCAAATTCAAATGCTTTGGGATGGTTCACATAAACTTCGGATTATCATTCAGTCTAAGTGAAGCAGGGAGTCAGCAGGATTAACCTAGTTACTTTATTCAGAGTAGCTCATGCTAAATAAACAGCTCCATCATTGCCTTCCCCTTCGCCTGGCATCCTGCCACATTTCCTGTGGTGTTGTCTAATAATATCTACTCTTTCAATTAACATTAGATATATTGCCTAGGCAAACTAAAATAAAACTGCAAGTCACCCTGTCTCTTCTTTCTAGAAGGGAAAGACTGCAGTTTAACAACACTCTTGGGGTAGAAATGATCCATATCTGTGGAAGTATACCTGTGTTTTACAGATTAGTTGTAAAGATAAACACACATGCTTTTATTTATTCYATCTGGATTTCTCAGGATGTTGTACAAGCTGGAAAGTAGGTATGGGGTCTGGTGAATAAAGATGGCACAGCTAGAACACAGGCTGTCTGCAATGCTATTTATTGTAGTTTTTTCTTCAACAGACTTCCTATTTGAAGACTAGCTGTTACTCCAGAAATGCGGATGCTTAAGAGTAAGGTTTTAGTTGCACTTTTTAGTTAGAAAGCAGATCTGTTTTATTTATGTGTTTAAATCAGTTACTTACCATAAGGCGTCCGTACAGTGAATTTGATTTTGCAGATGAAAATGTTGCTTGCTCAGTGCAAAACAAGGTGGAGACCTATTGGGGAAAAAAAAACCTGTGCCCCACTGCCCTTACAAAGAAAAAATTGACCTTGTTGTCAACTTCTTGGCCTGAAGCATTGAGAAAATCTCCAGCAATGTACATATTSACCTAGCAGCTCTATATGTAAAGGGCAAAGTTGCAGAGTTGGCAGGCTGGATGCTTTGAGATGTGTTTTGTTAGTGAAAAGCACAGAGTGTTACTACTTAGTACATTTTTTTAAAGAATGATTAGTGACACACTCTAAGGTCAACATGTAGTATCTTCTTCTTGCTTTTCTGAAAAGTCAGATTAGTCCTTTCAGCAGTAACCTTTCTCACATTGAGTATGTTTGCTTTCCTGCCATTAAAATTCATCCTCTCTATTTGTGATTCTGACAACTTGTAGGTTTATATTTTCCATGTATCGATTTGGGTGCTCCCTTTGTGATGTTTTGGTTAAAAGAAGTATAGTTTTACGCATGCTGATATAATGAAGAGTGTAGAGCAGATATATAACCTTTTAGGAAAATCTTTTCTTTTCCCTTCTCCTTTCTTTTTCTTTAAAGAACCTTTGAACACCATTTTACCGTTCAAGCTCAATCTAGTAATAGATTTCTTTAAGCAAAAGATATCTGTTTGGTGAACTGAAGTTATTTTCCATGTTTTTTTTGGAAACTGTTAAAGAAGAATGAGCACGTTATATTCATGTTTTACTATATAGTAGCTGGTAATTTTAATTCAAAGGGATTTCATATTCATAGAAAAAATATGTTGCCACACATGCATTTGTTTCTTGGAATATGAATCTAGAAAAGACCAGTATGCATACTATTCTGAATCTGGAAAAGATCAGTATGGATACTGTTTCAGACAGTTATATTATTTAATAATCACTTTTTTGAATGTGGGTCTTCATGRTTGCTTTTTAAGTTATCATCAGAAGACAGTAGAATATTTAAAAAAACCAAAAAACCTTTCTTAAGAAAGCCAGCCTAATTGCATTACTATGTTGCAACTTAGTTGTATAATATATTGCTAATTTAGTGGCACAATTCTATACAGTACTTTTCTAAAACATGGTAATATGCTCCATTATGTATTTAAAAATAGAATTAGCTAAGTGAAGCATGACTTAATTATCATGACTCTGGCAATATTAATTTATCCAGTTTTTGAACAGTTGCCACCCTTCCACCACCTTRTGCAAATTTAAGCCCTTTTTACATGAAGATTCCTATGAGGGGAACCAGAAAATAAAAGCCTGATCTAAGATCAGCTAATAAAGTACATCCTAGTTCTTACCTATAACTGTTTGTTATCACTCTTATCGGGATTCAATGTTATATTCTGATGTTATAAATACGTATTGAAACACAGAGAAGAAAAGTGATTTCTCCAATTATATCTAGCAATGTGATAAGAGACCTTAGTGGAAACCTGCCATTCTGATTATCAATCATTTTCTCTAACCCTTGGGCAAACAAACAGCCTCCTTTCCATTAACTATGACCTATACTGAGCTCTGTAGAAACATTTTCAGATTCACATTTTCAGATTCTTAAGCAAATGCTTGTACTTTATCTAGTTCTGCAGCTCCTGTAATGATTTTGATAGGAGGAAGCCAGAAGCATATAGAATTTCATGGTGGTATAAGACTAGGTGAGATACCCTGATACCATGATCTCACAACTTTATGTGGTACCTTTTGCTGACTATGTTCCCCCTTGAAATGAGTGTTTTTTTTTTTTTTTTTTTTTTTTTTTTTTTTTTTTTTTTTTCCCACAGATCTGCTGCAGAACCTCATTCCTTTGGCGGATGCAGGCTTTCTCCTAATTTTCCATCTGCTTTTCATAGGGGCCAGGCTGTGCTGGATTATTCCCTGGCCAGCAGTGACCCTGATCTTTCAAAGTTCTTTTATCTCTTAGTCCTAGTCCTTCAGTGTATCTGAGGAGACCTGTACTCTCTCTGCTATCCTAACTCTTCAAGGTGAGCTTTTTCAGTCACTATTCATACAATGTTTTCTACTCTCTGTGTATCCTGGTAGCCAAAATTTTCATCCATCTGAGGGAGCTGAACCTCTCTCTAAGGGTACAATTCATTTTCTATATGCAGAGTATGGGAAAGCTGCACTAGTAACTTGAAACTAATTCAGGAATGAGACACTCTCCAAGGTATGGTAATTTTGTCTCTGGGTGGTACGTAGGAATTGAGTGTGGGGAAAATGTTGTGTTTAGGCAGAAAATTAAAGGAAAATTCATGGTAAATAGCAGCAGCACATTCTCTCCTATTGCCACCAATGAAAGAGTCATTTTTTCCTGACAAAACATAGCCTGTTTGGATTGGTTTGGATACCAAAGTGTTTTCAATTACATTGGATTCTAGCATTTGTTGAGCTTCCTCTGAGTGTTCATTAATCTAATTGTGAGGCAAATGCCAGCTTCAAATGAAAGGTGACCTAAATGTCGCACCACCCTGTAAGCATTAAAATAGAGTGTGCTCAGGAATTAATGAGTGCAGTGGACACATTTCTTATGCATAGCAACTGGTAAACCTCACCTCATGCCTCTTAGACACAAAATCCTCTCCAGTCAGCTTGTATTGCATAGGCAAGTCACTTGTCTTGTAGTTGTCAAATAGCTGCTTTCTATCAGTTCAGAGCAAACTGCAGTGGAAATGTCGAAACCAAAAGTTAGGACTTCTGGCTTGCTCTGTAAGCTTAAGAAGTTTCTTTTCCATTAACACAACAGGTTCAGTGTTCCTTCCAATATTTTCTTCAAAATAATGAGATAAGCTTGACTTTCTTCTGGCATATTTAAGAAATAGATGGCTCCTTCTTTTATCTCCCCTTTTCAAGTACAGTATTTCTAATTTCTCTTCTCTTTCATCGTGCGAACTATTTGATTTTTTTATCCTKGGTGGAACAGAAAAGGATAGCACTGTGACTAGGGAGCAAGAAAGGAGGAGGAAAGGACCTTGTGAAGGGTGATCTGAATTGCCCAATTAACAGATTACAGATTTAATAAAGTAGTGGGTTTTTTTCTCTTTCTTTTTTAAACAAAGAGGTGATGCACCTGAGAACAAAGGATTTGGGTTATATCTACATTTACCGGAGGACAGGAGATAAAGTTCRAAAATAATAATTCGGGGAGAGAGGGATGCATTGTAGGTTCTTCTATAGCAATTAAGGCTAATGCAGCTTTCAAAGTGAAAAGTAGAAAAAAGGAACTGATCTCCTCTCTGAGGACAGARCTGTAAGACTGTATCTAGATTACCATTTGCCGTAGTCTACAGTCTGAAGACACAAAGAAATGGCTGACAGGAATTTCAGTGGTTAACATGTCAGTTTGCTGCTTGAGGAGAAAGCCAGGCTGCTGCCTCTGCGAACTGCTTCCATACTAGGGACTTTCCAAATTTATCTGTTGGCCCAGGTGAATGGCTGCTGGTCATCTCRGAGCCTGTTAATTTATAAATGGAGATAGGACTGTTTCACTTTCATGCAATGCTTTACACTGATAAACACTGAGTTTTGTCTGCCATTTCATGACATAATCATAGGGCCTATCAGATRTTCCATGCAGTTTGCCCTCCACTATTCCTCTTTCCCCCACCCCTTTAAAAATTTTTTCAGGAGTAAACTTTGACATATATCAGTTAACTCCAAGCTGCTACAGTGGTTTTGGGCATGATTTTGAATTTTGGGTTCTGACTATGAAATACAGGAAGACTTAGTAGACTTCAGTGCTTTAATGATACTTCCTAGACTCATCAGTAAGTACTTTTGAAGTCTAGTAATAATTATGAAGTACTGAGTTATTGGATAGTCCTTCTGACCTTAGACTTTGTGAAGTTCTAAGTATACTGAGCTCCTATTTCTGTCTTGAGACCCCAAAATACCATAGTGAACATATGACCAAATTAAACCTTTTTATTTTCCTGAAGGCAAGGCTGGCACAAGGGGCATGTTCAGGTATCTGTGAAGAAAGTCTAGAAGAGTGCAAGTCTTGATTCAGTCGTGATGACAAAGACTAAAGGGAATTAATCTGGGAATCCCACTTAGAGATCATGAGAATGGGAGTTATGGCTCATTGTAGAGACGGGGAGATGAGCAGGAAGGAATGATTTGCTAGGGAAGTGTCAGGGCTTCTGCACACCAGCAGGCCTTAAACAACTTCTGCTTTCATAGGTAAAACATTCCCATGSCTTTTGTAAACTTTCTATTCTGACCTTCATGCTACCTGTCTGACAGTGATTTGACAATGGATTTTGCTGATTTTACTACAGTTTTCTCCCACCTCCACTGTTCTTTAGTGTGATTCAAACACTCCAACTTTGCCTTTTGGCAGCCTCTAGCTATATTCTTAGTAGTTCTCCAATGTTCTTTTCTCAGCCCTGAAGAAGACACAGTTGAACTCTTAGGGATTATTAGGGACATTTTTCCATTGAAACTCTGTAAGCAGTATAGCTGGCTGACCCTGCTTTAGAAGAAACTTTGATAGGCAGCCATATTTGACAGCTGTATGGCTTAATATGGATAACACTCTTAATAACTGACTTAAGCCATGAACCTTTAAGATTGCTGAGTGATGTCAAATTAAAAAAAAAAAAAAAATTTCTACTTGTCATGCTGAATAATTGTTGACATTGTACTACCATTTTCTTCCCAATTCAGTCTAACAAAAAAAGCAGTGTGGGGGAATTCAAGCCTTCTGCTTTAGCATTGCTATTCTTCTGCTTTATTTTCTATGAAATGCATTTGCTAGTAAGCACAATACTCCAAAGTTGAAATTCATTTTTTTTTAATTCTTTGTTTGTATAGCCTTTCCTGAGGGAGGATTGATGACAGTAAATCTTCATGACCCMGTGAAGTTTATCTAAGAAAACATTCACATTCTTTGTCAATCTATTTAAAAGCTTAACTTCTCTAATACTTTGACACTTCAGTAACTTCCAGGATCATACTATAGAACATTAAAACACCGGTCATAAATCTAAAAGTATATGGATTTTGTGCTATTGAGTTATTGAAATAGCTCAATTTCATGTATACACATATATATCTATCAAGACCTTCAGTCTCTTCAATGTTTTTTGCAATTTAGGGAAATCAGGCAAGGTCTCACGCTCTCATAAAATTTGGATACTACTTCCCTTGAAGTGTTTATCTTAATTACCATATCACTGAAATGACTGCTTTTTCAGACTGAAAAAAAAAAAAAGAAAAAAAAAAAAGAGAGATGCTTTGATGCTTTTTTGGTGGCTGGCCATTTAAATTCATTGGGGATGAGCTGTAGTGCAGTGTGGTGAGTGGCTACTGCATTTTCTCCCTCCGATCTATGTGATATGTTCCTCTTAAAAGTGCACAGGAGATAGAATRGGATGCCTCAGCAATGACAAATGAAATAACAATGGCGGAAGGATTTTCGATTTATCAGAGCAAGATATAATGAAATCCAATTGCTGGAAGAGCAGAAGACAGAGGCATTCTTATTAGAAATAGAATGTGCTGTTTCACAATGAGAGATAGCTGTCTATTGGAAAAGCATACCTAAAAATGAAGTGAGCCCTGTGTTATCTGAAATCTTCATATAAAAATCTTCCATACAAAAATGGATGGCTTTCTAAAATGTAAATTTTAACTTGAGAGGAAAATATGAACTGCTTGCAACTTTTTTTTCAATGAAATTCCATAGTCTGTGCCATTCAGTAGATGAACAAAAGTGATCATAGTAGTCATTTTCTCATTTCCAAATTAATGAATATGTTCTACTGGTTCTCAAAATTTTCAATTTTGACCAACATGAAGAGGAAAAAAATAAATAATGACTGTAATGTGAGACACTTTGGATTTTTTTTCCATCCTGTCTCTCTTTARCACTTATCTTTCCTGCTGAGGAGGAAAAGTCCTACAGATTTCTGTACATAGAAAACTTTTTTGAGGCAGAAAAGAGCTAAGGCTTAAAAAACAAATTTGCATTTAAAAGAARGCAAGGATAAAACAACCCAACATAGAGATYAGAATTATTTGAATTAATATTAYTATAGAATCATAGAATCAYAGAATGCTTAAGGATGGAAGGGACCTCCAGAAGTCATCTACTCCAACYCCCCTGCACACAGAGGATTTATCTGTTAAACTGGTCGGTGACACAGGACAAAATAATTTTTATGCATTGTGACTGACTGTGACCTATTAAGTACTTAGTCCAGAAATTTCAGGGAGAAATGTTAGATGTGCTACTGGATCTACATCTGATCAGAAGAAAGGTTTTTGGTAAAAACTCAGACATCTTTTACTGAGGAGTTAAGATGACCTTTCCTATAAGTAGTTTCAAGTTTTTGTTTCAATAGTATTTCCTGGAAGGAAGAAGAAGTAATGGCACAGGTCTAGTTTCTGTGGGTGGCATCCTCTTGAATTTTTTCATCATCTGACACAATATTGCTGCAGTTGAACACAGTTGTTTGAACAATTTATTTGTATTTGTAAAATGAGTTAATTGTGCTGTGCTGCGGTCTCCTCTTCTGTCTAGAGACCCAGTTAAGTCTGTCATATTTACAGGGGCTCCAACTGTGGTTCAGCCACAGTCCCCGAAGGAAAGGAGTGCCATAGCTTTAGTGAAGACTTCAGAGCAAGATTTTTGATGGTAAATTTGGAGTTTACCCTCTTACAAGGTGTATGTCCTAAAGTTGTAGATGAATGTACCCACAATTGTAATTCCAGAGATCTTCAATATTTAGATCAGAGAAATAATACCAGCAATGTAGGTATATGCTTTCCATGCATGCCTTATTACTTAACAAATTCATACACTGGCCAAAAAAGAGGCACCCAAGGATATTTTTTGGCATTCCTCTTTGTCCCTGTTATGTGTAGTAAATTGCATTAATATGTATATGCACTCCTGTAAAGGAAATACCTGTGTGCAAATTACATATTTATTGATAGWTATGCAAATTACTAATAGCCATTTTTTTCATTGAAGTGCTAATGTAAAATTTACAAAGAGTTCCTGTAAAAAGAAGTGTTTTGGAAAATGGAGAGGTGCTTCATGCCCTTTTCTTCCCCTACAGGGACTGCAGTTAAAGGACATCTCTTTAATTGCAGTTTGAGATAGCATCTCCCAGTGCTAGGTACAGGGCAGCTAAGCTAACGTGGAGCTATTAGCAGGTGGCTAGAGCAGCTGGAGTTGAATTGCCACCTGCTGCAGCATTCGCCATTAATTAACTAACTCATCATTAATTGTATGGCCTTCCAACTAAGATCATGTGTAATATCTGTATATTATTTAGTAAAATATCTGGCTTGGAATGATAAATCTGAACTCTCAGGGGAACTGGTTACCACCTAATGCTACAGACATTCATAACATCTTGAGAAAATAGGATGTGTCACAAAAATGTTGAGTTCATAGAGGCAGATCTCTAGGTGCTGTGGGAGGGCACAACACCAAGGCAAATGCCCTTTAGAGTCAGTAGGGACAACATCAGTTTTCTCTTGCTCAGAATCCTGCTCTGGAGGGTCATAATGAGTGCAGCTTCACCCAGCCTGGTATGACCTGCTTCTCTTGAGACAGATGGTGATTATGAAGAAGAGAAGGACCTGCATGCTCTGTAGGAGGTCTGTACTAATCAAGAGCAGCTTTGTTGTTAGAAACCCAGGAGGTTCTGTTCTTCCAGCTCTGTCATGTGGTCAGATTTTTGTTTTTTTTATCTGCAGCCCAGAAACTTGGTACTCAGAGTTGACCTCCTCCTTTTGCAAAGGATGCCAGTCATTTTCCAGAACTTCCATTGAAGTAAACTTTCCATTGAAGCAGGAGCTGAAACATGAACAGCAGGCCTGGCTTCCAATTTCAAAATAACATTTGTGGACCTTTTAAGTTGTTTTGGGAATTCTTTTTGGTTTCTAGTACAGCTTAAATCAACTGAAAATAGGCTGACTACTTCTTAAATACTAGTTGGCAGAGAGAATGGGGGGATCTTCTGAAATCCAGCCACTGAAACAGCATTGGTAATTTTTGAAGATGGAACGTACACGGCTTTTATGTTGTCAAAAGTAAATGTTTTTTTAACTTCTATTAAGTTTTTTGAACTAGCTTCTATTAAGTACTTAGTACCAGTACTAAGTACTGGACTTAAGTCTTGTCAGTGTTACAGTTTAGGTAACAGAAATTCTGTTTCTTGGCTGTGCCCTTAAAAGAGAAGTCCGGGGGAGGGCAAGTTTGTACTTTGTAAATTTTGCATATTGAAATTACTGCATTTGAAGACAAGAATCTCTGCCAGAATAAATCATTAGTGTATCCCATTGTAGTTTGTATGTTTTTAAGACCACRTTTCTTTTACATTGGGTCTATATAATGTTAAGTCAACATTTTCAAATCCAGCTCTACTACTCTTGAAAACCAAKTTTGACTGCAAGTGGGACGTTATCGATAGGGATACATTATGCATATTTTCTGTCCTCATTTCTCCTGGGGAATTTTAACTTGGCACTTGATTTAATTTCATTTACTYCACTCTAAGAAGACTTTACTCACTGCAGGACTAGTTTGTGTCGAAGAGGAAAACAACAGTTCTGACCAACAGCATTTTTATGTATATTTCTCTGCCCTTTGATTCTGCTTTTACTTTAGTTTGAAAGCTTCATCTTGCAAGCTGCGGAGATGAATCAAAATCCCTGAGCACAGGGTCAAGGGAATGAGAAACAACTTCTGATTCAAAAAGAGAATATCTGCTTGGAGGGGGGAAAAAAAAAGTTTTATAAAGCATTAACCCTTTTCTTTTTCATTAAAAGTGAGAGGTTTGTCTGTCTCTGTAATGTGCACCTTTCAGTGGTGCACAGTTGTGCTCTTTGGTRCAGTTTCATTGGGGCCCACATTGGTGCATTCACAGCAGCACTAGCAAAGCAGGGACCATGCATAACAGGCAGGAAGTCCCACAGCTGCATTTGATTCTTTTTCTTTTTAAGTCAGTGCATTTTTGACAAAAGGAAAAACATGTTGAAGGCATGGAATGGCGTTAGATTGTTTTCTCTTATCTGACAAGAAAGCAGCTCTGTACGTCAAATCCTRGTTTGGTCACATATTGGAGGTAGCTGAGATATTTTCCACAGAATATATTTTAATGTTACTCTACGTGCTTTGGTGTTTTCAGAGTGAAAGCTTGGCTGTGGGTCTGGGTGCTCCATTTCAAATAATAGGAGTAATAAAATAATAATAATAAAAAGCTTCTAATTCTAGTTTAGATTTCTTTTCCTGCATGTCAGAGCGAGAAATCCTGTTTYCTAACCACCTCTCACAAGTCTTATCCCACCCAGAAATATGTATTAATCTCAGGGGCAAAAAAGTCAACAAAAATAAATTATCTGATATTCTTTGCCTTTTCATAAACTCAGTAGGTCCAATCAATAGGCTCAAGGTTGCCTTATGTTCTCACTAGGGCCATTCTTACGATTTTGCTATAAGTTACATTGTATGTTATATCTTTTAGTTGTACTTCATGATATAGCTACTGTATTATGGCTTTTCTCTCACCCTTCACAGGGAAATTWTCAATTTCATTTAAAATATTTTCATCTTTTGTGTTGATAAAATTTTGTTCCTGATGATTTCTAAAACTGAGAAGTGATTATTCCGGGTTAAGTTTGAAGCTTTGTATGGATGAGACCTTTGTCCTCTAAAACAATGTACTTCTGTCCCCCAAGATTCCCACACTGCCAGGAAGGTGCTATTTTTAGAGTGCATTGTATTAGCTCATGAATAATATAGGCTGTGCCTATACGAAGTGCTTCCTCATGTCATCATTTAGATTTGACAGTTACTCCTCTTCTTTAATATTCTTTTAGCTTCCTACTTTTCCTCYGCAATATGATTAAGCCTATAAATTATAAGACAAAATGTTAATAGAAAAATAAAGGTTGTATAGACAACATAAGGCTAATTTATTCCAGTAATTAGAGTGATATTTTGCGCAATTATTCAAAATAAGTAGACATGCAAGTTATTCTATCACTTCATAAATTACCATGAAGTCTACTCCAAATCTAATATCTTTCAATTCTTCTAAGAAGATGAATATTCTGATACCAATGGCTTAATCCTCTAATAACTTTTATATAGCAAATTGGCATAAGCACAAATAGTAATAGAATTAATGGGACACGATTTTCTATAGCAATTAAATTTGACCTTGAGGGCCAGACAGTTAGCTACTCTAACGTGGTGTATACTTTTTAGGATACAGTATAGGTTTAAATCCTATACTGATGTAAATAGAGTCCCAAGGAAAATAACATTTTCACTGTATTTAAATTAATATAGTACGCATAGTACATATATAAAACTTGGCATACGACTATTTTATGAATGCTTCATAAAATATATTCAAGAATTTTCATTCAGATCTTTTGTTTTGAATGAGAGGTTCATTAAATTATACATTGATTGGATATTGGTCACCAAATAATTTTCTCTTMAAAACAAAACTGGTAAGTCTTTTCAAGAAAATCTACACAATTATGATGTATTTTAGGAGAGTAAATCATTGCCTCAGGAGTTGTTTTGATCTCTAAATTAGAAAAAGAAAAAAATATGTTTCATTCTGTACTATAAAGTATATTACTTTAATAGTTTTAAATACAGTAATAGAGAAATCCTACTACTGCAATGATTAAACATCTATTATATCATGTCTTGAAATGGGATGTCCATAATATGTAATACCATAAGTTGTGAAATAAAAGGAAAAATTATCCTGCATGAGAGGTACTTGAAAATGAATTCCTCTTGAAATGTCAAATATTTGCAGACTAGCTTTGTCAAATCATTTTTTTTTTCCCCCAGATTCCTGASTTGTATTTGCTTTCTTGCCAATTTGGCATGAAAACATAACTTTAAAACAGTATTTTTTTTTTAATTCAACTAAACATTCTCTAAAGTTTCTATCCTCATAAACCCAACCTAATGAATAGTGTAGGGGCAAGGGAGAAGGAACACATAGAGGTCAAAGAGTGTTTTATAGTGATTAAATCTTGCTTATCATTACAAAACTGGGGCTTGGGTCTAGAATGACTTCTATTCTTTGCGAGAACTCCCTTTTCCTTTTGCCCAAGGAAAAAGTGCTGGTCAGCACTACAGTTGACCTCAATTTTTTAAGCAGGATTCAAAGACCTGGGTCCCAGTAACYTTGCTCACTACCCTCCATCTCCCAGCTGGTCACAAAAACATGATCCTGGTCTCTGCAGAGAGCTGTCCAAGGCTGAGCAACTGACTGAGAAAGAACATGTGAAGACCTTCAATTTGTTACTGAAACACACATTAAAACACAAGTATTCAGTCAGACAAGCTGAGATTGCTCTGAATACTGGGGAGATAACTTCACACTGTAATGCAGACTTTACTTTTATGTTGCAGACCTTCACAGCAATTTAAAGACAATCACTAATCATGAAAGTTCATGAATACGGCGCTCCAAGTTCTGAAATACCTTTTAATAATGTCTTCGTATTTTTTTTTATGATAATGACATCTTTCTCCCTATGGCAGTGTCAAACTGAGTTGTCCRTATATGATTTATGAATGTGGCATCATATTTAAGATACATAATCAGAATTTGGAATACTTTTAGACAGTGCTTTTTCTGGTGCTGGTTTAATCAACAAAACTGTTAAGAATGAGCACTTCAGAAAAAATAAGGTTTCCTCCCAAAATAGGTTTCAGCTATTGGTATGAGCTGTATTACTGTTAATACTTCACTGGGCTAAATATTGCATGTAAAGTAGCAAGGATGTGTCTGTGAAAGAATATTAAGGACAGTCCCTTTGAGATCATGTAAAACTTAATTTTAAAGTGGATTACTAACTTCTATTAAGCCTGTGAATGATACTCTAAAAGAGGATTAAARCCACCATTTTAACTTGGCTTAATATTTTTTATTTTATTATATTTTTTTACCTTTAAAGTCCCTGTAAAGATGAGATCTCCAGGGACAACACCAGATACTTCATAACTTAAATAGATAAATGTAATGGTAAATAAAACACAGAGATGAAGCAAGTTTTCCCATCTGAGGTAGAATTCAGGGTCCTTTTGTGCCTTGTCTAGCCATATGATGAGTGCTGTCCATCCACATGAGTGTGATAATATGATCCAGCAGGGTATTGACTAAGGAAARTGTTTTGATGGAGGCAACCCCTTTCCCATATGCTTGGATTACAACTGACTATCTAACTGTTCCTGTAAATTGTGAGTGGTGGATTTAGGTACTACCTCTGTTTCACTTAATAAATCAGTGCAACAAGCTTCCCAAAACACAGAAATAAATAATTAACAGTGAGAGAGTTTTAGCTAGTGGAAGCTACCAGAGGAAATCACAGATTTTGGTATATACAGGCTAGGTTTATGAACAGGGAATTGTTTTATAGACTTTTATTTTTAGAGAACACTTAAGCAATTATCTCATTTTCCTCAAAATAGATAAGTTTGGAAGGGGACCTGTTAGATGCAATTGAAAACATCATAGAAATAAAAGGCAGAATGGTCAGGTCCTAGTGCAGCCCTCTTCCAGTCCAGGTGCAGCTGAATCCCAGCCTCCTTTTTAGGAATGTCTTGGGCAGGAGAGGAAAAGGGCAGGGGCAGAGGATGGCGGATGGAGGGACAGGCAGAAGAGAGGAAGACTCGACTGTGTATGGAGAGGCAAGGTGTGGAGGAAGAGTTTGTGCACATATATCTGCAGGAACGCAGGGAACAAGACCTGGAAATGAAGCAAGTCTGGTGTACTGTACATGGGTGGTGCTGCAATGTCACTGTCAACTATTTCATCTTGTTTTCCAGCAAAGCTAGTTACCCTTTCCCCTTTCTCAAGAAAAGATTGGGTGCTTCTTCATAAAAACATGTTTAAATGAAACATTAGGGTTCTGGATTTTTKGTTKGTTTGTTTGTTTTTTTCCTTTTGGGTTCAGTGCAACAAGAGGTGAGGCTCTCTGCCATGTTAGATGGGAAGGCAAACCAGATTGACTAATAATTCCTCCTAGCCTCAAACCTATGAATCTATTACTGAGTCAATTTACAAAGATTAAATGTTTGTTCATCTTACTTTTTTCTTGCACAGCAAGAATAACAAGAAGAATTCTCACGGTTCTGAAGCTGCTGAGACAAAGTGCTATAGAACTGCGGGATTAATTATCTTTTAATTTCCTTTATCCTAGCTCTTCTGGAGCAATGTCGTAATGTTATTACGATGAATACTGTCCTGTGTAAGAGATGCATAGCTGCAAGTAGAGTTYGGCAAACTGTGACAGCAGAGGCTTGGCAAGTGATTAATATATGTGTGGCATTTAGATTGGCACRTTTTTATAACCTGTCTAAGTAGCACTGACACTGGTGGATAGCAAGCTTTCAAAGAGTTACAGAAGATGATTACAGATAGGGTCGTCTCTGGCTACAATGATGGAAGTAACTGATTAATGATTTGTAATGGTAGAGAAAGACCAGAGATTAAAGCTGGCAAGGCAGTCAATCTGTGATGACAGAAGACATAGTTTCAGAACTGGAGAGATTTTCACAACCTGAAGAAATGTGTAGCTGAATATGTGCAACAGCAAAACCACATAGATTTAGGTTTTCAGTGTATCACATGGTCGAGGTTACCGCTATGGATATTGAAAGACTGTGAATTTAATACAAACAAATGCCTCTTATTTGGGAAATGGCACTTTCTGAAAGTTCAGCTAGTACTCTGTGTAAATCAAACGTTCGCTTGCTAGAAATAAGTACAGTTCAATGGGATAATATTTGTTCATAGTATTGCAGGATTTGTTCCAGAACTTTAAGACAGGTAAACCAACTTCTTATGTGTTCTTATTCCATTTTTTACTCTTCATGTTGAGTGTGGATTCTTGCRTTTTGTATTGGTATTATTAGGACAGGACCTTCCTCCTCCTGTTTTCTTTTCTACCTCCTATTCCCATRCTTGCACTCAATTCTTAAACTGCCTCCTTTATTGTATGTCCATAATGTGCTACAATGAATACWTTTTTTTTTAATTAATATTATTATTTTAGAATCAACTTTTATCCTAGTTTGTTGTCCAGTAACTATCTGGTTGGGTTATTCTGGAGAGTTATTCTGGAGATCGCAGTTAAGTATCTTAGCAGTGTCAAGCCCTGTACTGACAGTAATGGAAGGCAGTCTTCTACTGAGATTGAATAGCAAAGCCAGCTCAATGCAGTTACTTTGGGCAAATGTGAGATGTGTGGTCAGAGACTTATCAGTGAGGTGTTAATGTCGTGACAAGATAACTTAAAACTGGCCACAAGTCCTTCAATTGTTTATGCAGATGTCCTGCAGAATGCCAGAACTTAGCATTTTTGCTGATATTTGGATCTGGGGAACCTACTTGCTCTCAGCTGAGCATACTTGGGTATGCAGACTATATGAGTTTTGGCCTGTATCCTGTTTTACCGCCTTGTAAGGACTTCTTAAGAGCTGCTATAAAGTGAAGCCTAAAGCTTTTTGTTAATAGCACAGATCCATACATTTGAGGGATCTAACAGACTTTCCTCTGCTTGTTACTCATTGAAGAAAGCTCAAGTCTTGTCTTCATGCCAATAAGTGTTAACACGCTTCCCTGGCTTGTAGCAAAAGAGTAGTTTCAAGAACTTCCCTGCCTTGGGGAGTTCCTGATCCATCACACATAACATATTTCCTAAATTAACCATGTTATTTATTTTCATGATATCTAGCTGGGAAATATGCGTCTACAGAAAACAAATGTGCAAAATCTGCTGTGCTCCAACTTACCTCAAGGTTGTTTACCGCTACTTTTTGTGATGGCTAAAAGGTTAGAGGAGGTGATAAAGATGGGTGAGCCACATTCATCTTTGAAAAGGTAGCTTCTGTGCATTTCCGTGAGAGTGCTATAATGAAATGATTGCTTTGTTAAGAAAGCAATGTGTCAGGGACAATCTTGTCAATTATCATACAATCTTTAGCCTTTCAATATTGAAAGAAATGATTGAGAGAGTGATGAAACTCAAACGCCCCAGGAGTCCTTCTGCTTGTCTAGATTTGATTTTAGCCAAGGTAAATTATTGACCATGTGCTAGACTTGCCTCCTGGTAATGGCAGGAGACGAAAATCAAGACTGTGATTCTCTCTCATGAATTTCGCCCTTTGCAGTGGTACCAAAGCTGTCTATGTTGTTGGGATGTGTGAAATAAATCAATTTTGTTTGTGAATCCTAAAGTCTTTAGAAGTCTATTTAGTTAGGAAACAGCAAATAGCATGGATAAGAAGTTTTACGGAATTTGAAATAAGTATGTCTCTCAATGTGCATGTGTGTTTATTTTCTATCATTCCCATTGTCTCTCTAGGATCATTATTAGTTTTCTGCATTTAAGAATTTTGGTATATTGGACCTTGATATTAGCTCTGGTTATYTCTTGCTGAAAGCATGCATGATTGATGTCTGTTCATAACCTCTGGTATTTGAGTAAGGGTATTTAGGTTTTCTGTATGATCTAAAAATTTATTGCTTTTCCAATTGTCTTTCACTCATATAAAGAGAAATAGTTAACTAATAAAACTTCTGTTGGTGTTGTAATAATGCCATGCTCTGAGGGGAAGGGAGGAAAAAAAACAAAACAAAACATCAGCCTAAGGCAGGTCCAGTAGCTTACAATTGAAGGATGTTGCAAAACAATGGGTTTTTTTTTCATACACTTCAGATACTGACTCAGTACACTAGTTTTCATTTACCAGAGCCCACATTTTGCCACCAAAACTGTGGCTGACTGAGTTAAGAGATGAGACAGTACGTACAAGTATGAATAGGAAGTATGAATAGGTTTTACCTACTTTAAGTGATAGAAATGAAATTACAGTAGCTGCATATTTAAGACTAACTTTCTTTGGGGGAGAGAGATAGGGATGCACTGCAGGAGAGAGGAATGGTGACTAGTACAATTTTTAMAGTTAAATTGTGTGAATTCAGTTGATTCAGAGAACGTGTAAAAGAAGAAAACTGGCCCATGTTAAAAGACTGGTCATATTCTGCTTCTGAAAAYGCACTAATATTTCTGTGCTTTGGAACGAAACAGAGATATTTGTTAGAGATACTCTCTATGAAATTGATTCATAYATGTTGTATAATTTCTTGTGAGTTAGCAATTGAATCAAAAAGATCAGAAAGCTTCTATATTTTATCCTAGACTGTGCCAAGGGCTTCGGTTACAACCCTTGGGCATTGTGCAGACCATGGTGGTTATGGTCCTGGGCATGTTAAATTAAGTGTGTAATCTCTTCAACACTCTTGTGCACGTTTTAGTGGGTAGGAAAAAAGGAAATAGGTGGTCRGTGCAGAGGATTTGAGAAAGTGATGGGGTCAAGGTTTGGAGTTGAAGGAGGGATACTGTTTATCTGAGATCCATTATCATCATTTTCCATAACGGAGCTTCATCCAAGACAGTTCTGCATTTATACAATGTGCCTGGATACCTGGCAGCACATCATGTGCCTGCAGTATGCCTGTTATGTAGTGATGCTTCTCCAARTACATGCAGATTAGTTGTATACAAGTCTGATTATTCATAGAAGTGTGGGATTGTCTTCACATGAATTCTGCAGTTGATTTACATAGGCATAGTAAATCTGATGGTTCCCAAGGGCACTGACGTTATTGTGTTTGTGTATGTGTATAGATCGTATTTCTATCTTGGAAATTCAGAGAAAGCAACGTTTCCCAGGAAGAGAACACTTCACAGCTTACCTGATCCTAACCTTTTTAAGAGTGTTCAGGTTCCAGCAAATATTATGCTCAAAAAACAGCCCAGAGATGAGTGATGGTTGTAGCATGCCATAAATCACAAAAGCAATGAAGCCACTACTTTCTGACAGAATGGAGAAGGTTCTGCAGCAAAAAGGGTTTCCTGCACATAACTACGTTGGGTTGTGCCTCAGAGGGGAAAATGATTTCTTTGGTTCAGCCACGCATTCCTCCTAGTGATGCTTTAGGGTTCCTCAACACAACTATGAAATAAATATTTAAATGTTTAAATCAAATGAGGTGAGTCCTTAAGGCATTGTTAATGTGACAGGTTACACTGCAGGTCAAGGCCTACAATTTTTTGCTTTTAGAAGTAAAGTAGTAAAGAAGGGGTTTTTTTTCTCCCAATTGCATTAGATAGTTCAAGGTATTCCTTAGATTAATTGTTATACACATTGACTCTAGTGTCTACTTCTGAAAATTTGTATAAGAAAATTTGTATTCTGTAAAATTTGTATAAGTATTTAAAATCATCCAGGCAGAGATGAGAACAACCATCACTTTAATCTTTAGATATATGATTTTAGCTGTCGAAAACTCAAGGTTTTTGATCCTTTCCAGCTAACAAATAAGAACAAACTTTATACGTTAGCAGTTGGTGGAAAAACAGATCAAGGTTGATATGTATAGATCAACAACAACAGCAAGTTTTTTTCTATTATTATTGTTAGAGCATGGTCTCCATAAATAACATGGAGATAAAGTTCTAAGGTTGTAATAAATCAGCTGTCATTTAAAGGAAATGAAAAGTCTTTTTTTTTCAAATTCAGATCCCAAATAAGGATCAAAGTCTGAAAACCTTCAAATTTTCATCCAAAGCATGATTTATTGCATTTCTCTAAGACAGTAAATTTTGGAAAATGTTAAACAAAACTGAAGTCAAAAAAGTCCCTAGTGAATTTTTCTCTGAGTTTCAATATTCTCATGGATCTAGTTCCCTTATGGCCATGTCTGCTAAGTCATATCTACAGCAATTTTAAAACAACATCAGTGACTAAGAGCTCATTTGACCTTTTATTTTATTAACAGTATTTCTGATTTACAAAATATGAGGGAAAAGTGAATAAACTCCCTCAGTTTGATACAGATAGGGACTCCTACAACTGGGATGCCTGCAAAGGCTAAAGCAAATCATTAGCAGATAACTTAAAATGGAAGACTGTAATAGCAAAGTACCAAAATACATCACGTCTTGTGAATCAAATCAGCCTTGATCAATCAACTTTTTTTTTTTTTTTTTTTTTTTTTTTTTGTAAGATGAATCAATCAGGAGAAACTACAAATGGTTGATTCTACAGAGGTTTTCTTTTCCTCTTTCCCAAACTAAAAGCAAATAGCTTTTCAAATATCTCAGAAGCCGTTTTCTATGTGTAGCAACTGCTGGTTCATTCTTATCAAAGTGGTATTCTTTCCAACCAAAACAGTCCATTTTTCAAAGCAGCCAGACAGGTAGCCAGAACCAGTCATAATCAGACCATTTGGTATTTTTATGCCTTTGATAGGTATTCTTTGGGTATTCTGTCAAATCTAGGAAGCCTCTTTTTTTTTGTGGGAAAATRAGGACACGTGATACATTTGGGACCAAATGCAGATGCAGAATTTTTGAGCAGATTTATAGGATTATAGAATTATTTAGRAGGAAGGCACCTATGAAGGTCATCTAGTCCGTTTTGTGTCAGCTCAGAGCTGGTGCAATTCAGTCAGGTTGCTTAAGGTTTTGCCTTCTTCCAAGAATGGAGATTCTACTGTCTCTCTTGGCTCTGGTTCAATTTGACCATCCTCATTGTGGGGGAAAAAAGAAAACAAAATGAAGAAAACAAAATATATTCTTATCCTGCCATAATTTGCCCCACTACAATCTCTTTTTATTTCTATCTCTCTCTTTAACCATGGCTTTTGCATCATTTCTGCTGTTGCTGTGATCTGACCATCAGTGCAGCTACACAAATCTGCACCAAAATGTGGAYCATTTTCAGCTATAGACAATGGTTTTCTTCTTCCTGGCCTTTCCCATCTTGTAAGTCTTATCACTTGTGCAAAGCCAGCTACAAAAATGCTTCAGGTCTGAAAGGCATTTTGTACATACRCTTTGCAGAGGCCTAGGAAGCTGCGCTGAATAATCAGATCCCCAGATCTTCCCTCAGCCTTGGAGTCCGTTTAATTGCATTTTAGATACACTGCTAAAATGCTGTGGATGTAACTCCTCTGGGGAAATATGTATCGAGGAACAAGTGTGTTCATTTTGAAAACTGCATCYTTTTTTATTTCTTCCCTTCAAATTTCTCCTCTGCAGAGTTGGTGGTGGCCTCTGACCTACAATAGCTTACACCTCTATTTTGAGACCTATAATCTTTCTTCTAAGAATCCCAGCTGCAAGGCATCTGCTTTCTGTGATAAAGGATCTGACATTTATTTCAATCCACTGCTTCTCTGTCCTAAAGGTTTCTAATCAACATAGAGATGTCAATGCAAATTCCCTCTGAAACTCTCAAATTTTAGAGATTCATGGTAAGGGTAGACAGCATGAAATGGAGTTCTCATGAAGCACGGTGTATTGTGCCACAGTTCAGTCTTTTCAGAAAGCTTTTCTGCAGTTTCTAGAGCCATACTGTAAGAGGCTTCATCCATTGGGAAGGTGCTATTCTTTTCTTTTATATTGTTTAAAGGCCCATGCAGTAGCTGAAGTAGGACTCTGACAGAGTGATAAAGCAGTAAAATGAGAAGGACAAAGAGCTTCTTTCTGCTTTGGGGAACTGTGATCCTTTCCCAAGATGACTTGTTTATATTTAGAGGTGGTTTGGTTCTCATAGCTTTGCTATAAATTAATGTACACCAGCAATATTCACCCTCAAAGGAATGTCAGGAAAGTTGCATTTTTATTTTAGAGCAATAGGAGTATGAGGGACTCCAGGCTTTAAAGACAAGAGGGAAATGCCATTTACTGGGTAGTTTTTGTTCACTTCCATCAGTTAAAATGTGCATCCAAGCAGGAGGGAATCCTTGGCAGCAGAATGARCATATCCTGCTGACACAACGCTAAAGCTTTTAAGATTCGGGTTCCCTCTTTTATGTGAAATCTGGAAGACTTGCCCCTCCAAGAGTTCTGCTTTATAGACATACTGACTTGCTTAGCTTTAGAGGGCAGGAATGCTGCAGACAGCTCTACCTTATATTCACAGGTTGCCTCTCCTGCATGCACTTAAACATTTTGAACCTTACACAGCAATCATAATATGGCAAAAGTCATGAGGATAATGTTGCAGACTGAAAAATGAACATGTGCAGTACCTTATGCTGTCATCTTGTAGAATCTCAAATGTCAGGTCTGTCTTTAGATGTATGACCAAATGCCTCTCTCTTTTCCATCTTGGTGGCAATTTCTCCTAGTCCTCTCTTTGTTCTATATTTTCCTGTTAGTTACTTCATGACTAGAACATTCTTCTCAGCAGCTTTCAACCTGGTTATTGCATTGATATTCCCTATTTCTTGGGCATCTCTGTTGTACATAATTTATTGTATGTAGCAAACTGTTCTATGTGGTTTTGTAGGGCAGAAGTGTGATCTTCAGCTCCTAGCTTCTAACGTGGAAATAAGGCACAGGTGTGCTCCGCGGGTAAGCTTCCTGTACAGGAAGCTTCCGGTAAGCTTCCTGTCACAACCTGCTGAAATTAATAGGAGCTGTACCCTTGTTTTTGCTGAAGTTAGAATTTTACTTCCGGAGAAGAAGTTTGGAATTCAAATTGGCTTTGAGATAGACAAGAGAATGTCTTTCTAAGAYTGGAGACAGGAGCGTTTTGCTCCTGTCATATTGCTAGGAGTTAATAGCACATTAAAAGTTAACAGTACAAAATATTTCTGTGCCGAAGAAATGAATAGATCAAATGTCATGGAGTGTGAGTGTTGATGAAGTAGGATCTTATAAAATTTTCCTTTGTTTATTCATTTAGATTAACTTGGTTTTATTATGGCTAAACATCTATCTGTACTTGTCACAGTCAGTGTTGACTCTGGATATTTTTTTCTAGCAAAGTGTACTCAAGCACAGATTTTTCTCTTCAGCACTTCCAGTTTGACTTGCCTTAGTTCATCCTAAATAGGTACAAAGGTACAACTTCCATTTCAAYAGTTTCTCTGCATTGATTTTTCAASTTATTGGGTCCTATATTTCAGTAATTATTTCCTCCAGTTTATTCTCTTTATTTTATTGGTATCTCCAGTCTTGTAAGAGTTTTGGGACGCATAAAACAATTTACAAGTGCAATTAGATAGAGATAAAACATGCACAATGAAATAAAGATATCATGAAATGTTAAAGAAAGTCTTAGTGATCTGATCACTGGAACACAGTGAGAAGCTTATTTTCTCTTGAAACACTTGCTTGGACAAATTGCTACAAAACCATTTCAGTGAGATTGAATGTGCTAAAATGCTGAAATGAAGCATTCACTTTCATCTTTGTCACAACTTAGAGGCATGACAGTACCCTTAATCACAGTGATTTTTCCTCTTCCTTAAATTCCAAACTTTTTTTTTTCCAAGCACGTCTGTCTTTGTTTGGATCCAAATTCTTCTGGTACAGGAAGTCTTTCTTAATTACTGACAAGAAGTCATGGGGGAGGCTGTGAGTATTTGGGGTCACCAAATGAAGCTCTGTTGGACTATGAGATAGTGACAATTACTTCTAGAGTTGTAGCAAAACCTTTCAGAAGATAATCTGTCCTAGCAACATCTCCTACAAGGTTCCAGAACAACATTCACCTCTCCTGGTGTTGTGCTGAGCCTGCCATATGTTCTTTGGCTTGAAGTTATGCTGTTTTGTAAGAAATTAGGCAGTGGGAAGTATTTCTATAGGCTGCAGCTGTACAAAGATATCTTATTTTGGCAGTTTCTTGTAAGGAAATACCTCAATGAGGTTGCTAGATTAGTGTTTCTAGTATAGGCATAGGAAAAAAAAAAAAAAAAAGCCTGACATGTTCATTTATTTAGTCTGCTTCCTGACAATCATCTCCTACAGTCCTTTCTGTCCTTCTGCCACTTTATTGGAAGCCTGTCCATTTAAATATATAACTGCAATCACATTGTGGATAAATTTCAGTTTCCAAGATAAAAGAATACTGATTTCCTACCTTAGCATTAAGTAATCTTGTCTTAATGAGTAATTTCAGCAAAAGCCCATAACTGAAAAATATAATCTGAGAATATAATTATTTTATAGTTGCTCAGTATTTCAGGTTTGTCATGAACTATTTGAGAATCCAAAACAACCATTCTCAGTATAATAGAATAGTGTCAGTGGATTTCTGGGTAGAAGAATTTCTTGTGTTTCTCTGGTGAGGGTTGATTTCTTTCATGTTGCTGCGTAACCATAATCATGTCCTTCAATTAGTGTACATAGTTGATTTTTCTCATGCTCTACTATAGGTAAAAGGAGTATGTATTTTGAGGGGAGAATAGCCTGATCAATACGAAGATTTTTTCCTGGATTTAAACTTTCTTAAGGAGCAAGGAAAGTAGTTATTTTACTACTCCCAGTCATTCTTTTTTGCAGTCCAACTGAACCAGGTACCATCTTAGAATGCACTATATCAACAAAGATTAAAAGAGGTGTATATTGCTTTACTGAAATAACACTGTTATGACACAGTCGATCTACTTCTAGAGTGACACAACTGTGAAGTTAGAAGAAAAAGAAAAAAAGCAATAGAAACAATTTCTGCTTACTCATTGGATTCTTCAGAAAAAAAATAAAATCTGGAATTCACTTCCACATAACACAATGACAGGGCCCTTTAAAATATTCACTTTTATGTTCTCCATGGTTACTGGCTCAGATTTTTATCATGCCTTGTACATCATATGCGCGGAGTCCCTTGACCCAGGTCCAAGAAAGAACTTATATATCTGCTGAACATTTATGGTTGCTACTTTTTTTGACACCCAATTCTCAGATTTTATTTGGTTTATTAGACAATTTCCTCACAGTAGCATGACACTAATGCATCTATTGTCATGTTCTGAGGTGTCACCTAATTCGAAGGACCAGTGTTACCTGTGTTAAACAGGAATCCTCTGTGAGATGAATTGTATTTCACCCCTGTCTGAACTATCCCATTGGACTTTCTTATCATGAATTAAATTCCTGAATCCACTATGACTGCAGTCTTCCTTTGAACAAATAAGTTGCCTCCATGTTATCCTATTAGAGGAATAGCAAATATGTTTAATAGCTGGTATACCTCTTGCAAAATGCATATACCCAGATTGAGGTAAATCTAAGTAATACAGAATGAGGAACTCCAGGAGTTCTTACAGTATAGATATAATAAGTCTTTCCTTAGCAAGTAGAAGGATTTAGGGGGGAAGGGGTGATTCATTCATTCATCTGTGTCAAGTGACTGCCATTTGCCTTAAATGTAAGAGATGAAGGCCTCATGTTGACCCCACTCCTTATTTGAATAAAGAAATAAGGTAGACCTTACCACAGATGTCTGTCACCTCATTTAATTTCAGTAAGAAAAACAAGGTGTTTAGAGAAGATAATTGTCAGACTGCGGTTCAGAGTTGCAGACACTGAAGGTTGGAAAGACACTTGAACCTGATGCCTCAGTACATACAAACAGTAAGGGAAGCAGGAGAGAGAATTGCAGGTGGATGTTCAGGGTGGAAGGAGATAAAAGGAAAGGAACGCTGGAGAACGGATCAAGATAATACATTAAGAAACAAAAGGAAAGAAACCAGTGCCTCTACTGTTGGCATGAACTGGCATTTAAGACTGCATTTAGTTACTTGACGAGCTCTGTGCTTGCCCATTTTTAGATAATTTTTAGGTAGTTTCTCTTTAAAGCTTCAAACCAAATTGTAAATAATTCCTTTTTTATGTCTCTGCTCAGGGATCTGATGTTTAAGTCACTACAAATCTGGAAGCCAGAAACTTGAGGGAGAGATTCCAACTAACATTTTTTACACATACATGGTTGTCAATAAAGTTCTACTTGACTTTCTAAAGACGTTGTAGGGAATTTGTGTTAGAGTCATGATTTTGAATTTAGAGCTCAGGTGATGTTCCCAATAAACTGTTAAGCCCAGTTTTTGTCTCTTGAAATTTTCAACTAGTCTCAAGAGTTTTCTGACATAGATGTTTCTCAAGTGTGAACTTCGAAACCTTCTGAGGTTTGTCCACAGCTAGTGTAATTTCTTTTCTGTTGCATGCAATTGTTAGCACATACAGAAGTATTTTAATAAAGACATCAGTTTAGAGTAAGTCACTACCATCTGTTCTGCCCTCTAATTGCAAACGGTAAAAAAAAAGAGAGAGAGAAAGAGGAGGGAACACAATTACACCTGAAAGACAACTAGAAGAAAATAGTGACATAAAGGTATTCACGTCTCCTAAGTGACCTGCATCACTTACGTGCTTTCATGTTCCATATACAAATGCAAAGTGAAACTGTTCCCTTGAGAGAGAAGAATTCCCTATAGTAGTGATTTGTTCTCCAGATATCAGAAACCTAATCTGCAATGGCATGTCTCTAACAAGACGTGCCAAATCGTTCTCTTTGGGTGTCAGTTATTTAGCAGACAGTCTGGAGAGAGCCATAGATGTCCTCAGTTGCATCTGAGAATAAAAGATGTTAAGAAAGATTATCTGGTAGACAGTGGGTTGAGACTCAGAAGATTTGAGTTCAATTTCAGTTTCCACTTACTTGAAACAAAAATAACAGACAATTGGGTGTCTAATTCCCAGCATAAATCTCAATTTGATGCTCTGTGTGGCTTGCATAGTGCTTGATTGTACTTGTAAAATAGGAATAACAAGTCTGTATTGCAGAGGAGTGTTGCAAGGATGCAGTCAATTTAGTGTTTGAGAGACACTAGGGCTCTTGACTGACAGGAAGGATATACAGTGCACTCAGATAGGAGGACTTTGATTTGATTCCCTGCAGCCTTTTCTGCTATGCTTATTGGACCAGTATGTGCTGCTTTCTCCGTACCACTAGTACCTTTGCAATAAATACAGGAGTAAACTGGCACTGAAACATGCTGTGTTATCCCCCCATCGCAGTAAAGCCACATACCCCTGTTCCCAAAGGTGTTGCCGGCTGTAGCTCATGCTGCTGCAGTGGAATCTGCCAAATCTCCCATGGCTGCAGTGCTAATTATAATGCAGCCATGGAATGACTGGCCAAGCAAGGAAAGAGCAGCAAAAAAAAGGGACTTTTTTTACACTTCCAATTATCTTGGAGATGATTTCTCCTCTCTCTGTCTCTCACAAGGCAGCTATGGTGCTGCTTCTTGCTGGCAACTGTACACTATCTGAAGCTGGGGAAGCACTGACCTCCTGCAAAAAATTCCTGCGGGTCATGCAGTATTGTTCTGCATTTAATCTATTTATTAGGGGATTTATCTGCAAGCATCTGAGTGCACTGCAGAAAATGATCCTGGAAAAATATCTGATTTGATGCAGGAAAATAAACTCAAAAGTGTCTGTTAAAAATGAAACCTGGGTGATAGTTCAGTAATGAATCCTTACAGATGGGGAGAATCAGCTGGTATCTGATCAATGTGGATGAGCCAGCTATTCCCTATTTCAAGAGTCTCTCTGAAATATACAGTTAAATTTACACTGTAACAGTGTGATACTCAAAGGAGAAGAGGCAGGTGTGTGCCTCCTTTATTTTTTCTCATTTCTCCAAATATGAGGATGTATGCTTTGTTTCCTCTCTATGAATGGGTTCATTATCTAATTTTCTTTACCAAAAAGATAACCAATGAAAAACAGAACAAAATTCTCCCTCTTTTTGTCCTCCCTTTTCCCTCACATGCTAAGAAGTTATTGAGCATTAAGTTGTAGCAAGACAATGCCATCCACTAGTGTGCAGTTATAATCAAGATATTTCCCACACCAAGGACTACGAGAAAATCCCTTCTATGCTTTTGAATCAAAGAATGGAAAAAACCCAGACTTGCTTTAACTATCAATAATTTTATGCAGTCACGTGACACAGGGGGATTTAGCCAAGATGAACGACCTCACATGATTGTTTCTGTTAATGTCTCAGGCTCAAAAGGGATTGCAAGCCTGAATTTAATCATGTCTTTAAAACTATTTGAATCCTTAGGCACTACAGGAATGCAAATTACTATTAGGTTTGAATGCTAGATATAAACCACTGAGGATTGTGTATCTCTTTTCCAGTGTATTTCTCTAAATTATGTGCAACCGTTTCTATGCACATAAAGGAGCATCCATAAAACCTTCTCAGCCAGGGCACAAACATATATCTTTTAGTCTTTCTTTTGCATGAAAAAAAAAAAAGCTCCCAACCCAACCCTCCCAGAACACACCTATTATGAAGTACTAAAACTCTGCCAGGCTACATGCACTCAAAAGTCTCACTTGATATCAGTTTGTGATGACTAAGAGGATGCCGGGACAGAGTTGCCCAGATAGTCATCTGGCCCCAGAGAACATGCCAAGAGGTAGSTGCATGGCCGTGGTGAAACCCCCTCCTCTTTGGGAGGTCACTGGTGCTTGTGGAAAAGCAACAGGCACAGTTTAGTCCCACTGTGYGTCAGTGTCAGTCAGAAGTAGCTACACCAAGTTCTCCAGCTTTATGTTCAGTGGGAGAGAGAAAGATTTGGCATGAGTTAAGCGAAAAGAGAACAGTTCCRTGACAGTTCTGAGATCACCCTGAGCTGCATGTGCCCTAATTCTGTGCAGTACCTCCCCTGAGAGAGGGTGTCATCTCCCAGGAGGGAGCTGGCTTCATTTGAGTGTTTAAGCAATTTTAGAATCATTTTCTTGATTGACCTTTGTGAGAAATATTCCTTTCAGAACTGAGAAACCATCTCCATTTTCTACTTCCCCCAAAAAAGAGATCTCAAGCCAACCACTTCAGCCAAAAGTTTAATATTTAAACTGGTATATAAATTAATGCAAAAAAATTAAAGATATTTCTATGTTGTATTTTTCTGCACTTAACACACTGTATTGAAAATATCACCTTCTTTCTAGCTTACATTTCTCTGAAAACAGAAATTAATTTGTGAGACATTTGCATTTAAGAGTTACTTAATATATGTCTAATCTAAAATAATTTCCTATATCTACTTCTTTCTTTTAAAAAAGAGACTTTTTAGGTTTCTATATAAAATTGATGGTCAGTAGTAATACCACTGATACTTTTAAAACTGTTTCAATAGTCCAGGTAGTAATATTAGAAACTTATAGTTATAAATGCTACATTAAATAGAATATAAAAACGCTTTTTAAAATACTCAGGAATCACACTTTTTAGATGAATTATTTGGACCTATAAATTATGTAAAAGAATTTTAGTTCCACAGTTGACAGGACAGCATTATTATTATTGCTGCTCTTTGCCTATATATTTGCAGAATTATAAGAATTATTTCCAATAAATTATTTCAAGATTGCTTTGTGTGCTCTTGACATTTCTCAGAAGATACCTGAGGAATTTTAGGGTGGACTGTGGCAATAAAAATATTTATATTCCTTTACTAAGGAATGTAAATCCAACTCTTCTGTTTTGATGTATTTATATGTGTATTGGTTGCTGCACATTTCTTAGCACACTGGAGAAAGCTTATTCTGAGACAAAAGCTAAATAAATTTTATTTTTGTTGAATAAGCATAAATGCTAATATAATCAATATAGTTGCACATGYGTTGGATATTCAAGGATTATTAGATTGAAAATTATTGCAGCAAAAAAGGCAATTCATTACTTAACAGAGCTGATCCATGTGTATATTCAAAGTCATAATATATTTTCATGAAGGGAGAAGAAATTGCATTTCATTTATTATTTAATTTTCTGTTAGCTCTGTAGTTCCAACTCATTGTACATAAACTAAGTTGTGCTCTATTTCTATTTGCATAACAGCAAAACAATTAATCAAATATCAACTTCAATATGTCTTTACTTTCTATGCTACTTTAGGCTGCATGGACCAACTTGATACACAGGTAGTTTRTTTACTAATATTAAAATATAATCAAAAGTGGTTGCATAAGGTACAGAAAAAATATTTACAAAAAGCTTTTTATTTTAATATCAGTTATGTTTAGGGATTTGAATCATTTTTGTCATAACTGGGTGCTTAGGGCTTGCCTTCCTCCTTGCCCAATATTCAGAAATTCGTAAAAAGAAGGTGGAGTGTGGGCAGAAGGAAAAGGAAGATGGACAGAGAATAGAAGAAAGGAAAATTTTAGACTCCTGAAAGAATATGTTCTAGAGATGGATATTTTTTCAAGAATAGCAAAGTGAGTTCTTCAAATATTTCTGTGAATGCTTAATTGAAAGTCACAGTCATTGAAAAAAAATATCTTTAAAAAGAAAATAAAGGAAAATGGTGAGTGTTTTTGGAAAAAAAGAAATCCTCACTTTTCTGAAAGAAAAATCCTTTTCTAGATAAAGTCTGTGGTTGCCTGGCAAGCAGAAGGTTGTTAATATTTGTGTTTCAGCCTTTTCATGGTATTTTTCTAACTCCTGGAATTTGACACAAATAATTGCTTTTTAAATGCGAAAAGCTTTGTGAATTTAGTGTAATGAGGAAATAAGCAAATTTTTTAAGGTGAGGAAAGAATTGTAACTGGTGAGTTTTTTCCACTCTGACCTGCCCCATAGCACAGCCAGAGCATTTCGTCAGGTTCCAGGAAGGTATTAAAGGATGATCTCAGTTCTAGGATGAGTCTCTAGCAGCTGAATTATTGTCTTAAAATGTGGCAATAAGGCTCTATTTTATATCCTCTGCTTGTGCAACTGAGGAAGAAAGGAGTGATTTGTTCTCAGATCCTTTTTAATTAAGGACTCCGCACTCTCAAGGAAGATCCATGACTATTAATCACACATAGAAGGAGGTGTGCAGACTTTGAACAGTGGGCAAAGCTCATTTTTTAGACACCTTGTTACGAGGAGGGGGGAAAAATCTCCCAAATCTCCTTCTCTCCCTCCTATCTCCTTCCTGTGCCCCCCTCCAATATATCTGTGCATGGCACAACAAACCAGGGCCTGGGGCACTTTCATGGACTGACCCTCCTGTTTAGACACTCATTGTTTCCTCATAAAGCCCAAGAGCCTTTTTTTCCAGAGCTTTCTTCTCAGCATGATAATGAGAATCTCTCCTATTTCATCCAAGAAAGTCCAACAAGGAACTTCAAGACATYAAACAAATAGGAGAAGCTTTTATGTTTGTAAAGTTGACTGTTCTTCTAACATACATTCTCACCTTTATTTTTTTTTTTTCTAGAAATGAAAGAGCCTTTGTCTTTGCAAGAAGGTTAATTACATAAATGAAGTACTTTCCCTTTTGAGATGCAGGCTTAATGAAATGAAATCTTGGGACCTCTTAAAGCCTGATCCAGGGGGAAATAAAGCCAAGCACAACATGGACCAGTTGGTTAAATGTGTTAAATAAAGTAAGAACACAAAGAGGAAATTTTCACAAGGCACAGCAGTTTGAATAGAGAGGTAAAAAAAGAAAAAACAGCCAGTGAGGAGCCTGAACATTTACTGCCAGGGTGCTTCCAAAGCAGAGTGTAGCCATTATTTGGAGTGGAGAGAGTCTGTGAAGAGTTGACAGGCTGAATTGATTTAAGGTGCTCAGAATGAAACAATTATTTAGCAAAAGAAAAGCGTAAAGATGGGCAAAGGTTTTCTGAAGTCTTGAACAAAAAACGACACAATTTCTTTCCTGAGGTGAAGTAAATGCTTTTTCTCAAACTAATTATCAGTGTTGAAGGGGAGCAGGATGCAGAGTATACAGGATAGCAGGTATCCTAGGTATGAACATTTCCAGTAATTCGTTCTTGTTCAAAGGCTGCACAGTGGCAATTATTCTGAGCAAGTGTTTATTTGGATTTTTCCTCTTTTGTCAGGGAAGGATGAACAGGCAACAATGATTTTACTGGCAGAGGAAGCCATGGTCATAGAAAGGGTGTTTTTGAGCAAAAACATCCAACAGGTTCACCCTGAGTGTCACTGGATCTTCTTTAAATACCCATAGACACATGGTTTAAAATCACGAATATTTTTCTGTTATGAAATTATATGTGTACATCTCTCTGGTCTTCCTAAAAAAAAAAAAAAAAAAAAAAAAAAAAAAAAGAGGTTGAAAGTATTGTGGTTGTGGAGAAGCAATAAAAAGCACAAATCCTGAAAGCACTTAAACCAGGAGGGATATTTGAAGAATGATAAATACATTTTATATCTTCTAACACTGAGGCTGTTTGAACCCTTGCATTATATTTCTGGAGAGCCTGATCCTGTCTGTATGCATTAAACATGCTCTGATGGGATCAATGCACATGTCTACAATCCAGGAGGATTTAAACCAACAAATTTCTGGATCCCTTCGGTAGTCAGGGCATGCTCTGATGAGGTCTAGAGAAGCTGCTGCTTCTGTGGCTGTGCCTAGGGAGTTTCACCCAAGGCGATAACTTCTGAGGTCATAAACCGCCACAGAAACAGGATTAAATTCCCATAAGATTAAGAGTTTTCTGGATTTTAACTTTCAATTGGAGGATTTCATGCCCAGATTAATCCCCTTTTGGATCCATCCCAAGATCCCCAGTATGAAATCGAGCAAAATTCCCCTTTCAGGAGTTTTTGGCTGCTAACTGCAGCCGTCCTTGAAGGCCTGTCATTCTTTCCCTCCGTTCTGAGAATGGTTTAGGTAAAGCAAGCTCTTCTTCTACTTCTTCCCCTTTCATTTCTCTCTTCCTTTTTTCACTTTTTTTTTTTTTTTTTTTTTTTTTTTTTTCTGGAAGGGAATGGACTAGTGAATCCAGGTGAATTGTTTAGCGTGCTTCATTGTATAGTTGTCTTCCCAGTTCAAGTGACTAGACGCTGAGAACAATTTTCAATATTGCAATTTGTTTAGGTTTTTTTTTTTTTTTCTTGTTAAGTCTGTCTGGTAATACTCCAGTTACCAATTCTTTACCTTTATTGAGCAGTTTTAAAGACTTTTTTTTCATTCTGAAGTCTATCTTAAGCCTCTTGAGAGCATTGGAACAGAACTGGGAGTCAATATATTTTCTCTTTCCACATCCAGTGCCTGTGTTTCCTCTGAGAGCAGGTCAGAATGAGTGTCTCCAGCTGGCTTAATGCTGCAGAGGATTTTTCACCATGTGCTGTGATTGACAGTATATTTCAGCCCAGTTTATGCGGACAAAGCCAGTGAGCAAGAAGCAATAGGCCAAGGTTCCTCTGAGGTTTCAAAGCCGAGCTTTTCCCACTTAAATGTCAGTCGACTGCATTGAAAGCCCTGACAGAAGGAAATTGAGTCTTTTCTACCTGTTTAATATTTTTGCAGCTGTGGAATGTGCTCGGTGCCGCGCTGGGGAACGGTGTGTGTCCAGAATGAGCGCGGCGATGCGAGGCTCTGGGCACCCTGGGGCTTGCTCTGCAGCACTTTCAAAGACCCACCTTGGGAACAGGGGGAGTTTCTTGATCCATCTGCGTTTCTCCTAAACGAGGGTCTCACAGGCAGCCTGTCTGCTCCCTGCAGGCTGCCCATGGGCAACCTGTGCTGGCTCTTCTGATGCCTTCAGACTGCATGGTGCACACAGAGCCCTGTATATACAGGTCCTCCTTATATCCACTTGGGATATGATAACCCCATTTATGAGTTCTCTCAGCTGATGCTGAGTTGGGCAGAAAGAAGTATCATCAAGACTGTCCTGGCACTGAGGAATGAGTAGGGGGGGATCTGCTCATGTGTTAGGACTGTGGGGTTCGAATTTTATGACTGCAAGTCTGCATTCCTTGTTCTCACCAGAGATCTCCTTTCAAGGTGATTCTCTGGAAAATCAAGGATATTAATGTGAATAAGGTGCTGGAAAGAAAACAGACTTTGAAGAGTGACCTGCTTGTCTCTAAAGGTGGTGAAATAACCAGAAGTGTTTCTACTGTAAAAATATACATTGAAGTAGGGTTGCTGTGATGAAAATTCATATCTCATCTGGTTGTTTATAAGCTAAATGCTGCAGATGACTCACTGTTGGGTGAAGTTCATATTGCAGATATAACTTGCTGAGCAAATAATGTTATTAGTTGTTTGCAGGTAGTTTTCATAGTTAATCTCCTTATGATATATTATTTGCATTTGTCATCAAGATAAATGTGCAGCTTGCCAAACTGCAAACAATGATTCTACCCCCACTGGTTTAATCATGCCAGTGGCTTCAATTAGCTCAACTCTCACTTACATCTGTCTTAGTAAGAGGAGAACTATACCTAACAAGTCATTTTTTTTCTCTGTGTGTCAAAATAGCAATATTGTGGTGAAGACCCGATCTCAATGACTACAGCAGAGCTATGAAAAATACTATCTAATCAAGATATTAATTAAAACTTAAACTTGTAATATCATCTTAATGGGAACATGTTGCAAAATTAGATTGGATTTTTCCCCCTTTTAAATTAACACAGTCGATTAACAGGTGTTCTCCATATGTAATTATTTTCAGTGCAATGAAAAGCAGTGTTAAATATTAAACCTGTATATAGATAGATTACTGCCTGGCTCTGGGAGAGGATGGAGACAGAGAGGAATGGAAGGTGTGGACCAGAATGCCCTGGCTAAGTTCCAATTTGCTAATCACAACCTACTAGTGAAAGTGGCCTTCTAGTTTCAATTGTTTGTTGTGTTCTCTCCGTATTTTCATACGGAGGTTGAACTGCAACATAAAATCAAAAAGCTGCTTTCYCCATCCAAGTCTATATTTGAAACAAATCTAAATAGTAGATCTATTTCTTGAATGCATGTATGTATGCATATATGCATGTTTTCTTTAAGGGGTACCTACAAATTGAATATTCTGATGGGTAAAAGGTTACTTTTGCTTTTCTGGTGGAACATTCCTGAAATAAAACTGCTACATTAATTTTCTTGAAATATATAGATGCGTATTTTCTAGTTTTCTAGTTGAACAACTGAAGATTAATTCAGTTAAATACCCAAATTAATTTGAATGTTTTGAGAAGCTGTTCTCTACCTAGTGCTAAGCTTCAGAGTCAGTCCCGATGGGCTGATGACAACAGAGATTAAGACAGGGATATCTGGGCCTGCAAGTGAGAAGTAGAATAAAAGACAAAGCTGTGTTATTCCAAACCAAAACAAGCATTTTGTTGTCTTGGTATTCAACAAGTAGGTCTTCAAGTGGCTGTGATTACCCAGATGTAGAGGTTATCAGTGTGACTTGACTATGGGATTTATGTCGCATAATGTTGAAGGGATGGATGCACTCTTTCAAGTAAAGAAAGGAGTTCAGGACTAACTCTTTTCATCCACTTGTAAACAGACTACTCAATATATAAGTAAATTAATTTGAAGTATATAAGTAAGTGAATGAAATTCATTCAAATTTCAAAGCCTGCAAAAATCACTGGAAGACTCTCCATGAACTTCAGTGAGCTTTAGTTATGAGTGAAAACAATGAATTTTGCAGGAATAAGAACTTTTGGGAAGCCTTTACAAGTGAATACTTAATCATGTGMATAGATTGCACTTGCAAAGAAACCTTCTCCCAAGATTTCATTTTAGTTTGAAAATAGACTCCTTGAATAAGATTTAACTCCATTTAAATATGCATGTATAGAGAAAAAGRTTGTTTTAAGAGTCTTCATTCCGCCATTGAGCATAACTTCTTAAACATGCATTTTTTTCCCTCTTTCTGATTTCTCAGTGTTTTTCATCACCTTTAGCCAGACATTAGATTTCCTGAGCCATCCAGATCCCTGTCTTGACAGGTTATTAATTATCACAGCTGGAGGTGAGGTGTTGTGGCTGTTCCTTGCTGTTTGTCACTTGACAGAAAAACTGGATGAAAGCTAGGCTTTTGCAAGAAAATAGGAATAAACTCCAACATTTGTATACAGTGCACATTGGCTGAACAGCTGCTGGGTTGTTTTTCAGACCATCTTCTATGTTTCTTACCCTTTTTTTCCCATGAAGTTCTCTTTTTTGAACTCATATATTTTAAAATAAACAATAAACATGATAGCAGCCAAATACAGAAGTTGGCAAAATATTGCTGAAAATCTCTTGCCTTGTTCAGCAATATTTCAGAAATCAGCAGGRCAAGGCTGAAGTGGATCAATGATAAAAAAATACATTGAGACAAGGAGCAGAGTCCTTCCAGACCCCTGCCAACAACAATCCTGCTCACCAGGAATCATTGGGGAATCCTAAATCCCCCAAGTTAAGCTGTTGCTGCAAATCTCTCATCTGGGTGCGATTCATTTGTTTCTAGGTGATGGAATCACTGTTGATTTTGTGAATGTTTGACGTGGTGAATGTGACTGGTGGATATGACTGACCATGGTGAATGCTAAAGGGGATGTTTGCAGGAGGATAATAGCGTGGACTGGCAGAAAGATTTCTGGTAGCATCTTCAGCACATGCTGAGAACGTAAAGTGTTCCCAGGTATTGTATGTGCCGCTAGGAAATTCAGCACAGGACTGTCGTGCCAAAGGGCAGTCTGGCATCAGGAGCAGGAAGGCACAGGAGACGAGCAGGGGCAGCCCTAGCAGGCAAGAGCTTACAGAAATTGTCCTTTTAATAGCTTCCCGGAGGGAATTGCTGGGACTCATCTTGAACCCCAGGGGCAGCACAGGGAGAGATTTCAAGCATCTTGGGCAGACGATCTCATGTCCGGACATGTCCTGAGAAGGTGAAACCTCTTTTTTCCTCCTAGTGCTGCTCAGGTTAGGCTGCTGGCTGCGAGGGAGTGAAGAGCAGAGCCAGGAGAGGGCAGTGCGGGACTCGCACATCAGCGGATCAGGCTGCTGGGATGCTGATGCCAGGAACGTTATGGGAGGAGGAGAAATTGTTTTCATCACACGATTAGTTCACTTAATTAATGGCAGTTTCTTACTCCAGATGTACGTTCCTTATATTTTTGTATTTGGTCGCTCTGTCTCATGGGAAGCACTAGATGTTGCCAAGGTAAGTTGTGAAACAGCACTGCCTCACCGTCCCAGGTTCATTTCTCTTTCTGGTTGGAATGAGATCTTGGAGGAGGGAAGGGGATCACAGGATGTTAGGCATATTGCTGAAATGGAAAGACTTTTATCAGCTGAGGAGTATCTTGTGGTGCTTCTTGAAGGTGTGTGAGCTCTGTCGCTTTTTCACTTTCTGTGGAAGTTTTGCTGTGCTTGGCTCCCTCAGCTAGGAATCCATCACCCATAATGTACTTGCAATGTGCTCCAGGCTTTCCCATTTGTTTTGTCCCAGAGGACCCCAGCAGCCTTGGCTGCTCTCAGATGTAGTATCTAAGTCAGCTGAGATCTGATCCTTTCATTGCTGTGCAACCACCGAAATCATCAGCAAAGGAAGGTAAGGAGCAAGCTAAAAGCTAAGCTACACTTAAATTATGGCAGAGACAGGCTGCATATTCTGACTTATTGGAGATATTGAACTAGAGTGATCTACCCTGTCCAGGACAAATACATAGATCATCTGATTCCACCTGGGAAGACATGCTTCAGCTTACAGGGAATGATGTCTAAGCCTCAGCGAGAGCCATGAGGAGTATCTGGCCCTCTGTGCTGGAGAGAGGATGTTTTATACCCAGCTGACTGAAAGGCTTAGGGCTCCAGCCTATAAAAAGACTTCTGGCAGTACTTGCCATTTCTCTCTTCTGCTCTTGTTTTCAGATACACTTGTTTCCTGTCTGATCTTCTCATGCAAAGTGTGCAGCATTGTAGTTTCTCCTCCCTGGAACCAGAGTCCTGCTCAGCTCCTGCCTCCCATCCATTTCACTGCACCTTGGGCTGCATCCCAGAGGCWCCCAGGGCACAGAAGTGCCACTTTCCTTCTCTCAGACCAATCACCACTATGAGCATCACCACCATAGCCCTGGGGATGCACCTCAGCTACATGACTATCACTTATCACACTTCATGAAGCTTAAAATTCAGAGCTCAAATAATTGGAAGGGCTGTAAGAGCCAAATTTCCCACGTGCAGCTRTAGTGGCTGTTCCTTTGGTACCAAGTCCTCAAATTCCATTCCCCTCTTGCCTGGCTAGGTCACATATTGGAGATAGATTTTCTTGAGAAACAAATATAGGGAGGAAAAGGAGTAGGGATTAGCAAGTGAAAATAGTGAAGAACAAGTTCAAAGCAAGCAAAGGTGTGAGTGTGATTCTTCACACAAGGGATAACTAAGTTGTGGAACTCCCCGCTGACAGATACTATAGAAATCATTCCTTTATCTAACATCAAACAGACTGGACAGATCCTTGACATGGAAACTCATAACTCCTTTACCACTGCAAACGCTGTATTTTAGAAACAGCATGCAGTTTGGGAGGTGAAATTTTGCACATTTTCCATTTATCAGCCACTGAAAGGCTACTAACATCTGAGCAAAACAGAATAAAAAAAGTTGCCAGCTAGATGAATGTGCATTACTTTATGTTACATTGCCAAAACCTGTTAATACTACGTAGTTGTGCTGCATATTTTCATCAACATTCAGAGAAAGTTTATTTGCAAATTCATCTTGAGGACAACTTAGAGAAGATGCTCAATGGTGATCTTTTCTCAATTCACTTTCCCTCTGCAGACATTTTAGAGTCAAAGGAAGCCTGAAGCGATGCTATTTAATGATCTCAGATTTTGCAAACTAAACAGGGTCAAGACTGGAACATATTTGATTGGAGAAACCTTCCAGGCAAATCCAGCAACCCTCAGGAGGTGACATGAGAATTTCAGGACTGAACCAATGTCACTGGGTATGGGTATTGCTGATCTGCTGCTTTTTTACAAAGAAGGAAGAACTGACCTAGGTAACACACTCGCTTACATATATGGATATTCACTGATATATTTGTAATGGGAACTCACGCTACCTAATGGGAAAGCTTTCAGGCTTCTCTTAGGTCATTAGTCAGAAAGTTTCCATCTAACCCAGCAAGGGGACCAGATTATTTAAATGTTAATATGGAAAGAAGTGAACGTAAAGGAGCTATTCACAGTCAGTAAGGGAACTGTTCACAGCCAGTGCATTCTATTTGCTTGAAACCGCTTCAGGGTTTGAAGTGAAATTATCCCCACACATATCTAGAGTGTAAATAGCTGGGATAGAAAAATGGCAGAATATTTCTTATGCCAGTGATGAACCCTTTCAAAGGAAAGGACTTATCAGAGACCTTATCAATATTCTGACTCATGCTTCTTCAAGAGATGGAGTGTCATTTGGGGGTTGTTGAATTGTTGCTATTTTGAACACTTCAAAAGAAGGAAAGCTGAAATCTGAGCAGTCATAGGCTGATTACACTAGTTCCTCCTGAAATGTTAAGTATATATAATAATGCCTTTTCCTTATGGAGCCTAAACTGATAATAGYCTTGCTGTTAAAATGCTGCCATACTGTGCAGAGGAAGCAGCAGATGCTTTCTGCTYGGTGATGTAATTTTTGTCAGATTGGTTTCTATAAAGGTGAGGGTCTTTTCAAAGTGTTACATTCAGGAGGCACTGTCCCTAGTTTGAATATTTTCTATAGATGAAAAAATGTCAATACCGTTTGGGATCCAAGCACAGAAAGATGCTTGTATAATGAAGAATAAAATTTCCCCTCCATGTTCCCTTGCTCATCTGGTTATCTTTGAAGGAAACACTATTGCCAATCTCCATCTCACACAAGAGAAAGTCAGTCGGGGTTCTACTGCTTTCTTCTCACCTCCCATAGTTACCTCTGACATGGAAGGGGACATTACCTATTACTCTTTGCCAGTGTGTGTTCAACACTTGGCTTCTTCCATGAATCTATTTTCTCTTCCAGTTTGTTGGCATGCCCACTGCTTAGTTTATCCTTTATTTTATTTCTACAAGGAAAGGCTTCCTAAATGCGTATGAATGTGTAAAGTGGATACAAGACTTCCGTTTTGCAATCAGTCCTTGCTGATATGCCTCAAATGCTGTGAAAGTTCTGAAAGTTCTGTGGAGTTGGCTTGATATGAAAGACATAACGCAAATTAACCCGGTTGGTATGGCAAGTTTTGGAGATTATTGAGCAGGAGCATATTTTAGTGAATTGCATTTACCGCTTTATATTGCCTTGCATGAGTAAAATATGCCTGTGATAATTCATTAAGAAAAGAATACTCTGGGTAAATGTTTGAAATTTTCTTGCTCTGCTCATGTAGCAAAATTGAAAAGCTGTCCTTCACAGTCAACCCTTTTTTTTCCACAAAAATTGGATTTCCTCCAACAAAATAGCAAGATTTTCTGTGAAAATATTAATGAAAATATTCTTAATATATAAAAGGAACACTCAGTACTATATTATATGAGAATTAACACTTGTTCACATGATTAAAATCTGTGATCTCTGTTCTCAATGCACAATTTTAATTTTAAAGAAGGCCTTCAAGATTGAGCCCTACAATGCAAGTGCATGGGCAGAGCCAAGGTTACTGAAGCACTCCTTACTGCCATGCTTCCATTTTTTTCTTTCACTTTGCACTTCAGAGCTAGAACTGAAATGTCCTCATCCCCCAGAACTTCTTGTCTTCCCCCTGCAAAAGAGAGAGGAAGGTAGATGTTTCATATCTTCCAGAGTATGCCATGCTGGGGATCACAACCATAAGGAATCCATATGGAGAAGATGTTATGGAAATCCAAGTCCGCCTTGTTYTCTCATTTTTTAAAAATGGTAGCAATGGGTTTGTTATGAATTTCATGACTGTCCTTCCATGCTATTTCACCAGATATGCAAGTTCATTAGTGCATCAATAATTTATTTCACCATTCCTAGTGATAAAATCCCTTGCTGACATGTTGATGAAACTCTGCTCAGCTGGAGAGTCTAATTAAGTGCACAGCAGTTTATAAAGCTGGCTAAATTCAGATACAAGCCATGCCAAAGCAGAGAAGTCTATAACAAGCACAGAGAGATAGTCAAAAATGAAACTTAAAAAAAAAAAAAGAGATGTTAAGCACATATATTTTATATCTATATGTGTAAATACATATATGTGTATATGAAGAACAAAACTGCAGTCATGTAGTTGTGATCCTGAGCAATGATAAATCCCTTGGAATTTGCTTGGAGGCCCTTCTTTCTGAATCAGTGCGTAACGTTATTATCATATGTGCTTATGGTAATAGTTTCACAACTCCTTTTGACTGAAAAAATAGTGAAATTGCCTATGTCTTGATTAACTGATGAATAATCAAGTATCACGTACTATCTTGTTGCTTCATACAGGCAGACTCCTCTTTAGGACTGAATTACGTAGCTGAGGGTTATAGTTTTGTTTTCTCAGCTATCACAGACCCGAGGTTTTACTGTTGGCCGTATCTATTTCTTTGCTGCCTTGGCCTATATTGTTCGTTTGGGTTATTTGAGGGTGGTGGTGGCGGGGGAGACCCAATGGCCTTCAATTTAACACAGTTTAAATCCAAGATGATCTTGATGTGTGCTTTTTCTTCCACCCTAGACTGTTTCCTCCTCCAGCTCCTTTTTCAGAGCTAATGCCTGTGTAGATAAGTCAGATCTGGGAATGGCTCTACCTGAAAACTAGCTTTGGAAGAAATAATCTGCTTGTTCATGAATCTCTTGGTTGATATGATGGCATAGGCTCCATTGCCTGGAGCAAATGAAGACACAGGAATACATAGCCAGGTGCAGTAAAACAATCTTTGTAAGCAACTGTGTGGATTTAGATTAGACTTCAAGCAATTTCAAGCCATCCTATCACTTACTAGAAATATGTGCAGTACCTAGCACAATTTTATGCTAGTCTTCTATGTACTCTCATAACAAAGAAACAGGAAAGATGAAGTATTCTCTGATAAAAGAGCATAGTTTCAAAAGTCCTTCTGCATCTGAAATTCATATTGATATAGAAATGGCTCACTTTGGTGGTATCTATATTGAGATGTTCTCTGTTAGAAGTAGCTTTCATAGGAGCTAGTCCTTAGAAATGTTTCATGAGGAATAAAAAAGTTGCTCAAGCTGGAGATAACACTGGTTCTTCCCTGAAAATCTTGGTTGTGGATTATTAAAACTCACCTGTCAGTTTTGCAAATCCTCCAGAGATGAGAATTTTTTTTTTTTTTTTACTATTCATTCTTATTAAAATTAATAAGGTTATTTTGATGTACTAAATTTAGTTCTTTTCTGTAAATTCACAGTAGCATTCTGGGAAAATAATTATTTTTAATGCCTTTCAGACACTTCTTTCTAGCAAAATCTAGAGCTAAGAAAAAAGCTCTGTTTTTGTTGCTGTTGAAAAGTGAAGTTTTGTAGTTTTTCTTAGCATAAACCATTTCTAATTCTTGCATTATATTTAGTGTAAGCAAGCTGAAATGWATGATTGGCAATATAATCATTTGGTCATAGCTATTATAGAGCTAAAAAGATTTTACTTTCTTTTTAGTTCTTAATCTTTAAAGTAGGGATACAGTTTTGCTCTCAGAGCAGAGTTATGAAGATTTTCTGGTTAAATCCTTGGATTGTATTTTGTCAGAGATAAGAGCCATGTAATTATTAAATGCCCCAATTATGGACAGATGACATTGTGCTGCATCCTTGGAGTACTGTTCACACTTTTTTACCTGGATTCTGATAATCTGAATGATACAATTTCTTTGAGTATAATGTACCAACCACCAAAGCACAAGGGTTATATTTTGATAGCACAAATACTGATACTCCAGTTCTCAAGCAGTCCTCAAGTGTCTTGCCTCATATATTGTATGTATCTACCATATAATGTTTTGGGGKTTTTTTTTGCTTCTAATACACAATATGCCTTTATCATTTTATAAGGAAAAAAATGACAAAAAAATTCAACCATCTTAAAGTACCCTATTATATTTGTTTTTAATCTCAGAAAAACTTCTCTTGTGTGAGAAAGGATGTTTTTCTTCCTTTCTGTGGCCTAGATTGTGATTTCATGTTACTGCCGATCACCTTTAAAGCCTAGAGCTATTTATGTGATTAAATTTCAGGTGTACTTTAAAAACATTTTTCCAGTGTTGAAGTGTCTAATAAAAGCTCATCACTTATTAATTGGAAACTAGTTTTAGTACGTGCATCCGACCACAGAACATAGCAAAACTGAGTCATTGAAAGTTCTAGTACAAGAAAGGCTGTCTCATTTTTCATAATGATACAATGGCTTCAGGCCACAACACTTCACACTTTCTGGTTGTAACAACCACTCTTAATGAGCACTGTCATTTTGAGTGTGTTGCACTGATTTGATTTCACTTGCTTAGGTTTCTAAGCAAAATACGCATCAGCCCAAGAGCAAGCAGCCTCATCCCTGGTAGAGCAAAACTGGAAAGACTAGTGGTCTAGAAATTGCTAATGCACCTCACATTAAATTTTGTGAATATAAACAGAAACAGTTCTGAAGATGTGTGACTCAGTCTTATCCAGTACTGTCTACTGCATGTTATATTCCAATTTTTGCTCCACAGTTCATGTTCTCCCTTTAGTACATTTCTGCTTTGACCTCATGTATCTTGTTGAATTAGCTCCTTTTTATCTTTTCCTACAGTGAAATGAGGACACCCATCACATGAACGAGGCTGACTTCTTGCTATGACAGCTGGATTTTGTGTTGATGCTTATGTGGTACGTTAGGGGTACCCTATACTCAGACTCTGTAAGATCTTAGGAGTCACTCTGGGAAGATGGTGCCAGATGGAGGCCCTCTGAAGGGTGGCCTTACACATATACCATTCGCTTTCATTGCACACAGAGCATATAGCATACAGTCTACATGGCCACATCGTCTATGAAAACTTGCTGTGGGAATTTTTGGATCAAAAAAACCCTCAAATAGCTAAAGAGAGTATATGTTCCTGAACTAGACTGCTAGTTATTGTTATTCTGTAGCTCAGCGTGATGCTCTGGGTGTGGAATACTAGGAAGTATTCACTTGAATGCTTTCTAGCTTTCAAGTGCTCTTTTAGATGACAGAGTTTTATTTTAGACAAGCTCTTTGTGGTTTGAAGAGATCTCCCTCCATTGCCCCTTCAATTCTAGCCATTGTTGCATTATCATGGCTTTCTGTCCTCCTTGGACTTCCTCTCTCCAAAACTAGGGCACTTTGGCTGTATTTCTGAAAATACTTTTGACTGTCAGAAGTCAAGCCTGTAGGCATTGATCCGACAGGCCTCTAAAAGACATGCTTACGGTACGAATCTTATGATGTTAGTCATTCCAGCCTGTCATTTTGAATGTATTTACTAAGATGCATTGCAAGTTCCATGAATAGCTAAACTTCTCAACTCCAGCATAYAGGAAAATCTTTGTTTGCCCGAGACCCTCAATCCACCTTGCCTGCTATCCTGCATCCTCAAAACCAACACCCCAGTTTTCTTACACCCCATATGAGGTCTGTCACAGCTTTTTTCCACAACTTTCTCCCTCTTCACCTTTCTAAAATCTATCCTTATTCCCTTACTCCCCTCTACTTTTCTTACCCTCTCAGAAGATATTATTGCTTTTGCATTTTGCATGTATTCTAGGACTTCAATGTTATGTCTCTCATCCAGCTTATCAGTTCTCTATTGCTCACCTTGGAAGTCTCCCAGCTTTCTAGTCCTTAGGTCATAGGCTTGGCAAAGTTCATTTGCATTGTACAGCAGGAGAAATGCAAGACACGAAGGCTTTTGCCTCCCTTGGGAGCAGGTTACCACAGACCTGTTGATGGCAGTGTCTTGTTCCTGCTTGAGACAGTGGCTCCAGCTCCTGAAGTTTTCTTTTTGTTTATTTCCATACATATTTCTGTTGGAAATTAATGCCTCTCACACTTCGGTGTACTACAATATGCAGTGAGAGAATAGGTAAGCAAATCACATACTATTTCTGAACCATATCTTGACCATGAATATTATAGTCTATAAAGAGARTTTACCAGTCCAATCTCCAAATTGGAGAAAAAAATCACCAATATTATCTAAGGTTTAAAGAAGAATTTTAATGTATTGTTATCTCTTGAAGACACAAAAGGATTTCTTTCTCTCTCTCTAAATTCTGCCAGAAATACAGCAGGGATGAATCTGTTCCATAAAAACAAAATTACACAAAAGAAAATTAAACTGATAAAAAGAGAGACTACAATATAAATACAAAACAATTGGCAAAAGAGAAAACAACTCCCTCTCCTTATTGCTATGCATGCAGAATSAGTGTCTTATTCATTAAACCTTCACAGCCCTGGGAATCTCAAATGCTAATTTTCTTCATAATGAAAGCGCCCTTTCTAACAGGATGAATATAGTGCTCTGGGTGTGGACAGGAGCTAGCAAGTGTGTCTGGGGAGATGGTAACATACCCTAGTCTGCTGGAGATCGGTGGGCAAGACATCGTTGCTTTATTATTTCTCCTACTTCTTGTGTTCTAGCTTGGCCTACTGACACGGAAAGAACATCTGGTCAAAAATTATCTATTGAAATGAGCTGTGACAGAATTTTGATGCTGCTATGTCATGATTATATTTGGCAGTGAGGTAAAAGATCTTTTTCTGAGGATCAAAGCCTTTTGTCTCAGAGATGAAGTAGTGTCCATATGGAAAGGAGAGCAGTGCTCTCCTTTCTCCCTCCTGGGAAGTGCAGTTGTGTGCTGTGCTGCTGTGCTTCTCCATGAGCCAGCAGACTTCGTGTCCCAGGGGGTGACGTGACCTGCTGGCACCCTCAGGGTACCACTCTCATCTACTTTTCTCTAGATCTGATGATCTGATGAACTACAGGAAATGTTGTCCACACAGGGAGATACTGGCAGAAGAAGTAAGGTAATAGCAATATTTAACTGCAATAATAGGAACTTCTGATGAAAAAAAGAATGTCCTTCATGTTTCTGTGGAAAATATAGAGCTTTTCATGTAACAGACAGAAGGACCTATGAACTGTGATGAAAGGCCTTGCTTCAAGGTCTCGAATATGGGTAAGTACACAGCTGAGTCCAATATGACTGCAATTTCATAGCAGAAATAATTAGCTATAGTGTTTTGTTTGCRGAAGTTTTCCTTAGCTGCTGAGCAATTCTTTTAGCGCCACAGTATTCATACAAACAACACACACAGCTCTCCAGTCCTTTTGAAAAAGTAGGCCATTTAAGCAGGCAAACATCACAGGGTAACCTTAACTATTGGTAAGAAGATGGACCAGAAATTATGTTCATGGCCATACATGCAAGACTCTCTGGTGCTAATAATAATAATAATAAAAGAAGATATCATGCYATTGACAAATAGAAACAATTTTATATCTAATAGGATTCAAGTAATAAAGGCTGAAGGGCTGCAACAGCTGCAAAGAGATTAGATACGTTATGTTTTCTCAGTGTAATAAAACTTGTCAAATAAAGCTGAATAAAATCTTCTTATCTGTGTCTCTGGCTTATTTTTCCTGCAGCCTCTTTCCTTTAGCTGATTGCAAGAATCACCATTTCTCTGGAATGGTTACACACACGACAGTTCAATTAGAGTCAAGTTAGTGAAAGTTATTGCAAGATTTGTTTTTGGTTGGCTTTTTCTTTTTTCCTTTTTTTCTTTTTTTTTCTCTTTTGTTTTCTTTTTTCTTTTTACAAAGGAGAGTTGTAGCATTTGGAAAGTATGATGTAGACCAAAGGAAAATACACACAGCCAATGTGTTACCAGCCTCGCTGGTCCTCACTGGACAACTGGGCTGGCATGTGTATACCTCTAAAGTGCCATTAAATTCTGTGTCTTAGGATTGGAGATCTTCAAAACTCTCCTGGATGCCACCCTGTGCCACATGCTCCAGGTGTCGCTGCTTGAGCAGGGGAGTTGGACTAGATGATGTCTAGAGGTCCCTTCCAACCTCAACCATTCTGTGATTCTGTCACTCTGTAATCAAACATTGCTTGGGAGTTTTAACCCTGAAAACATTTTCTTTTTCTCTTGTAACAGTGAAGATGTCCTAGAGATGTTTATTGCTACATCCTAGCTTGTGTGATTCTGTGAAAAATAAAGCTCCGACAAATAACAAGGTAACCTATCCATATTTCTCCTGTAATGCTCAGCTCTGCCTGGGCCACTCCAGCATGTTCCTCTGTGGGGTTCCCTGTCCTCTCCTGTCTCCTCATGCCTTTTATGTCACCTCTGAGCCTTGCCTAGAGTCCCTTTCCATTCCTCTGCTTCCTCTTCCTGCATTTCTCCCTAGCTGGAAAGGAAAGCCTTGCCTTTCTTGGACTGGTGTGCAAATGTTTGCTGAGAGCTTTAAGATCCGCAGATGGCATTTGCTTTCACAAGTGTGAGTTGTTATTATTGCTGTTAATAAGATGTGACAGGTTGACATTTCACTAACCTTTCCATGAAATCCAAGGCCAAAATTTTGTCTAGGCTGCAAACTAGCTGGATTTGCCATGTGTTCCGTCCTACCATCTAGGCCAGTTATTTTGAACTTGTGTGCGTGTCTGATTTAAATTGTATGAATGTCTAAAGCAGAGAGGTTGTCTTAAATACTGAGTGGGAAGAGCAAATGATGGTGCATGTTAATGCAGTACTGCTGTCGCCTTCAGCACATATTTGAACAAGGCATATTATCTTTCAAGGTAAACTAGTGTAGCTAGTAGGAGAAGCCAAGGGATCAGTCCAAGCTGATGTTGTACATAAAGACATAAACATCATTCATAAATCAATAAGCATTGATTTAGGTAAATGAGAGATTTGCCCTCAGGCGAAAAGAAAAGAAAAGAAAAGAAAAGAAAAGAAAAGAAAAGAAAAGAAAAGAAAAGAAAAGAAAAGAAAAGAAAAGAAAGAAAATAGAATGGTTAATTATTTATTTGTGTATATTCAAAATGTTGCATATCAGTGCAGACACATATCCAATATTATTTAAAATTTAAATTTGTTTGGTGAGAGCCCACAAACCCTCAATTTAACATCTTTCAGATAAATACTTTTACCATATATTTTTTTCCTCCAGAGAGAAAGCCATGGTAATCAATGCAAGATGATAGGATTGTCACAAGCTGGGAAAAAATACCAAAACCCATTGATGGTGATACAATCACTGACAAAATCTACAATATAACTRTATCTGAAATAATTTCTGACTACGGATTTAAATATAACCGTTCTTCAAGATGAGACCAGATGAAAATAACTTTATATAGAATTTAGTTTAATAGTTTAATTAACTCTCAACTGTAATTTCAGGGAAATGTGAAGACACTGGGAAAATGCAGGTGGATTTACACCCTCCATCATCTTGCTGGGAAGTGCAGCATTTATCCCTCAGCTGATCAAAATCCTAGAGGCTGTGAACTGCKTTATCCAGGTGGCTCCTTGACCGTTTCTTGAGTTGATCTACCAAGAAGTCCTTCTTTGGCCTCATTGCAGGTATACCCAGACTAGACTAACAGTGCTGGTGCAGTTGCCTGTCCCAGGTGCAATGAGGGAAAGGTACCTTTTTGTAGGATGACTTTCTGTGGATTTGTGGAGTCCAGAGCAGCTAGACCAAGAGAGGTGGTGGTAAGCATATAGCGCATGACACCTCCATGTCTGATCACAACTGCAAACCGAATGTCCATCATGGCAAGACTTTGGATAGAGGAGGCTGATTCTGAAGCATGCACTGTGTCGTACTCCCCTCCATTCTCCTTTATTTTCATGGAAAAACCTCAGCACACAGCTCTGTAGGGCTTGGAACCGGGAATGGGGAACCCAAGAGGGAGAAATCTCCTAGTGCGCTGAGGATGCAGCCAATATCTTGCTTGGGGCACACTCGTGCCATGGGCAAGACAGGGTTGCTGATGGTCATAGCTCCTGGTCGGGTCAAGGGGTCTGCATGTGCGGGGCTGTAGGCTCTGTCCCCTAACGCCCCTCTGCCCTACTGCTATATTGCTATTCCCACTACTGCTAGAACATACTATTTCTTGGCTTATAAAGGGAGGAAATGTAATGGGAAATAGCCTTTACAGGGTTAAATCAAGCATTACTTCACTGATTTTTAATAAATTTTCAGTCTTTGTCCATGTGAAGTTGTGAGCAATTTCTTGAAATGGCTAGTATTGTACTAGCAGTTGGATAGGTGGTTGGGATGTAACCCCCCCAAAAAAACTCTTTTAGAATATGCACCTCCCTTGCAACTGGTTGCTCCTAATGGCTTATGAAAAAGTAAAGGCAAGGAAAAAGCTCAATTAAATCCTTCCTTTTCCTAGTCTGGCCAGAGGGCTTTTTTAAAACTTCCCAGTTGGGCCCAGTTCTCATAGTGTGACAGGAGGTACCTGCAAGGCATACACCTCTCCAGATGCAAAACCTTTTCTGCAAGTAGAGAACAAGCTTTTTCTTTCCAAGAATATGAACAGGAGTCACGAGAGCATAAAAATTGGAGAATGAGATCCCTCTAGTTAAATTTCACCACCTTCCTCTCTGCCTCTATGATTCTGAAAAAAATCCTATGCACAAGCAGGTACTGGCTTTCATACTTGTCAGAAGTTCATATTTTAATATTAGTTTCTTTCTGTTTTGTTTGGGCTCTCCTTCTTTTGCTGGAAAAAGTTTGATGAAAGCTAGCATGACAGAAAATGCACGGATTCAGGCTGTGGATAGTTTGCTGCCACCGAAGTCCTTTGAGCCTTAAAGTTCATCCTTATCGCTGTTATTGAATATAATGTTGTCAGATTACTTTCTGGCATTGGTTTTCAGACATGATTGGCAGATGTAACAAGCAGGTAGGTAAGAAAGTTAACTTGTTGCAGGACAAAGGATGTTCACATTAGAAGATTTCTGAAATGCAGAATGTTACTGAAGGCCAAAACCTGATATTAATGGTAGAGAGGGCTGCAAACAACTCAGTGCACAGAACTTTTATTAAAATTAATTTGTTTATTTAGTTTGCTTACTGTTTTGCTAAGTCAGTACCCGTTTGCTCAAGGTACCCCTTGCACACCAGGAACGCGCAGGRTACTGGAACCAATTAAAAGCATTGATATTCTTGCTTCACATTAAGMCAGGGAAAGAAGTGATAGGAATTGTAAGTTCATTGTGCATGCAGGAACAGTTACTGTTTCCATTCTTTCCATTCTACTTTTAGGTCTGTATTAAAGCAGAAGGTCCTAATACAAGATTTACTCTAAACTCTGCYTTTGATTCCCACTAGCATGATCCAGTGGATCACCAGCCCTTAACTGAATGAGATACTGGTAAATATCAGCAGTGCATCCTTCAGGATTAGTCTGATAAACTCAYGAAGCACACATGATTTATAAACATCTAAGTGTTCATCTGCTATGAGTGCAAAGTCCAAAAAACATATTATAGATGACAACTGTGTGATAATTACACTGCTATCTTATCTACTCTTATTCCAGTGATGAATCTCATTCCCAACGGTTTTTGACTGATCAAAGAGGATTACTCAGATTACTTTCAGGGTGAGCTTTTAGTCTGCATTACCCTCTTTTTCCAGCGTTGCTTCAATCTCTGTCTCTTCCCATTGCAGCTTTAGGAAAACAAAGAAATCTGACTTGCTGCTATTTCACCAGCTCTTCCCAAACACAGTTAAATAGCCACAGTGTTTCTCTACAAATTCATTGTGTTTCAGAGATATATGAAATTGTGTTGGTTATACTGCTAGTTATACTGCAGGTTTCACAGTTCACTACAGTGTTTCACAACTGCACCAGATAAAGAACTAGCAATGTTTTTGATTAACATTACTGGTATTGGCCATCTGTGCTGTGATAAAGGCTGAACTCCACTATGCTGAGTGCAATAGGTGCATCTAATGAGACACCACCTCCACAGTCGGCTGGCAAAAATTTATCTCATCTAACTTTAGCTATCTACAAGATACATGCCTAATTTGACCTTCTTGTCCCAATTTCCTGTATAGTTGTGGAAGATAGAGAGAAAGAGAGAGAGTGATAATGTCCTAGACAGATGCCCTCGACCTCTATCTCATCCTTGGATCAATCGTTTTCAGAATACAATCTCTCTGTGTTGACTCTCATGGAATATGAGGTGACTGATATGCATTAGATGATACCCACATTTTAGATTGCTGATTTCCTTATTTTACTGTGTTTGATATATTCAGATATTCTTTTCTAGGCAAATGGAGAAGAAATGGGTAAGCCATCACCCCATGCTGCATTATGCCAGATACCACAACTATCAGATACCCACATCTATCTTCACTCCATATGCAACCACACTGGATACAAGAACAAGAAATTGGATTCTTACTCTCCTGTCATTCTGTCAAGTAGCAGATTGATAAATCACCACAAATTAGATACTCAACTATAATAAATATATATAATTGGTTCATTATATAATAAACTATAATGAATTGCTTCTTTTGTTTAGGTTTTTCTAATACTTACACACAAATAAATATGTAGTGTCCAATTGTAAATATCATGTTGAAAGCACTGTTGACTTGTCTTTTAATTGAACTGAATATCCTCTAACAGCACTGTACTGTTACCACTGTCTTTTGACCCTGTGGAAATATAATCAGAAAAACAACAATTCTCAGAGGCTTAAGGTGAGATTGTCTTCCTTTTCCCAAGCAGCAGGAGCTGCTCATCTTRTTAATTGATGCTGTTTCTGAAGAAAAAGCCACCCACTTCCATCAGCAAATGCTTAAACTCTTCAATTTTGAATAAAGTTGCCCTGAAGGCACATCCTCTCTTTATTCTCCACTTCTTATACCCCCTACACTGCTCAGTAATTTAACTGCCGTGAGCTTTATAGCCCTTTCGCCCTCCGGCTTTATAGCCGTTCTTCCCTCCTGTCCTTCTCATGCACAGTTATCCTGCTCAGTTGTCCCTCACATGGGCGAAATGAGAAATACAGAGTGGATGTTGCATTCTTTTGGCTGGGGAGATGCTATGATGTGTATCGTGTTGGTTACCTCCATGCTACAGGGCCCAAGCACTTGATATTAAAATTGTTGGCATATTACAGATGATGTTATTTCATACTACTGTAAGTAACCAGGAGGCGGATTAGACTGAAATCTGCAGTCTACCACCAGGAGAGACTCAATAGATTAAATTTGACACCACACTGTGGAATTTAGTTTTGGCCTGCTTCTGAGATGGCCCCTTCCTGCACCGTGTGCTTAGAGACAGCAGCAGTTGTAATGATCCCTATGCCTCTGTTGTGAGGTTTTGTGGTTCGTGTCCCAGAATCTGCTGTGTCATCTCACTGCGAGAGCACAGGGCAGCTCCAATCCTCAAAGAGCTTCTCCTTGCGTTGGGAAGAGCTGTGGCATGGCAGGAAAAGCCAGCCTGCTCCAAACCATTTGAAATCAGGAGCTGCCATTTGCTGGTGAGCTGGTTACTTTTTGTAGTAGAGCATTTGAAGGAAGGATTTGATGGTGAAGCACTTATAGAAAGAACCAAAATATAACTCTTTTCCTAGCTTTTCAGCTTAAAGTCTGATTTAAGGAACTGTAAAGAGGATTAAACCAGAGATGCTTCTCTGGTGTGGAATGATGCAGCTTCTCAGTAACAAATGGAGACAGATCTGTTTCCATCACCTGTGGAATCAGTCAAGCAGCAGGACCATGGAAAAACAGAATGGGTAAATCTTTCTGATGTAGTTATATATTTTATGAAAAAATTAACAGCTTTTTTTAAAAAAAAAAACGTATTTTTCCTGTAAACACGCCTCTGCACACCTAATCTCTGTTTATAAAGGGTAGATTCCTTCCAAGTATTTACGATGTTTGTTGAACACATGATAAACACAGGTTAGAAGACACTGAGACTTCAACATTGCATGTGTTCTTTTCCTTCCTCACTGCTCCTTCTTGTTTTGTTTGTTTTGGATTCTTTGACCTTCTAGTTTCTATGCTCCCTGACCCAGAACATCAAGAAACAAATCAAATCTCCACAGGGGAAAGGTGCTTGTTTTAAAACTTCCTTTGTTTTTTTAATGCAACAGCAGCACAAAGTCAAAGCATTTTTGACACAAATAACCTTAGTCTTTAACCTGCAGCATTGCTTTATGTAATATTCAGTAGTCTGGCTAATACATCAGGGAAAAAAACATTCCTAGATTTTTCTTCTTTGGGGTAAATAAGAAAACACTTGTCAAAGAAAAGAATTTTAATGTCAAAGTTATGTGTTTTTTTCCCCGCTTCGTCTCTTCTAGTTCATATGCTTTAGGAGGATGCTTGGTTCTAGGTTTTGGAGCATAAATGCACAGTATTCTGAAGTTATTTTTATTTGTAAAAAACGAGTATCAGTATCTGGAAAAGGGTGTCTAGGGGACTATATTTACAAAATGCATAAGTCATGTTGATCTCCAGAATATGTATTAATGAGCATCACGTTTTTGGCATCTGCTGTAGTAACTGCATCATGGCAAGCTAAAGTTGCTCTTGAAGCACCTTGGAGACGTGTCTGAGCAGAGATATGGTGGGGCCCAGCTCAGTGCAGGAGCTGTCCTGACTGCAGACCCTGCCTGCCTCTAACAAATTCTCTATATCACCTTGGGCATGTTATTCAGGAATGGCCCAGACCCAAAGAATTTCATAGGTTCATAAGTCTGGAGAGGGACTGTCTCGATCACTCAGTGTTTTCTGCTGCTACCAGATTTTCCTAATCATTTTTTTTTAAGTTAAGCTATGTCTTTAACAAAAATTGCATAAATCTGTCAACTTTAACATGCCCAGTCCTTGGTGGTCATTCCCATGGTTAATTACTATTCCTGTTAAAGGAACTGCAGTGTTCTTGAGAAAGGACTATATTTGGAGTTTACATATTCTCTTTACTGTGTAATTGCATAAATAATACAACAGAGGAAACCAAATTTAATTTCTGAATCATTATTGCATGTACCTCACCAGTGCAGAAGTATCGGACGTGAGAGAGCCCAGATCTCACTGCAGTTTAATTGGATTTTCTGTTTATTAGATGGAGGCAGTTCAATTTTATTGGGCCTGGGTGATAACTCACAGTGGAGCTGTGCTGAATGGGACATACTTGGGTATCACACGTGGGTAGTTTGGAGCATCTCTGTCCTGGGAACCTGGGTACCATTTCATGTTTTCTGTTAGTTCAGGTAATGCTCACAAGCCAGGACTCTGGGCTAAAGATCTAAAACCTAAAAATCCTACATCAGCTTGGATTCAAATGAGATGTAGTTTGCAAGCCCCAGTGATCCATTAAAGCAGCTTTCACAAAGATAGTCTTATTAAGCCTGAATTAATCTACGCAAAATTTAGTCTTTTAAGACAGGGTTAATTAATTCCTTAATTCCTTCCATAGTCAGTAGAAGGAGAAGTGTATCTAATAGTTTGTCTAATATTTCTTCTTCTTCTTTTTTTTTTTTTTTTCTTTCTCCAGATGGCTAATTGTTGGCCAGGGATTTTCTTTCTGCATTTTCATTGTGATCCGCATTGGATGTATTTTGCTTTTGTGACAGCTGTTGTCTGAAAGTAGAAGATCTGGATGAATCCAGGCTCGTGAGTAACTGCTGCAGCCAGTGGAGCTACGTCTGTGCTTGCACATGCGTGGGAAGAGAAAGAGGTTCCCTCTGTTGTATTTAGAGAAGCAACCTGGGTATCACTTAGCATCCAGTATTTGTCTCGCTGAAGGTCCCTGTTGCAGCTGATGAAAAGTGCACTCTAGTTAAATCTTGTTACACTTTTGTTATATAGATCAGGACCATTTAGATTCAAAACAGCTCTGTTAGTTAAAGGGAGAGGGCAGAGGAGAAGAGAAAACTTAGTAGTGCGTGAAATGACATTTCAATGAGAAGCTTACCATTCAGCTGACAGCTGAAATCTAAATTTCAGGAAGATGGTGTGTGCAGAGTCACATGGACAGACCTTATGTAGTGCATGGGCTTGAGTCTCTGAGCGATGAAGTGATGTGGACATTTCAAAGTGACAGTTTGGGAGACATTGGAGCCAAGCAGTGTGGGGGAATGGCCAGAGTAGGTGAATTTCCATGGGATGCTGCCATACTTCATTGTRTGATATGAAGGCTTTTGAATGCATTCATGTAAAGTAAATATATAAATAAATAAATGCATCACTGTCACCAAGGGCTTTTTCTAATATTTATCAGAGGGATGTACTGTGCATTCCTTTTGAATAGCAGTGCTTTTCACCACTGACATATTCTTGTGGGAGAATCTCAAAATCTTAAAGGAGAATTTAATAAATTTTTCAGCAGAATTAAAACATGAATGAAATATTACCCTGTTTTTGCTGACTACCTACCTCTGGGAAAGTCAGATAGAGAAAGTTCCAGTGTATCTCTGAAAGTCTTGGCACAGATTTTTATAGCATAAGAATCAAGACACACTATCCCATCACCTCTATTTTAATTAGAAAAGCATTTCTTTGCTGTTGAATTACTGAAATTGCCTTGGCTTTTGTACTGCTTTTCCTGCCATTCTACTGACTCTTAGTATTGATCACTTTATATTGCAGAGAAAGGTAAAGGTCACCATGTTCTTTACCTGGAACATTGTCCAATTTCTAGTTTCAGCTCATATTATTTAAAGAACCTGACCCTGAGCAACTGAAAATTTCTTCCGATTTGTGTTATCCTCATTTGCAACAGTCTTTTTCTTGGTGTTGCCCTTTGACATAAGGATCTCTTGCCTAGGTGAGGAGAAACAGATCAGCTTGGACTAGGCTGTGGAAACTAGAGGGACAGACTATCTGAAATGGGCAGCCAAACAAAGTTGCATCTTCTCTCTCTTTCAATGTCTTGCACTTTGGATGCTTTTCTGACAAATATACACCACATGATAACAGTTATTGAGCTTAAAATTGTAGGTATATGTAATTAAATGTTCTCTCTTGCACAAATGAGAACCTAATACAGCTTCTCATCCTGTTGTCTACCACTGTTTTATAATGTCAGCATAGTGCTATAGTTTGGTCTTTTTATACTCAGTAGCAATTAGATTAAACCAATGTTAGCTGCTCACATGCTTTATATTTTTTGATAAATACATTAGGTATTACTGTATTGTCTAGGGTGCAACACCAAAACTGACACAAACCTGCTCTGCATAGACATGTAAACAGTTAGACAGTGGAGGGTGCTCAAGACTATGCAGCACTGCTTAAAACCTAGCAGTGASAGGAAAGTTAGCCACTGTTAGTGGCTTCACATAGCTCTCCAGCATAACTCTCTACACMAGCTTTTCACAGGCAGTCAGCCTATACTCCTGAGCTTTGCCTGTAGACTTTCTTGTCCCTTGTAAATGCCAAAAAAAAAGAGAAAAAAAAAAAAAAAGTTGGTTTTGTTTTGCACAGTTGTTCCATATAATAGCACTTTTATTTCAAATAAATGTTTCTCAGCCATTCAAGTGTCTTAGGGAATGTGAGTTTTGGATTATTTTTTCCCACTATTTCATTTCTTAACTTTCCAGTGCAGGTTTAACCTCTGACAAGACATTTGAATAGGTCTACCAGCACAGGAAAATTGTGCTGAGGATTTTGTAATTGAAACTGGAGTGTAACACAGAAGAAAGAAAAAGAAGAAGAGGTGAGGCAGTTAAGTTATTCAAGCATAAGGGAAAGGAGAGAAGGTAAAAGATGGGACTTGTASTGAGCATTTTCTGACCAGCCAGATTTTTGTCTTTCCAGGAGAGATAATGAAACAGAAGGGAATATTCAGTGTAAAAGAGAAGAGATCCTTAACCTGTCACTTCACTACTTTGGAAATGATGTGCAAACTCTGGGCAAGTTGTTCTTTCTCTCCTTTGTTTCTTTCTGTGAACTCTTGTTTGTTCTGTATTGGCCCCATGACTTGCAAGCTCTTACAAGAGGTTTTAAAAAGTAGAATTTCCCATAGCATGATTATAATAACTGCTAAATAATTTATCTTACCTGCAAGAAGCCAAGAAATTGTGATGTGAAAATCTCAGATCTACTCTCAGGGGTCTGAGTCCCCTTCTTTAAGACTGTGATAGAACTGGATGTAAGAGTGTGTCAGCTGCTTTCAGTATCAGTATACGGTGGGAAAAAATGAAGTATTCATTTCTGAATTTAGTTTCAAGTGCTTATGAGACTGAAGAAATGATTTAGCTGCACTTGTTTCTGTTTCAGCTTGCACATTATTTCTGTTTAAGGTAAGTCTAGTACTCACATCTTGGTTAAAGTCTATCTCATGTTGTGCTATAAGTTTGTGCAACACACAGAATGACTGGGTCCCAATCCTCTGCTGTCATTGTAATGCTAGTAATAATAATAATAATAAATTATATTAAGAGCAACTCATAGCAAAAATAAAGGTTTTTTTTTTTGTAAACCACAACACTATTTTCCAGGATAGTGATACTAAGCTGAAACTTGACAGATAGAAATCAAAATAGTGCTATTGGTTCTGACAAAGCTGCATCTGTTTACATGACATAATAGGTGAGCTTGCTTAAAAATCTTGTGTACAGCTTTTTCAGCTAAGAATTTTTTTTCTCATTTTTCTCTGAAATAACTGGAAGAAAACTTACTGTCTACCAAGATGAGATCTAAGAAATTAAATTAGATCACAAACCAAATATATTAGACCAACATCTGTGTTCCCAGAAGAGGCTTGCTTATTGGCAATAATATAATTTGACAGCTCTAAGATCAATCATCCCTCAGATTTTTTCTTCTCTTTTGTTCTCTCTGTCTCTCCCTCCTTGAAGGAACTTGGCAAAATTTGTTTATTTGTTTGCTTACTTTTTCTTCTTCAGAATTTCTTGCACTAATAGTTCCAAAAGAAATAGTTTTGCCTCAAGTAGCTCGCATTAATCTGGAACAGAACAAAGAATAAACATTTGGAATAAATAATACATAGTGTATAAGTTTGATACTTGTACTAAAGATGATTGACATACTTCTAGCATTTTTCACCCCAAATCCCAAGGCACTCCATTGAATGAATGGAGAAGATGGGAAAAGATCCTGAGCCAGAGTAAACTACCAAAGTTTTTCTGAGTTTACCCGTGTCTGTTTAGAATGAGTGGTCTGCTTCTTGTCATGCAGCACCCTTATTATTAGCTATAAAATAGGGTGCTTTTCAACATAGGACACAGAAAAGCATCTCCCTGAGATTGTCTTCTATGCTGATGGCTGATATGGTAGATATGAAAAGGGCAAATACTTGGAGCAGTTAGAATGGTGATGGGAAGGTGCAGAGCTCTCTGGGCAGTTTCCACCATGGTGGTTTCCCAGTCATGGTCATGACAGGGCTGCATAAGAGACTCACAGCGAGCAACCAATTTGCACCACAGTGCACCCAAGTGTTGCAAAAAACCCCAAATGCTTTCGATAGGAACAGGCAAATGCATCTTAAAGGATAKTCTGAGTGGTCAGAACTGGGTGGGGAGGAGGCCATGCACTGGGAGAGCCCAGCACCAGTGCTGGAATTGGTCCAGAGAGGTCCTGCACTCTTACTGCCTCAGCTCCTTCACACAGACTGTTTCCCCCCATTGATTTCAGAAGTCATGGGATACAGGATTCAAACCTGGGTCTTTTCAAGTCATCTTTTCTTGGATCTGATATTCTCCAAATTCAAAGTGAAAATCAGAGATAAAGGCAGGAGGGAGCTACAAATTCAAATCTGCCTGTAGAAGAGGAACTGCTGTAGAAGCCAGTGGTGAGAAGTAGCTTTTGAATGTATGTGGTCTGGAGAAGAACCAGGCAAGACAAGCATGACAGGGAATTTTTCAAAGACATACTGTTTGTTAGGCCTTAGKCTTTAACAAGTCATTTGCATCCCTTGTTTCATAAATGCTTCAGTGGCACTATTCACAAAAAGGAGAGAGAATATAAAGATTTGCCTATATAAGCATGGCAGACAGATATGCAATGTGCAGCTGTAAAGCAGTAAGAGGGATTTCCTTTTCCTATTCCTTTTTGCTTTGTATTTTTATGAGTGGCGGCATCAGTTCTGTCCATCAGTACAGATCCTGCTTTTCCTGTAAGGGGCAAATCTTCCAACAAATTTGAACATACTGATGAAGGTGGATATACTTAATCTTCTCCCCGTTTAAAAGTGAACTGATTTTTCATGAAAAATCTACTACATTTTGGTCAAATTATTCCAGTATTTTCTCTTTCTATCTTTTTTTTTTTTTTTTTTTTTTTTTTTTTTTTTTTTTTTTTTGTACTCTTCACCAAACTGAAGCTAAGATACAACTTTCCTAATCAGCTGATGGGTTTGAGATACTTGTCACTCACAATAGTTTTTTTTTTTTCCAGGCAGCTTTTATTGTTGTGCTAGATATGGTGTTTAAACACTTAACTGCCTGCAACATTTCAGAGCTATTGCTGCTTGCATGTAACTTGCAGAGAAACAATGTCAACACAAGCAGGATAGATTGGAGGTTTCTTCCACAGAGGATTTGCATACACTCACACAAACACTTCGTTAGCAAGAAGATAAAACAAAACAACCCCCCAGCACTTCCAGAGATAAGAAAAAAACCAAGACCTGCACATCAGTTCCAGGGAGGTGCAGCCTCTCAGCTCCTCCCCATCTTCTCACCACCACCATCTCTTCTTCCCTCCTCCACAGCTTTTTCATATTCAGCAAAAGAGATAAAATGTTGGCTGTAATTTTCTGTACTTTGAGGTTTAGTTTTGCTTTATTTTCCCCAGTTTTATATTTATTATTGTATTTTTTCTCTTTGCTGATCAATTGACCTAAGATGAATGCTTGTTTTCCAAGCATTTTTTTTTTTCTGCTATTAATTTTATCTGTGGATGCAAATCCATTGATTTAGAGGTTGTAAATCAGAGGAAACAAAGCCCAGGCAAAGAGAGTAAAACCAGTTATGGGACTCCTTCATAAAGCAAACTTTATGGGTTCAAAATTGGTGGAGGAAAACAAGTATTAAAAGAAGTACACATTAGGAGAAAAACAAAATGGGGAAAAGCAAATGATGTGTTAAACTCTATAAGATAAAATAATATCGTATTGCTAGGTCTTAAGTGTAGAGGTAAAATCTTTATTAAATGTGTCACTCATAACAAGTTAAAAAGTTTTTGTAAATTACTCATGGACTGATACAGCCAAGGTAGCAACACCATCTTTTCTGGAAAGATCGTCCATATCTAAAATTGTATTTGTACAGAATACAGGAACTTTCCTGTTTCTTTTGTTTATTTCTTTGTTGTTGTTATTTCTTTTTTGTTTCTTTTTCTTTCCTCCTCCCTCCTCCCCCCACCCCGCATGCCGTAGTGGGGCTGGCTCTTTAAATTGAGCAGGGTAGAAACTTTTTTTTCTTTCTTTTTTTCTTCCCCCTCTCCCCTCCACACTCCATGTCACAGTGACCTGCTGCCTTCAGGCCTCCTCTTCCAGTAAGTACTCTCTTTTTTTGGTTGTTTTGTTTTTTTTGTTTTGTTTTTGTTTTGTTTTATTCTATTCTATTGTATTTTATCCAATTACTCCTTCGAGCTTCCGTGTAAATGTGTGAATGTTTGATTGTGCAACTGCGCTCTTCTTATGCAATAAGAAGATGAACTATTTGATGTATATTAACTTGAAAAAAAATATATACTTTATTAAAGGGAGAAAAAAATTGTTGTTTGTTTGTTCTTTAAGTTTTAAAGAAAGCTAGTATTTAAATGTCATATATAGTATGATTTCTTTAAACAAAACACTGCAATTTGAAGTATGGCTTTAAGGAAATGTATCTTGCACTTAAAAAATAACCTTGCAACATTCTTGACTTGTTTAGTCGTTTGATAGGTATTTTTAGATACATCTACACTTGTTAGATAAGGATTTATACAGATATATTTATGCTTTCAAAGAGTTTCTTTGTCTTTATTTTTAAACTTTGATTGCTTTGAAGATGTTTCCTGGCACTGTCTTTTACGGTTTTTAATTTATAACTGCTCCCCTAAGCTTATATGTAATCCTGTGTTATGAGCAGAATTCAGTTAAACTTCATAGCCTGAAAATTTGAGATCTGGGTGTTTTATATATATATATAAATATATATAAATATATATATATATATATAAAATATATATATATTTTATTTTATTTTATTCTGAGTAGTGGCAAGTGTGGCTGTGAAGGGATCTGACTTTTCTTTCTGGTAAAAATATTTAGAAGTGCTATATGAGCTTCTTGGTGATTAGCAGATTAGATAACTAAATGAGCTAAAAGGCAAATAAATGATCAAATAAAAGAGTCTGTAGTTATAATCTTATAGTGCAGATATATAGCACTTAGTAAACAAGAAARCAATATTATTTGTTTTAAATCCAATGATTTTCAGGTGTGCAATTAGTCTCCACGATTGAGAAAATGYCTATTTATCCAATTCTGTATTTTAAAATAAATTGCACCAAGATTATTTTTCTTCTGAGAATTAACCCCTTTCCTGTGAGCATGATGCTTTCTAACTCTTACTGCTGCCAATGTATTTATTATCACAAATAAAGAAATAGAAATGGAGGGTCTAGACAGAGCTGTTTATGCCAGATGAGCCAGTTTGCCAGTATTTTATGTTTCCTGTATAGCCATATTTCAGAGCCAGTGTGAGTCCTTGTCTAGCATTATATTTTGTGTTTCCATCTGGCAGGGTGTCAGATGTTTACACSTCCGCCCTTTTCTTTGCACTGCTCTCTCCCTGCAAAAATAGGTGAGAATTATGCTGTGATTTATCTAGCTTTTATTTAGATTTACATTGTGAGTAAGTTAGGTAGTTCATTGGGAGGCTGCCTCTTCAGTTTTATCACCTGCATTTCCTTCCAATTTTGTAAACTTAGTATTGTCTGAATACTGATAGAGGGTTGTGGCATTTAATGTACAGAAAACTGTGCTTAAAATGCCATTACCATTGTAACAAACCAATAAACCCTGAAGAATTGAAAGACTGAAATTATACCCATAATTTACACACGTTTTCATTCTCTTTTGTTAATAACAATGGTGATGAAGTGTCATCCTTAACTTTGAATTGCCCAGCATCTGTTGGTTTGTGGCACAGCCCAACCTTAATGTTATTTAAATGTATTTTTGTGCATCAGAATATTAAATCATGCCCTGGGGATTCAATTCAGCAGTATATGGTATATGTGTATATGTATACAGTATATGTGTATATGTATAACAGTATATGTATATATGGTTTGTCATCTGAGGAATACTGACAATTGAAATCAGTTTTTATTATAATAAAAAGGGTGGCACTAATGCAAGAAGAAAACCTCTACAAATCTTCCAAGCCTTCAAATAGTTGCAAATTGCCACTAAATCTAGATTTGCTGTTTTCAGTCACTGCTGTGACTTTATAGGATATTTACAAAGGTTGAAACAATTGCAAATTTGGTAACTCTATTTTAAATGG
>NW_020454092.1:7301184-7332623 GCF_003342845.1 Nothoprocta perdicaria
TTTTTTTTTTTTAAGGATTCAGGGAGGACATTTTTTAAGAGAACTGACATAACTTATTTATGTGACATCATTTTTTGATAAATAGTTTGTGCTGAGACTGTTGAAACTCTTCTGTTTGCAGCTATATGAGTTAAAATCCTTTTTTTTTTTTTTTTTTCTCTCCTTTGAAAAAAAGCAAAAGTTCTTATAACACTCCAGTACTCCAGGACTTAGCCTTTTCACATGCAGTAATGCTTCTTCTAAATGTTTTTTCAGCCTCACTCACCAAAATGGGTAACAAAATCTGGCTTCTTCTCAAGGCAGCTTCTGATTTTGTCAAGGGAAAGAATATGACTTGCTGAGGTTAGGAAATATGAGCAGCCACACTCTTTCTCCACATCCTCTGTATTTATTCATGTCTCTTCCTCCTAATTTTTCATCTTTCATACATGGCCTGGAGCAGAATCTCATCTATTTACACTAATAGGAAAAATATTGAAAAATAGTAGATCCTTTCCAAGCTCCATTAGCTAAGGAATATGATGCATGTTGATGAAAGKTGCTGACAGCCTCTCATAATTCAGATCTGGAGAATGTTTCCCCAGTCGACGTCAGCCCCATTGCTCCTAATCCATGCTTAAAGCAACTGCTAAAGAAGGACAAGTTAGTGGACACATCCCTGACCAGGCTAGACATCTACATGTAAGTTGATTGCACACCACCTCCTTCTCTTGCACTGAAGTTCCTGTGTGAGTAGTTCCTGTGACTTTGCAGAGAAAGCCCACTAGGACCCCTAGAAATTGCAACTGCATTGTGATGAGTGTATTAGTGAAACAGGTTACAATTTTAAAAAAATCAAACTCCATTTCTTTTTACCATCAATTAGATCTGTAATTGTTGCACCTCGGTAACTATTTTGCTTGATATCCAAAGCCTGTCATTTTTCTACTTTAATTGACTAGTAGGATTTTTGGTATTATTTTCACAGTTGTCATTATACAAAGTTTTAAGATGCTAGTTGAAAATCTAAAGAACATTTTTGTTTTTAAAGAGTTAGTAATAATCACATTCCACTGTTAAATGGGTTCACTGAAAGAAAAGAAATTGCCAGACCTATTGTCTATAAGGAAATATAGTCAGTGTTGACTCTGAGAACCTGGATCTTAATTTGGGCCACTGCATTTACAGGAGTTTAGCAATTATGCAATAAATCAAGGTAGTAAATCAGGATAAAATAAGCCCTTCCTTCAGGAATGAGTTGTACGATGACCTTGAGCTCACTGATTGAGCTCAGTGATGACCAAGCACTCACTGATTATCTTTACTTCTGTTGTATTTTGTTGAGGGGCATTAGAGGGGCATATATTTGTAATAGTTACCTTTCTGCAGAGTGATTGCTCTCCAAGATCAAGCAGAGAAAATTATTCTGCAGACTTCCACTTCTGGTTCATTAAAATAATTTGCTTACAGAGGAGAGGCTGCTTGATTCTTTCATAATTTCTTTATGTATAATTTGATCAATTGATGGATTGTTTATTTCAGATATCGTCCATTTATTCTTCATTAAGCAAATACCTTGAGGCTTCAGTCAGTTTTGAGTCTTGGAGAGATACAATTGCTCCTTTTGAAAAAGCTGTAAAGTGTTTGTGACTCTGATCCCCTTGAAAGCCTATCAGTAGAACTCTTGCATCTGGTTCACACAAAAACTATGATTCACCTCTGGGTTTCTCCTGTGTGGCAAGGGCAGGCTGAATGAGTCATATTCTAGCTTGGTTTATGAAGTTTTCCAAAGAATTTCAATTTTACAATAGCTTTACTTGGGTCTCAATATGATCTCTTATGATGTTTTATTCTACTAGTTTTAAGACCACACTGCATAGGCCAAGAAACACTGTGTCAGTTATTTCGTTGTTAGATGCTGTGAACCTGCTGAGAAGTTGCAGAACAGATCTTTTTACTAACTTTCCTTTGTGCCTATCTTTGAGGGAGGCCTGTAAAGTAGACAACCTCAATGCTATCCACGGAAGCTTCTATGACTGGAATCATCTTTCTATTACATTTTGTCTGAAATTGTCACTAYGTGAACTTCTGTTTTACTACAAGTATTCACATCATCAAAAACTAGGAGCATCACTCTCAGAACAAGTAAGAGTYAGTGTTGGTTTGTTAGTTTAACATCCTCTTTCCAATGGTATATATTGGAACATTACCACATTGGGCCTACTTTACCCCAAACTCCTGCCCTTGATGTTCCCATTGAGGAGGTGTACAGAACAGGAGGGACTGCTGGTGTTAGCTGGGAACTTTTCTGATGTTTTTAATTGGCTCTGGACCCAGTGTTTCAGGTGGGGAATATACACCACATCCTTGTTTTAAAYACCCGATCTGGGTGTACATGTAGCATAAATTTGCTTGACGTGCAGTTTCAGAGCATTGCCATGGGGATACATGGGGATATTCTGTGTATGGAGCATTTGGATGAGCTTGTTTGGTAGCACAATAGTTTGGGAAGAGCCGAGTTTTCCACTGTGTCGGATGATCTGCAGTCTTTCTTTGGAGGAAGCAGAGCTCAGGTAATGGGTGGCATCCAGCATCAGCTCTGTAGTTCCCTGTGTGTTGGCTSTCTGTGAGCACGCAGTCCGTGAGCGAGATTTATGTGCAACAAGGAAATGGAGCTCTGTGCAGTAATTTGTGCAGTAATTCATGCAGTATGGTACTTTATTATTTTATTACTTATTAGTATCTGTTTTGAAAGACCTCTAAAAGATTATAATTTTCAGTAACTGATATTTGAAAACAGCAATGTCTTGACTAATTTAATTGAAAACCAAGTTGATGATGAATAAAAAAAATATTGGTATACAAAAATCTGGTTCAGTTGCAGATAAATGCAACTATTTCTTTTTTAAAAATATGTTTTTATTTTTCTTGAATTTTCACATTTCACTGGCAAAGAGAGTTTAAAAAAGAAAAACAAAATTAAAAAAAACCTACTTGAAAGCACAAATGCTTACCCTGTTCTTCAAAAGAACATCCTTTTACTGCAAGCCTTCATGGTTACCATAGATGAAGACTGAGATATGCTTGCTTGATATCCGAGAAATTTATATTCCAAGAAAGGAATCAAAATACTAAAGACAGCAGGAGAGAGTCAAGTATTTTCAATTGTTAAAAATGCATAGCCATCATGAGTGGACACTCTGCCTTTAAAAGGAAATGGAATTATGCATCTAATTTCATATATACTTCATAAAAATATGATGGTTAATATTTACAAGTAAATATATTTTCATTCTTATACTCTTATTCTTTTCTTAGAGTTCAGGTCCTGCTTAAACAAGATATTAACCATTTAAAAACTAAAAGCTTTCTTTTTTCAAGAAGCCAAATTTGGAAGCAGGATGATGCTAGTAATGTCTTGTCTAGCATTAATAAGTTTGAGGAAATAATATTGTTTTCATTGACATTCAGTTTTGGCCGGCATCTTTACTACTGCTAAATTTGATCTGTGGTTCAATGAATACTTTGTGGGTTTTTTTTTCCCTATAACTTCTATTTGAATTATACAATAGATTTTAGAAAGCTTTTAGCCTTGATTCCRTGGTCAAGGACAATGAAGAATTTGCCACCTTTCTTAGTAGTATCTCTTAATGGCTAATCAGTTTGCTATTAACTGTGTACTTTATAATTTTACTGTGATTTARTCTGTAGTTTCCAGACATTGGTCCTCACTATCTAAAAGCTCAAACTAGAGATACCTGTCAGCTTGGGATGTTGCATGATAGCATTATCTTCATTAAATGATATTGAGAGACTTTCATTTTCTGCTGCTTTTGCTTGTCCTCAGATCACTCTCATAGCTCTTCTGTGGATTTTTTCCAGCTTTGAGGACTCAGTTGCTGACCATCCAGGCTGATATAATAGGCCATGATAACTCTGGACAGGAGTTAAAAGCGCTCCCTCCCTTCCCCAGCATATTTGTGTGAGGTTTGTGCCAGCCCCTTCTCCTGCATCACAGTGTGGGTCCGTTTTTGTGACCAAACCTTGCTCAGGCACCTGGCCMCTTCTGTGGTTTTGTGGTTCTGTGGTTTTACTTTGGGATTCACCCAGGTGCTTTATCAGGAGAAAATACACATTTAAGCGAGCAAAAGAGTTGTGAAGAGAGCTCCTTTCTCCCCAAGTGTAAAATGGGGATGAGTGGRACTGCTGAAATACATGGATTTCTGCATAAGTAATAAATTATCCTAATGCTTTGCAAGTCTCTCTCTCTCTCTCCCTAAGCCTCCTGCCAGAAGTAACTTTCTTCAGAAACAATTGTTTAGCAATGTAATTATCACTYAATATATAAACACCCACCTTAAGGTGAACTGACCCAATGTTTCTGTGCATTTAGATCCATTAAATCTCTTCTAACATATGCGTTAGAAACACATTAAATAATGATGTGGATGAAGCTAAACCAAAGCACACAATTAATTAGGTTTCATTTCCTATTGCAGTGGATTCCTGCAGCTCTGTGAGCACTGACCAAAGATACATTTGCTTTTCTCACGTAAGATAATTGGATTACTAGGTAGTATGAGTCTTTAATCTTTGCCGATAGAGTAAGATAAATGTCTGGTAAATACACTGAGCAAACAAGAGTAGCTTAACAAAAGCAATGACAATAAATGATATCCTGAAAATGTAGGTTTAAACAATATTAATCTGGCGATGAAAGGGGAAATGCTCTTCTCCTTTCGAAATGGTGTCTCATTCACATGTCTGCAAAAATGCCTGTGGTTTGGGGGAAATGGATATCTTAATTTTTTTTTTTTTTTTTGGAAGTCATAAATGGAGCTGGAAAAACAGGCAGCAATAGCCTTTTGTAAAGCAGAAGATGCACACCAGTTTTTCCAGCTCTTTTCAGGAGCAGGAATAGTATGTGAAAGATTTGGGTTGGTTTTTTTTTTGGTTTTTTTTTTTTTGATGATGGTGGTTTTTTTTTTTTCATAGTTGCTTGCTTCATACTATAATGTAAGAAGAAATATAATTAAAGAAAAGAAAAAGTTGAGTCTGGCAGCATTCTAACTTATCACAATGAGTGGTAAGCTGATCCAAGTCAGTCAGGCCATGGATGGACTGCACTCACGCGCAAAGATAGACAAAAGATGGGCTTTGCCACGTTCAGGAGGGATGACTGTTAAACAGTGGTTGTGCTGGTGTGAGACTGGAAGCAATTTCCTGTTGAAGACCTTTTSTGCAGACATATAATGCCTGTAGAGCTTGAATGCAAGGCAGAACCCAGCAGTGTYGAGTGTCTAAGTGCTTGGAAAACTTTTATCTTTAAAGAACAGGTCTGTAGGACAAAGAATACAGCTGGAATTCAGTACCAAGTGAATGGACAACCTACTGCAGTGTGTATAKCCTATACTCCCTGGTATTTTGGGCTGTGAATGAGCTCAAAGGATCATTCCCATGCAGGGGATCAGACCAGTGCTACTTTGCGCTTCAGTGCAGATGATCGAGGTTGTGAATCTATTGGCAAATCAGTGACAAAGAGCTGACATCTCCCCTCAAGGCCAACTTGCCCTCATTTTGGGTCATCTTGTGGCTTTAGGATTCTGGGAAACATGTAAATATATCCAGAACTGTTTTAGGAATGCCAGAGGGGTCAATCTTCTTCCCTTGCCCTTGCACTACAAAATGATTGATGCTTGGCACTTTTGTATAATAATACAATATTTCCAAAGTTTATGGTCAATATATTTTTGTAATAAAAAGTGTGTTATAGTTCATAATTCCACTTTAACAACTTCTCACATTAAGATAACGCAAGTTTTTGTGATATCTTTTCCTCTCCAAGAACAAAGACTTAGAAATCTCTTTTAAGCTAGTTAAAGTTGATGTCTCCTTCAGTTAGTGATATCTGCTGGAGTCAAAACTTGTTTTATGTGAATATCCTGTGGCAGACTTTGCTAAATAGGAGAGTCTGTGATTTTTAAGTTGGTGGTAAATAGCTATTTTCAGCTTTCTTGGATTATTTTCTTTTGAGCACTTATTCAGGCACATAGATTAATTTATTATTAGTGTGGTATATACCACAAAACCAGCTTTCTGGGCAGGTATTTTTCATGAAACATCTTCACACCAGTGCAGTCTGGGTAAGTCTTCACTGCCTATACAGTAGTTAGAACAAAGCTTCAAGTAAAGAGGTGTTGTAAAAGCTGTCATGTTCCTCCAAAACATTTGTAAGGTTATTGGGGTTTTCTTTTTTACTCCTGTGTTTTTCATTTTTGCTGGTGGTATGTATTTTTCTGATCTAGGAATCAGATTACTACTTTAAAATTACTGATAGAGGACTCCTGCCTGTTTCCACTGAAGTGATGGCATGGGTTCATCTCATGAGCTTTGCAGACTTCTAATACTTGTTGTGAAGGATAGAACATAGAGGTCAGAGATCAGATTAATGTGATTATCTGAAGTAGTAATCCCTAAGTTTTCCAAAACCACAGCTGGAGAATTCAAAAATAAGCTTTAGAAGTTTTAAAGATCATTTATTTTTCTTTTCAACTCGCTAGCAGGCTTTGGAGACCTTTGGATGGATTTAGAAAAAAATCGGCCTTTTGATTTTTCCCCATAACTGTAAGAATTAGTAGTTGATTCAGTTATGAAAACAAAACTTCCAGGACAGTGGGTAACTGGTCTTCAAATAGCACTTCTGAAAAGGTGTAAGTATTCTGTAGGCCCTGTGCTGTATTTGCTAGCCCCTTGTGAGTACATAAGACACTTAGAGGTCTGAAATGCCATTATATCTGCCTGTACAAAGACAACTGAATTGAGGTCTTAACATCTGCCTACACTGAAAGAAGCCTGGAATGTCTCTTAGTTATTCCTTTACAAATGGAATTCCTTTACAAATGTTGTTTTTTTTCCTCATTTCTCCCAAAACTAAAAACTTTGATTAAGAAACTGTTTAGAATAAAAGCTAGTGAAGGTCAGGAGCTCTGTGTGTATTTGTTTTTCTTCCTCAAGTGTATCTTTTAGGAACTATTCTCCAAAAATTTATTCTGAAAGGCAATTTTAAGAAACTTGTTCTTTATACTACATAATAGACTCTTCCTAGGAATAGTGCTCCTGCCAGTTCAGGAATGCCTGGTCAGGAACACCAGAGGACCAACATGCTAATGTTGATTATCAGAATATCAGACTAGCAGAATATCAGACTGTGTTTAACAAGGGACTTATCTTTCCTCATTTTGGCCATCTAAAAGACAGGTAGCAAGTCTAGCCTAAATATCTAGGGTTTTTCTTAGAGATTCCAGAAAGCAATTTTTTCTGTCCTAAGATGTCTGCAAAATTGGAGGCCCTGTGAGTGTGTGGGGCCATTCCCATCCTATCTCTTTGTCTTCCTTGCTAGCTGACTCTGCAAGACTCAAATACTCCTGAAAAACATGTTTACATTTGCTTTTGATAAAGCTTTCAATATTTTTCTTCAGTCTTGCCAAGAGCTGACACAAGGCCTCTGTTGTTATGTCCTGGGGCCTTGCATCTCATTTCTGTCATCCCCATGAACACTGCTGGCCAACGATGTAGCTTCCCCCCACCACCCGGAATTGTAGGCTAGGCTTTCTAGACCTGTCCAGTCCTATAGTTCTGTGCAATAATTCAAGTCTTGGACTTCCACCTTTTCACCTTCTGTGCATTTATGAAAGACTTCCAAAAAAAGCTTCTAAAGCTCCATGTGGGAACATCAGCACAACTGTGCACTTCTGCTCATTGCAGGGTCTTGAGCAAATGAATTTTTGTCACTGAGACTGATTATTGCTGAACAAGGGAAGAAGAGCCCCTGATTTTGGAGAGCTCTGTCAGTGTAGTCTCATAGACAAATGTCCACACCTGGTGCTAGATTTGTAACATTTTATCTAAAGGATGCAAAGTCTCTTTTGCAATAGGTTCCAGGTTATATTCTTCCCTCTTTTTCTCCGTCTCTCTCCCCTTTTCTTGTATCCCAATTGAAAATTTCCCCCAAAGTCTTGGAAGCCTGTTTATTTAGACTGTGTTTTGGAGTAGCAGCTTATCAGTGTATCAGCAATGTCTATCCAGGTTTTTGATCTGCTGTTTCTGTCTTCTAATGCTGCTCACCTTTGCTTCTGTAACCCCTTTTCCCAGTCTCTTATTGTTGCTTATTGTCCTTTAAGCTCTTATTCAGTAAAATGACATTTTTATTTGCTGTGTACTCAAAGACACTTTCCTCTTTTTATGGGCCAGAGAGGATTTGGAACAAGGACCCACAAATACAGAGTAGTTGTAAGTGAAGTAAGATTAAGAGGGAGGTTTACGTGTTACATTAAGTGTGTCAGCTCTTATCAGGCTACATATATAGCTATACCTATGTATGTAACTAGTCATCTGGACTTGACTTGAGTAGGTTGAGAGGAGGCAAATAGTTTATAGGTCATAGGATGATGTTTTAACAGACCAGTAGAGAGCAAATTGCAATGCCTCCTTGAAGTTTTCTTTATCAAAATGCAAAACATGTACAATCAGATTAGTGTGACTCTATGTTCAGAATCTAAAAGACAAAAAAGTGTGGCCCAAGGTATTCAGTGTTCTTAAATACTTTTTTCCCACCTGAAAAAAAAGATTAGAAAGAGAAATTCTGTTAGAAATACATAATCCTGTGCAAAAGGTTAAGATAAGAATGCGATTTTTTGATGTTGTGATGTGTTTGTGTGTTTGGCTTGTTTTCTTCTTCATATTTGAAGTCATCAAATAGAATAGTAGAGAAGGACTTAGATTTCACTTAAGAGGAAACAGGTGTCACATGAGCTGTGAATAAAATTGGTGGATTTCCTTTTGGGAAGGCAGGTTTGAGTTGCTTTCAGTGTACTTGAAATGAGAGTTGAGTGGTTATATGACATTTAATAAATAAGATCTAATAAATTGTAGGAGTAGTAGTCTGTCTCCTGAGTGATCCCTTACAATCATCCTGGTTAGAATGTTTGGAGGAAGAAAGTTTTCACCTATTTTTTCTCTTACCTGACAAAGCAACAAAGTATTCCAGAAAATAAAATGGACCAGCAATGTGGCAGAGCTTCCAAAAGAGGGAAAGCAAAACAAGAACTATTCAGTCCAAGAAGCTGACATGTAAAGCTTGTATGTATGGATGCCTCTTTGCTGGAGGAGGTACAAATACTAGAAAGCATCTTATGTTAACACAGCTTGTAAATCACGGTTTTCACAATTAAAAGAGTAACAGCCAAGCTAGTGTTAATGTCAGATTTGTGTTAGCATGTGCCTAGAAAACTAGTGCAAGGTAATACTGTTTGCATAGGGCAAACCAATTCCTGGCGTGATTGCTGCTTTAGATTATCCAAAATCATGTATACAGAGCTGTGAGTTTACATTTCATTGCAGAAACCAGAGGGTAGCTCTCTTGTGCTGAGAAACCAACACATTTCAATAAGCATCAGAAAGCTCTTAGAGCCAATTTTCCCTGCTGCTCAGCACGGGGGTAGAGGCTGCCCTTTGCAACTGTTTGTTTCTTTGGTCTGAATCTTATTCATTTATAGGTCTGCCTCTTCTCAGGGCAGTCTACTTAGCCCTGCTAGGAAAGTGAAAACTTAACCCTTAGTATGGGAAGAGGAATGTGCACAAAAAATTCTTAGCTGCAGCCATCAASGACCTGCAAGAAGAAAGGTGGATTTGGAGTGCTCGAAATGTTCCTTTCCTTGACGTGCAGTTAAATCAGAAAGGCCACATGTAAATTTAGGCAGAAATAGTATTTGATCCCTACTGATTTCAAATGCTTTTTGAAATCCTAATCTGTTCTCTCATCAGTGGCTGAAACTTTCATCAGCTGCAAGCTCCAGCATGTTTAATACAAAGCTGGGAGAATTTGCATCTCGGCAGCTCTGATCTTTCCTTCTGTATTGTGCCACTACCTGTTCTTTACCCTTGATATCCAGTTCATGCTCTTAGAGCCTCAATTACTCACCCCTTAATGAAGCATGGATTTTTTACAGCCAATGAAGCTCAGAGAAGTCCACTTTTAATCTGAGACTAATGCACACAGGCTCAGCCAAAACCTGTGCTGCAATAAAGAGTATAAGTGGGGCCTGACTGAGAGCCTGAGGCTGTTCTGTCCTTGATTCTCTCCTGTCCTATCCGTCTGCTGGAAGATATTTATTTTCATAATGTACTGAGATGAGAAGTGCCCAGCAGCACAGGACTGTGGATGCTCTCGGCTTCTCTTCATCTGCTGCTGCCACTGCACCAGGTGTGATTCAGACTCTTGGCAATGTCTCTGTATCCCAGAGGTAGGGCAAATCAAACTTCATATACCAGTTTTCATTTTCCAAAAGTGCAGGCTTATTTTTCCCATGTCCCCAGGTGTGGAGGTTTGGCTGTGTTGGGAACTGCAGTGTTACATCAGATCCTGCAGAAACTCTTCTGACCCATCTGGGACCAGCTTCATTAAAGCAAAGGTTTTCTCAGAAAGCTAGAAAATCACCAAAAATCATATTTCTTTCTAGCACTCACCTACCCTGAAATAGCAGTCTGCTTCATAGAATGAACTGTTTGGATGTATCAATCTTCCAGATCCTGAGGGTACACAATGTCTTTTCATGGCGGGGAACATAGGCTCCTCCTTAGGTAAGGAAAGTAAAACGAGAGAATAAGAAATTGTTCTTTGCTTCAACTTCACTTAAGACACAACAGCATCTGTAATGTTTATTTCTGGATCATCTGATATTCAGTTTCTGCACTTCCAAATGGAAGACCGATTTCCTCCCTGCTTCTCCCCAGACCATCAGTATTAATAGTCTAAATGATAGATCTAAAAAAGGACTCCTTAACACCCCTCCTCCCCAGGAATAGCCTGTGCATGATGTGTTTTGCTTGATATAACATCTCTGCTTTGTCCAATTCAGAAGCATTTATTTTTCCTTCCATCATTCATTTTACTGCATTAGGTTAGTGGTTCAATGGGGATTCAGTTGATTAATGACTAATTTCCATCCTTTGAATGCTCAAGAGGAACCTGCACTCACAGTACCACTTCAAAACAAGTGGGATATACTAATATTGTTTATTTTCCAGTAGTTTCCTGGAGCAGAGGGAGAACCTGTTGGGGGAATATTTGGAGGTTAAACCTTTACTGGCTTACCTGGTCATCTAAATTCCAGCTAGCTTATTTCAGTTTTCTTGTTCCAGGGATAGACAAGGAGGGGTAAGCACAGATTTTCTGTCAGTAGAAACAGTTTTGCTGATCCTACTGCCTTGTTAAAAAAAGAGGGGCAAAAAAGGGAAGTACGTTACTCTAAATCACAGTGCAGATTGGTGGTAGAGTCAAGAATAGATGCCAAATTTAGTCATGTTCTTAGGTGTTCAGCTCCACATTGTGACACATGCATCCCATCTCACTTCTGGTCTCAGCTGCTTCACACCAAATCTGAAAAATGAACAACCAGGTCCCTAAAATGACCTCAAAGAACTCAAAAACCCCACTTAGTGCTTAGAAATGTGCATTGCTTCCTAAGATTCTTGTACTTGCAGAGAAGAAGATCTCTTCTTAGCAAATGAGCTAGACCTGAAAGTTTGTGGTGTAATTTAGTCAGGTTATAGTGAAAGCTGATCAGTGAAAGTGTTGTTGTCTGAGGGAAAGCCTTTATGCAGAATCACCACATTTTTTTTTTTACTCTCAATATTTTATTTTTATGATGTTAACAACAACAGCATTCAAATTACAGGTATTTTGGTTACAAAGGATTAACTGTTCCAATTGTTATGTCAGGCAATGTAATTTAAATGCAGGCAGCTCTTGTAGATAGAAGGTCTGAATTTCATTGTTTCCTATATCACAAGAGCCATGGGCACCCACCAAGGGACACTGACAAACTGACCTTCCCAGGTTGCCTCCTCAGGCATCCTCAGAGGGTCTCACATTCTGCTAACAGACATAACAGACATTTCAGTGCAATTGTAGATTTTTTTCTCTCTTTTTCTGTCTTGCTGGAGAAGGACGAGAGTTGGTATTCCATTGTAAAATCAATGCGAAATAAAACTACAGGTGCTCCTATAAAGCTATTTGTAGGAAGACAGATTTCCTGATAAATCAGGTTTCCTGACACACTATTAATGAGGAATTAACTGAGTTGCAATGTGTCGAGGCCTGACTGCCTTAAACTTCTTTTTTTCTTTTTTGTTTTTGAGTGTAAAACATGTTTGTGGGGGAAAAAGAAAGGAGGAAGCACAAATCTTTGCACAGAATAAATACATAGGATTTCTTCCTTATGCATGTATCTCTCTTGGCACAGATTATAAATATGCTGACAGGAATTAATACTTCCCTTTGCCAATTTGAGTGAAGTACAGAAAATTCCTCTATTTACCAACAATTAAGGCACCTTGTCAAATTTTTGTGAAGTAAAATCAGCTATCAGCTTTTTTTTCCTTGAGTTCTTTCTTTCTCTTACAAAGGCAGTGAGCAGATTATGGAGACCCTGGCCATCTAGAACCTCTCAATAATACAGATGAGGTATCCCATGATATGTCTTTATTATAACCTTATGATATCAGCTAGAATATAGCTGTTTATAGACACACTGGTCTCACAAGAGTGATTTTGCTCTACAGATAATTACTTTTCCCCTTGAGATTTCACAAAGRCAGTGCACACAAAAACACACACACATTCTATTAAAAACAAATCATTTATTTCCTATTTCATTTGGATGTGGATGGATAATTTGCATTTCCCTAGTGATATGCTCTGGTTTTCTGTTCAAAGCCTGCTGGTCTCGTGTTTTACTAGATGGATTGCTTGCTGTCAGTCCTTCCTTTTCTTAATACATCTCTTTGAAAAGGTGTTCTTTGTGTTCGACACAGAGTGGAAATGGGATTCTTTTTTTTTTTTTTTTTTTTTTTTTTTAAGATGCAGTCAGAGTGTCTGATATCAAAGAAATGGTCCTCAACAGAAGCTGAGTTGGTCAGTGCTTAAAAATTTTCATGTTTTGCTGGGGTAAATTTGGAAGAGTGCTGCTGAAGCCAACAGAGATGAATCAATTTGCATCGGATGGGATTGTGGTCAGTGTATCTGAGGATGCAGTGAATGCTTTTGAAATATAAGTTAATTGGACTTTTTCAGGTAACTCGATCAATTGCAACTCATTGTTACTAAGATTATTCATGCTGGACTAAACCACACTCTGTTACCACTTATACATTTATCTTACTCTCTCTCTCTATATGAAAGTGTATTTCTTTCTGACTTTGTAGGAATGCCAAACTTATGAATATTAAGCAGTATTTTTTTCTATTTTTGAGGTCAAAGATGGGGGCAGAGTTGCTAGATAAATTGACTGTTCTTTAAATATGTGCCAGACCCTGACCCACACCTGCAAAACAATTGACCAGTCAACACAACCTGGACTCTACCAGAAATTATGTTCTTCACTTCGTGATTAATTTGTATAAGTTCAAGAATGTCTGTCTGACCTTTGCTACTTAGTTGTGAGGCAAAATCTCAGGCAAATGGGACTCAGTCCAGAAGAATAACTTGAAGGCTCCAAGGTTTATCAGGAGGCAGATGAGTTTGTGCCCCGCTATAGGGATTCAGGTTGCATTCTTAGTTGCTCAAGAGGGGAAAAAAGTTTTTTTTGGTTGTTTTTGTCACTCCTTTGGCACCCCCACAGATATAGTCAATTCACAGTGTTTAAAAGCCTGGCCACTAACTCATTAATGAATTCTCTACCAATCTTAGTGGTATCAAGTAAAGCCCCTAAATAGTGTTTCTCTTAATAGCATTGCATTACTATTTTTTACAGTAAATCTGCCAAACGCTGTTGCCTCAGGATGCTTGAGGAGAGCATTCACTAGTGGCAAAGCAATGAGGTGCTATCTATGCATCCATCTCCAACCAACAGTCCAGTATTTGTTTTTCCTTTAAGATATCTGCTCACCATGCTCACATGCACCCTGGCACGGTGAATATTTTGCAGGAAAATTCACATCTTTTTATTCCAGGGAAAGGTTAGATAAAGATCTCTCATCTCTTTTCTTTCTTTATCTCCAGACATACATCCTTCCTCACCAATGAACAGCATTGTGGAATAGCAAGGCACTGTTTACAATATAGTAATTTCCTTGAAAGCCTTCAGAAATAGTGTATGGTCAGAAAAAGCATAATGTCATATAAAGCAAAGCACCAGAGAAAACTATCATATCAAAGAGAAAGCAAAGCAAAAAAATCAGAATGTGTGTTAGAGATAAATCTTATGTCATGACCTTAAAAAATTTCCAGCTGGGATTCTACTGTTCAGAATAGCCTTTGGAAATTATTTTCAAAGGTTAACTGTGTGTGAAAAGGGAACAAAATAAGGTTTGATCAACCAGGGATTTGCAAACATGTTTGTGGAGGCCACCAGAAGCCCCTGTATAGATGACCTGAAAGGGGGAAGAAATAGTTTAGCTTTCAAAAAGTAAGTAGGAGTGAATGTTCTGTAAACATCTGAATATCAAAGGAGGCCTTTTAAAACTAAAGTCCTACTTCACAGGATGCCAATTTAATGAACACACACCAGAAAAAGAAAGAATTACAGAGCTGCAATACATTATATTAGTGAGATCCCTCCATTTTGAGGCCTCCAATTTTCAGAGATTTCTGTGCAGATCATGGAACAAGATCTGATTCAAACCTCACCTTTACTCAGCCAGCAGGGCTGGGCAAAGCAACTCAGGTTCAGAAAGGACACGGGTTAATATGGAGCATTTGAGAAGGCACCTGGAGACAGATGCTGTTAGAAAAACAGTAGGCACTTGGCATGTAATAATCATTTCAGCAGGTTTAAYGATGCTTTGTCTCATAGATAGTTGCTTCTGGCTTATAATTTCTTGGTGCTTTGCATGCTGGCTGAGTTGCTTATGACTGATGAGACAGAATTGCTACTATTCTTAAAAGCTGTGACAGAGTTTGGGCCTATTTTATGATGTATCTTTTCATATGAGCAATGATATAGGGAAGCCTTAAAAAGCAGCCTTAGGGTCAGGTATGCCGAGTACAACACTTCTGTTTGCTACCAGGAGGTCTGCACAACACTCTTCTGTATACCAAGAATTTCCAGTTATCTTAAAGCTAAATGTAATTTCAGGATGAAAAGAAGRCCCTAATCATTTTTTATATTATTTTATTTTATTGTATTTTTTGACTTTGTGAAAGATGGCTCAAAGATGGCTCAGGGAACTTGAGAGTCACCCATTTTGGACCAAACAGAGAAATGGTGGTACCCATGCCTACTTCTATGCACAGCTCCTGCAGATCTTGCTCTCAGAGCATTTTGTTTAAGTCTAAAGTACAAATTCATATATCTTAATAGGAGTYTGGATGTTACACTCAACTCCAGATGTCTTTGTACCACTTATTATAACAGACCAGGAAACAGCTGAGGAAAAGAATCAGTCTCAATACATTCTCATTATTATATTTCTCAATTAGCTACAGAACCCCCCAAAGAGTTGGGAGATTGAGCTAGATGGGCTCTGCTCTGCCCCAGTGCAACGCTCRTGTTCACAATACATGTAAAACCTTTACAAAAAATAATCTAGTTTTGATATAGAGAGTCTGACACAAGCAGGAACAATGCAACTAAGCACAAAATATAGGAGCTGAATCACAAGTATGATGGGAGATAAAGATGAAAAAGAATTATGTCGGTATAGATCCATTGAAGGCAATGAAAATGTGCTGATTTACACCAACTGTAGCCTTTACTAAGGTAACAGTATAAAAGTATCACTGGGAGTATAACTAATGTTTCTTGCTAGACACAATGGATTGCAGCCCGCCATGGCTGCGAGTTGCATGTGCTTACACCAGGGTTTAATTTGGCACAATAGCTATAAACATGATATGGCTTAGCGAGTGATTTATGTTGGCTTTGTAGGCAGCTGGCAGCAGAGATCTCCCAATAAAAACTGTAGCTATGAGGTACAAAAAGAAAAGCAAGTGGAATCTCAGATGGCACAATTACCCAGAAACTAAGCTATACCAATAATATTTGTGCGGTTCAGTTACATCTGCACCAGCAAAGGAAAGAGCAGGGTATGTGACTGGAGGTCCCGAGATGAGAGATGGGCACGTTGTTTTGTCTTGGATGACTTGCTCCCCCAGGGAAGATGCAGAATGGAACAGCTCTTCTGGGGTCACCTGATGGGGCAGATTCTCCCTGCAGAGACCATTGGAATGGACAGAGGTATCAGCAAACTCCAGCCTGTCTCCTCATTTCCTGACATGTTGTGGGAACAGGGTTGTTCTTGGGTTTGCAGCTTGATGAGGCTGGGAAAATCCACTGTCCTAAGCAAAACTTCAAACTGACATTACTCTGGTTTTCCTTGAGAGGTTGGGACAGTCTCCTAAATACAGTCAATCACAGTGTGGCAAATAGCATTGCATTTCTATTTTTCACAATAAATCTGCCAAGCGTTTGTTGCCTCAGGCTGCTTGAGGAAAGCATTCACTAATGGCCAAGCAATGAGGTGCTGCCTGTGCATCCACCTCCAACTAACAGCCCAGTAGTTAGTTTTCCTTTTGAAATGTCTGTTCACCACACTGCCCTCCCTGTCGGGATAGGGTCCRTGCGTGCATGTGGCAGCTTTGTTGCTGTTAACACAAAAAGGTGCTGGGAGAAGATAAGCAGAGAATATTTTCAGCCCTTAAAGCACATGCTTTAAGGCAGTGATGTGGTTGGCATACTGTGAACTTCCCGTGTTTCATCTCTGAAGCAGTTTGAGATCACCCATCTGCTTATGCTCTGGAAAATGCCTGCACCTTGTGAAAGGAATTGCTTTGTGTCTCTCATCAGGGCACGGCTTGAAAAATTGGCTTGTGTTGTTGGCTTTCCTTATAGCATCAACTTATGAGGAGACGTCACCAAAGTATTCACACATAATCTAATGTGCTGTGGCATGGGAATCTGCCTAGAACCACCTTGCATGCTGTGAATGTAAGGAAACATATTCATCAACAGAGGCAGGAGTGAGATTATTTTTCTTTTTTTTTCTTTTTTTTTTTTTTCCTAATTTTTTCACAATTGCCTTGTTAGAGCTATTGTTTCCAGACTGACAGTAAGGAAGAGAAAAGTGAAAATGGGCAGGGCAAAGCATCAACCTTTAATACTAAACTCCTATTTTTGATGTGCGGTTGTATTTCATTTGTATTTCTCTTTTGCACATTGAGTTTGTCTAAACACTTCTGTGGTGAAGTTTGCTAAGGACTTTATGTATGATTCTGCTCTCCCCATCTACCCTGGCCTGTAATTTTCTGTGCCAAGTGATATTTGTCTCGAGTCAAAATGTTAAAGCTTTTGCAAGGGGTGAGAAGGAGAAAAACTCTACTATTTTTATACATAAAGGAGATTTCATTTATTTTTACTGTTTTGAGGAAGGTAGCAAGGCCATCATCCTCTGCAAGGTGTCACTGTTGTAATTCTAGAGGATGTCAGTGTCCTTCCAGTCCGTCACTCATCTTAGGGAAAAAAAACTTGACCAAGCTATAATGACCTCAAAAACACAGTCTGTGCCAATGAACCGATGATCATTTTATTTACTTTTAAAGAAGCTGACTTGGAAAATTGGATCTGATGGGGCCTGCAGCTGCTAAGTGGAGCAATTGCTTCTCTCTAGTCTGCCGTGAATCTGGAACAGGGACTGATGAGCTTGGTGCTTCTCAATATCCTATAGGATGCCAACTGGCATGGAAGCAACAGGCAGAAAAAGGCAAAAAGAAGTTACAGAGCAGACTAGAAATGTTAGGTCCCAGGACAGACTGGTTCAACCCCTCCTCCTGTCGCTCGTTCCATGACACTATGTTATGGAAAAATAGACTTATGTTGTTGTTCTGTGCTTATAGCTAAAATTATTCTGTTGATTGTTTGCACTTGCTCATTCTATTTTATTTTTCTCTGTTTGCTTCAGCAATTTTAACTTCATTATAATTTTGCTTGAGTTTTAAGTCAACATTTTCTTGAAATTAGTAACATTTGGATGTGTAAGGGATCTATAAAGATGTCTCTATCTTTTTAACTTTTTCAGAGTTGTAAGTTGGTTTTGTGGTACATCAGGGAATTGAACGCAGGTCTTTCCAGTTTTAAGAGCTACTTTAACCTCTCCATCATACCCCCMAAAAAAGAAAAAACAATATAGAAACCAGGCTGGAGGGACAAGCTCTCTCTCCACGGTTCTCAGTCAACTTTCTCATCTTTTCTTCCTTTTCTTTTTATCTTTTCCTCTGCTATCAGCAAGAAGTAGATGCTTCTTGCCTCAGCAGTGTCCTACAGGTAACTTTCTATCTAAGGCCCTCTGAGTTTTATTAGATTAAATATTTTAATTTGTGTTTGCTTGTAGTGAAAGGCACTGATTGTTTCTTGCTTTTCTGAAGTACTTTTCATCTCATCAGCTTTCTTCATATTGATTGAGAATCAGAAGGCAAATTAAGGTCTACAGTCATGAAGAAAACTGACTGGTACGATGCATTCAGTCAGGGGTCAAGAAAAACTAAAGCAAAGTCTGTTGGCTGCCAAACTAGTTAACCAGCAATGGGCTTTTGGCCTTGTTTTGCTGACTTGGGAAATGGTGGCTATCCTTTCCTTCCTTGAAAACCCATCAGAGAACAAGCTGGGATTAAATAAGCAAAGTGCCACAACTAGCATCCCCTATCTCCTGCATTTGAAAAGCAAAGTTTGCTTATACAAGAGTACAATTTTTACTGTTCTTATATTTCCCCACTCTCATATTACTGTTATTCTTACAGTATTTATTTATAAGGAAAATATATTTTGTTGTGTTGGGGGGGGGGTGACATTTATGCTGATTTTACCATAGCCTTTTCACTGCCGGTGCCTTTTATTATAGTTGTATTTCTTTCATTGCCTGTTGTTCATCCCCTCTTAGAAGTAAAATATTTTACCAAGCTGACCATCTGATGAAACATTTTTTCTGCTAGATTCAGAATATATTTACTAAGTAGCATTGGAGGAATGAGGGCATATAACATTTTTAGACAATGTGCCATCGTTTAAGGGTGATGGAGTTTTATGGGAAGTATAAGAGAAAGGAGAGAATCACTTCCTTAGGGTGATTAAGCAGATTTTATTTACAGCACAAACTGGACAGATGCAAATTGTGTATCCATTAAACATAGGGTTGCTTTAGATTGCAGGCAGCTGGAGATGAATGCTTTGGTTTTAATTTATACCTAGCCTTTAAATGTTAAATCAAGCTAAAGTTTAGGGTGCATCAAGTATTCTTAAGTTAGAAAAAGGGTGCCAAAAGCAGGGATGCTGCAATTATCCCTAAAGCAACAAGCATGAGAATATTGCAGAGGTAAGTCAAATGTCCAAGATAAAAAAATGTTTAAGGGGAGGAATGTAAAGTTGAATCATAACGACAATTTAAATTCTTCACTCTAAATTTTCTTTGTAGCTCTCTCACACCATATAGAAACTTAAGAGAAGTAAAGGAAGAAAGATCTTTGCCTGTGTCTTGCTTCTCCCTTCCAAAGTCATCTATGCTCCTACCTGCTGCCAGTTTGTGCAGGAGAAGAGGAAATGGAAAGGGTTCAGAGTGTAAAGCTTTATTTATTTATTTATTTATTTATTTATTTATTTAAGGATATATGTTTCTGAGAGCACAAAGAGATAAGCATGAAGCAGATTGGAATTTGTAGCATAAATACTCTACACTCTATAGTATGTGTTTTCACACTTTTTCCTTCTCCAGAGTTCTTTGCAGGAACAAAATTTGCTTAAGTATAGGAGATAAAAATCTCACAGGCTTTACAGGTTTCAATTAAATGTATCTATTAATGTTATGTTCATGTGCTTATTTATAATCACAACTTTTCTTTTCTGCAAGTCATTCGTGCAGCTGCTGGCTGTTGCTATCAAAGTGCTTTCCTTGACTACATATTTTATTATCAGCATATTTCATCAGCTACTTTCCATTTGTCCCACCTTAGAAATAAAATATTTCATTGAAACGTCCATCTGATAAAATATTCCCCATTAGACATATATTTATTCAGAGAGTATTTGAAAAATAAATCTGTGTAATATTTAAAGCAGAAAGTGGTGCCAGCAGCAATAAATTAGTGTCAGGCTAAAACTGCAGGTTTGTAGAAATTCTCTTCYTGCAATAATATACAATACGACATTGTTAGTGACACTATGCATACTCCTATAGACCTCGAGCAAAACTTACATGTGTGATTTGAAAAAAGTCAAGTGCTATGGTTATCCAAACTGGCACAGTTTTAAGTGTGTATCTCAACCCTGGAATGAAGCTTCCTCAGGGCTTCTGGGGTCTCATAACACCACATACTTTATGAGTTCTCAAGCAGCAGAAGGAATAGCAGAACTTCAGTTAAATACCTAGATGACTGCTTATTATCTGGATGAAATTCATTGTAAATTTAACTATTTTTTTTCAGTTCAGGAGAGACAGCATTTTGGATCCAACTGCATCCCAGGCCTCTCAGTAAAGTTTCCCTTTAACCCTCAGGGTTTTCACCTGGGACTGCTGGCTGTCAGTTGAAGCTACACTTCAGCTAGCAGTGCTGCAGATGAGTTGTCCTTCCCTTTGGGTGTATAACGGAGCTGGAGGCCCATGCAGGCTTGTTTCCTGCTCCTCACTGTATGAGAGACTGCTGGCTGAGGCTGTTGGTGCACAGATTCTTCCTTGCCTTCACTCCTCCACCTCAAATTTCTTTTTGCAGCCTTTGCTACACATCTTGTATAAACTGATAAAGCTAATTTGGCTTAAGTGAATGAAGAATGTGTTCCCCTAAATGCTGTAAAGAGACTATAGAGGGACTGCAACTGGAGCTTCACGGGTGTCTGTGCATCCTCAGTGTGATATATGCACTATACACTATGGATTATATGCCAGAATGCAATGCATGGATTTACCTCTCTGCGACATGTCTTGCAGGCATTTTGCTCAGGGAACTGTGCCTCTCATATCTGGGGCCTTGTCCTAAAAACTGTGAAAAAATCAGACGGGTACAGGAACACCATTTGCTTCCTGAAGTTCTCTCTGCTCTGGGGKTCATGCAGAGCTGTTTGCTAAGCAGACACCTCACTGTGTACCTGTACATCTCCACAGTCCCCTGCTTAATGTGTTGCCTTTGTTGACCAASGCAAGCTGAGGAAAAAGGGGACTGAGTGCCACAGAAAGCTGCTCTTGTTGGTGCTTCTTGCTTTCACCTATTCTGTTCTGGGCAACGTGACAACTAGGAATTATTTGTGTATCATAAGAAACAAGGATCTCCTCTCTGCTCTGACCAGACTCTAGTAAAAGGCCTTATAAAGGGTAAGCTGCATGTCTTGTTTTAGCTCCTTAGATGACTCATTACACAGTAAATAAAAGCTGTAGGAAGTGAGAGAAAAATACAAATGGATTTGAAGGCAAACACCACACATATGCTGCTGTTTGCAGAAATCTTTATTATATTTGTAGAGAATGGAGGGAGGCCTTCCTTTTCCTTTTCATACAGAAGTTCTTTTTTTTTTTTTTTCCTTCTTCTTCTCTCTGATGTTATCTGAATTTGGCTTTCCTGAAGTACTGAGGGGGAAGAGAACAATTTCACCTCCCTGAGAAGCAAGGTTCCTTTCCTAGCACTATCTTTTCTTCATCAGATACAGCAGCTGCCAGGGCTTCGGAACTCAGCAGCTGAAACTGCTGCATTTTGCAGGCGTTTTGCCCAAGATCCCCAGCCTCCTGCAGCCTGGGCCTCTTAGCAAGTYTGAAAAGTCTGGTGGGTGCAACAGTAACATGTTTTACCTCTCAGCACTAGCTCATCCTGCTTCACAGGTCACTGGGAGATGCTTGTTGAATGTAACCTAAACCTGTGGTGAAGACCTAGCGCACTTTAGCCTCCAAAGGGCCATATTGTCACAGTATGGCTCATAGTACTGTGCAGCAGCATCTACCAACTGCTGGCTCTGTAGTGGGTTTTCAGGACAGGGCAGCTGAGAGCAGCACCTTGGAGAGAGCAGAGTGCGACCATGGTGTCCCCAAAGTGCTCCTGTCAATGTTGCACTGTTGTGACCAACCAGAAGGATTTCTCTCTCCCTATCCTGGTTAAAACATGGCACAGCATTGCTCCTTAATGACAATTTTTGCTGGAGTTAGTGGGGTTGAAGGATGGGGAAGTCAAATATCACGTTCAAGTGCTCCCGTTCAGTATAGACATACTAGCTCAGCTCTGCATGAGTTCAAATATCCTGCTTTTCCAAATTACTTTTCTCCATTGTATTGTCAATGCAGGTTTTTTAAGCTAAATTATATTGAAATGCTTATTATCTCTGTTTTTCTTTATGSTGGTTCTCCCAACTGTTTTTTTATATAATCTCAGAGAATGAGGACTTGGCAGGTTAGATCTACAAGGCCCTGGAGCGCCTGTCCCAGAGGGTACACTGTGTTCACCTGTCTGTGCCCCTGCTAAACGTGTAATCCTCTGTTTCTGACAAATTAATCTTTGTGTGCACGAGCACCCACTGTGACATTACAAGGGGAGGATTATGCTGATGTGCTGGTGTGCAGAGAAGCAGGAGCAGAGGAATGTGCGCTCTAAGCACTCTTTGAAATCCCTGTTTCTTGCGTATGTCCTTAGTGATAAAGAAATACAAAAGTCTGAAAAAAAATGAAATTTTYTAAGAGCATTGCAGGGCAACTTGCAAGACACTGTTTAAAGGACCCGGCAAAGTTTTGTGATTGACATGCAAAGCCAAGAAGTAAGGCTTTTCTAAAAACGTGTTTGGGAATGTCTAATTGAAAATGCTTTTTAGATTTTGAAGAAGATACTAAATAAAAAAGTGCCAGTTTCGAGGCTAGGGTGAAAAAGTGGATGCAAAGCTTGTTGCTTTTGCATGATAGCACAGGCTGACCCCAGCACCCAGCCTGTTGGTGGGCTGTGATGCTGCCTGCTTGGATGTCTCTCACTGGGTGACGGAGGTGGATGACCTGCTTGCTGGGGTCCCTCACTGGACTTGGGAGGATTCTGACCTGACGTGGAGAGGAACATCCAGCCAGATTCAGAGTCCCTCCTCACAAGTGCCCAATGCCCTAGATTTTGCTGTATCCTGTTCCCGCCTGTCAGTGCAGATCAGACTTTCCCTCAGTTTGACCACAGCCCCCATGGGATTAAGCCCATGGTTCATGCTGGAGGTACAAGTGAGGAGCCTTGAATGTTCACTCCCGGCTGCTCTTCTGGAAGGAGTTAAAGCCTGTCTCTCACCAGCCCTTGTGCTCCTCCCCTCCCTCAGGCTTTTTGAGCACAAGAGATTTATCAGGATTTGCTGCAAGATGCCTGCTGCTCCTGTTACAGCTTCTTCAGTTCTCATTAATTTCATGAAAGCCCCTTTTTGTCTTGCAACCACTGCCAACTGTTCACTGAGGGAGAAGTCTCCTGAAGCGAGACTTAATATCTCAGAAAGAAATAGTTTTAATAGCATTGGAGAGCTCAGACCAAAAACACCTTTAGCAATTTCCTTATATATATGTGGACCTACGCACTAATATTTGGTACTCAAAGTTCAGACTGTAGTGTGAAGCAGCATGACACTGGTAATACTGATTTCTGTCTTCAAAGTGTTTCTAACTTTGTTAAAAGCCCACTGAATTACCCCAAACTGAAAAGTCAACAACATTTTGTACCTATACAGCAGTTTCTGTGAAGGAAAATGGTGATTTTACTCCATTTTGTGTGTTCAAGTGTCCACATACTCCAAGTGTTCTCCTACTCCCACGCTGATCAACATTTGGGTCTCCAGTGGTAGGATGAAAGAAAGACTAAATATTGAATAAGTATGGGCAGTTAGCATCTAACTGCTACAAATTGTTCTGCTTGGGCATAACTGAAAGCATTAGAGGGTAAGACTGGGGATACTTAAACTAAGGGAGAGGCTCTGGCCGATGATGAGAGCTAAATAGTGCTATGTAAAGCAACGCCTATAACGATTGCTATAGGCAATGAGTATAGGGGAAAATCTTTTATAGTTCTACTCTTCACGCTCCAAACTTTGGGAATCCAAAGATTTGGGATGACACTTTCTATATCACTCACTGCTGGTATATTTCTAAAGCATATTGGAAAGATTCCTTAAGCATTATTTTAAGATGTCTTGTAATTAATTTGTGCCTTTAAAACAAAAACCTTTGTTTTTAGAGAAAAAGAAAAGCCAAAGGTCACAAATACCTTTTTAAATGCTGTGGTGCATTAGTATATTCAGAGTTTCTTTCTTTTTTTTTTTTTTTTCTTAAGAGAGATTTTGATTATTAAAAATACAAACTGTCTGATTAATTACAAATTATAATTTGATTTATAAGATGATGTTACATATTAAATAATGCCAGATGGTGCCATGAGGGCATTAGCTCTCCATAATAGATTCTGGATGACAGGGGAATTGAAAGAGGGCAGAGTCTGGGAACCAAATTAAACTAGCAGTAAAAATTGTGCCAGAATAAAAACTGTTCCCAAAGCATCTCTCTCTCATTAAACATAAAACAAAAAAGAATTTGTTTTTTTTTTAAGCTTTTTTTTTTCTTTTTTTTTTGTTTTGTTTTTTGGGTAGCTAGCCTTTGAGCATTTATGATTCCAGCAGGATTTTAAAGGCAATACAAGATAGATTAAATTTTCAATAACTCCAAGCATAAACTTCTTCCAGTATCTTTACATCTGTTACTACGGTGTAAAAAAACTATTGTCATGTACGAGCACTTAACAAAGACTTCTTGTTGAATGTTAGAGAAGCTAGCTGTATCACTTGTACAGATCCATTTCCCTACTGTAGCACTAATGGTTGAGGTGCATCATTATTCTAAAGATCAGTTTCCCTTCTTACGCAGTGTTAAGTAAGGTTTTCCAGTGACTTTACCAATAAATGTATGTTACTAGCACAAAAACATGTGCATATATGGAGTTCAAATATTCCTAAAGTCAGTGTAAACATTGTACATACTTAACTTGGGACTTTTTAGCAGCTTTCAGTRCTGATTATTTTTAATAAAGTTTTGTGTATTAAACTCCATGAAAGAAAGGGGATTCCACTTCAGACGTGCCCACAGTTTCTCTCTTCTCTTGGTCCTTACTCCTAATACCTTTTGATATATTTAAATATGTATCTCTTCCTGTTCTTTCCTTCTCCRTGACTATTTCATCTTATATCTTAAAGGGCAATTTTGAAGTCTAAATTATGCATCTTTTATTTGCATGCTTTATTTTGAGGGCTATTTATTAAGAGGTTGCTTTGTTGGTTTTGGSCCAGTGATCAATTATCTTGCATTTTGTGCTAATGTATCAATATTCCCCAAAATAACCTATAGATAGCTGATCCCCTAAGTATGCTCTCATAGCTTTAAGTTTTGTAGCTCTATTTGATGTTATTTGTTGAGCAACTGGAGAGATTTTCCACTTACATTTTGCTGGGTTCTACTCTGCCAGGGGCATATGGAAGATGTGCAAGACACTGAAAGCTATGTAAAATAATATATTCCTCGTCACAAGGAGCAATGAGGATCTGAGGAGCCTGAGGATGTTCTTTTGGCTTAGCAAGGCTAGGTACAGTTTTTAAGGATCACTAACAGCCTTAAACAGCTTTGACGCTTTTAAATTTCTTGGTCACATATTCATCTTCATATTCCTCTGTAATGGCAGTGCTAGGTAACGAAAAACAAGGGGGACCTGGACTGCTCTGCCCAAGGTGACAATCTCAGTCTTACCTTTTCTTCCCTACTACCAAGAAACATTTCYTCTTCTCTAGCAAAATATTTATGGCCATCTTTCTCAAACTCAACCTCATGYATATTATTTTGAAGCGTGATTCAAGTACATCATTTTTTTTCTTATATATTCATTGTTCATATTTTGATATATCATCTTTCTATTGAACAATGACTGATGGCTTGTGGTTGTGCCTAATACGCAATGTTTATAAATGAATCAGAAAAGCAACGTTGCACCTATTTGCATGAGAARGTAATGTAATGAAGCTGAACCAAGTTTATCTCCAAAGTCTCTGAAGTTCCTTGCTTAATGTGTGCTGGTCCTCAGTGTAAGGTGCTGTACAAAATGCTCAGCTTGGATATTTTTCTTAAATTAGGAATTGCTCTGTAAGTAATTCTAATACTTAAAAAGTTTGGAGGTACTGAACAAAAGGAAAAGWCAGAAAAGAAATATAAAGAAAAGAAGGAAAAGGCATTTATTTATTTAATTATTTATTTGAAATTACCTTATTGAACTGTTTTTTTATGGTAAGGCTAAAACCTGTTTTCAACTCTTTGTTTTGACTTTTATGGTATGGTTTTAGTATTAGTACACTATCAGGGTAGTATTGGTTATATTGTAGTACAGTATCAGTGTAGAAAAATAACTGCAATTAAAATGAAACGAAGATTTCAGTCACTAAAAAATTTCAGTCACTCTCACAGTATATGAAGGTGAAAAAAGATCTGTTTCAGTCATAATTAATTATTTCAGAAGCCTTTACTGATGGAAATCTTTTCTGTTTTTTTTATCCCCAGATAGTTTATTTTACCGAGTGTATGTCTGCTAATTCTTGAATGGTGTTTTTCATTTAGTACCCAGAATTCATAGAACTTATATTTTTATGTTCAGGCTTCCTGTAGCTCAGGTTCCCTAACATGTAGGAATGGCAAAATGAAAAGCCATTCATTTTCATTTGAAAATAGGAAGTTTGGGAAGGTTTCCATACAATTGGAGAATGAGAAGTTGAAGTGGGGTAAGAAGGAAACCCTGGGAGAAAGATAGGTTTCCTGAAGGATACTCTTGCTTCCCTTTTCTTGTATTACATAGTGAAGGAATCATAAAGCTCTTCAGAAGCATATTAAAATTGACTAAACAAAATATGTGTCTTTTGTTTTATTTTGTTTTGTTTTGTTTTATTTTGTTTTGTTTTATTTTGTTTTGTTTTATTTTGTTTTGTTTTATTTTGTTTTGTTTTATTTTGTTTAACATTATATAACAACCTTGTGGCACTCCATTTTGAAGAGAGGGAAGGCTTTTATCAGATACATGTGAACTAGCTTCACTTTAGATTAATATCACTTTTAAAATGATCAATTTTTAATCTTCCAGGACTAAATTTTTAGCCCACTAAAGTTAGGAAGAGCGGTTTATTTACTTCCAAAGTTTTTTTTAAAGCAACATCTATGAAATACTCAAGTCTAGTTACCAGATAAAGAACACTACTGATCCCCTTGCATAATTACAGTCACTAGGACTTCTCTCCTGATGCCACCCCATTTGTTTCATCATAGTGTTTCCTAGGAAAAAACTATTTTCTCCTTTCCCCAAAAAAGGAAAATTGTAAAAATGAAACCTCAATTGTTTTCCAACTCAACTTCTTAAATATAGCATGAATTAATTTTGACTTAGGATATTAAAATGACTGCACTGAAAAGAACTCAATGTGCCTATCATAACCTGGTTCTTTTTTGTTCATGAACCTTGTAGGCACAATAAGTCTTCATATCCATTTAAAATGGGGCGCATGTTTCAGATTTTCTTGTCTTCCAAGGAATGCGTAATCAGTGTCCACTTCTGCAGGTATGCATTAGAGACAGACGCAGGTAAGCTGCAGGCTAGTAAGGAGCGGGAGAATAGAAGCATTACTCTCATGCAAAGTTTAATTGCCTGTTGTTTGTTTGTTTGTTTTTGCTTGTTTTTCATTTTACCCAGTACATAGCAACCATAGACGGGAAAGTATTCCAGATAGTTTTGCTCAGTTATGTAACTCTATTAAGAGTGTTGTTCTTGCACAAAGATTGATCTAGACTGGGGCATTAAAAACAGAAATTTGACAAAACATGAAGGATTGTTGAAATAAATGTGCAATTAATATAACTTGTATTTCTAACACACAATACCAGGCATAATTTTTTTTAACCTCCCCTGCTTTCCCTCTCTATTCATTGCACATTTAAATTCATTATGGAAAAAAATTACGGAAAAAATCCCTGATAGTTATTTTTATGATCAAACACCTTTTCCAATTAGTCCTGGCACCTCACTATAATCACGATGAATGTTATTAATTCAGCAGTCTACATCCTATTAAGGATTTCATTATAGCAGTGTGCTCAGGAACGTAATGGCTTTTGCATATTAATGCTGCAGCCTGCAGTCTTATATCCAGTAGCACTGTGGAATACCACAGCTCTGTGCTTATAGACATGTTCATACAAATGCATATCCATACAATTGCATGAGGCAGCATTTTAAATTTACTTCAGCAATTATATTAAGGAAGATAACTGCCTTTTCCTTTTTAATTTTACTAAATGATGTCATTATAAATCACTAGGATATCGGGACAAGTATTTTAAAAATAAAGCAGCAAAAGCAGCGGTTGCTAGACATGTTGGATGAGTACCAGTAATCTTTGGGGTCATGGTAAATGTACATCTTAGAGACAGATGGACACATGTTCATTAGGTCAGYAATATTACTGTATATCCTATGATTAAAAAAAGGCATAATTAAAAACAGTCTGAGAACTCTTGAGTGTTGGCAAATGGTCTGAGGCCCCAAAATTTGGGGAATTACTGGGTTTGAGCAACCAATGTGATGGTCTATCACAACATTGCTTCTTGACAACAAAATAAGGAAGAAAATGTTTGACCCCCCCCCAGCTTTCAGAGAAGTTCAACTCTGGGTTTTCATTCTTTCCTGTTTATTATAGAAGACTTAAGCCATGATAAGCTGAGGACAGGTTTTGCACTATGGATTTCTAAGGCGTAAGGAAAAAACAAATTTATCATACCGCCTCAGCCCCTCCTCTGTATAATACAGACTCTGTTCCTTAACTTTCTTCCAAATTATAGCTTCTGTCTGTTCTTTTCAGAAGAAAATCTAGACATATTTTTGAAAATATAATTGATGGGCCTGTCAATCACAATTAAATTATTCCTTTAATATCCACTAAACATCTAAATCAATTGATTGCTACATTTGATGTTTTTAATATTAGCATAAATGTTAGTCTCATTAATCTGAATTTAATCCTTCTTSCTACCAGACTTTTATGTTTTTGTGTTGCCAGATTAAGGAGGAGCTGGAAGCAATTTTTTCCCTACGATCATGTCACTTCCTTAAGTAAGATGAGCTACTAATTTTAATTTAGTCAGACTTTCTTATGTCTTTGGATTTCCTGCAAATCCAAATTTGCTGCTCCTGAAGAGCACTCCATTTTGTACGTCTTGCTGATGATTCAGCAGCACATAYCAAAATATTGACCTGGGTTTTAGCTGAGGCCCCTCTCACTTCTAAGTTGTTCAGGTTGTCCAGCGTAAGTGACCCTGGAGTCTTTCCAGAGGTGGCTGGAGGGAAGCTCAGCTGGAGGGAGGCTCAGCTSTATCTTTCCTTTGGATGTTGTTTTCCAAAGAAACCCACGTGTCTTAATTCTGTTTCCACAGCGAATCATCTGGTCTGGGGCGGACCTTGTTCTTGAGGGAACTGGGCCTCTTGCTTCACAACCAAAGTCTTTCCCTTTCTTCCGAAAGGAACATWATGCAAGCATGTATTTAAATATTATGCCCTTAGCACATTTAGTGCTAAGCAATGAAATAGTCCTTGTATTACTAATTAAAATTCAGTGATGAGGTTGTTTAATTACTCTCTCCACTGAAAATTCTTGCTTTACTTTTTACATTTATTCTAGTAATAATGTGCTGAAGAGCTCATCAGACTCTGACAGAAGGCAACATTTTTTCTCATGTACGTAATCATTAAACTGACAAATAGGCAGAGTACTATATAGTTATCAATATTAGCAGTGCAGCTCCGTCACTATTAAAAGCCTGTGCAGCAAGGGATTGAAGTGCATAAAGGGGGAAAAATTGGTGTGAAACAGCTCTTAACTGTGAGATCTTTCCYTTTTGCTTTTCTATTATTCACCTTAAATCAATTAACACCAAACACTCCTGCATTCTGTACAAACACAAGATAATCGAGTGTATTTGATTCTGGGGAGAAAAAAAAAAGGTTTTTTTTAATCCTAAAACAGGAAGGAAAACCTTTTATTTTTCTTTTCTCTTTTAAATCACAATCATAGGATCTCAAAGCTGATAGATAAGTATAACTGCCTGCTGGAGACTTCCTTGAAGTCTAGTCACCAGCCTAATTCCTGGTGAAGAAAGTAGGTGGAGGGGAGGTATCCCAATTTACTTTGCTGGATCTTGATTTGGGGGAAATAACTGGCTCTGAGCTGCTCTGTTTTCTTCTCTGACTTCGGAGAGCATATATTTGCACGAGAGCAGGTTGGAAATCCACAGACTGCCTCTGAGATTTGTATGAATAAGCCCATATAATCAGGTGAGGCTTTCAGGAATATCTAGCCTTGTTATATCTTGGAGAAGCAGAGCTGCTTGAATTGAAAACTGTCTACAGGAATGTCGACTCCTGCAGCAAGGGGCTGTAGATCGGGCAGAGGATGAGGAAGAGAGTCCACAAATCTTTATGAAGGAATCTCAGTAACATCTCACTGCAAGTGAGCAGTGGTARGGTGATGCGCACTTTGAATGTCTACTTTGATAATTTTGGAATAAATTAGAGGAGATCAATAATGAGGTGAAATTTGTATTTTGTAGCATGAAACAAAAGGTGAACAGATATTCTGTTTCTTCACTAATTGCACTAGCGATATTATGGATGTGAAGAATTTGCTAAATAGTTGTTGAAAAAAATAAGGTGTTTTGGAACTGAGGATCAAGTATCATGATTAATACAAAGGGAAATCCAGGTTTAGCTTTTCTTTTTTTTCAAGATATGGCACCGGAAACTGGTTTCTGTTCTGAAAAGCCTGAATTAACACCAAGGAAAGGTGTTTTTGATATTTTGGGGACTGCTTCCCTGAAAGGCAGGTAGAGTTCAGGCACCGAGTTTGTAAGGTCAGGGTAGGAACAGCAGGAAGTATGATCAAAAAGCACAGCTGGAACAAAAAAACTGGAAAACAGAAACAAACTGGAAAAGAAACCCTTTCTCATTACTAACCAYGCTGCTTCATTATATTGTGAACTGTGGCCATTAGCTCGCTCATATGTGCCTCAAAATGATGAGAGGGCAGTGCCCAGCATGGCTATTTTACACTAGTGCATTCAACTTTGTATAGGAAATTGTAATTTAGGAAGATGCTTGGAGTGCCATCTGCTACAGGCAGCTATAACATATCCTGTCATTCAGCAGATGAGGGTTGCATGGCTGGGTTCTCTCTTGGAAGAAATTGCCCCTGATGGATCGTATGTGTTATTGTCAGATTATGCAAGAAGAGTTGAGTAAACTTATCAAAACTTTTTTTTTCCTTTTTTTTTCTTTTCTGATGGATCGTATGTGTTATTGTCAGATTATGCAAGAAGAGTTGAGTAAACTTATCAAAACTTTTTTTTTCCTTTTTTTTTCTTTT
>NW_020454092.1:7332692-7806519 GCF_003342845.1 Nothoprocta perdicaria
GGGAGGCTAACTCCCAGCTTCCACACTTTACTGCTGGCAGCATAATTTGATAGGGAATTAAGGGCCTTGAAGACTCCCTGGCTGGTTGTGCCCATTCCCACAGGACACCAGGCAATGGTGTCCTCTACTCAGACTGCAAGGACACGTGACTTGATGTTCCCACCAGCTCTTCCTTGCAGCCTCTAGTGCCTGCCTGGGACAAGCTCTGCTCCAGGCCCTACAAAGAGGCTTAGCATCACTGCCAAGCACGGTGGTTTATTAGTGCTAAAAATCTTTTCAAATAAAGAAGGAAATGATAGCAAATTTAGCTGCTCAAGAAAATAGCACAATAAATAATGTATGTAAATGGGATGTTTCTTTAAGAGATGAAGGAAGGAATGATGAAGCTTTTATTGAGCAGTTGATACACATTTTTAAGTTAATGTTTATTATCTCTAGAGTTTGTAAGCCTTTAGGCAGTCAGACATGTTTGCATGGAAGTATTTTATCTCTTCTACCCAGGAAGAAAGCAACCAGGGATTTGATTTGAAGTGAAATTCTAGAATCTTAGATTCTGGTTTTGCAGAGTTTTTCATGTGTTTTGGCTTATTTTGTTTTCTTGATATCATTCTGTTATGGATTGACAAATAGGAAGGTGAAAATCAAGATGCACAATTGGGGCAAAATACAGCGTGATAAATGTCTTAGATGAACATATTCACCATAGAAATGTTGGTATGGTTGCTATGATATAAAAATTTCTCCCAGTTTCAAGTTGGTGATAGGGCAGATGAGGCAAAGTTCATCACCTCTAGGATTCACTTTCTGGGCTTCTTTTCTGAATCTGGGACACTTTTACTACTGTGATTTGCTTTGGGTGATATTTACTTGGCTTTATTTAATCCTTTGAAGAATAAAAAACAGTGATGAAGAGGAAAAAAAATCATAGGACCTGAATATTCGGCAGTGTGGCCAAATCTGTTGTCGCAATGTTATAAGTGGATGCGCAGTTTGTGTTTTGTGTTCAGAATCTGCTTCGTATCCAGATTTCCCTTAATCTCATGCAAATTTGAGGCAGGCTATTCAAAGGACTTTGATAAACCTGCTGATTTGGACCACGCATCTCAAAAGGCTGCAGTAAATTATTTGCACTGGATATGAACTCTATCTTGAAGAATAATTAGAAATATCACTTGTAATTGATTGTAGGAGGAATAGATATCAAGTAATGGAAGATACGCTTTGTTCTGGTAGATGCAATTTACTGTTTGTTTGCTTTGAAGCTTGTCTGACTCACTACTGGATGGACTTTCTGAGAGAAGGTGGTAGTGCCACAACTTTGAATTATTTAAAAGAACCTCATACTTCTAGCAAAAAATTATTCGGCCTAATGAGGTAAYGAAGCAACATGTTATGGAGTGTAGAAGACCAGCTTCTTAGCTGACTTACCTGACCAGACTTAGCTGAGCACTCTCATCACTTTCAGTCTCCTTCTTTAGTAATATCAAGTTAATATTAAATGGAGTGCAGGAAAGCAGCACATTGAAAGGCACGACTTCAGATAAGTGCCTGGAAAACTTCTGCCCATATCATTCAGGTTTATGTTTCCATCTAGGGAGAAGATGATTTATCAGAAAATCAATACTCTGCTGGATATATCATGTAGCAATTATACAGAGATATATATTTTCAAAACAAGAGATGTCTGCTTGCTATGCCTAGCCCATACTATTTAGCTACTAAGTTAGCTAYGGGAAAAGCCCCTGTAATTGAATGGTGAGGAGGAATTATCAACTCAGCTAATGAAATCATGAGTGTCCTAGAGGATGTGAAGTATCCTCTCCCACGTCAAGCCTTTGTGATATTRAATATATCATCAAAGTTGGTGAAAAGAAACTGAAGGAAATTTCCTCAGTAGAGTATAACTTGCTATCTAACCTGGTCTGAGAGAAAGATGTAGCTTGGAAAAGCCCATGCACAGATTAGAAGAATATTTTTCCTGATGAGTAAGGAGTACTAAAAAATGAATGTCTACAGCAGATCTGAGGGGTTCCATGTGATAAACAACTGTAGTAGTAATATATAAAGACCTCTTCTGAGTAAGTTAAGTAATAAGGMTCAAGCTGTTGCAAGCAGAATCTGTAGGAGCTGAACTACTTACTTGCTCAAATTTTATAGTACAGTTGAAATACTGTTAAAAACAACAGCTTGATTTTTTTTCCTGAGAATTAAAATGTTGTATATCTATTTTTAACAGGAAGTAATGAGCTTTTCAGATGATCTAACTTGAATGCTGGCTTCTGTGTTTCTCTAGCAGAGCTAATAACCACAGACAAGTTCTAGATCTCACATCTCAAAACTGCCAAATCAGCCAGGCAAGCAGCTTTTTTTCCATGGATTGCTGTGGGACTGGTTACACACATCCATGGATTTGAGTTGGATAGCAGTTTTTCATAGGTTTGATTATGGTTTCCAATCTATTCAGTTTATACTAACCCATAAGCGCTGCTCACTTTGAGTTTGTGGGTTATTGACAGTATCCACTTTCCTTTCTCCATGTATTTTCTGTCATCTGATAACGATTGACCTTGTAGTACAATTTCTGGGCTTTTTTTTTTCTTTTTCTTGTAAAATAATTAGAGACYTATTTTTCCTCTAGCTACCTTGCTGTTTATTTTCCTGTGAGAACTTAATATTTCTCAGCCCAATCTCCTAATATCAAACCTGATTCATACATGCTAAAGAATTAAAAAATAAGTAGGGAAAAATGTCGTATGCACAGTCACTATTCATAACATTTCCTGAAGAAACAGGGCAATGAATCACTAGTTCTAGGATCCCATGGCYAGCCTGACCAAAGTGTTAGTGTAATATGTCAGAATGGAGACTGGGGGATGAACAGGGACAAATCAGTTGTCAGATAAATTAGTTTTCTATTTTATTTTCCTTTTCTCCTCCCCACCCCTTTCAAAAAAAAGAAAAATTTGTGGAGTAGGAAAGGTTCAAAATTATTTGTTATAGTAGCCTCAGAGTTCAAAATGGGTAAAATATGAGGAAAACTTCATAAAATATTTTTTCTCCTTTTTTTTTTTTCCCCTCAAATCTTTTCGCCATGAGGGAAAAAAAGGTTACTGACCTTTCCACAAAGGAGTTGTATTCCTCAAACCATTCCCTGTTTCATACCCTGTTATGAGAAAGCTTTCTTCTGAATTCTGTCATGTGATGTTTGGGACTATAAGCCTTTATATATATGACCTGATTTCTCATGTGATTATAGTTTATTGACTTAGAGTTTATACAGATTCCCAAGAAAGAAAATGATTTACAGGGTCACATGCTGGGTCTGCAGTTTTATAAGCCGTCTTGTTGCAAGGCCATTCTCTGCAGATATAACATTGTCAGGTGTGGGGTCGTAAGGATGAAATAGAGAAAAGGGGTAAATTGCAGAGAAGTAAAGAAAGGCAAAAGGCATGGGGAGATTTGTGAGGTGGCTAAGTGGAATGAGATGCCCTCCTTTTGAAAGGTTGTCAAATCTTTTCCTGGAAAACAGCCTAAAAAMTGAGTCTGAGTGTCTTTGGATTCATATACCTGCTGTTCTTCTGAGTCCTCATAAATAGCAGGCATTGCCATAGGGCTGCTCTGAACGTATGCCCAGCCTTCTGCATTTATATCATGACATAGGGAGTGACGATTTCTTGAAAGCAAACTGTTTATGTGCCTAAGTGAAAGCCTAGTACAGCAAGCAAAGTGTGCAGTCCATATTTTCAGCGGAAGTTTGGCCATTTGAAGTTTAATGCMATTTTAGCCTTACATTCACCTCATTCCATTCCATTAGCTTTTGTCTTTGCATCTCTACAAGGTCCTGATGGGGAAGGTCTCCACACACACCCACAAGATATCAACATCCTGGCTTAGCTAGATGATGCTGCTGAAAATAAATCAATTTGCATTTTACTCTTTTCATCTATATCCAGCAGAGAACTCCCCCAAAGGTACAGCCAGACTTTCTTTTGTATCCGAAACAAGGACTACTCTTATCACAGTTGCTTCTTTCCATTTACCTSGTGAATAACTCTCTGTAGTGTATTAATTCAGTCTGCGACATTATTTCTTGACATAAATCTCTCTGTATTTTCTTCTTTTGCTGCTCATAGTCTTTTTCATTTGGAGTTCTATCTTAAGTGGTGTTTTCAGCTTCTGTTATATTTAAAAAATCCTTGAATAGAATCAATTTGAATTTTGTTCTTTCTTTTAGAGTACTAATTCTTAAATTAAATAATCCAGACAAAGCCTCTCTGCTTTCCTTCTTCCATTACATTAAAGCACAGTGGTAGTTAGTTAACAAATCCACTGTTTTTTTTTTTTTTTTTTTTTTTTTTTTATACTGGATCTGAAAATCACCATCATCACAGAGCCGTTGACTACTTAGCTTGACTACTTGGTCAGAGAGGCCTAACTGAGTAACTCAAAGCAAGAAGGCATGACTTAAATTTTTATTCTGTGTGGATATCACTAGGTGTAGTCACAAATTACGCAAGGTTTTCTTCTCTTTGTTATCTTTTTTTACCTTTGAAAATTCTTCTGATTTGACCAATATAATAGGAAGAAATTAAAATTTGGGATAAGAGGATCAGACAAATCTTGTCAGGCTACAGAACAGAGGAGAAAATTTTTGAAAAGACAGTATGTTCTTGTCATGTTTTGGGAAAGAAGATTAGGAGAAAGCAATGGTAAAGGCTTTRCCAGAGGAACATGGAGGTTTCTTCCTATGGTTTAGTAGTTCAGGTTTTGAAGAGCTTTTCAGATGTGTGTGCCAAATCTGCTTCCTTAATGGAAAGCTTTTTTTTTTTTCCCCCTCACTCTATTTTCTTTTCTTCTCTTTTCCCCCAARGCATTCATATTTAATTCTTGAAAAAATACAGATTTTTAGTGCTGATCTCTTCAGAAACATCTGATAACACCCATTTGCAGTAATAAGCATAGGTTACGCATTCACTTCCAGCTACAAAGAGAATATATTTGCACTCAGTCTTTTATGTGTGTGTAATTTAATGTAAATATTACAAAAATGTAATGTGCAGACTGACAAATGCTTAAATGTTTATGTGATGCTTTCAGACATTCTATCTACATCTTTAAAGCTTTCTTTTATTGACTTATTTGTGAAGAAAGAGGTAACTGTCCGCAATGTGTTTATGTAACCCTCTGATGCACAGGATGAGTTGTGTAAGAAATAAAGAAATATCACTTGTCACACAGGCAAGGARATCTGAGATAGACTGGATCTAGGTAAGAAAAGTATTTCATTCTGTGGTCAGGACATGAGTATTCTCTCTTTTTTTAATAATTTCAAATAGTCCAGGGGGAAGGTTGACAATGACTTTTAGAAACTATACTGTTCATGAAACTTCGCTTTTTTGGTTACATTTTATGAAATGAAAGAGAGCAACTTGGGAAAAGAATCCAGACATCTGAGTGCTTCTTTCCAGACAATATGTGGATGATGTTGATTTTATTGAAAATCCCATAAGACTTGGCCAAATTTCTCTTTAAAAATCAACAACAGAGAAGAAATGAAATTACTGGGCATGCAGAGAGAAATAGAAGTGATTTAATTTTCTTAGTTGATCAGAAGTTGGGGCACATTTTACCTCTACTTTCTAGCTTTTCGGTGATTTTTTTTGCCCACCAGCTTCTAACCAACCCGCTATACACTAAGACTCCCGATAATAATCAAATTCTTATGAAAATGGTGACAGCGTATTCCCTGCTGTGTCAAATGTTCGTATCCTTTTTATTCGTTTGCTTTTTTCTCCTATCATCAGCTGAACTGATTCAAAGTTCAAAGTTCAAAGCTAAACCTGAATCTATTTGGTGGCAAAAGATGTCCAAATGGAATGCTTATACCTGAAATCAGAACAATTATGTCAAAAGATCTATTGCTCACTGGGAGTCTCAGAGTCCCARAGTATGCTGAAATTAGTTGATTGAACTTCAGAAGCATTTTCCCACAACATATATATATATACACACATATATTTTAACTTGCTTAATTGCTTCTTGTGTATTACTTCTCTGTGGGAAAGTCAGAAAGTGATTCTGAAATAGGAGGATGTGTTATTTAGTCTGCAGGCATTAAGAGTTCTAATTACTCCCTGACGAGTCTCCCTCACAAAGCATTTTATTTATGATGCTTTTTTTCTTAAATGATTAAACATTTATTGGTTAAATGTTTACCAAATGTAAGGACATGGCATCTTTGATGCTGCTTCCCAGTGGGAAAATAAGAGTACATTAATAGTAGGTATCTGCTACAAGAAAGTCTCTCACAATAGACAGCAGCTATTGTCAGAAAGATTACTGTCTGTCCCCTGTTTTAAAAAATATTATAATTACACCGCATTTTTAAAAAATATGTGGTTTCATCTAAATGGCTTTCCTTTTGTTGTTGTTGATCATTGTTCCTTTTTCACAGCTGTTGTGTCTGCCCTTCATCATGTAAATAAAACCTTTTGAGATTTGAGATTCTAAAAAATAGATGTCAGGTAGCTCATTAGAGGCACTGGTTTGTTTTCAGATTGCCAACAACATCTTTTTACAGTTCTCACCTTCAGTCTGATGTAGATTAAATGCATCATCTGTGAAGATAAGCAGATTGAAAGACAGAGAGTGGAAGTTAACTGAGGAAAAGCACTTGGCAATTTCTCTGGCAATACAAGTCTCATAAATGCTGCCATTTTATTTTATTTTATTTTATTTTATTTTATTTTATTTTATTTTATTTTATTTTATTTTATTTTATTTTATTTTATTTTATTTTATTTTATTTTNATTTTATTTTATTTTATTTTATTTTATTTTATTTTATTTTATTTTATTTTATTTTATTTTATTTTATTTTATTTTATTTTATTTTATTTTATTTTTTTTTTCTAGTAACTCTGTTTACCTGCTGCTTTTTCTGCTTTCACCTCTCACTTCATCTGAACACTTAAAGTTCCTTTGTTCTACTCTGTTCTTTCCTTAATTTACACATTTCCACTGCTGTCTCCTTCCCACCTCTACTYTATCACTATCTCTTCCTTGTCCTTTCCACACAGAGGCTGCATATTGAGGTTCTTAGCCATGCCCAGCTTTACAATATTTTTAGCTAATGATGAAAATTTGAAAACAATCATCATTGAGAGAGGTGATACTGGCACCTGAACCAAAATTGTGGAGTTTTGTGCCTTCTATTCAAAGTTTGTTTGCCACAAGCTTTGCATGCTGCTGAGTATATGTGTGTGTAACACAAGGAATACAGAATTTCTCCTTCCATTAGCTTTTTCTTATTCCAAATTATTGGTAGTGTGGTTTATGTCCTCAATGTGAAACCCAACATCCTTAAAACAATGTTAGTTTTATTTTAATGGAAATAACAAAGAACTAATGGATCCCACTGTCATTATTTCATGCTTTTTCATGAAACCAACAGCTTTTGAGATAAAATGAATCCAGATTTATTGAAGCAAATCACTCTTGGTAGAGCATATGCCACCTGAGCTAAAACAATCATGATAATAGGGGATACTTTATTGTTGCAGTGGGACATGCCAAAGAAGGAGGGAGGAGACATAATAAGAATTCAGTGGATCATCAGATCCACATGGAATGATACTCGTTGTCAGGCTGGTGATGTGCTGAAGCCAAGCAGAGAAGTCCTGTGAATATATTGGAGCGCTGTCCTTCTTTGCATATCATAAATGGATTTTGAAAGTGTTGCAGGACCAAAGGCATATGTCAGTAGAGGAATAAAATATAGTACTATAAGCTGGTAGCATATCTTTGCCATAGTGTTGATGGCTGGAAGGGATTGATGGCTACTGGGCCAAGGAGATGGAGACGTTCAGGCAGCCCTGTCTGGTTAGAAGAATTAGATGTATTCCTTGCAGTAGGGACCATACTAAACCATACTAGAGTAAACCATACTAAACCATGGGGCATTGTCTTGGTCCTGCAGTCATTGACTCTTCCTGAGAGCTGAACATCCCCAAAAATGCAGTTTTCACTACTGAGGTGGATGGTAATTTGTAAGTTTGGAAAACCTTAATGTACAACCCTTCCTTTTGTACGTCTGGAGTAGGTTGTGGGTCTGCAAAGGAAAAGATAAAATTGAACTGATTCCTTCAAAATGCCTTTTTTTTTTTTTTTTTCTTTTTTTTCTGGGCCTGCTGCACTGCCTAATGTGTGAATTCAGCGCAGCTCCACCAAATCCAGAGATGGATGGCATTTGCTCTACAGCAGGCGAGATGGAATGAGGCTGGAAGATGTATGCACTTTACTGCCTGCAACATTATGTATTATGCACGCAACCTGACACTTCCTGTGCTTAGTTCCTGCTGTTAAGTACCTTCCTCACAACCTGCAAAGGCAGATTCTTTAATTAACCTTTAAATGATAATTATTTCACTGGCAATGCACCAAACCAGRATCAAAGTAGCTCTCTTCATGCTGTATTATACTTGTTTCCGGAAGATATGTTAGATTACCCAGAGTAACTTAGTTATGCTGAAGGTTGCTTTGCCTACTTGTTTGTGCCGTATACCAGGAAGTCAAAGGACAAGTAGTGTAGGGATGGGGGGATATAAGAAGCAGGGCTGATGAATTACTTTCCTTTGAAATCTGCTGAGTGGAAAAGCCAGCCAGTGCAACCAGGAGTCTTTGGAGAAAACAGGGCTAACACAAAAATGTACTGATTAGGAAAAGCACAAGGAAATTACGGCAGGTTGTTGTGGCCCGAGCTGTCCATGTTGTGACAGACTTTGCTGTGTGAGTAGGGAAAGACTTGTGTTATTTGGGACAGATGTGTACACCTAGTACAAAACTAGTGAGATTAGTAAATTAGTGAAGCTGGTGAAATCAGTGTTGCCATTTTATGAGCTGTGCATAGGATAGTTTGGATGCCTAATTAGCTGGATCAGAGTGTGATGGGGCAAGACCTCTCAAAGAGAGGGAGATAAACTGATTTCCTAGGCATTTAAAGGGATTCATTTCTAGATCATTCCTTCACTTCTGACTGAATTTTATGCAGTTTTATGCAGAATTATGCAATTTTACGTCATATTCTGAGAGTTCAGCCTTCACCAGGACTAAGCACAAAAAGTCCTAAGTGAGGTATCGGCAGATTTATTCCTCCTTCAGGTCCCCACTAATGCTTTATCTATATAAGCTATGGTAGAAATGAACACTCTAGTTTGGGGTAGGGATACCATAGAGAAAGTAGGTTCTAAATGAGCTGATTGCTCGCTGCGGATCCGTCATTTCAGGGAAGGTAATGGTGCTAGAGCAATCAACTCCCTTGCTCCCTACATACTGGTACTTTCCTCCAAATCTGCAGGAGACCATTATCATGAGGTAAAGACAGGAAAATGGTGGATAAACCCCACTTKGCTCCCAAAGTATCTTCCAAATCTRATTTGAATTGCCCTTTAGAATGAGAGTGCCTTTTGCTATTAAAGACCAGGCAGCTCAATGCCACCACCTCCTTCCTCTGTTTGGTTTTGGGCTCCATCCTTGCAGCAGTGCCTCTCCCTTGAGGTGCACTTTCCTTCTCATTGCAACACTCTGGTTTTGCACACAATTCACCAGTTGCCATTTATTCCCGTGTGCTCATCAGCTAGTCTCTCATCTGAATGACTGGAACATATTGCTGTCTCCAGGCTAGTAAAGGAAGAATAAATGGATGCGACCACATTCCTTATCTGCACGCTGCAGAAACTTTTGTCAATCCCTGAGATAGACTGGGCAGAAGCTGAATGCATAACAAGATCATTTGGGGTCATGGTACAATGATTAGATTCCTACAGTCTGTGTTACTGTAGATTAGTACTCTGGCTCCCTGGAGGAAAAACAAATTTGAAATTCTACGCTACAGCCAGATGCCAGACAGGCCATCACAAGCAGTGTGGGAACCTGAGAAAAAACACACATGCTTCTAAGGTACTGAGGTCTTTTCCCAGCACATCATAATCTCAATCCGAAGGGAAACACTTGGTTAAACTTGGAACTCCTTATTGTAAATAGTGTATCTGTGGTTACTTGCAGGGGTCACAGCTGAGGCTTGGTAAACTTTAGAAAGTGAGCTTTTTCCTGAAAGATTCAGAGGCCAGGAATGTGCAAAAACTCTAATTTGGTGACAGAGGGATTTCAAAAACTTTCCAGAAAGGCCTGGATGAGGATGCTGAGGCATTGCTTCTTATTCAATCTCCTATATATATGTGTAAGGGACAAAGATGCAGAATGCATAAATACCCAGCGAGATGGTTTTCGTTCMGGTTTGACAAAGGGAAATTTTTCTWTTTTCAGATATCTGGCTGTAGTTTCTTTACTTTCCGATTACAAAGAATAATGAACTTCTGCATGTCAAAGCTACTCTTCATTTCTAGTCTGTATTCCTAGCCTAGATCTTGTGACAGGGGTTTATCAATGTCATTAACGTAGATTTTGCCAACATGGTAAACGTTTTGGGTTTGGTTTGGCTTACAGAGAATACATAYTTACGTCTAATTTACAGACATATCTTTAGAGTGCTTGAGAGCAAGTGTTTGGGTCTGAAGTCTTGGCATCATGTAACAGGAGAACTTCAAGTTTCTCTAGACATGCTGCGTGTCTCCCATGGAGAAATTCGGTTGTGGAATTTCTAATACAAGTGTCATGCAGGGAAGCATAATTAAACCCCATATCATAAGAAGAACAAAATCATTCTAACAGGGCACAAACCCAAACAACTCCCTGCTCCTTCCTTTTTATGTGGCAGAAGAAAGAGAAACACTTCATCCTGCCAAAAAACAAAAACAACAAAAAAGGTGTTAGTAAATGTGATCTTCTAGCAATGCCCAACCTAAGAGAACAATTTGTGCTTCTGCCAGTAGATATTGCAATTGGATACTATTTTGTAGCAGCAGAATTGTTGTAACTGCTGTCGAGGCACAGCATGCTGCTAAAAACCTGGCAACTTTTATGAAAGCTGTTTATATTACTGTAGGCTTTCTATAAACAGTGGCAATAAAAAGCTAAACTGTTTTACGAATCAGATGCAGATATTAGAGATGAGTTTTTCTGCAACAATAATGCCTTTTGGCAAGTGTGCTGGCATTTAAAATATATATATATATATATAAAAAATATCTCTGTGAGACGTAGAAAATCTCATAGCAGCCTCTCAGGCAGTGAGAACGTCCCATTTACCTGGAACAGAGCTGTGGCTGTGGAAGTTTGCACAAGATTTGGGTTTCTTATTAATCTTGCATGAGAGTAGAGGCAGAACACTCCTACTAYGCAGAGAAGGCAGATATATATTTTCTGCAGATGTATGTCTGTGTATTCAGAAGGGGAGGACCAGGGTTCTCAGCTGCACAAGATGCCTTGTATCACTCTGTTAGCACAGAGCAGATGTAAGGGTGTCTCCAGTGCCATCCCAGGCATCTAGTGAATGACAGTTACCAGCAGCAAGGCAGCGATACAGAAGCATCTAAGGCCAACTTAGCCTTTTTCTCTTGAMTCTGTTTCAAAGTCCTGGTATTTAGATAAGATACAGTCCTCGAGACACTTCCATCAACCCACTTGAGTTCATATATCCAGAGTTTTATATTAGACTGTATTTATTTCTATAACTGTTGCATGTTGGATTTTCTGTTGGAAAAAAAATGGAGATCCTTGGAAACAAGAGTTGTAGCCTGTATTTAAAAACTTTGAACTAAATTTTTTTTTTGTTAGTTTTTATTCTGGATATAATTTTGACTGTTTTCTCAACAGTAAGAACTATAAACTCTTTTTTCTAAAGGGAAACAATTAGGTTTCCCTTTAGAGTCAGGTTCAAAACACACAACCTACAGAAAATCTTTGACTGGAAAATGGCTGGAGGCTGAGAAACACGCTTAAGCATCTCCAATTCGTGATGTTTGGCTACAGATTACCAGCTTTGTTTTGAACTAATGAATTATTCTTTTTTCTTGTAAACTGTTGGGCAAAAGAAGGGAAACATAATGAGAGCTAACTTGCTATTTTTAGGCTCTGAATATCTTTCATACAACACCTGTATATCTGAAAATCAGTCATACAAACAGTGCTGCAACTGGCAAGAATGTTCTCTCCATCACAGGAGGCTTCCATTTTAAAGGAGGCATTTATAAATCTGCTTTGTGCTTTTCTGTGTGATTTAAAATGTGTATACAAACCCTCACACACTCAGCAATGGGGAATTTAGAAAACATGAGATACTGCAAATCAATGGTACATTTATAGCCATTTACACTTAATAATGGACTAATGGAGAAATGTGGAATGTATGAAAATTTTCTCAGCACAAAAGCTTTTGCAAATACATTGAGCATCTGCACAGCAGTACAGCTGGGGTTCACAGTAGTGCATATAAGATTAGTTTCTAGCTCATTGTCTACAGTACTAAAATTATGCGTACTTAAGCTCCGTTCAGTGCCTATTACTTATCCTACCTGGAGTAGGATAACAGGAGGCTATGATATCTATGCCTACTCTCTTGATCTTTGGTTATTATTTCTCACACTTTCTCACACAGGAGGCTGTGAATATAAATACAGTTAAATATAATTTTCTCCCATTTCCTTGTTGTTCTGCTGAAGCTGGAATTCTATCCACCGCACATAGCACTGGCTGTCTTGCTGGGCTGARCACAATATGCAAGGCATTTTATTTGAAAATGAGACTTTTTTTCTCATTCTGTTTGCAGAATATTGGTGAACAGATCGCCATCTTCTCAAAGGTATTCAATACGAGAATAACTAGCGACACTGAAGTATGATGTTTTAGGGGAAAAATGGAAGAGGAAAAGATAGTTCTTTGGCTGTCTGCTACTTCTTTAAGGTATAGTGTGTACTGAGATTCAACATTCAAGTGTTTTCATTGGATTTTCTAACTTCAAGACTTTGTTTCTCCTGTTTGAATGATAACAAGTTTTTAAAGTTTTCCAAAATAATAATAATAGCTCTTTGCATTAAATCTTAGAAGTTCACTTACAATTCAGCTTTTGAATAAATCTGTGAGAATTAGGTGATRTGATTTCTAAAGGTTTATGAATATATCTTAAGGAAACTTATATAAATATTTGCTGAAAAATGTGCAGWTTTTTTTCACTCTAATCCCCAGTTTATTCATTAAATAAATGCTTCTGCAGTTTTTAGTTGCTGAGGAAACAAATCCAAAAACTAATCAGGAGTCTGTATGCTATTGGTAGTATCAGTAATTAGATTTGCCAAACTCGTTTGAGGAGAGGTGAGGAGCTGAGAGAACTGGTCTCTGCTGCTTTCCTTACCCACCCCCTTCTCCTCCCCATTTTATGGCAGGAATTTTATGCCCAGGAGCTTCTTTGAAACGCTGCTGCCAAAGCCACGTGGGGAGCAAGGAGCAGAGCATAGGATTAAGCTCTTCGTGCAGAGGTGACTGCTGCYGGGTGGGATGCCTTGAGGTGTCTGAGACACCTGAGTTTCTGATGTTGCTAAGGTTGTGGCATTAAATTCTTGCTGCGCAGATTCATGCGCAGACCATAAAAGGATGTGACTTTCATTCACCTAACACTATTTTTTACTTGAATCCCAGTATTTTCCCTATTCCATGGAGAAATATAGCTCATCTGTAACCTCGGGCACACTGGAATCAGAGGGCATCCCTGTCTTTATTGAGAGTAGGAACTGGGAATTCTCAGCCACACTCTAACAACTTCAGCATCTCGCAATTCATTTCTAAAATTTGCTGMTAGTGTAAACACGAGCAAATCACAGGACAGGTGGGAAGCAGTTATGCTGCAGATAGGCACTGTAGGCAAAAATATCAGGAAGGGGCCTTTTGCAGTAAAAAAGAAAAGCAAATAGCTTTCCTATTTGGTGCAGAAGGCAGAAGATCAAGGATCTGTCAGTATGGACTAGCTAATACAAGGCAAGCAGGCGTGTGAATGCAGAGCAGGCAATCCTCCACCAACTGCCTATGTGCCATTCCCTGCAGCAGATGCAAAGCAGCTTGTTGTGGTTCTCGCTCTGGGCACAGCAGGCTCACGGCCAGCCAATGTGCTRTATATCCACATGCAGACTCGCCTCCATTATGTACACGCTGCTTGATACATAAATAAATCAGCAGGCACATCAGAGGAGTTGGTTAGGAAACTTCCCAATTTCTGTATTTGAGGTAGGGAAAGAAATAGGGAAAAGTRGGGAAAGCAGTAGGGAAAGCAGGTCCAGGCCTGCTGGGTCAGAGCAAGGGTTCATCACTCAGAGCTGCCCAGGATCATCACCCATGGGAGAAGCAAATGGATATTTCTCAGGSAGACTGTGCAAGCCTGACTGCTGTCCGTGCTCTCTTCCCCCTCGCACTTGCCCAGCCTCTGCAGTCACTGGACTAAAGGAAGCAGGAGGTACCTCCTTTTCAGTATCTGTTGGGACTTATCGATCTTGATTTATTTCATCCCTTCTGATCCTGTCTCTGCCTACAATCTCCCGTTACTTCAAATTTTTGTGTGCAAAGGACTTTTAATTATCATTATTTATTTCTTTTTATCCCACAACAATGTAAATTTGACCTCCTCTGAAAACCCATATCCTTGCCGATACAATGGCCTTCAGCACCTTTCCCAGCAAGCAAAGCCAGCCACCAGCTCCCTTCCAACCGTCCCCTAGCACTTGTTCATATTTTTGCACTAAAACAGCAACAAAAATCCCATAGTTCAGCCAGTGGCCGGTTAATGAGCATGGCTCTAGCTCTGCTCTAAGGTGACTGCATGCCTGCTTAACTACAGTAATTAAAAGCAAAGCTGAAACCATGCACTGAATTCTCTATTTTTAACTTATGGCCATTGTATATTCAGAAACTTACTGAATGCCACAGCTGGGAAAAAAAAAAAGAAAAAAGACGTATAAGGGAAAAAAATCAATATTTGCATTCATTGCTGGAGTCAAAATCCTACAATTTCTATGCTAGTTGTGGGCTGGATTGTTTGCACCCAGCATGACATAGTATTTCAGAATAGGGTCTTTGAAGTCATAATAGTCAGTAGTATTTTTAGAATAGGACGAGATCCAATTCCATGATTCTAAACTAAAGGGACTATGTACCTTCTGCAAACAAAATGTGCCTTTACTTAGAGATTTAATGATGCAGCAGCTTCCTACAATCAGTGAGAATTTCACCTTCTATCAACACTGGAGCAATCAAGTTTGATTAGCATAAACAAGTGCAGAAAGGGAATTTCAAAGCAATGTGGAAAGAGGATTTTCAGCTAGYGCTCCATCAAAGAGACTGCAGAGGTAGTGCCATGTGCCTCCTCTGACCTTTAGAACAAAATGAGAGCTCAAGTATCTCATGATAATCCATAGGTTTAATATCCAAAGCAAAGAAATCAATGTAGATTTTTGAATAATGAATATGTTTGAGGAATTCTATCTTCCCCACAGAAGTGCAAAAATAAAAGGTTAAATTCCTCAGATAAGCTATTGGGAATTATTCACAGAATTCCAATCTGTGGGATGTGATGTGAGCAGATTTTTTTCCCCTGCACATCCATGTAATAATACCTTTCAGATAAATAATTTAAGCCAGCTGACTCTATAGCTGTCATATTCACTTTACTATTTTGCACCAGCCTGAACTGGCGAAATCTGTTTCTTGCCAGTGCAAGAACTTGATCAGTCCTTTTGATTGTAGTTTTTATGGTTGCCACAAGCATCTTGAGTTCTTCAGAGCAGGAACAGAAATGTACTAACTTGCAATTAAATCTAGATGAGTATTTTTTTTTATTTGCTTGAAACAAGCAGAGTAAAATGAGTATTTTAAACGACATTTGACAATGCTCTTTTTCTTCATGATTTTTCCTTACAGACAGCTTAGGAAAAAGTGTGCAGTGTATATAAATAAATAATCCATATAAGCAAGTAAATTTAAAATAATATTTATCTGCAAACATCCTGGTTCTGATCACATCTTATTTTGACCTGCCCACATACCAAACCCCATATAGAATTTCATTTTTATTTATGTGACCGTGAGGGGAAGCAGGATCCATAACTCCCACGTTGGCTATTTCCACTTGGGATGAGCCACAGCATGTTGCTAGCAGCACTTCTATGGGATTTTCAGGTTGGTTCTGCAGTTTTCAGATGGTTAGAAAGTTCTGGAAAAAAAAATCTAGAGATAAATGCTTTTCTGGTGCATCTCATTTTCTTCCTTTGCTCAAAAAAAAAAAAAGCATCCTTTGAAATGGTTGAAAACAGTGGGTGTTTCACATCAGCTGGTGCTGAAAACAATGTGATTCATGGATTTAGGTTGTCAGGATACTTCTTTGCAATCTCTTGGCCTATGAGCTGATATCGCAATAGGACCAGCAATCATTGAAAACCATTGCCTCATTTTCACCCATCACACAGCAGATAGTCTTTCTTCCTGTCCTACTGAATTTGATTGCCCGAGCTTAAAACGCATAATTCATTTCTTTGGCTACCTTTATTTACATTCTGACAAACCCTTTTAATCAGAATATTTACTAAATTAATTTTCTCCACAAATAGCATAGCATTAACTTGTGACAAATKATATTTCAGCTTGTGACATCTCCCACTTAAATTGTTTTAAAGTAATTCTGAGTGAATTTGTGATAACATAAAAGTAAGCATGGGTTTTAAGAGAATATTTTGCCATTCAGAATTTCACACTGGAGTGAGGGCGGATTCCCTTCCTTCTTACCTATCTTTGGCAGTTAGCAATGAGCTCAGAGACTTTAGAGCTAAACCATTAATATCAGAGCATTAAGAAGAAAAGACGATAGAAGCTTGTCACAATAAATCCAGGTTCTTAAGGACCATTTAAGGGGAGTGAGTGGAAAGATCCATTGGTAATCTTTATATATCTGACAGAAATCAAATAGTGTGTATAGTGTATCACTCAGGCTCACTCTAATCCTACTAGGAAGTCATAATAATCAGTAGTATTTTATGCAATCAGTTGTTTCATCTTCATGCTAGTAAATAATGTTTAAAAGTCATAAAAATTTAGCAATTTAAAAGCAAGCATTGCAGAGTGAAATCAATTGGCTAACATTAAGTGAGAGGGTTGTCAAATGCAAATGTTCACTTTCATATGACTGAAAGGGGTAGGAAGGCATCAAAATGTCTTCCTTTCTCACTGGCAGACAGCTAGGCTAGAAAAGCCACACTGGTCTCTTCGGAAGAAAAATCTCATTGAACTATTCATACCTCATATTTTCTTTAAAAACAACAAGTTAGCACTTATTCAAGAAAGAAAGAATGACAATTGACTAATAGTTGTTATTCCATTTGCATCTGACATTACTTTGATTTGAGGGAAGAAATTTCTTTTTCATATATTCTATTTGAATTAAGTGATTGTGTTTAATTTGAAATAACTTGGTAAGTGGTGATATGTAGAAATGACTCCTTCAGTGTCAGCAAAAAAATAGTCTGCGGGAAAAATATATGTATGTCTTACACAGTGACTTTTGATTTCAGATAGCTGAAAATCTTGGAGTTCTCATCTTTTGATCTGATAAGCCCATTTCTATCTTTTTTTTTTTTTTTTTTTTAAGGCAGAACAAAAAAGCATGCAATTTGAGACTTCAAAACTCTCTATATTTTCATTTTGGTTTCTTTTGTTTCTAAGTCATTACCTTTGCCAAACGTTCAATCTTCAGTAGAAGCTTTATGATTCATAGCTTATACAACCGGATCCAAAAAAAAAAAATCTTAAAGGTTCAGGCTGTTATATCTGTCTTATAGAGGACTTCAGGATATAAATAAACATAGAAAATTTAGGCTGAATATGGTAATAAAAAGTCGGATCTTGACTTCTGTATTTAGCTACTAAAGCGAGCAAAGAACATTTAATATGTATGGAAATTTCAGCACTAAACTGAAAACTTTATTTATTGATCCCCTGATGGGCTTCTTATGATTATTACAAGTGTGAACAAAGAGTCTTAATGCTGAACTCAAACGCTCCTCTGAAATGCCTTTCAGGGTGAGACGCTGACTGATAAAAATGAAAATTGCCTGGATAGTAGGAAGCCTTTRCTTGTTGGAAGAAGACACTGCATCGTTTAATTTAGAGGCTTAGTACAATCTCATTGCTGTTTTCCATATGAAATAGTTTTATGTGAAAAGGGGGTTTTGCCTCTTTTGGGTGGAGGGGGACCCATTTCTTGCTGAAAGTCTGCATTTTGGCCAATTCATCAGGCTGGGTAGCTCTGTAACTGCTGACTAGGGTAAAAAGTTTGATATACATTGGGGAGGAGGGAAAATTTTGCGACTGTAACAGTAGTCGATTGAATACATTTGCTTTGAGCTAAATAAATAAGCAGAAAAGAAAAAGTTAATATATCAAGATAACATTAAGGGCGGATTTATTATTATTTGCTTATCAATATGTACTATGGTCATAAGAACCATCTTTCTGACTCATCATCCAAATACAGCTAGACCTAGAGAGGATACACCAGTTCTTCTCACATAAGAAAAGTTCAAATTCATTTCCATATGGGTGGTTATAGAAGACGTGATTAAAAAAAGAAAAGATATGCATCRAGAATGTTGGATTTTTTGAAAGTAATTGTAAAAATAAATAAATAAAATTTTTAAAATATGCGCTTTTCATGGGTGAGTTCCAAGGAAAAATTCCATTCTCCAAGGCAAAATTGATATTTCTGTCCTATCTGCTGCCAGCACCTCAGTCAATTGTTTTGATTTCCCCTGGAACTGTGTTAGTCTAGGAAATGTTGGCTGTACCAAGGAAGCTGCTCTTTGTGAAGGCACTGGAGCTCACTTGCTAGGAGGAAAGTTACCCTAGGAAGTCATCTAAATGAATGGCAGGAAACCAGCTGGGCACTCAATTAACTTTTTGTAATTCTCACTTAGACTTCTGGCAAAACTGATGCATCTTGGCTAACTATTCCAAGACAGAAACTGTTTCACATTTGTGAAAACTTCCATCCACTTTCAGTGTCTTGTAGATAGAACCTTTTGTTTTTTCACACAAGGTCCATATTTGTACAACACCATTATAATTCTAGATTTCTTTATTTTTAATATTTTTTTAAGAACTGACAGTTCTTAACAGTTAAAAAAACTATTAATTACAAATTAACAGTTAAAAATAATGTCATACAGGAGAAATAGAAATTAATCCCCTAATCCAAAATAAATTCACAGAACACTTTCTATGCAGTGGAAATTTAAATATTAACATATAACAAGAAAAAAGCTTCATAGGCATATAAAAATGTACTTTAAAACAAAATTTTATCCTCTATTAGTAGAACTTTATTTTGAACTTGACCTTCCAAAACTGAAAAACTGTCAAGAAGTAATACCTTTAGTTAATCCATTGCATTTATGTCTCTCTAAAAGAAGTAGTATTTGGAGTATTGATTTACATTAAAAAAAAAAAAAGAAGAAGAAGAAAGAAAAAAAGCTCCTGAAATCTTTCTAAACCTTTTACTTTTTAAACTTTTTAACTTCATGGCTTTACTGTATAGTAGATTTAAATCTGACATTTGAACTTCGTTTCAAGGGAGATTGGGAGAACCTTAGCTCTACAAATATGTGCTACTCTTTAAAATTGAGCAGCTGAGTCACCTTGGCTCTGCTCAGAATTAAAGAGAGCAGACTTAGATAAGGTGGTCTTCGTTTGGCTTCAGATATGTGATTGGCTGCTACGGCCAATCAATATAATCATTATGGTGATATGCACAAGCAAATGCTGTTACTTATTCTGCAATACCGTCTCTGCCACGCTTATATATTAAAAAACGTAGGGCTTTGGTGGAGAGGTCTAGTGCAATTTGCATTACTTAGTATGGTATGTGCGTACGGAGACAAGCACACTAAAACCTCTCCTATTTCAAGCAATGAGATTATATTAAAACAGCAGTAAGTCAAGCCACACAAACTGTAAGCCCATTTAGCAAGGCCTCAGCGTGTATTTTATTAATCTTGCTTGTTCCTGTGAGCCAGGCAGTATCTTGTGCTCTTTCCAGATGCCTTTGCAGCTTCACTAATTTATCCTGTGACTGACCACACGTCCTTTGATCCAGCCTCTGCCTTCACATTTGAGTGCAGGCTGCATTAGCACAGGAACCAGAGCCATCCCTCAGCAGCACTAACTCTGTCTCACCATTGCTTTTATTTAAAGGCTCTCCCCTCCTTCCCTCCCTTCACCTCCCCCAGATTTAATGTTGGRCTTATTCCAGTGCATCTGATTCTTCTTCCTTAGTGTGACAATAGTCATGCTTTTTTTGCAGTTACCAAGCAAGTATAATTTGGAATGTGGATATATATGTGATTCTAGGTACACTGTTGTTGTTTAATTTTTCTCTATTTCATTGATTTGTGACTCAGCTTCCTTCTCTGCAAAATAAGAAGAATGGTACCTTGTGTGTTAGCTTTGCTTTAGCAAGGAAAAATGCTATAAAATAGTAGGTTTGTTTGTGGCTCTGTTATTCTGGCCTCTTTCTCATTATTTTGAATGCATTATGTTTTGGAGAAATTGTTTTTGTTTATATATGTAGATAACTACCCATCCATCTGCAAAATTAATATTTAGGCAGAGGAAATATCGACCAGAAAGTTTTTTGGTGTTGTTGATTTGGATGCTTGTTTATGATTTTTTAATCAGCGTTGCACTAGCTTTCCAAGAAAAAAAAAGATTATAGATTTCTGGGTTTGCTTGTTTGTTATCAAAGGTGATCATTTTTCCACACTGCAGTAATTCAGCTGAAAAGAACTTTGCTAGGTAGTAAGAATAACAATGTGTCATACTTTTTAATTAAGCAGGGGGACAACAGAATAAGACATGGCAGAGCCACAGCAAATGATGAGCTTAATGACCCCAGGCAAAACCAMACATGCCTCAGTTTCCCAAACTACCAAAGACTAATTTGTTGGTTTTCACTATTTGCAAACTGGTCTTGTATTAAGGTGTARAAAGATTTTAAGATACATGGATCTTAAGCAAAAACAGTGATAGAGTTATGGTTTATTCACAACTCAACTGAACCCTTCTGAAACTAATTGAATAATTGGCGCTTCTTGATTACAGATTGCAAAAATAAAATGAATTTTATTTTTTATTATTTTTAAATGATTTGTTTCATCTTAAAACCCATCTCTCCCATTTACGCTTAACCGTGACATTATATACTCTTCACAAAAAGATTTATCTTTCTGTTCCCATGATAATGGCAATAGCCAGTGAACAGGTCTACCTTTAATTGCTGCTTAGCTTGTAACTGTGAGTATAGCAGAGGAGAGCAGAGAGAGGAGTGGCTGCCCTATGCGTAAGACTGATTTTACTTATTTGTTCATTATAATATTTTCATGGTTTTTGAAAGCATCATTTTAGCATCTTTAAWGATGACCCAGACCAATTATTCCTTTTGCAGACAGTGTCATAAGAATGACGAGCCATGACTTCAAGCAGATGCCTGAGGTCAGGAGAGATGGAAACGCTTACCTATCACGATGACCTGGATTTGGAAACCAGTGTGTCCCATGGCAGAATGACCAAGCAACAGGATGCTCCTTCCATCTACTGTCTGATGGTAGGTTTCTTCCATACAAATGTAGATTATGTACCAACTAATACTCCTCCACCAAGAAAAAATGAATATTTTCTCTCTGATAAATATTTTCATTGTTTCTGTGAGCCTTGTGTTAGCCCCTAAATTTGGATTGAAGATGCATTTATAAACTTAATTAATATGTAGGATTTKGGCTGAATGCATTCATGGAGTGGAACCAAGAAATGAAAATCCAGGTCCTGCTCAAGCAAATAGAGAGGTTGGCACTTATGACATTAGAAGCTAGATTGGATTGTTAAATTGTGTACATTTGCAGTGGCACCTGTGGAATTTAGAAGCACAATTTCCATTAACTCACGCTTTCAAAACATAGCTTACTTTTTTTTCTTTCCCTTTTTTCTTTTTTTTTTTTTTTAATCTCCCTGAAAGAATAGTGATAAGACCTTTTGAAGCTTCCCCTTTTCTTCTTTTCATCCCTTTGTGTATCTTTACTTATTGTGCAGAGCCAGATATGAACCAATTTTGGGTATGTGTGCTCCCTATCGCTATGTAATTTAGAAAGATACATTGTTCTGTATTTATACTTAGGTCAAAGAGKTTTCTTATATTTTCTCAGTAAATGTAACATATATACAGTAATGTTGATGTGATAAAAAGTGCAGTTTGAGGTGATTACAGTGAAAATATGTTTGGATAAATGTCCAATATATTTCAAAAATTCATCTTCTGAAAGAGCAAAGATGACTAATTCCTTTATTTAGAATGGAAAAACTCTAGAAATAGACAAGTTTCATCAGTTCTTTCCTAATCACTCACAACCATCATCAGCTGCCTACTGGGTGAGTGGGTGGAGGAAGTGTTCTGAAAGCCCATCAAAATCAATTAAAAGATTTTAATAAATTTGGTAGATGTTGAATCATCTTAAAGTGAGCAATTAAGRGGAAATCACAAGTTCTTTGCAAAACTTAAGCTTGCTTATGAAAATCTTTAAACAGTCACTCCTTTCCAAAAAAGCTCAGATTTCTTTTGCATTCAAGGTCACCTTGTTTGCAATCCAAGTCTCTTAGAAGCAAAGCATTTAATATCTTGGTAAAATAGGGATAGGGATGAAAATTTCATTTCTATATCTAATACCATTCATTTTTAACTAAGTGTACAGCATAGAGTCCTGAAGTGGACAAGAATGACTAAAATTAAAAATGTTGTATTAATTCTCAAAATGAAACTAGTTATACCTGTTGACTTACAATACAGTGTCCTTGTGAACATTAATTACTGAGCACTTACCAAGATCTTTGAATTTTAAGCAGCACTCTCGTATTATTCACATCCTCATCTATTATATTGAGTTCCATGTATGAGTGTATATTGTAGGTGATCTGAATCCTCATTAACTCAAAKTAATCTTTACGTATTTACTTCTTTTATTTAATCCATGCACAAACCCCAGAGTCTGTAACTCCTTTCTGTTAAGTATTCATCTGCAAATCTGAGAAAGCACTAACTTTGTAAAAGCAGAGCTTTGACTCTTGTCTAGTTAAACTTATGTGGTGGTCAGTTCTGGATTTGGTTTTACTGTTGTGTAGCGTAGGCAGTTGCCCTTATTTTTACAAATCTATTCCCCAAAGAAATTTTCTTTTAAAAATCTAAAGTAATTCCTATTTAATTTTATGCACATTATTGTCTTTGGATACTAAGCACCAGACAAAGTAAGATTAATCCTCTTTAAAGGGTAAAAAAGGGCGGAGGGAAAGAGATGTGCTCTTGAAGCTATTATCAGTTAAGATGCATATTTTTCCCAAACTCTTGCATTATTCAGTCTCAGAAAACACTGTAGTATCTTCTGTTTTCTAACAAGAATCAGTTTGTGTTTTTACTGCTTTACATAGACAGTCTTTGGCTCTGATCTTGCAAAGATCAAATGCAAAACCAATAGAATGTTAGGTAAAGTTCAGGTCTTTATTGATTTTAAATTATACCTCAATTGACAAGTCTATTAAGTGTGTGCTTAAACCCATCATTTTTCGGTAAATCACTTCATCCTAGCTTCTGACAAAAGTTCATATTTAAGCATAAATGTAGGTCATGAATTTTCAAATATWTTTTTTTGGTATTTCTCTAAGTAGTTTAATTGGTTCCTGACAATAAATAAGGCCATTTTGATAACAAACACTGCATTACAATTTAAGTATTTCTATGTTTAGGGCACTTTTTTTTCCCACTCTTTCCCTTTGCACATTAATATTTCATATCTGCATTAAAATGGAGGGATGGAGAAAAATTCACATCTTCCACTTTTTGGCTGTGGGAAATTTATTTTTCTCATAGAAGGGAATTCCCATAACATTTACGTGTAGACTCTCAGCCAAGAGTACCATTTGAAACTGCTTTGAATATAGGGCTCTGGTCTCAGAATAGGGTTCCCAGCAGTGACTGGCACTGAGTGAAGTCATAGAAACTATAATTAGAAATAGCTTTGGATGTAGAGATGTGTAGAACAAGATCTTAATTTGGCATTGGAGGGGGGTGAAAGAAAGGACCAAGCGTAATGTTGGAAGGAGAAAATATCTGTCAGAAATTGAAGGAAAAAAAAAAAGAAAGAAAGAAATACCAAAGGGACAAAGATGAAGAAGGTGACATTTTTCCATTTCTATTATATTAATGTTACAGCTCTTCAGAGAGCAGTATATATATTACCAAGCACTGGTTCAAATATGTCATACTGACTATTAGGAAATAAACTCTCCATGGGGGTGTGATCAGATATCTAACCCACATATAGTTTTACAATTTCACAGGGTCCTGATGACTAAAATGGCTGTACGTTTTTTTTTCTTTTTTAATGTGTATGTGTTGGGTTTGGGGTTATTTTTAAGCTGTTTAACTATAATACCAGAAAAGTCTGAAAGGAACTACAAGACAGGAGACTCAGAACAGTGCAGCTGTTTTAGGTTTAAGCTTAGGCTTGAAAACGTTTAGGATAGCAAATTTCACCTGCTGATAGGTGATACAGGAGTTAAGTCTCTAAAAAAAGAATATTCTGATTCCCGATATCACATGGAAAAGTTGAAATCTTGTTTAAACTTATTAGGAATCCAGCTCTAAACCTGTACTTCCTAAACCCGGCAACACAACAGCTAAGAATGGCCATAGACAAATGATCCAAAATATGGTCACACAGGCTTTTTYACTTGAGAGGCAGTGCACGGAAACTTTACTTTTTTCACTCTGCATATTTTTTCATAATGAGATATTGCTTGTGCTCCCATGGCAGATACTGCCAAAACTGCTGTTTGTGCTAAGTACAATAAATCCTACCCATTTCATAGTGCTCAGGGACGTGTCACTAAGGCACTGAAAAATTCCTTAGGAGGGCATTTTGTATGTGTSAAGGTAGGGTCTATCACAGAGTATSCAATCAAATAAAAATAAAATGTGTGAGTTAAGCAAAGTAATAACATGAGGTTTCCAAATACCATAGTTATCTCTTTTATTGACTCCGGGCATGGAAAACAGAAATATTGACCTTGCAGACTGATCCTTTCAGCTCAGCTAGGAGCCGTATCCCAATGTGAAATACATCCCAATTTTAGAAGTGATTTTTTAAAAATCCATTTTATGAGAAACAGCAGTAGTCTGACTGACCCTGAAATCTTTTTCTTTTTATAACTTATCTGAAATACCATGCCACTTTTTTTTCTTTCTTTCTTTTTTCTTTTTTCTTTTTTCCTTCCAAAGTCCCTGGAGTGGAGATGTGTAGTTGCTAAGTTTTCACTGTTCTGTAGAGTGACCTTGTTGTGTAACCTACTAGTACCAGCAACCACAACCAGCTTCAACCCTAACAGGGTGATGGGGCTCAGGTGACCTCTGGAAAAGCCAAGTCTCACACTGCATCAATGCCACAAATATTCCACAACATGTTTGTACTGGCCAAGAGGTTTGTGCTGGTTGCTGATGGCAGCACCTGCTGTTGCTGTGAAGCAGATTTCCCTAGAGGTGGTCATCTTGGTGGGATCCATATCTGAGGTCCTGCTACCCCAATCAGGCAAGAGAGGCTCTCAAGGGCAACCTGGTGCATGACTTCAGCCRCTAAGGAAACTGCTTTTAGCATGCTAGGAGTGCCCAAGAGATGCTATGTGCCTCCTAGTATAAATGTGCAGCAAATTCACACCTAGGAAGGAGCACTTAAACACATTAAAAGGCCAATCAAAAGGCTAACACTAGCACAGTTTAACTGCTAGCTATATTCATCCAGTGTCTCCTGACTGCCCTGGCTTTCTGTGGCATTCAGCAAGTAAAGCACTAATGTGAAAAGAAGAAATCTCCATGAATTTATCTAGTGTCCTGAGCTCTGATAACACTAGAAGGCTCTCTGCGTTCAGTATCTATATGTCATACAAAGCATTGAAGAGATAGTGAGCGAAATAATTACTATCCACGGTGACACACCACAATATGCACTGAGCCCATACATTCCCTGTGGCAAGGATCTTGTGTTCCGTTAGGTTTTCTATCACACAAAATGTGCCCATGGTCCTTGATAAATATTTAAATAAGAACACATGCAGTAGCTCTGCTTTGATTTTTCTGCAAGGCGTGCTTGTTCCACCAGATATTTTCAGGGACAAGAGCCTAAACAATGGTTGTTGCTCTGTGTGATAGAAGCAGAGTTTTGTTTGGTTAAATGTGCACGAATAGCTTAAGGACTTCACAAACGTATCTGTATTTAGCAAAGGGCCTTAGAAACTGCTGTGATGAACAATGAGGATGCAGAAGTTAATAGAGTAAGCAATCAGCTGGTGTGCAGCTCTCCTTTATTAAAGCAAAGACAGTCTGTCGTTAAAAGCTACAGGGGTTTATTTAGACCTCATAATATGGCAAATCCTTGAGCAAAAATCAGGACCAACCAACTGCTGCAACCAGCAGCAACCAGGTCCACACAATGCATCTCATTCTATGGAGCATGTTAACTATGGGTTTAGGCCTCCTGATAATATATAGGCATATTCTGCATACAGGCACATCATCATGTATGCAAATATGTAGAGGGCCACCACCTCACTCTGTTATTTTGGCCCAAGACATGGACAACCAGTTCTCTCAGGGGGAAATTAAAGATAATTCTAGCGAGGCTCCAGGGTGCTTATTGACAACTATTTATTGTCTGTCCTCTTTGGCTTTTCTGAKACTGACTAATGATAAAATAAGGACCTCTGTTATTTCCTTGGCAATGCTGATTGAAAATGGTGGATCAGAGATTACACCGAACACGGATAAAAAGTACTTGTATATCATCAGAGGTTTAATCTCTTTTACAGAAATCAGAGTGTATTGATCAGAATCAAAATGCTTAAAGTTAGGTACATATTAAATGACAGTATTGGCATCCAGACATGCATCAATAAGGCTATTTTAATGTGTCTTGTATTATTCTGTCCAAATTATTTCATTGGCTGCTTTATCATCCAGCCAAAAATCTWTTGATCTCTTCAGTTATTGTTGTCTTACACCAGGGTGTTCCTCGTTGCTTTTGCAATGATTTTGCAGTTTTCAGATGCTGTTGGAATTTCACTGACATTATTATTTGTTAACACCTCGCAAATCTAACAGATTTAGTCTTGCTTTCAGTCACTCTGTCTTTAGTTCTCTAATATGGGTGACAAAGAAGCGTTAATTGGGTGTTCCAAAATGCTGCTCCAGTTGCAAAGGAATGCTAAAATAAGTGAAATACTTATTTTTCGTTTTAAAGCGGTAAGAAGGGAAGAGTCATTTCATACAATGAAATGTCTAGATTTGTCTAGATTTTCCTTTTTGAGATGTGAATAACTGGTATTAAAGGTGAAGTCTTTGTATTTTTCATTCTTATCATTCTTTTCTCTAAACAATATTAAAAAAATAATGGGAAAATGTTATTGGGAATATTTTAAATAACTGTAAGTGTTCAACTAAGTAGAAATGCACAGGGGCTATTTATATTGCTCATTACCTATGATGAAACACAAAGCAACTATGAACTATTGAAAAGGACATCACCCAATTTTGCATTGTGCATATTCCTTTTCTTTAGAATAAAAAGATATGTAAAAGCATCACAATTTCAATCTCTGTCAAATGTCTCCAAGGCAGCACACAGCAGCTGGAAAAATGCTGAAACTTTCTTTGTGACTGTATTAGCAACATTTTCCTGCCCCTGGAGGTCATTCATAGCAGAAACAGTGACCGGCTGAGTAGATGGTTTATCTGATTGTCAGTATATTTATAGATCCAGTATATTTAATAGACCCCAGCTGGCATCGAATACATCCCTTATTTCATAACAAAAGCAAATTTATTTATTTTTTCATGTTGGATGGATGAAGGAAATAGAACTTCTTTGTCATGTGGTCTATTTGTTTTATTTGAAAGKCTTTTTGTAGATTTGTCTTTAAAATAACCGTGGTCAGATCTTGCCCCTGGAAAATTTTTCCATAGTTTAAGTTATAAATAACTATTTTCCTGGGTAACAGCACAACATGCTTGCTTATTCTGCATAAGTTCAGGCAGTAATGCATTTGCAGAGTGGCAGAATAGCAAGAAGCTGATGTGACATGTAAGGTACTATTTCTTTAAGCAAACCAGAACACTTTGGATATGAATTAAGTTCCAGTGTCAATTACAATCTGTTCCAGAGCTTCTTTCTTTGAAGAAACAAAAAAAAAGTATTCACACTACTACCGTCTGTGCTGTCGATGAATTCATGCACAATACTTCAGGTCAGTTAAAACAAGCATTTTGGCAATCATGAACATATGTTCCTTAAATAGTCCATCAAAGTTGGAATGATAACATGACTTGCTGTGTGCTGCTGCTGTTGTTTTTTTCCTGAAAATCACCCTTTTATGCAGACTCTGATGATTGTGATGAAATCAGAAGAAAGCGCAGGTCCTGTTTCAAGTTCTGTTTTAGGCCGTGTTTCTCTAATTTGTAAAACAAATCAGATGATACTCTAATGACTATCATCTAAATTAAACATTTTTCAAAATGCTACACTAAGGTGCTTTATGACGTTGTTTAAAAACAGATAGATTGAAAATCTCTGGGGCTACCTTTGTAATAGCACAAACTGACTTGTATGTCATCTGCAAAGGCCCTAGTTCTTTACATTTGGTGGGGGATCCATTCATGAACCATCAGTTATTTGCAGGCTTGAGGGTTTTTTCTTGTGTTCTTCATTGTCATCTACAGCTCAACTTGCTAGTTGTTGTGTACAATTTGTGATGTAGCCGCAAACTTCTGGTATTTAGCAAAAATACACATTGAATCAGYAGTTCCTGGAACATGCTTTCAGGCTAGATTGGTTTCACTCCAGAACTGGTTTGATGTTGCTTCACTTGGTGTAAGGATCCCCCCACACTCYGATTCAGTGTACCCATCCCCACTAGCCAGCTGTGCTTTCAGGTATTGTTGCTTTTTTTCTGGATTTCTTCTATAAAAGCAAAAATATTCTTTGTTCCCCAATGATTTGAGAGAGTCTGAGAAATTTTTGCCATCTCATCATTTATGCCCTAGGAGTTTGCACAGCAAATGGTGCTTTGCCCTTTATAATATCTAGAAAGCAACTATCTTATCACCAATATCATTATGTCTTGTCTGCTGATATGGTCTCTTACCTTCTGTAAYGGTTCCCAAGCTAAGAAAGTAATAAGCTAATATGGAGCAGTCATTTTGCACACTCATTACTAACCATCTGTGCAGATTACTGYAGGCTGTTACAGGACCTACCTCCATGGCAAGATCTGGTCTCAGCCTGTCCTTGCTGTGTGCTTACTTCAGGCTGCCTTGCATATGTCGGCAGGGATGTACCCAAACTAGATGGTCTGATGGTGTTGACCCATAGCTGACTCTCCTTATGCCTACAGAGCCCAGTGGTCTGATGGCAAAGCTCCCAAGGAAGTGAACAGAGAAGGTTCATCATGTTCAGCACCTTAGATTTCTTTGACCAGCCTTGTACAGTGAATGTGCTGTACTCATCAGCTGTTGTCCAACTTGTGTCACCAGCTACAGTAGCTGGATCAAAGTTTTCTGTCTACATACGCTCCTACTGAGGCATGTTTTCCAAGTTTCAGAGAAGTCTCTAATAAGCAGCATGGTCTATTAATGCTGGACTATTTGCTATGTAGTCTGGCTGCCATTCTGGAAAAGAGGAGCAATAAGGGATAATTCCCGTGGTCTCATGACAAGAAGATTGAAGGGAAAAAATAGTTTAATCAGTGTTTCTGTGGTTATCACATTCGCCTCACACGCGAAAGATCCGTGGTTCAAAACCAGGCAGAAACACTGGCCTATGGTTGCTGTTTTGGAGAGGGGATTTGGGAGTTGTGGTTAACTTAAGATATGAACAACAAGTTAAGAAAGAGGCAGCTCTGTGGCCGAGAAGGCTAATGGGATCCTGGCCTGCATTAGGAGAAGTGTGGCCAGCAAGTCGAGGTGGGTGATCCTGCCCCTCTGGTGAAGCCAAATCTAGAATACGGCATGGAATATGCAGTTCAGGCCCCTTCTAGAAAGGGTCCAGCAACAAACAATCAAGGTGACTCAGGGGAAGACTTTCCCCTTATGAGGAAAGACCAACTGAGCTGGGCCTGTTTAGCCTGGAGAAAGGAAAATTGATAGGGGATCTTATCAACATGTACAAATACCGAGGGGAGAATGTAAAGAGGATGAGGCCAAACTCTTCTCAGTGGTTTCCAGAGATAGGTCAAGAGATAATGCGTACAAATTGAAGTACAGAAAGTTTCATCTTCATGTGAGGAAGAACTTCTTTACTGTGAGGGTGACAGAGTACTGGAACAGGCTGCCCAGAGAGGTTGTGGAGTCTCCTTTTGGAGATCTTCACTACTTGCCTAGATGCAACTCAATGCAATTTGCTCTAGGTGTCCTTACTTGAGCATGGGGAATTGCACTAGATGATCTCTAGATGTTCCTTCCAACCTCAACCATTCTGTGATTCTATTCCTAGCAGAGGAAATAACCATCAAACCCTATCTATCTGACAAAACTGCTGGCAAAATGTGTTGAGGATCACTTTTTGTTGCTGTCCTCTGTAGCTTTTGATCAATAGGAAAAAAACTCAGCAAGCTTATCTGAGGGGCCAAGTCTGGGGATAGATTTTAGTCATTTGTTCTGGAAGTGGGTATAAAGATTCATATTTAGATGGACAGTGGCTTTTGTTAGCTTTTGTTTAGCTTCTATTGCTTTTAAGATGTATAGTGCGTAATCATAGATTTTAAGGCCTGAAGAGCCTATTTTGATCCCACTATATAATCCTCCTTACAGTGCAGACAATATAATCATCTGTGAATTTATCAGTCACCTATTTCTTGAGCTGCACAGATGTAGATTTGCCAGAATAGGAGATAAGAGGAATGTAGCTCATTTTCAACCCATAATASTATTACCAGAACTACAAATGTGTGTGTGTACTCTATCACATGAAGATCTCACTTATTATTGAATGTTTTCTCTGCCTGTGGCCAGTGCTCTGTCTTTCTCTTTATATTTTTCTATATCTCTTGCAATTCTACAAATGGGGAGAAATCAAAATGTACCGTGACTGTATAGATTTTGCATGTTATACATACTGTAATTTCTCCAAAGGTGAGTTATTGTCAGCATGTGTAAGTAATTTATTTGTAAAAGCTGCGAGATGAGTTCCAGAGGAGTTTACACTGTTCAGAAAGAACTCCTGCTTTGAAGGCGCCAGCTGTCTCCCTTTTTCACCAGGGTGTTTGCATCATGTCACCAYCTGACATTAGTTGCCCTGGAGGCTCCAGGAAGGAATAGAAAGGTTGCCATGTTAATTAGAGAAGAGCGATAAAACCTGATGTTTTATTTATTTTTTTGAAGAGGGATTTGTATGTCTTATCCTGTTTTATGGTAATATTTTTATGATTAATTTTTTGAAGTTTAGTTCAGAATGAGTTCCCCGAAGGAAGAAGTGCTACAGCAAATTACAGAGGCCTCCGGTGTCTCAGATTTCTCATTAAATTTAACCCACCCCTTACTGCAGTTAACAAATAGCTATCACCTCCTCAAAGACTTTAACATAACTCCTGGTGATGACATAGTTAGATTTAGACTTTGCACTGTATAAATATTTATATTTAATGACAGAACTGGAGTTTATACTGTGATTAAAACTACAATTTTCAAAGTACTGTAAATTACTGGAGGCTGAAGCAGCATATGCTAGGATGGAAACAGGAAGGCAAAAGTCATACGAGTTATCCAGGTCTATAATACACAGGTTCACTGGACATCTTGATGGATCATGGCCTAAGGTGTCTCCTTTGTCTAGCAGAAATGGAAGGTGAGCGTTATAATTTGTGCGACCTGGATTTTGGAAAAACTGAGCGTTAGCAGAGCTCAYGAAGTGAGTTCTGCTATAATGACAAAGACACTTTACGCTTGAATAGGGTCAGGATAAGAGTTGGGTGTAAGACTAAAGAARCAAATATAACTCTTTGCAATGGACTAGGACTAGATCCCATTGGGTCTAGAAGCCAAAGAGGAAGAGAAAGAGGAAAAGCTGTGGTGGTTTTGATCTTGGATTCTAAGTTTAGGCTTTAGCGGGGTAGACCAAACTGTTTCACAAAATGACATTTTTGTTAAAAAAATGTTTTTTCAATCAGTTTCTGACAATCAAGAGGAAATATGTGGTTAATAATAAAGGCCCACCACTTTGGTTTAAAAAGATATATTTGGCTTACATAAGTTAACTGGACCATGACTGGGCAAGTCTAGGCTACAGCCTTGGCATTTATATTATAACAGTCTCTAGAGACTCCARCCATGCATGTTTTTTACAGATATTATGTATAGTACAGTAAAAATGGACAATTTCCAGAAGCATTTAAACATTTGTAACTCAAAAGAGAGCTTATGGAAGCGGGGAAAAAAAGCCCARTAAGAGAAAGCCCACTTAGTACATACTAACTTTAAGCATGTGTTTAAATCAATTACCATTCAGCAAACCACTTAGGAATTTGTCCCACTGAATTCAGTCATTAGATATCAGCTTTTSGGGTAAAACCAGTACTTTATTCTTGTGTAAACAGTTTACCTCAGCAGGATGCTACTGCTTTATTGTGGCTATTTGAACCAGCTGTAGTGTGAATGACAATAATACTAGTAACTCTTATCAATTAGGATCACATACTGCAGAAAAAAAGTATCTTAAAACACCTTCTTTTGCACAAAGTTTTGCACAATTTATTGTAGTTTTTCCTGTAAAACTTCTGGGCTTATCTTTGAGCTTTTTGTCCCATCTGTGATTTTAATAAGAGGCTGTTTATTATATTTTGCAAATAGCAGAATATTTAGAATTTTTCAGTGTTTCTCTTCTGCTGATTACATTAGCAGCATATCTTCTGTGCTTGCACTCGTGCTGCTAGTAATGTAACAGATCAGATGCTGATATTTATGATGAAAGCAACTGTGTCACTATTATTGTCTATACCTCCAGTATATGTGGATGAATAGAAAGTGCTGTGATAATTTTGGATGGGGTCAAAAACCCATCACATGTGGGAATTTTCTGACATGGTCTAGCACTCTTCTCCAAGTCCACTGCTTACTGAGACAAAAAAGAAATAATAGCATGCTATTTCCCTGAGGTCTATCTTTAGATTCTATTAAACCTGTTATCAGGATAGAAGAACATTAATCAGTCCAAAGAAAATGGTACAAAGGCACAATTTTTGCTCTAATTGTCACAGATTTGAACAATGTGTTCTTGCCAAAAAAATAAAAGCATCACTTTACAACATGCAGGATGTGAATTATTTGGGATAAGTTTCATTATGGTGATTAATATGCATGACAGTGCATCTCAATATGAAACCTATTAAGCCTAGATTTTTTTATTGTTGTTGTTCTTTTGATGGCATGCGATTTAAGAGCAAAACCACCCCCTCTCAATATAATTTCAATGTCTTTTCATGGGCTCAGTCTCACTTCGCATTTTCATGATGTGATCATGTTTTTGAAATGTTAATTTATATGCATAATACCTTTGTTACATACACTTCATAAAGAACAGCTGGGTTTATAGTGCATATGGAAACTAAATTTTCTTAGGCTTCTGAGCTTTATGCAAGTTTAATACTATAAAGTTTCTTTGAAAGACCTTCAGTTAACATTAGCTCAGGATATGCACCCATGGAGTTGTGACTTATTTTGGACAACCCCTACTCTAAATGAAAGACAAATTGATCTGGAATTGCCTGGATTTGGTTCTTCTTTATCAAAGCCTTGTAATGCTCTGAATTCTGCATGAAAACGTTGGCCATGATGCGTATTTGCAGCCTTTTGAGAAACTAGGCAGGAGTCCAGAGTATGCAATAAAGCATAAAAACAASTAATTTTGATTGCTTTAGGTTTAACTTAAATACTTCTATTCTGTTTTGAAGAAAACCATCTTAGTAGCACTAGACCATAGGAAAACTCCCTAGCAGTGTACCTTACATAGATTTAATCGAGCTAGACTTGAGTGAAGGTTGTTACATGGATAGGATAGGATAGGATAGTAGAAGTAGAAAAGTTAGTTAGCTGATGTAGAAAAGAATAGTTAGTAGAAAAAATGTAAAAGCTCCTAAGAAAATGGAATATAATAAAGGGAAAATATTAGACTGAAGGTTGCTCAGTAGCTGAGAACCTCATACCTTCATCTTGCTTAATACTGTCTGTCACATGAGACAGTAATGACTAGCAGGACAAAGAATGCCTTCGAGTCCTGCTGAAATTTCAAAGCTAGGACTCCATAAAGAAAGAGAATCCGAATACCCTACAGAAGTTACTGAATGACCTTGAGGTCTTGCAGTAATGGAAATGAAAGGTTATGCATGAAAAAAAATAATGAAAGCATTGCAAAGTGTTGATATTTAGGAACAGAAGAAAAGGAAAATAGCCTGAGTATTTTGGTCAATCACAGCATGACTATGCAACAACTACGGAAAAAAGCAAGGATGATTCTACCACATCTCAGAGAAGGTAAATGCAACAGAAACAGCAAAGTATTAACAAACCCATATAAAGCCTGTAAATCACTTATTTTTAATCCCTACATTTTTTTTTTCTCTCCTGTATTCAAGAAGATTGAATTCAAACTGGAAAGTGTGCAGAAAAGGACAACCAGAGAACTGGAGTCTCTGTTGTAGAGGAGAATGACAGAGCTTCACTTTTTTTAACGTGATAAACTGAAGAGCATATAAATTCCTCAAGAGAGAATCTCCAGGAAGGAAGCAAGATAGAGTTAAAGGGTCAAGTGGACGAAGAGCAAAGCTTGTATAAATGAATTTACACTGGAAATCAGAAGAAAATTTATTCATTTCGGAACTATGTTAGGGTCCTAYGCTGAATGATAAGAAACCTGCATACGTAAGTGCAGATAAGCACAGAACATGATACGTTTATGGAAGGAATTATACAAGGTGGTAACTGTTGACAGGACTTTTATAGCCAGTGACAGATCTGATGATTCAGCTGAATCCTGCCTGACCTTGCCATATACCTCTGTCCTTAGTGAGTACCACAGTGTGACTATGACTTATTCTTGTATACTTCAATATTAGCAAACCATTTTACTGTCAAAGTGAGATGTAAAAAAAGAATATTTCTACTGTAGACTAAAGCCTTGCAAAATTTTTACTTCAGAAGTAAATCAGAAGAAAATTCTTTTGAAAGGGAAAACTACAATTTCCACACTAATCATAAGCACGTTTTTGTTTCTTTTGGCTTTGTTCTTTTCTCTAGGTATAAGAACTCACCCATTCACTTGACTGGTGTTCCTAAGAAAGGAAAAAACATTAATTCTGATCCGGCACAAATGAAAATTCAACTTACACAGAATGACCTCAATAGTGACATAAACAGGAAAGAATGGCTGCTGACTGGACCGTAAATGATGCCCTCGTTGCAGGATGGTAGTGCTTTGTACACCCTCAAGTCTTTGAACAGGGGAAGACAACGTCCCCAGTGATGCATGGTAGTAGGCGTAAGAAGGAGGGGAGATTTGTATTTCTTTTCCGAAGTGACAATAAGTGATCCAAAGTTAAGCTCTGGCACATGTCCAGTGATGTAGAAGAAAGGTGAACTGCCAGGGTGTTGCAACTCAGTAGAAGCATCTAGTGTCAAATCTTGTAAAGCTAAATAACATAAAATGCATTAGAGGCTAATAAACAGCCATTAACCACCCAGCATTCAAATTTACCAATTACCACTCTGTTCTAGGCCAACTTGCAGTTGCTGACAATGTCACATTAATGATTCTCAAGTCTTAACCTCCATGAATTCATGAATAACAATTTGACTCCATGTAACTTGATTACTGAGAAATAGAAGCTTTAGGTGAGTCTAAACATTGGTTATGAGGTTGAGATGAGAGAAAGACAACCTTACTCCATCACTGGTAATTTAAACTCATATAAAACCAAGCACCTGTCACAGTGATAAATGGGTTTTCTTGTTACCTTGCTGTCGGTATCATTTCACAGTCAGATTTGCATCAAAAACCCAGACAACACTGTGGAAACCAAGGTACAATTGTCTTAATTTTATTTCTCTTCCAGCAAAATAGATAAAGGTCACAAGATGCTTATAAAGAAGATTGATTTCATTTTCATTACATCATTCCCAGAACACAGATTAATTTACTTGTATATGCAAACGTAAGGCTTTTATACCTATCACAAAAAGAAAAACCTTTCATTGGTTTCTGACTCCAAGCTTAAGCCCAAACCACCTGATAAACTGTTTCCCTTTGGGGTCATGAACATCATTTACATCTTTCACGGTGTATAGTGAAATTAAATCAGTTTTGGGGTCTATTTATTTTGCTGTGAATCAGCTCAAAATTTTGAGAGTGTCCTATGTATGAAACTTGACTGAAGCTAAAATGGGAACAGCTCTTATCTTACAGCCTCRGTGCTCAGTGTGTCTTTTTCCAGTCACGCCACATTTTTTTCCAGATTTTTTTTTAATATTCTTCATTATTTTAAATTTTTGCTTCCAGGCGCTGCTGTTTATAAGAGGTAGAAAAGGCACAGGAAGAGCTAGAAAAGACAGGGAAAAAAATCCATATATTTAAAAACATTTAACTTGGAACGATTGTCTGTCCTGTGATAAATAAAATGTCTGAATAGACAATCACGATGGTCATTTCTSAGTTTAGAAACTATGCACAATCTGTCATTTGATATCAGTGATGAGTGGAGAGAATTGTGTAGCATCCTGACCTATCTGACAAGTTTAGGATTAGCTCTATAATACTGCAAAGTACTTTTATTCTCTTACAGCTTTGGTGGCAAACTTTCAACATGATTATAGTGAACTTTCATTCTCTCTTGTTGGACTCTGGACTTTGAATAGGCATTTGAATGTTCATGAATTTTATTACCAATCTCAAAGAATAACATGGGACTATAGAATGACCCCTCCAGAAGCTAGAATAGTAGTGCTGCTTTCTTTTCGGATGTTGAAGAAGGAAGGTGGCAATTTTCTATTTAAAAAATCTGAGGTAAGTGGAAGAATTGCATTTTCTTGTTTCTCCCTCTATCTCAAGCCTTTCTATATCTTTTCTTCTTAGAATCTTGATATAGCTAGGAGACCGTAGGCTTATCTCCTCTTTTTGAAACTGTCTCCTTGTGAAGGAAAAATGTATCTATTAATTGGTAATGAAACAGGATTGAGAAGGATTTTGCAAGTCAATTAACAAGGTATTCATTTAGACTGATTTTAGAAGATGTTTTAAAAATTGGGTTTATATCTTATCTGGTGATACAAGAACAGTCTTGGGAGAAGGGGCTAGAGGAACCCTTTCACAAGGAGCAAAAACTTTGCTTGGACAATGACAGTAAAGGTAGTCTGGTCCTTAGGACATTCGCCCATGAAGGGTCACAGCACAAGCAAGGTGRGGAAGGTTTGCCAAAGGTGAGAAGTTCAGCCAGTCCTCAATGCTCTCTGTTGTTGCCTTCCAGCAACAGATACARCAGTTCTGTTACAGTATGTATGGCCAGGAGGCATGTGCTCCYGGAAAAAGAAGTCTGAAGTGGAGGTGGGGAAAATGCAGAGGTAACACAAAAACTGTCAGAATGTTTCCCTGTAGAACTTCTCTGAGAGATGAGAGTTTGAGTCAAAGCAGATGTAGAAGACAACTAAAGCAACTATTTGAGTGAACTCTTTTCTGCTGAGTCATTTTATGCACAAGACAAGTACAAAATACCTTCTCCTCCAGAAAGTTTTGAAAAGAGCATGTTGAGAGGTGACAGTTTCAGGCTTGAGTTTGACAGGAGAAGGATGACAAATACCTCTGTTTCATTATATTGCCTGCTAATTAAGCAGCTCCTCCTCAACATACTGTCTGTTTTGCGTATCATTCTGAGCATTCTAATTTTCTTTGAATTCTGTGAAGGGTTCAAGTCCAGTTTCTTTCTAGTTAGATGTTGCAATGTTTATCTTTAGGTCATTAGTGAATTCTTTTATTGGACCAAGACCCRTGTGAATTAATGGTTTGCATGAGTAAACACAAAGAAAAAAATSACTATGCTTCCTACCTATTTCCTCATGTTACCCTTTCTCTTGCATGGCCTGGCAAGGCTGTCTCTTATTACCATGACTCCCTGGGATTTAACTTGGACTGTAAAAAAGTAACTTAGCTGGAARTATGTGAAGTTTTGCTTTTAGTTAAGTTGAATGTCATCCTTTCTTTGAAGCGGACGAAGACAAGGTAGAAAAGTACAATTTATCCACTCTATTGACATTTGAGTTTGCAAAGTACAAAARTATATGAGCTTCACATACCATTAATATTAATAACGTTAAAAAATCTCTCACAAGGGCTTTGTGTTAATCTTACATTATTCAGTTCCTGGTTRTATAATGAAGTTCTTACATATTTAATAAGCAAATTGAAGGAAGCCCAAATGAGTGAAAACCGTAATACTGTAGAAAGAAACAGAATAGGGTGGGAGGGGAAAATTCTTCTCAGGTGAAGTGGCTGAAAAAAATTACTGACATTTCTGCATCTCCTATCAAACGTCATTTTGAWTCAGAAGTGGAATGCCTGAAAAAAAGAAGCAGCAAGTTGTACAACCTGATGAATGTAATTCCATTGTTTCCATGAAATCATATTAAAAAGGTCATCTCTCTACGTATGAAAATAACATGGCAGTTGCTCTATTGCTCTTTCAATTTTGAATAAGCACTTGAATTTCCATCAAAGAAAAATAGCTGATATTCTATAATTAAAAGTAAATTTTGATGTATGGGGGGGAAAAGGATAAGAATGGATCCATACTACTGAGGTAGACATGCAGTTTATTCAAGAATAAAAGAATCTTGCTAAAGTATGAAAGGAATGTATGATTAAATTAAAATGTGTGGGATATGAAAATCTGTATGTGAAAGGAACTGAAATATTCCCTCTTCTTTTTGTGTTCTACAGGTAACTCCTTTGGGTAAAGCCTTTGCCATAGCAACAGATAAATCCTTTATGAGGTGCAAAGTTTTGCTAAGAAAATGAAGGTTTCCTATTCCACTTCAGTTGATGTCTTGAAATGAAATTAAGTCTGGTATGAATGTTTTGTGAATTATCACCATTTTTACGACGTGTTATTAAGACTATAACAGTAGAAAGTCTGGGATGCTTTAGGAGAGTAAGATATACATGAATGCTGCATCTTACTGCCTGGGTTGAAAAGCAGAAATCAGAACCCCTACAAGTGAATATCCTTCACTCTGCCTACTGTCCTATCATTTGTTCTTTTTTCCATGTTTCATTGGCTTTGATATCTGCATTGCTATCTAGCCTTTTAACCTCTGACTGTTTGTCTCATGCCCTTCTATATTTTGACATATTTTACAAATAATTAGGTGAAAGACTGGGATAGATCTTGATCGTAGAAGCGTAGCAGTGCAACTTTCTTCTTCCTGCCATTGCTGGCTGAGTGYTTTGTTTCACTTGGCTTTGCATTCCTTTCTTGCTCACATTTTCTCTGTTCCCGCTATGACAAGTCTCCGAGTCAGTCCCCACATCCCCACCTCAAGCCTTTATTTTTCAGTCACGGACACTTCATGAGACTTACTGATTAGACTTTGGCCTCCATTCAAGGTGAGGCTCACAATGGCCTTTTGGAGGATTTCAGCTTTGATGGATGCTCTAGAGCTTGTGTGAGTAGACCAAAATTGAAATTTCCCCATTCAGTGTACTCCTATAAAGACACCAAAGAGTAGAGCTATGGAGGTCTTCATTACCTCATCATCCTCTTCACTGAAGGGCTCCAACTCTTCATAAGATATAGGCAACCATCTCAGAGGATTAGATGGAGTCATAAGAAGATTCTCTTGATTTTTTGACAGTCCTGTGASTTTCTTGCCATTTGTACTCAGGAGACTAAATCTCTGTCAATTATAYCTGCACATGGACCTTTTCATCAAGCTATGTCAAAGCAGTCTTTCTGCTTTTATCTCTTTTTTTTTTGTCTTCAACTTCAGGAGTTCATTTGTGAATGGAAATTCTGTCTGTGCTGCAAATTGCGCAGCTCTTAAAAGAGTCACCACCTCCTATCTCCATATTTCAAATCCTAGTCTGTGTAGTAATTTCTCTTATTTTGCTCCTCTTCTTCTTTTTTTTTTGCAATTGCAATTTTGTCATTCTAATCTGCAAGATGTTTGAAATGGAAACCCCTGTCTATCACTTGGCAATCAGCTCTTGACAGTGCTCTTTCCCGGATRCTATCACATCTCTKMGTAACACTTTTATCAGCAGRTTTGCTTTTATTTTTATTTTTTTTATCAGCTCAGTCCCCAAATGCATTTTGAAAGCTGGCAGCTCAGCTGAGCTGCCTCTCCCTTGACTCTGTCTTGCACATGTAAACGATCAAGGTCTCAGTAGCGTCCACAGCATCTCATTGTGATTGAGGTGGAAATGACAGCACTTTTCTGCCATGAAGCTGATTTGTGGCACATGGGAACAGGCATAGCACAGTAAGGAAAGATAATTTAAGGAATATCTGAAGCTCAAATTTGTATTAAAAAAAGACAAAAAAAAAAAAGAAAAAGAAAAGGTTCTCAATGAACAGCTTTCAAGCTCACATATTCAAGACATTTCTTCCTTTGCAAGTTCCTACATATGCTACACAGCTTTACAGTGGCTGTTCTGAAAACCCTGGCATGTGTGATTAAACTTAGATTTCAGGTAAATTTGATATTAAAGTACCTACTCCATTGCCTATGACATTTCATTCAAGAAAAGGAAATAGAAAATAAAGTAAAAGCAAAACCAATTAAATGGGCAGGGGGAGGTATTCCTTTCTTTAGAAAGCCAATTTCTGCATTAACCATCGTGTGCTTCATTTATTTATTTATTTATTTATTTATTTATTTTTCTTATTGTAGCAGTGGGGAGGTGAGGAAGGAGATTTCTGTCTCATTTTAGCCTACTTGTTCAGTGCAGATAATCACATTATGTTGCTCATGCTGCTTACATTAATATGGCCACCTTCCACTTTCTGAAGTGTGCAATGCTTTTTCTTCTGACATGCCTGAATGCAAATTACTTTATATTGTTATGTGTATTAATAATTGATTATTTTCCCAAGTAATCACTGTGCTTGYCGGGCCTTCCATGTGCATTATAGAGCCATTTAACTCATTTTAGTGGAGAGAGTCACATGTGTCGCATTCTTCCCCACGTGATGTCCTAGGAAACTGCTTTTGGCATTAAATATTTTAAGAATACATGTTGCAAGTTTGACTTTCTTGTCTCCCACTGTAGGAAATTCTAGATGTCAGTGTTCAGTCTTTGTATGGTGTCTAATAGAGAATTTTGTCATACTCACAGGCTGCTTGCTCTGATTTACCTCTCAGATCAATCATCGATTCCCGTTGGCCAGACAGGGAAGCTGCTGAGGGTAGCAGCCCCTTGGGAACAAAGCTGGACAACCTTGCACCCTCTGCTCTGCAGATGAGAGAAATGGAAGGAAAGGCGAAGATCCATCACAATCCTGTCGCTTCACCCACCTCCTCAGTAAAGGTACTCCTGGCTCAGGGCTATATTTAAAAAGTTGCTGATTTTCCTACAGCTTAAACTGTTTAGTTCAAAAGAATCTCATGCTTTATAAAACCAGTCATAAGTACCCAGCTTCTTCTGTTTTTCCAAAGGAGGCTCAGAAATGAATGGAGGGAGAAAATAAGATTTCCTGTAGGTAGAATCAAAGATGCTTTAAATTCCTTGAATGTGCAGTTTATTAGGCTACCTGTTGGAAAAGTGTTTGCACCACAGTGATTGACTCTTGACTTTGGGATCCTTTCTGGGACACTGAGGACATCCCGTGTGTGCCCTCTCTGCAGCTGAAGGCTTCTCGTATCTCCTTTGCCCAGGGGTGTGGAGGTCTGGCCTGTCTCTTTCCATTTTTCTTTCAAGGTCAGAAACCTGAAAAGGGGCCTCCTCTTCTCCGCCTCTAGGCAGCTCCTGGGAACTTAACAAGGGAAACGAGATGCAGCATCTGCAGGTGCATTCAGGGAAATGTCAAGGCTGTTTAGACGCTTGTTCTCTTTAGCAATTAGTGGCCCTGTGTGTCAAACACAGACTCCACCACTTAATCTTCAGCCTTGCTGAGCATGGCACCATATGTTCAGGCTTTGAGGGCATAGGAAACAAGGCTCCCAAAACAAAAACATGGGATATTGTTTGTTTGAGGGARGAGTCTCAGAGAATCCACAGCCTACCAGGAAATTCAGCTCCTCAGTGAACAAGAATGCCCAACTCCGAAAATGTAGGCTCTGAACTACTATGATTGCTATTTTAAAACTCCTCAAGGTGATTTACAAGCAGCTTAGGTGGGTGGAAACAACTCACGTTTCATTTACAGATCTGGTAAACTGAGTCATGTAGCCCTGATGCGAGCTGACAGAGAGTGACAGATCAAGAATTTATGCTTTCTGGCTCCTTGATTTGGCCATTCTGCACCTCTTCCACCTCACATTTCTTGTTCACATACTTAGATGATCCGTAGCRTTTTCATCCATAGGAGCCAACCTGGGGCTGACGGTGACCATCTGCAACCTCTTACAGACTATTATTATGATATGATCGTGTTATTTTATGTCTTGAAGCATGTCARTCAGGGAGCATTTGCATAGTGCTCACCAGTGCATCTTTCCTAACAGCACTTGGTGTTAGGAAAGCTCCAAGCCGAGCCCGGTGCTAAGACATTCAGAAATGTGCAACAGAGGCCTGAATTTCTATGGAGCTTGGCCTTCTGTGCAGCATGCCTGACACCACTGGTGAAATATCTTCAGTTTATTCAGTGATCCAAAGGTACACTATATCTATTTGAGTAATACCTGGGAGTTCAGCACTTTTTATGTTATTGAAGTACAGCAAACTACAGCTGTTTGGATTTTGGCATTTGCTTCTCAGCAGGAACAGAACTGCACSCTCCTGGGTTTATATATTTATTTCATTTTCTCTAAGCAATTCTTTATTGTGAATGATGATTTACGGTTTGCCATTCCAGATGATTTCTTCAGGAGCTTCAGAGAATGAAGAAATCAGCCAAAAAAACAACCCAGGATGTCTCATGTTTGTTTCAGGTATCTCAGGTTGTCTCCCACACTAAGGATTGCTAATACTGAGAGACAGGCAGGGAGGCAATTGAAGGACCGAATTGCTGTTCTTCTTTTGCATGTTCAAGTATTTCTTCTCCCCCTCTTTTGCTCTAAATTTTTAAACAATATCCAGGAAAATGCAGAAGAAAGTCAGAATTACTATAGTCTCCCAGATAAAAAAATCCCACAGCACTGACAAAACCTGCTATGTTTGGGCCAGGCCTCTAAAATCAAATTAGGAACAGAATTAGTGCAGATACTGTTTGCTATCAACAATCTGAAAAAGAGGTAGAAAAAGCCTTCTGCCCAAATCTCTTTCAGCACCCAGATTCCCAATCCACTGGCAGCTCTGCACTCCAGCCCAGGGGTTACCTCCTCCCAGGTCTGAACCAGGGCTGCAAAAGCACATTTAAAAAAGTCATTTGACTTTTTRAAGCAGAGACAGAGATCATATGCCAGCCAGAAACATGACAGCATGAAGCGTCTGAGCTCGCTTTGCTGGTGATGGGGAAGTCTGTCTGGGCTGGCTCAGGGCTGAGCTCGCTGTGATGCAGGATGGAACCGGGGCAGTTGTCAGATGTCCCCTGGCACATTCCACATGGTGGCAAGTGCTCATCACTGCTGCCCCACAAACATCTTCTTGGGGAAGGTGAATCCCAGGGCAGTGAAGATACTTGGGTTGTGCCCTTACTCCTCAAATGTAAGAAAAGATGCTGTGGGTCAGGTTGAAAACATTACGTATCTTTATAGCCTCATCTCTAACAGCATCATGAGGAAATGTCTAGGGCAGACTGAGAGTATTACAAGCATATATAGCACTTTTCCTCAACTCTCCTCAAAATGCCAGCTATTTTAAATTCGAGGTTTCTAACAAAACATATAATTTCTATGTATTTAATAATCATCAGAGGATTCGCTGTTATTAAACTGGTGTATTTTGAATGTGTATATAAGCTATTACCTTCTATAGAGAATCTACAGCATATGTACAGCATCCTACACATTGTGTGGACAAGAAAATACTCAAATTCCTGTATTGCTAGAGCCATGAAYGGCCAGCATCTGGCTACACTATTGATGTTTCACTGTTTCCACAGCATCTCCTCATCTAGAACATGTTCCATACCTCCAGTAAGCTTTCTTGCTCTTCTCTAAATCTTTGCTTGGAAATATATGCTTGGAATTTTAAGGAAAGGAGGCATATTGTCTTGTACAACCCATACATCTAGCATCATTTGCAACCCAACACCACAGCATCATTTCTACTTTTCTTTCAGATAGTTTGAGCCTAATCCTCTTCCTTGTTCCCAAGCTGACTTCAGCAGTGTAGCAGCTTAGGGAGTATGTGCCTTGTACCACGTTGGTTGGCAGGAATGGGAGATGAAGGGGGACACAAACTCTTATCTGGACTGGTAAATTCAGTCGGTGCCCCCTGTCCTGCATTGGGGCAGGGGCAACTGACCCAAGCAGGCACATCCTACAGATCAGTGTCAGTGACATACTTGCTTTGGTTGGCATATTAGTATATCCAAGTCCAGTRGATATACTGTGGTATCACCAAAATGGGAACAAGCTGCAGGATGAAGACTCACACACTTTGCAGGGTGACACCCTAGTGACAGGGTGCAGGGTGACAGACAGGAAAGTCTGGTGATGGTTTTCAAATGTTTCATGTTCCAAGATACCAAAAAAGAGTTAGAATTGAGGAGAAGATAGTTAGAAGTGAGCTGAAGATGAAGAAAATATTTCTAAGAAGGAAGTTGATAAGACTATAGAATAATATTGAATTTTATGCCTTGATTTATTTAAAAATGGACCACACAATATATCTAGCCTGACATAAAGTTATATTGGACTTGAGGGGTAGATTAAACAGTTTGGTTGGCTTTGGGGATGAGATTTTCAAAAGGAGTTAATATATTCTTTCTGTTTAAGTGATGAGTGTTTGGTAAGCATTCAGCATTTTTTGAAAATCCTTATGTCTTTTAATTTATAAACTGAATTGTCAGTGTCTTATTAATGGAACTGAAAATTATTTGTTTGCAGGTTCCAAGATGTGGCTAAAAATATGCAGAACTGTTTTGTACTATTGTTCATTAAGAAAACCCATTTTGTGTCATGTTRGATTGCTACTGAACTGCTTCTATGTTCAACTGCCTACTGTCACTCTCCCCCAAAAGATCCTCTTGTCTAACTGACTTTCACAGCTAAGAGTCCCCTGATAAATCCAGCATGGTTATTTTCTATATCCCCATCCTAGTCTTTTTGCTTGTGCACTCCTTAAACTTAGCTCTGACCACTGTCAGAGCACGGTAACCATCAACACCAGTTTATGTTGGACCCAGGCATTACATCCTTCCAGTCCTGAGGGGCTTTAAAACTCCCCAGGCTAGTCTTCCATGTTGCCATATTTCTGCATGCTTTTTCCTTGAACAGAAGCACTGAAATATTTCCCTTATTTTTTCTCCCTTCAGGTTCACTCCCTGTTCTTAGTTCTGACTAAAAAAAGCTGTAGAGTACAGGCTGATAAGGCTGAAGTAAGATATATAAGATTCCTTAGGCAGTTGGCAGGTCATTGAGGGAATGGCGAAAGCAGTAATCAATTGGGAATATCTCAAGCACAAAACTTGGCTTTCTGCAGCCCCATAGATAATGCCTTGCACCTTTTAAACCACCTATTAACAAGAGCTGAAAGAAAACCACAGACATTAATCCCTGTGTTACATTTTTTTTGCCATGCTACCACATTCACTAAAATGATTGTTTTTCCTTTCTCTCCTGTCCCTAGAGAGACAGAGAAGTCTGAAGTCTTAAAAGACTCGTGAGATACTAATCATTGGTTCACACTGTTTTCCTTCCAGCAAGTTGCTGTAAGCAAGAACAACAGAAAAAAATAAATGTACAAGACAGAGAAAGAAACAGCCTGAGGAGAGAACATTCATATTGTCATTTAGATGAACTATGCAGCTATCTTTCTTGACACACCTATTCCACAAACATGTTTCTTCTCAACCTGATATTCATTTTCTGTCCTTCTTTATTATATTAGTGATTCTTTTCTTCCCTTCCTGCTCTGCCTACAGTCTGAAGCACCAGCTTCTTTATCGKCTAAATTAGCCAGGTTGTTTTCTATCACTGTCCTGCGGGTGACCCAACAGCTCACATTAATAACATATATTTCTTTGTCAACATGTTACTCACCAAGCTTGCTGAAGAACTTTTTATATGTTGAAATTGCAGCGATGTATTTTGAGGGTAATAACACAGAAGYGGAATTAATGCCTTTTGGAGCTTTCTTTTCTTGCAAGATTGGACTGAACTAGATATTTTTTTTCCCATCTAGCCTATTCTGCTTTTGTTTCAAAGTCCCTGAATGTAATAATGTTAATTTTTTTTTTTTTTGCAGTTCTTCACAGAATTTTTACATTTCTTTCTCTGAATTTATTCTCATCCAGCAGAATCTGCAAGTTCTGGTTCCAAAAATAGAATAGAGACACTTGTGTATCTTGAAACTGTGATTGGTTTCATTTACACTGAAACGTGCCTGGGTCAGAGATTTATGTATTTGTAGAATATCTAACATAATGACATTTCTTGACTAGGAAAAGGAACAAGGTCTGTGTTTTGAGATTCTTCACAAATGATTCAGACAATACTAATGGTTTAACYAAAAAAGTTTTAGAAAAGAAAAAAAGATAGAATTATTTTTAGAATTATTTATCTCTTATTTACCAGATCATGAAATGTTTAGAATGAATTGTCCTTCAAGATTGGGACAAATTTGATTGAAGACAGCCCAAAGAGGCTACCAAAGAGGGCAGACAGATAATCACACAAACTTTGTGGTCTTAAGAAACCTGGCTGCAGAGAATTAATGAAGTTTACTTATTTCCTAGCTATCCACCAGTGCAGAGAAAGACACAAGCTGTTTTGAATCTGAACATATGATCAGAGTTTATGATACAGCTGTATGAGCATGGTAACTTGGGTGCTCTGCCTTTCCCTAATGCCCTAATTTCCCAGTCCACTGTTGCCTGCGTTGCTGGGTCTCCTTGCTGGGCCAGCAATTACCAACTGACTATGCAGGTGCTATCCCAATGCTCTGCAAACTCTTATTTTGTGGCCAAAGGCAACGAGAGCACTCTGTTCCCTGATACTGGAGCAATCAGGAAGAGGGAATAGATAATCTCCAAAAGACCATTTGTGCTTAGATAATCTCCAAAAGACCATTTAGCGTGGCCAAAGAGAGCACGATGACCTAGGAGACACAAAGCCAGAAATGCAGGCAATGTTAATATTTTAATAAATGGACATAAACTCTTCTGAGTTTTCTTTCTGAAATTTTGATTTTCAGGGGGACAAAGGTCTAGAACTGCCTCTGAGTAGGAGGACAAGGTTTAACAGAGCTGAGTTATTTCAAGAGAATGGAGATGCCTTTTCAAAAGTAATCTTACTGAATAGCTTAGTAATTTCCTTTTTTAACTGAGGGACATGACAAACCTCTAAGGGAATTTTGTGAGGAAAAAATGAACGAATGACTGTGGGATGCTAAAAGAGCTGCTAAATACCTCGATAGCCAAAGGATTTAGCTGTGAATATTGCCAATAGCTCAGCATGTAAGATGTCTAGTCCCCGGGCCATTCAGGAGTTTATCCTAATGTATCCTTTCAAATTAGCCAGATTCTGGCAATATATTATATAATGTATGATGTGAGCCAGAGCAAGGTGAAGGAGAGAAGAAACATATATATTTTTTTTCATAATCAAATGGTGGATTCTTGTAGGAAAAATGAGCCACAATTTGAAATGTCAAATTTCTTAAATTATGCTTGTGTGTGATTGGATGCTAATTTATTTTTATCACTGAAGCAGAAAGTGTAGCAAAGAGCATGTGACAGGCTTTCACCAGAGTGTCTACTCCAACCATTTGTTAATGCTAAAAGCATTTAAAATATGTCTAAGAGCTTTTCTAATCAGCTGAAGCAAGTGTGAGAGTAACAGTCTCCCCTGTGTTTACTTCATGGAGATTTTTTTAAGGTTAATGTCTTCTTTCCAAAGACAAAATGCTAATTGTTGGTTTCAGGTAGTCACTGGTGGATGTCAGGGAATCTCCCTGACATCAGTCAGCAGAGCTGCATCTTTAGGTGTGTATCAAGTTACTCATGGGAAAAGGAAAGAAAAATTCAGACTACAGTAAGAAAAAAAAGTTTTCCCAACTAGAGTAAAACAGTATCATTCCAACATACTACACAATTACCAACTGACCTACTTGTCCTCTCCACACTGGTCACCTTTACAACCATTCTGGCAGGATTTCCTATTCTAATTAGAAGAATTAACTCAAGTGTCAAGGTGAATTTTCCTAATATGCTGATTTTTTTTGGTTTAAGTGGCAGCTTGCACTGAAGGTATCAGCCATCTCTTGCTGGATGCTCCATAAAGCAGATATAAAACCAAATCATCCCACTTAAGCATTTACGCAATGTGAAATTTTCATCTCATCAGGCACAGAGCTGGTGCCTTGAATTATAAACATTTGGCCTTCTGYTGCCATAAACTGTTATGTGAGCTTTAAAGCAAACCAGTGCATGATTTTCTTGTGTCAGTGTTTCACTTCAGTCCCAAATCGAGATGATTCTTGGCAAAGCTGTACCATGGGCTCTTCTGCTTCAAGCTATTACTTCAGTTTTGTTTGCACATAGCTCCAAAACCTGAAATGTGACACAGATTTTTTTGCTTTGCTTAGTGATGGGAAAGGAAGATTTACTAGAAGGAAGGTAGTTTTACTTTTTTATGCCTTTTTTCAATCTYGTACAGTTTGAGCAATACTCAATAYGTTTGCATGTTTGTATATAACTACACAATAGTGAACAAACATCCATTGGGTTTTGGCTGATATAAGCTAGCCACACATTTGGTTATCAACCTTTTCATCAGAATCCTTTTTCAGAAGTAAATTATCATTTATTGCCTGACTCCTCGGGCTCTGAGAGAGAGAAGTTGAATCTTTTTGTTTCTTAAATATTGTTGCTACTGTAATTGTAGGTTTGTTTATCTCTTAGACGTATTGGGAGCACTTTGTAAAGATCATTAACTTCATTGCTCTTGTCTTTAGAGAAAAGAAAGAAGTGCCCAGGCTACTTACATCTTTATATTAACATTTGAGTATGTTAAAGGTAAAAGATAAAGTTAAGACATACTTAACAATTCTTTTCTAAGCACCACTTCATGGTTCAAAACAAAATTAGATCTCATGCAGAAATATTTCCCAGCACTTCCATTTGATGTTTGCCTCAGTTGCATACAGCCATCAGTTTTCAGATATTTTGCCAGTGATAAAACTGAGATGGACATATGGAATATGGCTGGACAATATTGAGTTTAAATAGATTGATTCAAGTACATTGAAGGATTTTCATTTTACTCTCCTGATGGACAGGCCCACATTTGCAGAATTACAGTTGTGCTRTCATTAGTAAGACCTATTTTCATTTACTAATATCAGAAATTTATTAAGAAGACAAAAAAATCCAAAAACCTACATATTTCTCTCCTCTCTCTTCCCATATACCAATGTGCAGAGCTTACCTTACAGCTGAGGACAGGCACRGAGCATGCATGAAGTTTACTCACAGCTGTAAACAGAACTTGTCTTGTTCTTCCAAGGCAGACACAGGGCCAGTTTACTCCATTTACTCCATTTTAATCTGAGACTGAGGGTCTCCCCTTATGGGAGACCTTGTCAAAGCTCTTGTTGCATTCAGTAGTAAAATAAGATTTTTTCACCAAGAAACTTCAGGACTGTGATTTTGCAATAACATCAGACAACACGGTCTCCTAGCAAAGACTAACTCTGATCTTTTGTAAGAGTGTAAGTCCTGGGGAAGATGCTGTGAATACCTGTCTGTTGCTTCCTTAGTGAGAACTGCTGGCAATTCTTGTATATTAGATTTGTAACTAGAAGGTTTGTAGTTGTTGTTTGGTTTACTCAAGTTAAGCTGCAGTGGCATTTCACAGATCTAGTGTTTCTATGGTCCTTCAGAGCTTACTGCAGGTGCAGGAATGGCTAAATGATGAGCCAGTTCCCCTGTTGTCAAACTGCAGCACAGATTTCCAAAGTGAGACCGGTGCTGCTTTCTTTCCTGTCTCCTTTGATTTGTGAATCCATACTTGTCAGAAAATGTGATTTTGTTCTTGTTTCTCACACTTCCCTCAAGCTAACTGTGACTGTTATTGTGTTTTAGATTTGGGTTCAGGTTCCAGCTGAGACTTTATTCTTTTGATATAGAGTGTGAATTAAAAATAAAAATATTTTTTAAAAAAGGAAGTAAAGAGAAAAAATAAGAGGGGAAAAAAGATTTTTTTCTATGGACCTTTTGGTTGAAGTGATTTTCCCACCTGTTCTTCAGATCTTKCCTCTTATTCTTATGTTAGATATTTTAAACCTACAGTAACCACTGCAACGGTGCAGCTTAGCTTTCGAGCAGGGACTGAAGGGTGAAGGTGCTGGAGAATTTAACAGTTCTACGACTGAGCCCACCTAGCAGATTGACTCTCTATTTACCTTACTGTCTCCTCCTCCTTTTTACGCCAGTACTTGTGATCACGGAACAGTTTTTTCACCTCATTAAACTCACTAAGCTGGCAGAAAAGGAACTTGGGGRAAAAAAAATATTAATTTGTTGAATTACTAATTTGAACCATTTCAGCAGACAGAGAGAAAGGAAATACAGAGGTATGATATGAGTCTTTCCAGCTGTGGAAACCTGTTATTCCATATCAGCTGCTCGTTGAACTGCACACTGGGGTACACTCTTGGTTCACCGCACCATAATATCTGTTATTACTTCCAGGACATGAAGAGGAAGGAGGGGAAGATGGATGAAAAATGACAATGCTTCCAGCAGATTTCCTCTACTTGATGCCCCCATTCATCAATAAATACAGAGAATATTGCARAAAAAGATCTTCTGAAGCAGTGCAGGTGGTGAAGCCTCCCTCAGACAGGAAACTGGAAGGAGAACAGCATTTCTACATTTGGGTTTGTGATCTGTGGTGGAGCAAAATACGGAATATTATATAGAAGAGGGGAAAAATCACAAAGCATTAAGGCCTTAAGGTTTATCTTAATTATCATCTAACAAATTATTTTATATACTAGCTTATACCCAGAAGTCTCAGGAGCAATTTGTATTTCTAATGTTCAATGTTTGATCARTTGTTGATGTTTGAGTTGATATATAGAAAAGAGAAATTCTGGTTCCTTAGACAGGGACAATATCCTCACTATTCTAGCTTCCCTGAGTCCCAAATGGAAATAATCTATCTTTTTTAGAGACAGCATGCTGAGTATTTGTTTAACATCACCCTCTAAAAATGAAATATTATTATGAATCCATGCATTCTTGTAGCTAGTATGTGATGATAAGGAACTACTGTACCTTTAAAGCAAAATCAAAATGTGGAACAGAAATTGTTGCTTTGGCATCAATGAGTTAACCTGGGTTTCTATGTCCCATACTAACCAGATGAAGGAAATCATAATAGATCATTCACATTTCATTCCTGTGGGGCTGCTTCTTACAGAGCTCCTTTGAAAGGTTAATTGTCAAACTTTAGTTTGGGACGATACAATATACCACCCAACTGKACAGTGTCACTTAAGAACTACATAAATGTGGTGGGTGATAAAAAGAATTTTTTTATATATATTATTTTGAAAGGTCAAGCTCATATAATTATTCACAACTGTGTAAATAGGTCTTTATTGCAGGGACCAACAGCACTATAAATACACTGTTTAAACTTTCTGGATCCCATTTGACACCCATTAACACTGATGAAAAGGTGCCTGTTGGCATCTATTGGCTTTGGAGATTTTGGGTTTTTTTATAATTTGACCTTTCCTTGGTCATTTGGGGCATTGTTTTTGAAACTGCCTTAAAAGGTGCTCTGTAGTCAAACATGTCCCAATTTTCCTTCTCTTTAGCCAGTGCTTCTAATCTTATCAGCCCATTTGGCAACTTCTTATTCCATATCTCCTTTCTTTTTGTCACACATGACCAACACGATTCAATGTTAAATGCCTTATGTCCATAGTTAGACCTGTGCACCTTGTTTTTTTGGTGTAAAATGTCTATGAGATTCAGGAGAAGCAGAACATGTTCTTGGTTCTTCCAAGGACTTGGTGGAGGACTTGTGTGAATCACTTGCCTCATCTGTCATTCCTTTTTGCTGGGAGTGGGACAATCTTGCACATAAGCTCACATGGGAACCTTGCTAATACACATAAATGCACACTGCACACACAAATACACATGTGTGTATTACATATAGACATATATTTGTATGTATGTATTCACAAATGCACATGTATAAATATATRTGCACATATATATGCATATAGGTGTACACATATATGTATTACATTTATGTATACATATGCATTATTTTATGTATATCCCACCTCTATAAATATGTATTAATACATTATACATGCATATATAATTAATACATTATAAATATACCTATTTGTATATGACAATTACATATTGACAATACATATTTATATGCTATGGATGTATGTGTGTATGTAGGTGTGTTTCTGTATGTACACATACTACATAAAGCTATCTAAGCCACGGTAAAGAGATTTCTAAAGCAAGAAAATTGTGAATGAAGATGATGTTAGTTTTGGACAATGCTTTCTTGGCAAGGAAAGGCAAATATATCCTGTTGTCAATGGACTGTGGTCTAGACTTGGCAACATCTCTGAAGAAGTCTGCTGGAGAATATTAGCTCCTGGAGATAAAAGTTGAGTGGCTATTTCTTTAAAGGAATTTTGTCTCTCTGAGTACAGATTCAGGACACAGCTGCATTTAAGTGAACCTTGTTATAGCATTTCTTAGATCATACCAGAGAGACTTATGACCTTCGTAAAGTCAAGAAGGACAAACATGGCTGCTTTARAAGCTTTTAGGAACTGATCATTTTTCATGCCCACTTCTCTGTGGCAGTTACAGTAAATTTACTGTAACTGTTCTCTGCATGGCTCCAAGATAAACTTTCCCTTATTACAAAACCACAATAAAAAACACTGTAGTAATATATGTGATTCTGGCTTCAAATGTACCTGTACTGCTGTGGTTCATTTCTAATTAATCTACTATCATTAAGTACAGGCAAATGGTGGTTCCTCTCTCCTTAAAAGGTGACACCTGGAAGTTCATAAAAAAAAAAAAAGGCATTGGTTTTAGTTTACATCTTTTTTAAAGATCTGGATGTCACTAGAAGTATTATTTTTGCTGCAGGAGTAAGTGGTGTTTCTGTTATAACTTGGAATCATTTTTGCTCCTCTTACACACAAAGACCTGGCCAAAGACCTTGTTATCTCAAGCACCATATGATTACTATTGCTCTTTTAATAATTACTATTAATATATTAAGTAGCATAGTGGTCCCCAAAGTATGAAGTTATTAGGTCACAAGTGAACTGACCAGTGGAAAACCCTACTGCCATATGTACAGTAATCCTAAGAATGGATCTCAACCCTATTGTACTACACACTAGACAAGCAGAAGGAATGCTCTTCTGACACCGGAATGCTTATTATTTAAGCATTAGARGAAATAAAATATGTGCAGACTCAAAGAGAACAAAGGTAGACTCATGATAAACTGTTAAAAATTCAACCCTTAGGGAGTGCAGAATACAGCTTGTTCTCAGCGTACAGTGCTATCATATAAATAATTAACACTTCGCTAAGAAGAGCCCATCAGGCCATGTAGAAATAAACAGCTGTCCTTGGCTTTACTATTCTCTTCTAATAGTTTCCAAAAATAGCAGTTGTTTTCCTTTTTTATGAATGGCTAAGGCGAACCTGCCAAGAGAAAGCACAAGCTTAACCATACAGTGATTCCAGGACGTTTGCTTGACCTTTCAGCCTGTGTGTGCAACAGTGGGGGTTATTTGTTCCCTATGTGGCATTCTAAGAAGTCCTATGGGCCTTTGGGTGCTCACATTTCCAAAAATGGCTCAGTTTCATTGGCAAATGAACAAAACTACAGAAAGCAACTAATTTTCTATTATTTTTGATAGAAGTTATTTGAAGATTAGTGCTACTGACTTTGTCTGTGTATTCCACTTAACAGCTTTGCTGGTAAGAACAAAACCTGTGCTTTGTCCAAACTGTGGATAGGACAAATGTGATGTACTTTGGTAATGATGATTCACAATGCAGTACCAAAATATTAATGTTCTCTAGGACATCTGGAAAATACTGACTTGAAAATTAAGATGGGATTAATGTTCCTTCTGACGTTTTTATCCTCTTCATGCTCCATCATCATGCTYGCTGTACCATGAGATCAACAGGATGAGGTATTTTTGCAACCTGCTCACTGGCAGAAAGTAACATTAAGCTGAGTTAAGAACCTAGGAGCAACTGACCTGTAAGATTAAGGAAATATATTAAATATCCAATGGGGCATCTGTGTTCTAAATAAGTGAGATGTGACTCCATAAGACATACAAGTGTTGAATTTTCCACAGCTAAATTATAACTTACAAGAATTACCAACATACATAAGAACTACTACCATGTTGCTAAATGTTTGCAGTTCAAAAGGTAATGAATAACATCAACATAAAGGACTGAGGAGGGAAGAGAAAGTGAGTAAAGAAATGTTTATGCATATATTAATTACTATTAATATATTAAGTTAGTTTTATTAGGTTAATATATTAAGTTGTTAATATATTAAGTTATAATTATACATATATAATTATGAATATATAAAAGGAAATATATGCTTATGTATATATGTGTATGACAATGTTTGTTTCTGTATACATATATAGATATACATGAAAAACGTAGTTGCGAGAAAGAAAGAATCCATTGCCCACCTTCTTTGATAGAAGAAGTAGGTTCAAAGAGTAGCCTAAATACATAGATCAGACATTACTGAAATCTGTAGGAACAAACTCAACAAACATATGCTCATCATTATGTAGTTATAGTTGAGCCTTAAGGCTAGACTACTTTTTAGCACCCTGCCAGCACTATGATTCTCTGCTCTTCTAGGCTCTTAAACCTCTTAGAAATATGATTAATGTATTTACCCAAACTGTGGAGGCAATGAAATGAAAAGTTCTTCTTTGGATTTGTGTGTCTTATAATAAAATGGCTACCTAGTGAAAAAATATGCTGTTCTGGTTTTTGACACATTGCAGAATGTGTCTAGATGGCATAACAGAAAACTGTAGTTTAAGAGAGAGTATGTTAGAGAGATGAAATAAATTTTCTAAGTTGCCATCATGATTCTTCTCAGAATGGAGAAGATAAAAGAAAATGAAAAGCCAAGTAACCAACGGTGTTGGTACTAGTAATTAGTATTTCAAAAAATGTAACTTTTGCTGTGGCAATGAGAAACAATTAAGAAATTTCCCTCTTCCCAATTGCTGCATGTTTATTTTCCTTTTTTTTTGAGTTATGAAAGCCTTTTAAAGGTAAGCAATACATCTCCTTTATAGCTGTCTCCRAATTTCATGCAAAAATATTGCAAAGCTTTTGGGATCAGATAAAAAAGAAGCTGTTTGGAAAGGGCACCACTAAATAAATGCATCCTAAAATAAATGTTGAGTAATTCAATCATTTGAATGCATGAACAGAGTGAGTTCTGAAGTGAAACACAGTGACCAAAGAAATTAGTGGAACCAAGTTGCTAAGCAGAGATAAATAGGGGTCTAATTGGTTTTATACATCTCAATTGAGGTACTTATTCATGTGCAAAAAACTCACAACATTAAAAATAATTTGATTTAGAAATTGTTTTCATGGAAAGCATTTGGTATGAAGCGCCTGTGTCAATGTAATACAGTGACAGCAGAACAGAAGATATTTCCAATTAAACACTTGAAAGCTTCATATCCATAAATTAGTCAGTAGGCAACAGAGTTCAAATGAACTATGGCTCAGACTGGGAAATGTGTTCTCCTTAAAAAAGTCAGACAATCAAATGATAAAATCTGAAAATTTTGACAGGCCAGTAGTTATCTTCGCAGCTGCACGGAAACTGCTCTTTAATCTATTTAGTTGCTGTTCACTATCCGCTAGTGGATATCAAAGCTACACCTGCATTCAGGTGCCCAGACCACTCAGGGAAGCAATAAAAGTATTTATATCTCTTCTTAATGTGGCCCATGCCTTCTTAATGTGCCTATAAGTACTATTTTGTGCCAATCAGAATCATCAGTCTGGGATACCATCACCCAGAGTTCCTCAAATCCGAGACCGAGCAAATTAGCTAGTTAACTAGGTTATCCAATATTATGCCCTAATTTTGCTGCTGTTTCCTTCTTATCTAGTTCTTTGTTGCACAGTGAGACGAGAGGAGGAGWGGAACAACCCATTGAAATAGCTAACGGCTCCCTGTTGGTGGCTTCTAACCTGTTTATCTAAGTTGTATTAAACCTGGATGTCTTACTGAATAATAGTATTGACACCTAGGGCAGTGGTTCCCAACTTTTTCTCAACTTGTGACCCCTTCTTCTTTCTTCTTTGCATATCATGCTACTGTTGCTTCACTGGCTGGGATATCATCCCCTAATTCCCCTGGTTGCTGTTACTTTCTCTTTGGCACATACTGGTTTGGGCATCACCAACAGGGAACTCATCACACTTTGTCCAGAAGAGCTTAGCAGCAGATCTAGCARATTCAGAGCAGTGAAAAGCATTGACCTTATTAGTCAGGAATCTGTGTATTTAGCATGGCTTGGAGAACAAATGCACTTAACAAACAAATAAAAATTTAGCCACAATATTAAAAAGATAACCGTGATTAAAGCAATAATTCATTAATGCATCTGCTGAGCTGCTCTCAGGTGAAGTCAAGCACTGTCACTCTAGTTTATTTCTTAGAAGGCAACAAGGAATAAAAGGGCACTGGTCTTTGTTAGAATCCAAAGAAATATGCATTGTTCAATGAAAAAAATCCAACTTTCTGGATTAAAAAGATGTTTTTGAAAGAATGAGCGGTAGCATACAAATACTGACAAAACTATATTAATTTTATTCTTTGAAATAGTAAATATTTATCAAAATATGTTTTAGTAATGGAAAGCTGTAGTTATTCAAATGAAACATTTATTAAAAACATACAAGCTTCCTTAATGGAAAGTAAATTCATTTCAAATCTTCTAATAAGTTACGAAATATGCACTACTTTTTTTTCCCCAAACTACAAGTCTCATGTTTTAACCAACATAACAGGCTTTTAATGTTCTGCACATACTTGTAATAATTATTTCTTCCATGTCATTTTCATCAACCTTAGTGCCCTAAGGTCCACTCAGCTGGGAAAAGGAAAACTTTGTGTAACACATCTCCGGCAGATCACTATAACGAATGCTGAGTGACAACTACTCTGGCACATGAGAGTTTTCTCATTCTTAAATAAAAGCCAAGATCACCAAATTGCTAGGTTTCTTAAAGGAGATTGTCACTTAGTACTGAGCCTTGGCATGAAGGATAATGCCCTGAAAGACTGTGATTGAGGTGAGGAGATGGGCTGATTCACAGGAGCTCTGTTCAGGGCTTCAGGCGGTGGAAAGCAGAGATCTCATCTCTGCACGGAGAGAATCAGGACTTCTATGAGCTACAAGGGTTCCTCAGTCATCTGAGCCCCTATCAGTAAGATGAGGCTCACCTCCTGGAGATAACATTGTGTTTAAACACAATTTCACTCTGTATGCTCTGCGTCCAGTTTGGTGGATTGCAGGTAAAATGTTGGCTTTGTAATCTGCTCTTGGAACTCTGGCTTTGTAATCTGCTCTTGGAACAAGCCCAATGTTCTTTGACCTGGAGACAGCCTGGAGTGTGCATGGATGTCCTCTGGGAGAAAAAGGAAGAGCAACGTAAGCCATCTCATCACCTAGAAGTCAAGACGCCTAAATTTCAACACACACTTCCTATGGGTTATCTTTGACACATTACCTGTCTTCTTGTGAATTTCTGGGCTTCAGAAACAGTGAGGGAGCACTGAGCAGAAAACCTACTAATCTGACCACAGAAGGGAATAATACAATACCCTAAATGCTTGACACAGTCCACCTTTGAGTTTAGCACCAAGAGACTGTAACTTCTACTTTAGGAATATATTTACCTGACCTTTACCTGATTTTTTACAGTACAGGCATTTTTTCCCACTCACATTTAACACAGTAGGTTTATTTTCCTGTGACTCAGAAGCAGATGTGTCATCTTAGTTGCTTTTAAAACTGCAGGAGTTCTGTAATAGAAATTCTGTATTGTAACATTCACTAGAAGACCTCAGTCAGACTGTTGCTTATTCCCAACATATGTGAGACTTTGAATTTTATGCTCTTCCTCCCTCCCCGCTTTTTCTATCAGAAACATTTATAATATATATTTGTCAGAAAATGAAGTTCTCTGAAGAGGACTTCCTCCCTTTCCTTTCCTTTCCTTTCCTTTCCTTTCCTTTCCTTTCCTTTCCTTTCCTTTCCTTTCCTTTCCTTTCCTTTCCTTTCCTTTCCTTTCCTTTNCTTTCCTTTCCTTTCCTTTCCTTTCCTTTCCTTTCCTTTCCTTTCCTTTCCTTTCCTTTCCTTTCCTTTCCTTTCCTTTCCTTTCCTTTCCTTTCACTTAAACATAATGTCCACTGGAATTAAAGCACCAGGTAATGAAGTATTCATCTAAACAAGTGTTGTACACCTAACGAATTGCATACATACTTAAAAAAAGCTATTAAAATGCAAAATGTTGTGACCATTGTATGTTTATAAATACATGTGTAAGTATTTATGTGTGTGTATAGGTTTATAAACGTGTAACAATCTTTGAAACAGGCTAAAAAATCAGATAATATTTTCAGAAAATGTCTTGTTTTAAAAATTATCAGGTGCTGAAACAAGAAAAAAGCAACTGCTTATAAAACAGAATGCATCCCAAACCCACTGACTTTGGAATATCTCATACCAAATAATTTATAATCATTCTTGAGAACATATGTTAATTTTCTGACAAGAAGTAGAGCCCAGCTTCTTAAAGGTATTTTGTGCTCTAATTCCCAGTGAAATCAGTAAGGATTAGAAGCCTGAACTGGCATTAGACTTTTAAATAATTTTGAAAATCTGGATATATCCTGTTAACCACAAAAGCATTTACAGCAATTAAGAAAAATAACACTTGAATTCTAATAGAGGGAAGGTGATTTTCATTGCTAACTGAAAGTTAACATTGACGATACAGTGGGAGCAGTAAATCAGATCTGTTGTATCCCAGATCTGCAGGTATTCAGCTAGGGATTGAAACTGTTGCATACAAGAGGCAATAYGACTGAGCTATGGTCAACACCCTAATAAAGGTCAGTAGTTAAAAAAATGAAGAAACCTTTCAGTATCTATCTACTGGCACCTGCACAACTCAGTGAATGTCATCACATACTGTCTAGCCACAGATCTTAGCCTGGTATCTCATCCATGCAGATGCCTAGATCAGGTCACTGGTGATGGTTCCACTATAGGTCACCTCTTTGTCCTGTCTTCCTCTATTTTTGTTTGGATACTGCACTCTTTGTTGTTGTTTTCTTGCTCCTTCAAATATTTGCAATGTGCAATAGACTAATTGCTTTCTTCTACTCCAGAGATGGATGAGATGACCTCCAGTTATTTGTTTTGTTCATAACACACATGGGCGCCTGAGATGAAAGTAATGGGTATGTTATACAGCAAAGCTGGTACTCTTCTCTCTGCACTTTTAATGAAGGTGGCTGAGTTATATTAGCTGATAGATATATTCGCAGTTTATAAATGCATTGCATTCTTACAAAGACATTGCAAGTTTTTTTCTTTTCTCTTAGTAGAATTTTATGCATTCCCATGCATAAACTTCCACAATCACTCTGCTTTTTTTTTTTTTTTTTTAAATCCAGCAACTGGGTTTTAATTAGCTCCTGCTAATTAAAAAAATAACAAATATCCCAACTGTTTTGAAAACTGGTAATAGTCTATGGATTAAATGAATAAGGACAAATAAAAGTTAAGCTCATTAAAGCTTATGGGGGTTAATGAGCAGGAACATCAGTCTTGCATTGCTGAGAAATGCAAAGGGGGRCTTTGTTGTCTTACACAGGGGCTGGATCTGGCAAGATGTAAAACGTGTATGGAGAATGTGAACAAAGCCTCTTATGTTAGGGTGAGAATTTACAGCCGTTAACTTTGCTTTCATGCTAGCATGTTACTTAACTATAAAATAGGACTTCTTCTGATAAAGGCGCAATAAGCTATGTTAAAACTGTGTAGTGCAGTGGCTGAGAGCTCTGAAACAGGATGGCGAGAAAGTCAAGCATGCYCAACCCAAGATGTGGCTAATCACAGCCCCTTGTGCTCCCCTGGTCTGCTGCAAATGTCAGGAGATTAAGGAGACTTGGGCCAAGCAGCCCAAGAAGCCAAAGCTTTTTGGGAGAGCTCATTGCTGTATGCAGCAAGGAGTTACTGCACCATGCAGAATACTGCTGCTGCAATAGAGGCATCAGGCTTGAGGTATGGCCATGACTGGGCTAGCAATATGGGTGCAGAACATGCAGGCCAGAAAACAGGTAAYAGTATAGCTACCTGCTGAAGCCCTGCTCCACACCGTGATATGATACAGCATATCCAGGGAGCATGGAGTTCTCTGTGTGCCTAATGTGTTGATTGCTTCTGCATGTCAGCCTTCGATTGCCAGCTTCTGCTTTTCAATATTGACTGAGGCATCACATTACTTGCCCTGTAAGGGATCAGTGCTAGGGATTCCCCATGGTGTCCAGTGTGCTCTTCACTGAGAGGAACCACAGTTCATCCTGACAGATATACTCCACCTAGGAAATGTGATCTTTTAAGACTAGTAAAAGCTTGAGTGCACAAACTGCAGCAAAGCAGAAATATTTCCAGGTCAATCCMGTTTATGAATGAATTTCATCTGAAGATAGATATTTTAAAAAGAATGATTTWAAAAAAAATAAAGTAGAGGAAAGAGGAGGAAGAAAAGTTGACTCATTGTTTCAGACAGGGTTTAATAGATCTGATGATAGTCCAAGAGTTAGGAAATAAGTTCGATTCAGTCATACAAATGCTGGGCCTGAAGTATCCTAGAGAATTAATATTCTGCACTGAGGTAGCTGATATTTTTGTAAGCCAGCATAGGAAGCTTGCATTGGCAGGAGTTGGGTAATAAATGTCATTCCAGTTCTCCTAAATTTGGCAATAAAGGGAAATATGAGAGTGGCTGGGGATGAGACAAATCTRGGTAGAATATGGGTGAAAACGACAAGTAGGAATGGTTTAAAAAAAGCCAAAYCAGGACTAATAGTATCAAAGATGTGTACTTGTTAAGTAGCAGGTGTAATTAGAAATCACTGCAAAGTGTTTGGTGTTAAATTAGGCCTTTGTAAGAGGCCTCTCATACTGGCACATCCTCCATGAGAATGAATCTGGCTGTTTTTAGCTCAAAGGGACAGGCTTGCTTGAAAACCTTTGCATAAAGGAGGGAATTAGCTGTATTAAAAACAGACCCTCCCATTTCAGAAAAGCCAAGAGACATTTACCTCATGACTTGACCACTCTGTAAACATATCTGACCACTTCCTAGTATATTTTTTGCTAGGGATGTTGTGAATTGATTATTCTAGATGATGTTTGCCCTCCTGATCAGTTGAGAAAGTATATGATTCACTGATGGTTTTTTTTTTTTTTTGGTACAAAAGGGTCATTTTCATTAGTGCTAATATATAGGGAAAGAACTGAGGTGCTCTGACAAATAATTTTACTCGAAGTTTAGAGAATAGACAGCCGGCAGTTTGAGCTACACAACGTTATGGAAGTTTCTTTGGAAGAGTAGCTTATTGCATTGAACTGTGATACAGGATTAGGACCTCTGTACTTGGTACTGTCTCTGCACAATCTAAAACAGATCTTCTGTCCTAAAAAGCAYGACTAGATAGGACAGTGAATGAACACTATACAAAGGCCAGACCAAAAGCCAGAAAGTCTTAATTTGTCCGCAGTAAGAAGCAACTCCTCTGATAATGAGCAATGGTCCAGTCTATACTGAATCCTAAAGTGGAAAGTTAGTCGCAGGTCTCCTCTCTCTTGGTTTAAAAAACAAAAAAAAAAACAAAAAAAAACAAAAAAAAAAAACAAAACAAAAAGAAAACAGAAGAAATCAGTAATTTTAAGGGGAAAGAGTTAAAAGGACACACATCAGTATACTTTTTTCTTATCACTTTTTGAAATTTCTTACTATTGACAAATCACTTGGGAACTTTGCTTTAGGCATGGTGCTGTAGAAGTATATTACAGACCCTTTTGCAGTGACTCACACTTAGGTTGATCCCCTCCACAGGGAGACTGGTTCCTGCATCTTGTCATTCAGGACATTTTTTTCCCACGTGGTGATTTATTCTTTTCATTCACACGAAATGACATCATTTTATTATAGGTCAGGACCATTACAGGGACAAAATTACATTTCAGATCCTTAACAGACCATTTCACAGATATTTGGCTTCTCAAGTTTCTATAGAAATCTCATCAAATTTTGGAATTTGTAACAACTAAACTAGTGATAGTCATCACTAAACTTAAAGTTTATTTTAAGTCCTTATTTCTTTAACATGATTTGAAAAATCATCTCATCCCTTTGATAAGAATTGGGCTTGTTGCATTAGCATATGCTTCAAACCGTGTTCCACAGACTGCAGCCTGCAGATATTTTGACTGCTGGGCAGGGGGTTATGCTTTTCTATTTTAAACTGTTTTCCAGCTCTGCTATTACTGAGGGGAGATGAAAACGTGTAATGTTGGTGATTCTCAGAGGAAGGCAGGCAGCCTCCTTATCAATGCATGGGGACTTTGGGTATATGAATCACATATAAATGTTGCCCTCACACTAAGGGCCGTCATGAATTCATAATGATGGGCAATACCACTAACATGATTTACATAATATCTGCTGATATCATGTAAAAGGATTTCTTTTTCTGACAGGAAAATGGTTTGGTTTTGGAAATGAGGAAYGCATTATCATGACTCCTGAGACACCTGCCAGGGAGACTCTGAACATTTTAATAGAAGTCCTGTGCTATGTCACACTCTTCAAGTGAGAGAACTGCAATGGTAATCTTCAAAGAATTTTTCAGAATTGAAAATATCCAAAGGTACCTTCAAAATCTCTAAGAAATTCCATTCCTGGCACCTAGCAAGTACTTACTTTCCACTAGATACCTAAAATCTTAGTGAATTTGGAAAATTCAACAAAGCTTTTACGGAAATGAAAAATAATGGGTTTGTTTCAAGAATACCTTAAGTGCCACTGATAGTATATAGTGAATTCAGAAGCTGGAGAGGGAGCAGGAAAAACAAAACGATAGTCACATAGTCTGAAACTATCTAAGTCTAATCTATTTAGCAAACCAAATTGAAAATAATGCAGATGAAATGCTTTTCCTATATGCACTTTTTGTGCTAAAATAACATTAAATCAATGCATCACTTCTCTCCTATTTGCCTTCTCTGAATAGTTGTCCATAGCTAGTAAACTCTCACACTTCAGCCCACATATCAGCCTATTTGAATTACAGGATTTATTACAAAATAAGGATTATTTGTACATACATAAGTACCAGTAGATGGCACTTCAGAATATGCAGCAATGATTTTGTCGTGTAAATGCTCCTGGTTCTATGTGCTGTAATGGTATTTTGTCAGATCTGCTGATCTCTTCCTAAAAGTTGCTCTTTTTTGAGTTTTAAGTTCAAGGTGCTTTGCACAGAGAGGGATGAAAACACTGCGGAACGATTTGTTTCTTCATCCTTTCCTTCTCAGTGCACAGTTGTCCTTGAACTCTCAGTTCAAGTTGTCAAGTTGCCAACTGAACTCTTAAAAGATGTAATGTTTGGTTTTGGGGCTCAGAAACCTTCAGGGAAGATTCACCTGGTTCACAGGGACCCTCATGGCCCTGGAGTGTCCTGCCCTTCCAGGAAAGCCACCCTTCAGCCTCTCTGGGCAAACACTGCCCGGCAGAGACAATGCAGGACACAGTCTTCAGAGAGCAGCAACTACAGAAGAGCATTGAGCCAGGCTCATGGATCCATGGATGTTGGTGGGTATCATTCAGTACTCTGGCAACCCTGCATGCCTCATGCATGCACAGAGCTCGCCTGTGCTGGGATGACACACTGTGGGTGGCTCCTGCTACGTGGAGAGCCCTACTCCCACTAATCACACCATGTCCTTCCTTTCCAAGGTCCAGGGGGCAAAAAGACTGCAGCATCCATTCACCTGCTCCTCCTAATTTGCTTTAAGCCCTCCCACAGGTTCAGTAAAACCAAAGGGCTTTTCAGTTGGCTTACCTACATTTTTTTCACTCTGTTTCTGCACTGCAGGGTACCAGGCAGTCATTTAGATGTGGCTTTATGGCTGCGGGCTGCAAGAAGCACTTCTAATTTGGGGGCTTCTGGGACCACTGGCCTGGTTTGGCTGCAAACCTTCCAGAAGCTCAGGCCTTACCAAAGCTGCTCAACTTCCCTTCCCTAAGAATTCATAAATTCTTATCATTGCCTGGACTTGCATTTGTTTTCTATAAGTCTTTCTTTCCTCTTTAGATGCTCAGGCCACTTCAGAATCACAAATTCGGGAAAACTTGTAGCAAAGCTAGGTGACCCAAATCTGGATTTCCATTTTATAGTGCCTCAGAGCACTGGTTCCAAGGCAGTCCTTTCCATGAACTGAACTCACACAGAGACTCTTAGAGGTTAATGTCACAGTTTTCCATTCCTTGAAACTGGGGGAAAACTCTCTCTGCTTCAGCTTGTGTTGCAGCAAGTACTAAACATTTTGCCTGAGCTGTACTTTGAGTTAGTTACTGGAACAGATATCCATGATGATGCTACATAATCACCTCTTTCTGAATTCATGTAATATAAAACCCAAAGAGATATTAAATCATTCAATTTAACCTCTTGCATAGCATAAGTCTTAAAATATTTTTTAAGATTTAGTTTAGATTTGTTAACTTTGGATTCTTCTTACAAGCAGGTGAATAGGGCAGATGGAGGGAGCACAAGTGAGAGTGTGCTTATTTTGGTCTAGTCAACCCTTAAGTCTGGGTTAAACAGTTCAAGGAAAGAAAATGAATAAGTTCTTCAGAAGCTAGCAAACAGACAGAACTGGACTGATAGAAATGCTGATGAACGTATGTATCTCTGATGATGAGGGTTAGAATATGTCTGTCACAAGGAAGAGATTTCTCAGCCTTCAGGGACCACCTGATGATCATCAGCAAAACCAGAAGACTAAATCAAATCTGTAGAAGTACTAATGCTTCAGAAGCCAAATCAGTGGATAATCTTAGAAACTGCCCAGGGAAATTTGTGCTGAGACACTGTGGTAATGGTTTGGAAGGTAATGCACTAACTATAATCCCGGGGAAGCTGTGAACTGAGAASGAAGGATGCTGCATCTGGGATAAACAGCCTAGCTGGATTACCAAATGGCATCACTTCTATTATTTGGTTGGGAAAAATATGAGCAGTTAATTAATGCTTTGGGGAGTTAGGAAAAACAAACAAAAAAACCCAACAGATTTCTTCAGGGCCCCGAGGGATAAGTAAACGCCAAAGATAGAAAACAGTTTATTATTTTATGTTGTTTTATTTCAGGCAGAATGTAGTCATAAGCCTGCAAAGCACAACTCAGCTTTAATCAGTGGAAATATGGGGCTTGATTCATTTCTGAGCAGCACAAAATTACATCAGGTTTATAATGATATAAATGCAGAGCTCTCAAGGTGATCACGTCCTTAATAGTTACTAGTGTATTTGGCCCACATATAGCGTTAGTTAACTGTACTATAAAGTTGCTATTAGGTAAAGGGTAAGTGGGTAATTCTTTGCTAGCATAATCGCCCTGAAGTAGGGAGGAATTTATTGTAGTGCAATTTGTTTATTTGGAATAGCTTGTTCTTTAGTGCAAACTAGCAGGATGATCATTTAATTGGTTGGGGAAAGTTAACACATCTGATTAGCAGATATATTTAAACATAAAAAATATAGTATATGCTGTCCAACAAGGCAGTTTTGAAGCACTTCAGCGGTTTAAGCTGTATGAAGAGAAGCTACTGAAAGACAAGCTGGACTATTTGATGATTTCATCTAATAATAGGAGAGAGAGCCCCTGGAGAAAGGTAGTTGGGAAGAGGAGAGCTTCCCTCTGACTGAGAAGATAGTTTTGAGCTGTTGAAGTCTTTGGAAAAAAAATCCCACTGATTTCTAGCGACGTTCGACGCAGGTACCGAGGGACTGCTTGAAAACCCCTGCGCAGCATCAGAGCAGTGTGGGAAGGAAGGGRGCACAGACTTGAGCCGAAATGTCAGTGTGTCCTGGAAGCCCTGCTGCAAGTCCCCAGGAAAGCAGTCAGCTCTACTGCCTCACCTGCATGTCAACAACTCCAGCCTGTGTATGGCAAACATTAGCTGTGAGAAACAGCTGCTCATTTTTGTTTTTTTTTAACTATCCTGGTTATTTTTAGTTCAATGCTTCTTTAAATCTGAACTGCTTCTTTATCACCGTACCTCTTAGAAGTCTGCCTGCTGGCAACACTCTCTTGAAATTTGTTTTTTTTGCCCATAAGATACAGATGTTCAACAGCAACTCTGTTTTCCTTCTTTCGCAGCCTTTGCTGCTAAGATTATAATAGCAAATTTGGTCCAGACATCATGCTGTTCCAGAAGTCAGAGGGTTATCCAGCACTGCCAAGGCGGACTTAGGATTTCCCTGGGGAGTGTGTGTTTGCATGTGTGTGCAAGAGCACGTGAAAATGTACAGACTTAAAAGAAAACAGATACTTGCAACCCAAAGCTGTGTAAGGTGCAGGAGTTGGTGGTTTTGAAGTAGTGTGCAAAGGTGCGTTACTGATACAGCAGAGTATTTGATTTTGTAGGTCTTATACGCCTTTTTGTGGAGTTGGGCTATGTGTGTGTGTGTGGGTGTGCTTGCTACTTGAAGCTTGCATGAAGCTGTTATCTTCACATAGCTTTTCATCTTACTTTTTTTCTTTCTTTAGTTGAGTTTTGCCCACAAAAAATCAGGCTTTGCTCTTGGTTTGCTGTTACTGTGGCAGATTTTTGTTTCCTGACAGCACTCCTGGTGCAGCAGTAACTAATAGTTATGTTTTTTTCTACAAAAAGTTAGTTTTGAGGAATTTTGTGTTCTATCACATATACGCTAGCCAGCATCTTGGCAGGGGTAGTGCTATTAACTTAAATGCTTTCACAAATACAGCTTTTCCTTATTTGGCTTTTGTTCCTTCCATTTTGTGCAAAGATTAAAACTGCATTTGGATTCAGCTTCCAGAATAAGACTTTTATTTGTGGYATCATATGAGCTCAGGGTGAAATCTGATTGCCTAAACCTCGGCATCTGATGTCATTTTTAGACATTTTTGAATACACCGCCTGGTGTCCAGCTGCTATCACAGAGAATGACTGGTCACCCCTCCTAAGTCCTGTGTCAGGTCTGCCAAACTTAAGCGTTTGCCTCAGGTACTGAAAAGGAAGACATCCTTGTCTTAAACTTGTCAACTAGATAAGGACCTTGTGTAACCTTACAAAGTCATCTGTTTGCATTTATCACTTATACTACCTGTTTTCATGCTTTTTCTTTCTGTTAGTGAGTGTAGGTGCTCTCTCTGCTACTTTCTGACTAAAAATGAACTTCCTAGTCCCAGCGCTGTCTTAGTATTTACACCCCACAAAGACTGTAAGAGTTTATTTTGATGCTTTGTCATCAAACATATTGATGCTGATAGCAAGAAGGTAATAGAGAGAATGAGAGAGATCCTGTACTTACTAAATATGTGTATGGTGGAGTCTTCTAGCTGTGAAAGCCAATTGTTTTTTGATTATGCATAATGTTGTTGAACCTGCAAAGTTAATGCTGGTAATGATGCTAATGTTTTTGCATATTCAGCAAGAGACTCTCTGGATGTGCTGCACACTCCAAGGCTTTATGAGAGCAAACAGCAGATCTGTACAATCCCTGCCCAACCATCATACCTGAACTGATTGGATTAGTATGGTATGGGAGCTTTAAATTTAAACTCTGAATGTTGCTGGAAGTGGGTCTGGTCCAAATCCCCAAAGCTGAACATCTCTCTTTAGTTCTGGCTCTGGATCCTCTTCCCTAGCATCTGTGACATAGTTTGCATGTATGTTTGGAAGCAAGGCAATCCTGTTATGTCTTTGCATTTTGGCAGTCTGCAAGCTAACCATTTACAGAGCAGTCTTTTCTCCAGGCTCTTCTTTTCCTGGTACTAGATTATAAAAAAATTGCCAACAGACACGTAATAGCAGAAAGTCAAGTCTTACGCAAGCTAACATCAACACRTTTTAGGTGCAACATGGCAAATGTCAATAGATTGGAGGACATCATGGCTGTTTGGCTCCCAAATGCACAAAGCCTCAAAAATCTTCAGTCAATCACCTGTCTTCTAACAATATTTTAGTATTATGTAAGAGCCCTGTCAAATCCAATAAAAATTTAATTCTAATGAATTCCATACCAGCATAGCAACTCCCTCCTTGTTGGCAGGTTAGATTAATGCATCAATATACTGGTCCTGGAACAAAATTCCTAATCAGGAAACCCACCTCTCCACCAACTGCACCTCCCAAGGGCTGTCCTGCTGCTGGACATTCCAGCTCTGATGGCAGCAGGAGCCTGCTTTGTACATCATATGTGACATATTTTCTGAGAGCTGCTGCTGCTCTTCTTTGAAGAGCTTTTCCACAGTCTTTCTCAAGGAGCTGTTCAATTAATAAGAAAGATCCACAAAGCACTGAAAAAAATCGATCATAGACAGTTTTGCAGTGAATTTGCAATTTGACTCTTCCATTCTTTGAGGTGTTCAACACTTTTTTCAAAGATGATCAGCCTTTCTTTTTGAGTCGTGATCTCTCATATCCAACAGAGGTGATGTTACTAATTACTGTCTTTTATTAATTATTTGTACTGCATCACCATGTAGCCTGCCCAATGGAGAGCAGCTGTGCTAGGTTCACTACAGGCACTGGAAAGATAATGGATGATTCAGGGCACTGTCTTTTCTTTCTTACTTTCCCTCATTAATTGGCAAATTAATAGTGTTTTTTTCCCCCYCTCTCCTGCCTGTTTTGGTGGATCATAATATGCTCAATTATGTCACCATCATTATTCCCATCGTGTGTTTTCCTCACAGGAGAAGGAGCGAGAAGCATTGTATTGCTGCTTTTGCCTAAGCAAATCCAGGTTCTCCAGATTTGGAGGAAGAAATCCTCCATGAAAACATAGGGATCTGAGTAGTTTTCATTTGGTGAGAAGTGAAAATCCTATCGCAGTGGGGAACTGCATATGACATATATTACACTGCTGAGCTCTAGGAGTGACTAATTCAGTCCTGGTGTTCACCTCGTGAACATGGGTAATTATGTGATGTATAATGAGGACTTTAGTCATGGGACTTTTTTAGTATTTTGCCTAAAGTTGAGGCATTTCACATCTGCAGAGATGGGCACACATGTGTCTAGGTTCAGAAGCATCCTGGGGCAGACACATCCCATGATCCTGCCCCTGCTCAGTCTGGCTTTTCACTGTGGCTTATTATGACTAAGAGAAATCACCAGAGAGAATGTTCCTGATTTTCTCACTTTTCTAGCAAATCCACGAGAGGGATGACCTTAAGGAACAGGAGGTCTTAAGCAAGACTTAGAGTGGAATCCGAAACTACTCATTAAAAAACAGCAAATTTCCAAGCTGTCAATAAGAAAAAACTTTCTGTCCCTCCACCTCCAGCCTCATCAGGGGATCTATAATATTTTAGGCATCAATATCTAGGACCAMTACTCAGCACTGTTGCCCACGTGGAAGTAAAGTCTGTTTTACAGTTCAGTTGTTTTCTCGTTACTTGTTTTCTTACCCTAAGCCTAATATTCTGCTCAATTGCTCAATTCTTCATTCAGGAAAAATGCCTCAATTTTTAACCATATAAGCTTGCTAGCAGACTGTTAGCTTAGKTTATTGAAACTGAACTATTTAACACTGAATCCTCCATTTGTTATATAGAAGCTTGTTGCCCATCATACATTGATCAGGCTTTTTAAATGCATGTTCTTTCCACCAGATCCTGGTCATTTCCTGTGCCACCCTGTTTATTACATTTAATTTTACAGTGAAGCATGAAACACACACAATATCCTCTTCCCTTCTGCATTACAGACTTTTATTCTCTAGAAAGCTGTAGCTTAGCTATTGTAGTGACCCAGCAGCCACCTTGTGATTAGACACGTTCTACTTATTAAGTGAAGGGTAAAGCAGAGATGTTCTGCCAACCCTGTCAGGTTCTCATTACCTCCTGCTCAACATGTTGCACGGTGAAAATGAAATCAGAACTGGTCTTAGGGCCAAATAACTACCCCTTCATTCCTCCTAATGAGGCAAAGGGTCTGTAATCCACCACATGGTGTGTATTTCYTGCTGTAGTAATATATATACCATGTGTGGGTTGCTCATGGTGGATACTAAGTCATACTGCTGGTGCCCAGTCAGTGATTCTGCTGTGCGACAGGGCCCAGCCCTGTCACTAAGCTGCTTTGGTGACACCTTAGGCAGGTGTCACCAGAGMAGGCAGGAGGGTGAGGAAGTGTCTGGGGGAAAATTTTGGGGAGAAAAAAGCAAGCTTTGTAGCTTAGCCACACTACAGTGAATTCTGGTTTCCKCCAAAATAATGTTCTCAGAATGCTTTGTGGAATTGTATACGGTGCAACAACAATAACAACAGGAAAAGACAAAAATGAACTGGGATTTTTTGCCTAAAAAAGGGGATGACTGAAAAGTGTGGGGGATCTGGAGGGACAAAATTGCTGGTAAACATTGAAGAAAGGTTGCTGCACAAAGGGAAGGGAGCAAATTGTTTTTCCTCTTGGGAACAGGGCAAGATGTAATGGGTTTAAATTGAGGCAAAGGCTATTTAGCTCAGGCCTTTGAGAGAGAAAAAAAGGAAAAAGGTCTTAGGCTAAAAAGAGTTAAATACAGACATCACCTGCATGGGGGAGTTGGAGGAAAACCTGCCGTTGTATGGTTGCTTTTTATGATTTCTTGTTAGGATAACAGGTAGAGAAAAATAAGCACTGACTGCAGCAGACTAGTACTCATGCTGGGGAAAAAGCAAACAGGACCACAGCTCACTGCAGAAGGGCTTGCTTGCATCTCTTTCACAGCAGTGTTCTCTTAATGGTATTTGCCTGTATGCATTTGCCTATGGACCTCTGGTTAAAGCAACACAGCTTCAACATTAAACACTTGGTATTCATGTGAATGCTATTCAGTTCGTGCTGAGGAAGAGGGATGCTTGCTGATAACKTTATCTGCTGACCGCCGTGACATCTTGGCTCATTTTCTAGACATGACTGTCTATGCGTAAACTGAAATTAATGGTGTGTTGCCAGCCCATCAACTTGCTATGTGCATTTCTATTACACTAGTGTAACTACTCATTGCAAACTCAATTACTGTCTTCAACTCATCGTTTGAATAAAGGAATAGAAGTATGATCAAATATATATAAAAAAAGGAATAAAGAAAAAGCATAAAACAATTCAAAAAGGTTAAAGGATCTATCTAAAGATCTAGGATCTATCTAAAGAGTTTAGGAGAAAAAAATATACACCTCTTCTCCTGTTCCCCCCACTCAATCTAGAACAGAAGTCATGGTGACTCTTCCAGAATATAAACCATGGAGAGCTAATTTCCAAGGGTCAGATGATAAGTAAAATTGGAGGGGGTACTGTCCTTACAGACATGCCTGTGGTTACAGCACCCGCTATACAAGTCATGAAGAAAGAAAGAAAATTTATTTGAGCATTGCTCTTCTTTCTTCCTTCTTACCAGGAAAAATAGCTTGGTGTGGGACTCAGCAWTAAGCTTCTGCTAAGCCAGCGGAACGAGTGATACGTAATACCTAATAGCATAAGTCATCCCAAGAAGTAGTAGTTGTAGAAAGTCCTGGCCACTCATGTTGCGTGACTAGGTATGGATTGGGACATACTGCACATCTATCCTGCCAGAGAGCACAGCTCCATGCAGGACTACAAACAGTTGTTTTAGAAACAGTTCTGTTCCTCAAAACCAGAGAAGAAACTCTCTTTCCTGGATATCATCCAGCCCTGAAATGGAAGAAATTTTCTCTTGTAGAAAATCCTAAGGTAATGAGACACACAGCTCATCTGCTAATATAAAGGGCTTTCACTGATGCAAATAAAGCACAAATAAGCACTGAAAATTTAGAATGGGAATGGAGCCAAATCCCAGCATGTTAATCTCTTGGAAAAAAAAGTGTTCCACATGCTACTTAATTACAATTCACCATTTTCTAAGTCAGTATTCACTGTTTCTTGGTTGATAGTGTCAAAAGCTGGGATTTTCAAAGGACCTTAAAGAGATTTATGTACGTAATTCCCCGGGGGTGGTGGAGGGGAATACCCAAAACAGTGGGGACTGAAAGCCTAATGCCACAGCAGAACCATTGACATGAAGCCAGCTCCAACTTACCATGCTAGAGATGTGTGTGATGATAGTGGTGTGTGAGTGCAAATCCCTGAGAATGCCAGAAGTGGAGGTTGTTGTGTGGTACCAAATAGGTGGACACAACATGACACACACCTCCGTGCCGACACACAGAGGAGAGGTTGACCGTGTGCATTTGTGTGTGTGCCCAGGAAGGAAATACCATCACTGGGTATGTTTTGCAGTCAGAACATCCCCAGATGTGACTTTTAACCAGGAGACAACCATGCCCTTATGCCCTCAGAGTAGGTGCTGCACACCAAGATTTATTGGTAATGTCAGCAATGTGGGACGATGATCAGATCTCCTGTGACAGTACTTTTAACAACAGCTCAAATCAATAAATGCAGGTTGTGGGCACTGCAGTTTTTATTAACATCCAGAGAGATTTGYTGGTTAAGGATTAACATGTAAAAGCTAGAAAATAAGTTTTTTTGTAATTACTATTTTTAATATTCATTTAGCTATAAAATAAAATGCAAGAGGAGGCATTTGTCTTTCACACAAAATCATACAAAAGTCTCTTTTTATTAAATATACATTATTTACAGTTTACGTCTTTCTTCTGTACAACAGTAACCATAGAAAACAAAAGAAGCTAAGGCTATTTTTTTTCCCAATCCCCATACAGTAATAAGACATGTTACATTGTCTACAAAACTGACTTGGACTGAGGCAATGTCCTGTGGAATTCTCTTTAGAAAATCAGATAGTGAAAGGGGAATAATCTAAACCTCCATTTTGCTTTTTACTGTAACTGAGAGACTCTTGCATTATCCTTGGATGGTCTATTACAAGAAAAAGAAGTCTTTTTCTTTTCACTTTACTATTGAAATGAACAGTGTTCTGAGAGATTTACTTAATATAATTTCAGTAGAACAAAGTAAAATGAATGATGAAGGGTCCTTTTCTAGAAAGGGTCATTTTTTAAAAGGTATTAATCTCAGTTTTTAGCTTATAAACTGCTCTCTCATTTTTTTCTTCCTATTAGTGTGCCTTCATTTTTCAAATACGATAGAGTTCACCACAGTCAACCAGTGTTGGATTTCATTAAAACCCCATAAAATCCTATTAAGTGAGTGGGTGGACTCCTAGGTTGGTAGGTAACAGTCCACCCTTCCCCCAACACACATTTCCAGAAAGTCCTGAAGGTGACTTAAGCCATATCATAGACTTCCATGGAGCTGAAGCTCATTGCTTCGTTCTGAATTTTATCCACAGTTTTGCTAGAAGATACACATAATTGGAGTGAGTACAACTCTTGTTGACAGCAGTAGGGGATGTCGAATATAAGGTCCTGACTTGAATTCATATATGTCAGCTTCAGTTCACAGAAGATCACCACCACCCTTGCCCAGGGCAGGCTGAGGCTAAATTCATCTGTAGTGTGTCTGCATTGCCCTCAACAGGATTACAGCCAAGTCTAAAGCTGGCTTGCTTGTTCCATGAAGTGGGTTTAAAGACAGGTCATGTATTACAATGTTTAGCCTCTTGCTATCATGTAGAAACAGACTGTGTTYGAGACTTTTTTCAGTGATATTCAGTAACAGGACAAGCAACAATGGGCACAAACCAAAGCACAGGAAGTTCAATCTGAATGTGGGAAAAACTTATTTACTGTGAGGGTGACAGAGCACTAGAATAGGTTTCCCGAGAGGTTGTGGAGTCTCCTGGAGATATTCAAAACCCTCCTGGACACAATTCTGTGCAACATGCTGTAGGTGACACTGCTTGGGCAGACAGGGTGGACTACATGATCTCCAGAGATCCTTTCCAACCTCAACCACTTGGTGATTCTGTGATTTCTTTAGCAAAACTCAGAGCAGAAACATTCTATGTCTGGATGCCTGAATAAACATAATTGCTTGCTCTTTTACCCTCTACCTGGCTTAGGTGCCTTCATACTCCTCTCTCTCATGAACTGGATGTGAGGCTGCAACTATGTAAGCTTTACCTCAGAATCCATTTTTTTTTTCTTAAAGGATATATATGCTCAGCATTGGCAGCAGTGAGAAAGCATGTCAGAAAATGATTTGTCTAAATGATGTAAGAAGAAAGTATAAAGGGCCTTCGCATGCAAAAGTCAGTAAATAACTTCCCATGCAGGAGTTGTATCAGATGGACTCTCTTCAGGGTTGTGGGATTGAACTCCACAAAATGAGCTATGACCAGCACACMAAGAAGCAAAGGGCACTGGGATGTGAACAGCAGTAGAACTAGAGAAATGTTGTCCTAAGCACCTTAAGTGAGAGAAGAGTGGGAAGAGAGTCTCTAAACAAATGTCGTTCTTTAGATCACTGGTACTCAATATTTAGATTAAATGATCAAATTGTTTTGAAGGATATAGACCCAGATTTTCTTTTAGGTAACCAATTACTTCATTGGAGAGATTTTGATTAATATTAGCTAGATACTTGAAATTTTCTTTCATGTTTGAAGAACCTCTCTAATATTTTGCAGGTCATCAGAAGAATTAATGCTTAGTTTTTGCAGGTGAACTGCAAAACTAACTAATAATTAATCAGGTTCTTGGCAAAATAGAATAGTGGAAAAAGACTCCAAACCTTCTATCCATTTGAAGGTTACCACGAACCACTTCCAATAACTAAATCATAACCTTAAGGAGCACTGCATTGTGCTGCTTGCCGTATCAGAATTGTAATTTGAAGAGTTGATGTTCCCACCCTCCCCTACAGGTCTCCATCTCCAGGAGACATCTCCAGGGTGCAGTGCAGTTTCCCTTCTGCCTGAACAAGAGGCTGATATTTTGAGAATCCTGTAATTTCTTCAAATTTCTGGTTTCTGTGACTGCCAGGAGAAAAAAACATAACCTTAGTAAGAATCATGCCACAAGTTCTTCTGTCTCCTATCACCCATTCAATATCCCTACATTCCAAAGGAAAAAAAAAAAAAGAAAAGAAAATAGAGGTGAACTGGATATGAGTGACAATGTCAACACCAATTGTTGCCTTAATCCTTCTTTAGCTTAGCTTGGCTTGTAGACTCAGTACATAACAACAACAAAAGACGAGCTTACAAATCACAATAGTTCACCAAAATGTGCTTTTTTTCCCCCCAGTATTTGTTTTCGCTAGAGTAACTTAGTGCAAAAGATCACAAAAATAAGTAGCAATACATAGAAATATCCCAACTGCTATAGAAATGGCTCAAAACAAACAACAAAGAAAAATGCTATTGCAGACCCAAAAGAGAGTGTTTAGAAGTTTCATGTACAAAAGGAGCAGGGAGAAGGGGGCCGCCCACACCAAAAGGGGATGTGGAAAACTTTTCCTTAAAAAAGGAAGCACAGCAAAGTTCAGAACTGAAAGAAGCAGATCACGCTTTGAAGCTTCTTGGCTGTGATATTAACTTGTCAAGAAAACCCCCAAAACTCCAAAGGGCATGATGCAACTCTAACTGTCGTTAACCARAAGGCCTCCCACCAGCCCCAAGAGAAGTTGGATAAAGCTCATGGTTTGGCAGGAAAGTAACTATTGCTTTACTTGCTTGATAAGAAGGTACTGAAAAAAAACTGCATGAAAGCTTTGAAAAAGCACTTGTTTTAGAGAGCCTCACAAGGTCTCAGCTTTTTCTCAAGTCTTTTACAATATGTTGTTTTATGACAAAGGAAAAAACAAAAAAGACCTTTTGTGTCTGTGAAAAGCTGACAGAAGAGAACAATACTTGAAACTGGTCTTTTTCAGCATAACATTTGTGTAGGTGACAATGACAAACAACAATGGCATGAGATGATGGAGCACAAAGGAGTCACATCTTGCCTCCTGTTATTCTCTGCTAATTCAGGGTGAAGGACTCCAGATGAGTCCATTGGTTGCACTGATGCAAAGGAGGGCTGATTTTGTTCTGACTATGAGATTTTTCAAGGATTCATCTCATTTAGAAGTTAGGGGTTCTGGGCAGGTTGTAATTGACTGTAATTTGAAATGCCAACATACCTGCAAGAAGCTAGCAGAGATGAGACATGACAGGCAGGAGACTTGCATCTGCAGAGATTCATCTCAATTGGCACCTGGCACCTAGCGGTGGAAAGGTGTCTTACGGATCCAATTTCATTTTAGATTATGGCATTTACATATTTCTGTCCACTGTTTGCCAAAACTCCCACAACAGTCAGTGAAAGGAGTATAATTCATCTTACTCTAGAATAAATGTATATCTCTCTAAGCTCTAGCTTAGAGCTAGAGCTTCTAGCTGTTCTCTGATTCAAATGGGGAATTGGTCATCTAATTTTCATGTATTCACCTAAAAGTAGACACAAATTTCCTAAATAGAGATGCTTATGGCAGTGTTAGATGCAGAAATGTTTCCTACCCTGATCTCAGCCAGGGAAAGGCAAAGGCCTCCCACAGTCCTGTCCTGATGTGCCTGCCAGAGTTGCCTGAGTGGTGTGAGATACTCCCATTTAGGTAGACTTTGCTCTAAGTAGCTCATCTATTGCTAGGTGTCTACTCTGTCTCTACAATCAGTGGAGGGAAAGATGCATCTATGCAGTTAATCAGGTTAGATCAGGCTAGATCAGGTTAAAGTAAAGCAGAGAAAAAGCATCTCATATTTGAATTTGAGCCAGCAGTAAGTAAAACGACAGGGGAATCTCCATACTGAAAACAATCTTATAAAGTAAGGCTCTATGTGACTTGTAGAAGCCAAACATGGAGATACACAGATGCTTCCAATCACCTTGCATGACTAATCATGTTACCTTGGTTGGCTAGGCCTTTTTTCTTGGCTATGTGAATTTTTGGTGCTTAGATCTAATCACTCAGGTTTTCCATTTAAAAAATACTGAGACATATATGAATATTATTCTTCCCCATGTTTACTGAAAAACATTTTTTTAAATATTTATATGTTCTAAAACATAGCTACAAGAAAGCAGAAGAAAGTGAGAACCTCCTCCCCATTCAAAGAACGATTTTAATAAAAATAGTTTTAATATTTTGCAATAGATGGACAAGTAAGTCTAATTTAAATGATATAAAATGAAAGCAACTTCAATATTGGAAGATTTTTGCAAAATTGCATCTCTTTATAAAAATATCTGTTTTAAATTATATTTAACTGGTACCAAAGCAAGGCAGAGAAGAAATCATTATAACCAAAAAAAAAAAAAAAATGCTAGTAGGGTTTTCTTCATATAGTTAATCTATTGTATTCTGCTTCGCAAGCAGCTTATTTGCTGCTTTTTAATTAGAAGAATATAACATTCTGATCTGGAAGATAGGACTTTAAATGCCATGTTCATATAAATGTGCTCATTTGACCAGCATATATTTAGTCACATTTCATTATATCCATAGGTATAAAAACACGTGTTTCTGCATACTAATGCATACATTTATGTAYGTGCAGTTCTTTCTTTTTATAGATGTGCACCAAAATAGCTGAATTTTCAAKAAGTTTTACCAGTCTGGACTGTGGTTAGTGAAGATAAAAATATGTAAGTAAAACAATTTACATTATTGTGGCAAGTCAGGGCTATGTTACATGCGACTTGGACTTCCTCTCTAGACCAGGACTGAGCCTCTGAGTGCTAGATAGATCCTTTTTCAGTGCTTTTGCTTTACAGGTTTGCATAGGAATGGGCAGTTTTATCCTGTCAGAAKGAGTTTGAGAGAAAACAACATCGATGGATGCAGGATTCAAATCCTAGTAATTCCCTGAGCTGTGCTTTCTTCACGTGGACCATCACATCCACATTTGGCCTGACTTTCAAATCACCTTAACCAGTGGCTATTTTCATTAGAGTTTCAAACATTCTAAAACTTTCTGACACATTAGTTCTAAGTCCATTGAAAGGTCTAGCTCCGATTGAAGACCAAAAGCTAGTTATCTGGGAAACATCATGTCAAAATGAATGAGTTTAATCATGTCTCAACATCAGATTTCCACAAAGATGTACCTGCACTATCTGCAGCAATGCTCTGATATCTACATTCAGTAATGATGACCTGGTCCTATCACAGAAAGCTCAGCATCTTGCACACTGCTCATTGCTTCATTGCTCCATCTTCCCTTTCCAGCAACTCCATCATTAGAGCTGCTTTGGGATTTGTATTTGCACTTTATCGGACTTTATTTCAAGAAACTAATATGTAGCAAAGTGGGAGGATGATCTGTACCCAACAGTTTGKCTAGAGAATAATACACAGCAATACTGAGGAAAAATAAAATGGAGCTGTACAAACTGCAGGTTTTTATCTCCTTCCTATTCCATTTTTCATCAGACCAATTCAGCAGAGTCAGGCTTCAAGGCTGTATCAAATAAAATGACTCAACATGGGCATAGGAAGGAGCCCCCAGGCTTACTTATTCCTCGCTTCCACACCATGCAAAACAAGGCAGCGTTACCTAGGGAAAGGGAGGAGGGAGAGAAGACAATTCCTGTGCCAGGATCTCAATACAAAAGGCAAAGCAAAAGGAAGGGAGCTAATGAGCCCATCGCTACACATCTCACCATGCAGAAACACTCAACTGATCACTTATCATGCAAAGASTGGGAATATGTCAGAAGGGCCATGCCTTTGTTAGTCTGATGGCTATCAGCCTGGCCTTATTTGTATATATTCCGTCWCAGACTAAGAGTAAGATAATTCCCAGATTGCTTTATATGCTTCCCCAGACTCTATTTCTCTCATCTGATCCTCAACAGAAGTATGAAAGAATCACCATTTCCTAAGTGTTATTTATTTTTCCTTGTCTATCCCTTCTTCCCATCAATTATACACCTTTGCAATCAATGCATCAATGCACAATATAAATGAAAATGGTCAACATGCAGAGGATGCCGAATGACTCCAGTATGGTATAGGTAGCAAAAAAACCCAAAAGTTTCAGTTGTACAAGAAATTCTTTTGCATTAATTCTCATCCAAAGAGTACTGCAAACAATAGGAAACTATTTTGTTTTCTTAGATGTTGCACTATACGATTCAACTCCAGAAAGAAACCTGCAAGTCTTATAGCAAATTCTAAGTACTCTTCAGCAGCCTGTGAAGGGAGTATGTCACCCAAACACAGGTGGGGTGTGATAAACCTAAGGACTTACCAATTTTTTGTCATAAAATTGTGTGTGAATGAAAGAAAGATTTTTCAGMCACAATCTGCAATCATGCAGCACAAGGAAAATAGGCAGGAGTCAGGTCTTTAGTATTGGTTCCCAAACAGGAAAGGACAGAAGACTTTGGAGAAACTGGTGAGAAGATTAAAAATGGAGTGTGTGTGTGTCTGTGTGCTTTGATGTTTTTTTAAAACAGGTCTCTCTAATGTTCTTGGTTGACTAAATGTTAACCTTTTTAGATGTCATGTTAGACCTCTCTGTATTTAGCTTTCCATATTCCATTTTCTACAAACTGGAAATACCACTCCACMTTTTTTGCATTTTTTGAGCAGCTATTTTTTTTTCTTTCCTTTTTCATGAGAACTAACAGAAGGGGTGATAAAGTTGAAACTGCTTTACTCTTTCTTAGTACATGTTTTTTTTTGTTGTTGTCACAGTAGCAAGAGTGGTTAACTTCAGTGCATGATAATTCTCTGTATGATATTAATGGGTATATGCTGTATTTCTAACATTTTAGGCAAATATAGAGCACCTAAGTCCTAGCAGCTTCCTAAAACCCTCGCTGATTCAAGCTACTATTTTCCATGCTTCAGCTTGAGTTATGCTAGAGTATGTTGGGTCTACATAGCCAGCCTTATGAGATGGAGGTGAGGTGTGTGCACAGGGTGACGTTTTGTTGTTGATACATATCCTGTTGGAAAAATACTGGTAAGCCTAAAAGTTACAGTAAAAGGACACGAGGGAGGGGGAAGGATCTTAATGAGAACGACTGATTTATTTTCCCTTACTTCATACCAACTTCTCAAATGGTATAAATTAATGCAACATCATTGAAGTCAATGAGTTTGCATCAATTCATTGTTTGTTTCATTATGATTGGTGTAAATAAGCTTGTAAAATAAGCCAGGTGTTCTGGTCTCATTCTTTCCCTCTACCCTGTCCCAGCATCTGTAGAGCTATATATTCAGTTACTCTATTTTACACAGTCCAGCTCTAAYGTAAAAGTGATGAATTAAATGCTTCAGAGGAAAGAAGAAAAAATGAAAGGAAAAAAAGGGGACTTGAAACATCCAGAACTTGCAGAAGAAATCAGGTGTGTATATGGATCTTATTTTGTGTAGGGTAGGGTAACAGGTCTCTTGCGCTGCAGAAGTAAACTGTAACAGGTTTTTGTGCAGAGATTGAGGCACTGTGACTGTTTTCGGTGTTTCCTGTGCAGGGCGGTCTTTCTCCAAATGAAAAAGAAGTCAGCAAAAAATGAATGGTTTTAAGAGAAGAAAATAAAAAAGAAGGGGAATAAAAGGAAGGAAAAGAAGGAAGGAAAGAAGGAATGGTAGGGGGAAAAAAAATAAGAAGAAATTCAATTGTCCTTCAAATGAAATATTCTCGTTTGCATTCGCTCACTGTGTTCTGCAAGTCAATATCAGCTTTAAAGGAGCTCTCAAGGTTTTCTGGGTATTCCTTCTCCTTTGCCTGGCTGCTTCGATGTGCCTGTTTGTGTTGATAGAGGAATCTGCTCATGATGGCAATGATGCAGAAGATGATAAATATCACAACTGCTATTACACCTGAGGAAGAGGAGCAAAAAAAGGAAAGAGAATTTTTTTTAAATACCTCAGAAATAGATTAGCAGTGGATAATACTTAGTAGACACAGTAAATCAATTCATCTTAGTCTGCACATAGTTATCTGCCTCCATCATATCTTCCCTGACAGCGTCTATTTCTATTTTGGTACCTTAGGTAAGACTTAAAGTAGAGCATTGATGTACTTGACCTTCTAAATTCAAGTCAAATTTTGCCTTCTGGAATTTGACACTGGAGGAAAGGTTGGGTCAGTGTGACTAGTTTTTAGGAACTACATCTCTATGCTCACACAACTTCCTGCTCTTGCATTTTCTTTCTTGTTATCTCTGGAAACCTTGAATGAGCTTTGTACACCTTGGTTTAYTGCTTCCAGATATTATCAAAAGCAGTTTCCTATAGGGCATCCTATAAGATAAACGGAGATAAATTGTCTTCTAGGTTGTCAAAGAGAAATGAAACCCACACACGAAGCTTAAACGACAACTTTCTATAGTGTGTAAGTGCTTCCATGTGACTAGTGAATTCCACTGTACCAAGCTTTAAGTAGACAGCTCAAGAAACAGAGAAGGCAGGAAAACTACATTGATGCTCTTGCCAGAGTGGTGTACAAAACAAACCAAGTTAGCTGGGTCGCAGACTTTATATTTTTTGAACACTTTTAGGTTCTTTAACATTCATAATGCCTTTTTTGGACAGTACATSATGTGCTGCTGGTATTGGCTTAGTCCATAAAGCAGGTGCCTATTCACCTAGGTAGCTTAATAGGAATATGATAGTAATAAATACAACAAACATCACTCCTGCASTAGATAACTAAAGAAAAGTTTAAAAATATTTAATGGAGCCCGCATAGAAGGCATTCCATATGACTACATTGATAGAATTATGTTTCAATTGTAAGCGTTAAAGCACTTACCTCCAATCACAGCTGAATCACTTCTGACTGCATTGGTAAGAGGCTCCCTTTCATCTGTCTTCCCAAAAGGATCTGCAGTTAGTTAAACAAAACAGGACTTATTTTATTGGATCAACTACACTGTGGCTGGTAGAAGTGTTGTCTTCCATGAATTCTAATTTGTTTTAAAAACATGTGATTTGGGGGACTGGAGAAAAGGAGCAGAAAGACCTCTGAAGATAAGTGTGTTCTTAGTTTCGTCTTCTTCATCTTCAGAAGAAAAATCTGTTAAGGATACACTTAAAAGGAAATGGAAAAGCTCACACTAATATCTGCAAGTGTCTCCTCAGTTTATCTATAGAGAAACCATAGAAAGCCGTTTGAGCTATACAGCCTATTTTAGYTTTTCTCAGTCCTAGCAATTTTTTGATACCTAGGAAATAATATCAGAAAGAAGCAAAAGAGAGAAAGGCCAGATAGCCACAGACATGACCTATATTTGTAGATACAGATGAAACCCACAAAAAGATGCTTGGAACTGCTTCTTAGAAGATACATGTTTGTTTCCATTGCAGAACCAGGGTGGTCAAAAGGGGTTCAAAACAGAGAGGGCTCAGAAATTAATTGCTATTTTAAAAGCTATTCAAAGTTGGAGAATACTTCCTCCCTTTTCACAAAGGAATACTGCCAAACCACTGCAAAAAACAGTATGTATGCTGAGAATTTCAAACTCGGATCCAAACCTGAGAAGCCAAGCCCTGGATGAAATTTGAGTTATGGCTGTGTGTCTTCATTGGTCCAGTATTTTTCAGAAACCAGTATGCTTTCTACAGGTAGTTAAACAAAGCTTTTCTCTACCTTCACAGTATTTTTTTTTTCTCAACTCACCCTCTCTTTTGACAAGAGTCCTATCTTTCTTACCTTTATGAGTCTCCAGACTATCCTATATCCCATAGCAGATGCATTTGTATTTACAGATGACTGCTTCAGCTAGATACTATATTGCTTTGCTAAACTGATTTTCCCAAAAGCAAGAGGTGGAAGACTGACTGAGAGATGCAAAATATTTCAAGGTTTATTGCAATTGAACATCCTTTCCTTAGTAGCTCATTTAGCCACATTTTGACACTTAGTTGCCAAGGAGGACAGTTTTAACTCAAGAAAATAAAATTTTGGTTATGTACCAGATGAGAGATTTCATATGCAAGGATGACAGTGTCTTTGGGCTGTTTAGATTTCTAATAAGGGCACTTTTTCTAATTTCTCTGCATCTAGAAAATGTCCACTCCACTACTGCCAGCACCAAAGCGCACAAGGAATCAGTTTCAAGAACTTTCACATTTTAAAAGATGAAATTCTACTGCTAATTTTAAGGACAGAAACATTTATCATCAAAAAACATGCATACTAAAGAATTAAGGTTCACCATATCTCTGATTCATAGATCCGTCAGGCCAAGACAGACAGCTCAAGATTTCRTTCTTAAAGTTCCACCATTCACACATCCAAATCTGCTGTGGCATTTTCAACATTTTAATATGCTAAAAACTGGTTTCATAAAAATCCAAAATCTTTATGCAATCAACGTGCCAAACCTCTATAARTTTGTCTCAGCAAGGAAGAAAGCGCTTTACAGATCTTTCTGAAATATCAAATCATAGTAAGACACCTTTCATTTTGCATGTCYTAATCAGAAAGAGTGTGTATCGATAACTGAGCTGTGAGTGAATAGGTTTTATTCAATATCAGTTTGCTGGGAAAGTTTCCTGAAGACAATAAATATTTCTGTCTGAAGAAAAAGGCTTCAATTGTTTTGAAGTTATAAATACAGGAAGCTTTTTTTTTTCTCACACATTTGAAGTGAGATTTCCTCAAGGGCTTTTTTGTTATATCTGTGCATTAGAAAATTGACACAGACATGTACAGACAACTTTGAAGTTCTCTTTTTCTTCTGAGACATTCAATAATGAGAAACTGGGAACTGATGAATTGAAATATGAGCAGTAAATTTGAAAGTTAATCTTTAACTGCCTTATTTTTATTTCTTAAAATGTGTCCTTCACATACATAAATGTAATTCTCAAGTACATCTATACAAAGTATAATTTGATACAAATTGGATTTTTTTACAAGAATCTACCACCCAGTGTTCTTAGTACATAAAGTCTTCAGAACTAACTTGTTCTAAAGATCTTATTCAAGCTTAAATCAAATCCAGTGTGAACAGTTGAGCTGTAATGYAAGTTAATTTATCATATTGAGAAGAAATTACATCTTAAAGCACAGGGGGACAAAGACAGGGTGGAGCTATTATAATAATAAAAGCACACTTCTGATGTGACAGAGCTTAACCTTGAGGCTTGAATGCAATTGATTAGCAGCTTYGGACTTAGGAATCTAAAGCTTATATATTCTGTACTGTCTTGCAGAATCCTACAGATGTAAGGCTCGAGTTTTACTTCTTTCTAAACCCTTTAGAAAAATTAGATCATCAATGTGACAGACTAAGAGGAGAGGAGTTCACTTTTTCAATATTATCATCCTTTCGCTATTTACAAGCCACATTTCTTTAATCCAACGGAGCAGGTAACTCAGTCAATCCGGGTTTGGGAGAGGCGAGTGGTGGGCGGGGAGAGGCCAGCAGCCCAACTCCACAGAGCAATCAGCAGCCTCTTTCCCTACGCAGGATGCTAATAGCATAATTTGTTTTCTGTTGAATATCATGGGCAGAAGCCGCAGGAAATAGGCAATTGATGCCAATACAAATGTCAAAGGAATCATATTCAGACACAACACAGACCTTTACTAGTTATCAGAGAARACGAAGTGGCTTCATAATTCAAGGGCCAAAAATAATTCATAGTTTGTACCCCTTTCACGTCATTAGGGATTTTCCCACATCCACTCGTGACTAAAGCAGCAACTTGATTGTGCCCATGTCCGGTGACAACACTCCCAGCTGTCCGAGTTTCCTTCTGTGCATACAAATACACAGATGCAAAACGCTTAAGATTCCCAGAAGGCAGTTTCAGGATTGCCAGAGAGATGCAAACTGTTGGGATCATCCTAGTAACACCACTTAAGCAATTCTCCTTCCCTCTAGCTAGAGAGAACAAACTACAAGCATTTGGGAGATATGATGCACATATCCCAAGGGGTTTACACAAGAGGTTCTTGTTCCTTTTGGCAAGGGATGGGGAAGATTCAGCTTCTTGTCATATGATTTCTTTTGCTGATCATCACAGGATAAGAAATCATGGTTACACATTTTTCTTCAAGCAACAGCAGTGGAGCTATCAAGAGTGGTCGGGAACAGCAAATCGAGTGAACAYTCATGTTTCAGCTTCCACTGCAGCTTTGGAGAAGCTTGGAGACTTCTTTCCTATAATCATCATACTGCTACACATGTGTTTTGGCAATCCAGAAACTTGGTTTGTACTTGCTTTAGAACAACGCTTTTTAAAGGGCTCTTGGCTAGTCTGAATACCCATCCTTAACCCTCTAAATACTAAGAGAAAAGGCAACTGTCCATATTTATGTCTGCATTATCACAATTTTGCCACGGCAAAAAGGAAGGAAACCTAGTTGCTGTGTTTTTTTAAATTCCCCATTCCCCTCTTGGCATAACATACCTGATGAGGAATATATTGTGGTTACGGTGTTCACATCRGTTTCCACTAAAGATGCACAGCTTGACTCTGTCAAGGAGCCTCTGATGCTCACGGGCGCAACGGTGGGATGACGCAGGGCAGCCTTGAGCGGAGCAATGTGGTTGTATTGAACAGAGGACAGGCAGCCAGTGAAGCCATAGGCATTTGCCTTGGAGACTTCGGGATCCAGTGACAAACTATCTGCAGTACAACAGGAGAGCACTCTCAGAACTGTCTGTTTTAGGAAGGCACATAAAATAATTAATCCCTTTTTGTCTTGCCTACCTATTTACTTCTCTTCATCCAAACTGTGGGAGTTCTTCCTCAGTTCTGAGAGTTCTCCTCAGCCTRACTTGCAAGGCTATTCCCTAATCCTTCTTGTACAATGCTATTTGGGTTGAATCAAGTTGGCTTAGACATACAGAAGCCTACACTGAGCTTCCTTCCCTGAACATTTTCTCTACTGCCTTGACAATATTTAACATGTCATAGGTGCTAATCACCAGGATAAAAAATAAAAATAAATAAATATAGCAGCATTGAATCCTGCAATGATGTTACTTAATTCTGTTGAATCTCTTAGCAACATTTCTTCTAATTATAAGCTAGGCTGTCATAGAGCTAGACTTGTTCAACTAATGAAATAAAATGCAAAACAGTCGCTTATTTTATCTAAATCGAAATCAAATGGATTATCTCCATGCTCTTATTCAACTGCAGATAATATAGTGCAATTAGTTCATGTGTCTGTCTGTATTCATTTGAATTCAGAAAGAGAAAGCCAATTCAAAGGTACGCATTTTTTTTTTATTTAGCTCTGAATGTTTTAAGATCAAAGGTTGTTTGGAAAAGTCAGTGAAGGACAGTAAAGTCATCTTCTCTTTACTCCAAGCTCTCATTTTATTTACTTTACAGAAATTGAAATTCACACTGCTCAGAGGTCTGCAACGTGAGAAGCCTTATATCAAGGTCAGCCAAATAAAACACAACAAAACCCATAGAAGTACATTAAAAAAATCATCTGCCAAAAATAATATATATAATTAGAATTGAAAATATTGGAAATATATCCATTGGAAAAAGTTTTCCAGCTTTTCTAAGTTTACTTACCTAGTTCAAAGAATAAACCTTAAATGAAAGTCTGATTTTTTCCTCCACCACTCAAATATGATGATTTACAAGATTTACAAATATAGTGATTTACAACCACAAGTATGATTTGATTTCCTYAAAACAGTTTAGGAAAAAAGTAATGCTTGATTTGCCTACCTAGGTATAGCATAGCTGGCGCTGCTTTCAAGCTTGTCATAAGATTTTGGGTTAGGGGTGTTACAAACAGTCAAGGAATAATCTCCAAGTTTCTGCAGAAAAGCTTGACTAAAACTAGAAGGAATGATTTATAATATTTGCTATCTTTGTTGAATTTACAAAGCCCTTCGTAAATATTCCCAACTCTCAGCCTTTCCTGTTTTCTTAGCTCTGACACAAAAGGTGGATTTGTTGTATCCTTTAAGCATCAGGCAATCTAAATTGCTCTGTTCTGCCCCACTGTGCAAAAGGTAAACCCTAAGAAATAATGAATTTGCTTTTTCACGGTACAGCAGCTTGTAAAGTCGAAAATACAGTTCTTTTGAAGGTTATTTTTTTAAGTCGAATTAAAGACCAATTTCAGTAGTCTTCTGTCAAAGTGAGCTTTGCACAAATGAGAACCAGAAGATTCATTGCTGAAAGGCTTTGAATTTTTTTTTTAAGAAGAAAAAAAAATCAAAGAAATCAAAGAATAAGTGGAGAACAAGTTGAAAGTCTGATGGTAAAAAATCTGTGGTCACAGCTATAATTTCCTTTGCTATATGTTTTTGGGTGCATGTCTTTTAACCTCCAAAGAGGAGCGCTCAGTGAAYTGAAGGACAGTTCTGTGCAACTTGAGTGAGAACTAATTGTATTGCCCTCTGAAATCTTGAGTGGATAATGTAAATCTGTGGTTATGGTATGACTATCTGTGTGAAAGGCTTATTAAAGGTTGTAGACCAGTCTGCCTCCTGAAGTCTTTAAATCATGACAAAATGTCTTTTCACTACGTGACATTGTGCTCGGTTAGAGTAATAATTCAGTGAAGTTCCAAAGCCTGTGTTGTACCAAAGTCATATGAGATGTCAGAATGGCCTTCCTCTGACCTTACAACTCTGTGAATCTTTCCAAGCACTTCACCGTGTTGGAAAATTAAACTCAATTGCTGCTGATGGTTTGGTCTGGTCTTCTGACATGTTAGCATTGCACTCAGTTAGCATTCTCAGACCTGGAGTCACTTTGGGCGACTTCTGCACTGTGGGTGAGAAGACAGGTTTTTTCACCTTCTGAGCAACTGCTCGTTCCTCACAACTTCATTTTACCCATATTTTTAGGAAATAACTCTTCAGCTGATTTGTACATAAGTTGGTCTCTCTTCTGGCCGAGCCGTCCATCTACTTCCTGAAAGCTGTCTGCAATGCCACATCTTGCTCTCTTGTTATGTAGTTTTCATGCATTGGCAGTGGCTTTCCTTGAAAATGAGGATTAGGTCTACTGGTTACATTTCTGAAACCTTTCTGATCAGATCAAAATCACCTATCTGTTGATTCATTCCTGCTCTCCAAAACAGACATTGTACTCTATAGCTTATCCATTGTCCACTGCTGCCATTTACAACACACTTGGAATAAAATTTTAAATATGTAAAACAATTTAAAATGTTCATAGCTCAATAAAGAGGAATAATTTTCATCATAAATGGAATTCTGCTGAATTTCTCCAYGTCACAGCATTAAGCTGCTCAGCAATGCATAAGCAAATTAAAACACAGTAAYGGACAATATAAATAAGAGAGAGAACTGGAATCAAAGAGAAATCAAAACATTATGTGTGTGCAGACAAAATAACTCAAAAGGCCTTCTTTCTGAATATAGTGTATAGAAAATGGGATCATGACCTTTATGCAATGTTTTTTGTTCTTTTTAAAAAATAATTTCAGGCCAGTAAGAAGTTTAAAGCATGTGTGCTAGTTTAYAAGTATATTTACTAACATCCAAGGAGGCCCATCATTTCTGTATGGGAATTTTCCTGTTAATTTCAGAGAGAGCAGACATACCATTAGTTTTTTAATGTCTGTGCCCTAATTACTTAGGCTAAAGCGGATCACTGACAGAGGTGGAAAAGATAATTCATTCTGTGTGCTGAAGCACCGACAGTCCTCTTTTAAAGCATGACTAACAGAAATATGTTTTTGTGCTAATTAAACTACATCTGTCACCTCATTTAGCCAAGGTGGTGAACAGCATTGGCAAGATTACTGCTTGGTCTTTGTCACTAGATTTGATTCCGTGATTTAGAAGATAATCTCGTAGTCTCCACATTGCATCTGTCTCAAAAAATATACAGTTCATTAGCAGATACTCTGTAGTTAACAGATACTCTGCAAAAATATACTGTTGTGTCCTTCGACAGCCTCGATGAACATTACGGATATTAATCATCAATTTATAAAGGGCAGAAAGCATATCTTGGATTAGATTCCAGCCTACAAAAAAGGGCACTTTGGGACAGTTTCAGTTCCTGGTGTGAATCTGCCATGAAGCTATCAGACTGAAAATTTCRAAGTTTTTTTCCTAATTAAAAATGTTGGGTGACACCAGTCTTTCCTTTACAGTCTGTCCTTTCCTAGATGCTGGAGGTAAGAGTCCAAGCATTCAGTGCATCCCTGAGACTTCTAAAACTTCAAGGGATAGCAAGGGCAAAATAAAGACCCTTTTCCCTCATTTTTTCCCAGGTATCACAGGAATGAGTAGAACACTCCAGGTTTTGCTTCACAGCAATGAAGCATTTTGTGTCCCGTAAAACATTTGAGATTTTTCATCCCATTACACTTGGCTGGGGTAATTTCAGACATGCGTTTTATATGTTCTCTTCGAGATCGTTTGTCATTGAAAATAAAGCACTGCTCTGGGCTGGCAAAATACAGAAGATGTCAGAATCCTCGACATCTGAACCCTGATCTGTCACAGCACAGCCAGTCCTATGTGATTGTACATGGACTCAAAATGCTATCTATAGTAAAAAGAGAATTTTCAAGAAAATGAGAAGATGTTAAAAAAACACATGTTTCCCTTAAATCAATTCCAGTAGTAGGAACTCAAATGTGCRACTTCTGGAGAGAAAGAGAAGTCCCTGAACACTTATTTAGAAAATATGATATTCAGGCAAACAGAAATTCAAACATGTCATTATGATTATTTTGCTGGTACGAAAGTCTAATGGATTTGGTCTCCTTTTAAAAAAGACTCAAGATAACTGCTTCTCAGTTTATATTTATAACTGCTGCCATCTTAGTGCCAAACTTTTCTCCTATCCCAAGTAGATGTTTCCACTTTCCCAAATGCTTTAACAGACTACTAGAAAGATAATTTTATATCTATAACATATCTTTTTCCTGTTACAAACAAGATCTTCAGTCTAGCCTTGCAACCATATTAGCCTGGAAATAAAGAATTCCAGCACTGAACTAGAGCTTCTTTCAGATCTTTGTGTTCATTCTTTCCTTCTTCCTTTCAACATTACACACTTTATGAGATAGAAAAGAACTATTATTCAAGTGCTTGCAAATCATAACTCAAATCAAACATGATATTTTCTGTTGAGGAAACAGCATTTTCTAGACAAGATCTAAACATATGCAAATATGCCATAATTAAATCTGTATCTGAGTTCAGAGAATCGCAGAATAATTTAAGTTGAAGTCATGTAGTGCAATCCCTTGCTCAAAGTGGAACCAACTTCAGCATTCGGTCAGACTGTCAATAGAGATTGTATGGTGAAGCAGAGCAGTTTAAGCTTTGCAAGAACATGCTTAAAACAACCAAACTGAGACTCTGCTTGAGATTTCACTAAGGCCTCCCCATAAACTGTATGACCCCCATTTGAAACCTGAACTCAATACCCACCAAAGTCCATAGAAAGACTCTCATTAATACTGACAAACTCCGGACAGGTCCGTTTGTGCCTTGGTGTTGTGAAATAAAAAGGGCAAGAAATCAGCATTTCTCTGACAATGGGATACTGTAAGGACAAATTCAATACAGGTCTATGGGCTACTTGAATGCTGCTTCTTTCTTCTATTCCCTTGTCTTCAAAGACACACTTATATTTAGATCGATCTCTCAAAGGCAGTTATATGGCCCCATTACCGAGGGATCTGAACTGCTCAGAGTCTTTAATGCTTTTCTCTTCCTAGCACCCCTCTGATGCAGGGATGTTCTATTATCCATGCTTTACGGATAGAGAACAGAGATACTAAAGCTCAGATTGGTTTCATTGGGAATAAAATGCCCACTTACCTTAAAATTTGCACATAAATGGTTTGCCCAAGGTCATTCAAGCAGGCTGTGGAAGAGTGAGTGGCCCTGTTTTGAATTCCAGGTGAGTCCCCTCTGGCTTAAAAAGAGGGCTTTTTCCAGGAATTCAAAAGCTAGGTACAGTGAAACCATTGGAAAATATAACAGATTTCAAAAGCAGAAAAAGTGAGCATGTAAGCAGSTTTTGACTAAAGAAAAGGGTAATGGAAAGAAACCACATGGTAATTTAAAAATCGGTCATTGCATAAAACTTCACTTTTTAAGAGCTACAGCTGTGCTAACATGGTTATCATAAGAAAATCTGACAACGAAGAGGTTTTAATCTTTTATGATCTCCTGCTGGAAGCTCTCTTAGTGGGAAATGAATAGAAGAGTGAGAAAAAAAAAGAGGAGATATAGCTGGTTAAGTAGCCAGGATTAGACTGCTGGAACAAGAAATGAACGATGCTGTGACAGGGAAAGAGGAAGAGGGACAGATTTCCAGAAGAATGCAGTACAGGTATGAAGGACATGTACAATTTTCTATATGGTTCTATTCCAATATGAGACTCTCATGTTCTTAATGAATGCTTGCAGGTACCTAAATTCTACTGGAATCCMAAACAAATGTTCTAAAAAATTTAGATCTATTTCTAAGTACTCCATTCCTCTGAAGTCTAGACTTTTACTGAGGGGAAGAGGTCATTGAACAATGATAGAGAAGAAATTGAAGGATATTTGTTTATGTTACCAGTATTCATCTGTTAAACCATTGTTAAAAGGAGCTGTATTTAATAACTTTACACATCTTTAAAATGCCAAGAAATCTTGGGGTAAGGAAGAGGAAAGAGAAAAAGGAGGTTTCCATTGAATGAAGTCTAGAGATAAGTCTGTGGTGTTCAGTGGTACTGAATATCATGCCTCTGGAGATGAATCTGGACTTTTACACTTTTTTCTTTTACTGGCAAAACTAATTCTATTTTTGTGAATAAATCTAGCTTCTCTCCAAGTTGCACTATGTCCGCTTGCTGGCTAAATGCTTGGAATCATTGTGCTATGTTCCATCTTGTTCTTTAGAAAAGCTCACATTTATTGGTTTAAGATCCATAGCTGGAACTCAAGGTGGAGACTATGAAGAGTAATGTTCTTCCAGGTTTTCAACACCACAATTCACCATTAGCAAAATAAGATCTTCACTTAGTTTTGACCTGGTCTGAGAAGTGTCAAATCTCCAAATCTGTCCTCAAAGCTTTGGAAAAGTGCTGCATTCTGAACACTGGCATTATGGGAAAAAAATCAGTTCCTGACCTTAATCTGCTTAGCAAAATATGATGCATAATACACTGATGTCATTATATACAATTATAATTTACAAGCAGTCACTAGATGTCTATTGTTTCTGTCTAGCTACTGATTCTGCAGCTTTTGGGCACTATTTGTAAAGCATATAAATTTCAATAATGAAAGAAAGAGAAGACTTGATATGGAGCTCCAATTCTAACAAAAGACTAAAATGCCCATAACCAAGGAAGTAATTAGAATCTTACTGCAAATGAATGAAAAATCTTAAATACAGCAGTATGACATACTTGACAACAAAATAGGAGTGTTCTACTTCCTAAATTCTGGCAAAGTTTTACTAGCCTTGTAGTGGCTGTGCAGCATGAAAGGGCAAAGATGAAGAAGCTCCATGGACACAGCAGGTAGTATAGTGGCCTCTGTGCTATATGTAACAAATATAGCAGAATTCCAGTGGAAAAGGATAGAGTGCAAACTGGGTAGAGAGGAAGAAGGCTTAGAATCCTTCTCATCATTAGGAAACAAAGCTGAGCAGCCACATGATCACAGCAAGCTACTGTCACCAAAATGACATCATTAGGGGTAAGACACCACCCAGTGCAGCCACATACGGAGTGTGATTCACCTTGGCAGAGTGAACAGTGGGAGAAGTTAATACTGTTATCRGTACAAACACGTAAAGTTGCCAATTTTTTTTTTTACATTGATGAGCTATATAAATCACAGTATTGGAATGTCAGGCCAACAGCTGAAACTAAAACCAGTCAAAAAAAAGCCGCCCAATTCCATTTAAAACCAGCACACAGCACAGCACTATAATAACTGATGGATCAGGAAATTTTTAGTAGAACATACCTGTGATCTTGCCCAAGGTGAGTGATTTGATGGCCTTAAAATCAATCTCAGAAAAGTTGTGCTTGAGTTTGAGAACTTGATCAACCTAGAAGAGGTCAATAAAATTTGTTCATTACAACAGCATGTAGATACCTCCCAAAGCTTTCTCTATCCTGCAAATTTGTGGGAATGCTCTCAACTGCAAACAAGTTAATCTTGCCCCCAAGCATGATTCAGTTTCTAAAGATAGCAAAGTGAGTACGCTTTGATTTTTGCATAAAAAGCTGAAAGGTGACCAGAATAGTCATATAATGGGCTTTTAAGAAACTTCCCCTGCAGAAAAGCTTAAGATGTTTGACACCGAAATCCTCCTGATTCACAAAATCCGCATCTATTCACTACAGAACACAATCAAAGGAGGCCTCTCTAGAAACGTAATGTGGAGAAGTAGTTCTGCATAGGAGCCATCCACAGTGCAGKGTGACAATAGCAGACTGGAACTTGAGGTAAACTCTGACTAATAGTATAAGCCTCCTTCCTAGATAATTGGGTCTATGTAGTCACTATGTTAACTGCGGATCATTTTACCACCCAGAAATGGAAATAGCAGAGGAAGGAAAATCTATGGTTAGCCTTGAGTTTCTGTTTCTCTCTATTCCTTCATTCACATATGACTTCCCTTGAGATGCTGCCCCTCTTTATTAAATGATTGCCATCGGGATTAGCAAATTTGTTTTATAATTTTAACCATTGAAATTAGCCTRGAAAGGAAAGCAGCAGTAACATGGTATTTTCTTATTGCCTTGGAAAATAAGAGGCAATGCAAGGAAATAGGGCAGAGTAGGACTTCTCATCTCTCACTGAAAGATTGTCACARCTGGTTCAGAGTACCAAAGACCACACTTGCCTCAAAGGGACAGGACATGTTAAATGGTCATGTTCAGAACAGCCACAAACTACTGCTCCTCTGTCTTTCCTCTGTTGTGAGATGTAAGGTGTGGGTCACATCTTTCCTTGGGGCATACATCTCAAATGAGATGATACTACCTAACTTACAGGTTGTCACAGAAAAAATAAAGGTCACTGTATAGGAAACCCATCTGCTGGACACTTTGGTGCTGCTCCGCAGCAGAACCAGCTTTAGCTTTATCGGATCAGTGTGCATCCCCTGCTTCCTACTGGTGAGCAGGCATTTAAACCAGTGAATCTGTTTGCAGCATTAAGTGTTTTTTAACACCAAACACACASAAGGAAATCTAGCTGGGAGAATAAGACACGACAGGCAGATGTGATACCTGAATGACGAGCTCTCTGCCTTCCCGGTTAATCTTCACGTGGTGCAGCTCACGGTTGGCAAAGTTTCCAGAGTCAATTGTGAAAATCAGGAGCCCATCTTTACTCAGCTTGTATCGGACCTGTAAACTTCCTTAAAAGTAGAGCACAGTTCTACCTATAAAACCCGTGTCTGTAATGATGTCAGAATGTTTAAACAACATATATATATATAAAAATATATGTAACATCATATATAACATATATAACTCTTATTTTGTTTCTATTACAATGGCACAACAAGGTTTAAAAAGGCAAGAAATAAAGGCTGAAGAGAAAGGAAAGAGCTCAAGCTTTAAAGGATTAAAAATATAAACAAATACAGCAGAAGAGTTTCCCTTTCTTACTAGCTAACAAACTCCACTCTAGAGGAATATAATGTAATTGAGTAACTAAGTATATCAAAGGAGAGTCTGTCTGTCCACAAGCTCTGATCTGTATTAGCCTGTGAAGGATCATTTCCACCAGAGGGCATGCAGGTCTTGCTCTGCTCTATTAAAATATTATTAGTGGGTTTTATCATTTGTTTTCATCCAGTCATAACATGCAATGCAGACAACAGTGGAAACTACACAAATTACATCTTTTCAATTAAAACATTTAAAGGCCCAGGTTCATTGTCATTTACATGAAACACAAGAGAAGATACACTTTAAATTATGTCAAAAAATTATTGCAACCTTGTTTTTTTTAACCTATTTGTAAAGACTCATATAAAAAAGAATACCAAACATCTTTTTCAGTCTTACTGTAACTGAATACTGTACCTAAGTACTGTAATGATCCACAAGAAATTGAGGAATTCAATATTAATTTTAATCCCTTCACAAATGACTAAAGGAAATACGAAATCCATTCAAATTTACTTTTCTGGGAATTCAGTAGCAGAGACAGAAAAGAATCTCTGAATTTAGAGGCTCTTTTTACACAACAGGAACCAAATAATCTGGAGTAGCTGTGATACTATAGAGCTAAAAAGCTTCCCTAGGGCTACTTTGTTACAGGCTCTTAGGAGAAAATGAATGCTGACAGAACCACAAACTCTAAGCAGAGGGTCCTTCATTTATTCCATGTTCTGAAAAACACCATAAAAAAAAAATCCTATCTCTTTCCAGTTCAGTGCTTTTGCTGGAGCAAGTTCAAAACAGTCCAAGCATCACTAGATTTTTTGCAGATGGCTACAGGCAAACACTACCTGTGATAAGGRCTGACTGAAGGATTGTCACCGAGGGATGATTTCACACAGGTTTAGTTCTAGGACTCTTTTTCAACATCTGCAGAGATAACACTTGTCATACATGTCACAGTGCAGCCCCTATCAGGAATCTCTGATAAATCAGAGGGAGCTGTCCTTCAAGTTACTGTAAATTCACTTGACAAAGTTTAAAACTATGCATAAACTTGCTGCAGAGAGGGAATTTTGCCACCCTATGGAGCTAGAAGTGGTATCAGCAGTTCTCCCAGGTTGGAGCAAAGTCCAGGCAAGGTCATCCACTCTCCTCTTTCCTTGCCAGGGTATTTGTGGCTCAGACTCTTAACTGCCCTTTGCAACATTCGATACATCTCAGAAGAACACTGGCTCTCTCCAGCTTGCAGGATGGAGACTGTGCTTCCACAGATAAGAGGGAAAATGAAAACAATCTACTAGATTGAAGGCTTTTTAGCTGACGGAGAGGTCTACTGGATCAGGTGAGGTTTTCAAGTGGAAAGAAAAAAAAMAGTTAAAAGGCATTTTTGCTCATAAACAGTCATGAATGTAAGATGGTAATTTGTTGAATGCATCAAGGTCAGTAAAACCTTATAAATCATTCAGTGTGATATTACAGGACCTGATTCAGTTACTCTAAATCACGATGCAAAGCTCCCTTCATTGCTTGACCAGGACAAGAAGTGTTAACACTAACAATCTACTTAAAGGTCCAAATTGAAAGCACATTCCCATTTTCTGGGACTGAGTAAAACATTCATCAAGAAGAAACTCTAGAAAGACTCGAGATGAGAAAAGACTTCCAAGAAATCATGGGATATTTTCAAACTTGCACATAATGACAGGAAGAGAGTCAAAAGAGAGAGAAAAAAAAAAGAAAAAATAAAGCGGAAGGAAGAGCTACCTCACCCACATGAAACAAGTCTAGATGGCCACRCATGAGAAGTGGAGACTTACTGTGAGAAATGATGGGACAGTTTGGTCCAAAAATTAAAATCATGTTCCAGTAGCAGTATTTTACAGGCTGCCTGGTGTGACAATCCCACATGTCTGACGCAGAGCAAGGGGGTAACACGAACAAGGAAGCAGGGCCTAGATTTGGTCTTTGATCTCATACTAGCYGCTTAGTTCATATGTGCAAATACCTGTTGGCTCTTTTGAAATGCTACATGTATGCACCATAAAATATAAATAGCACTATTATACCCCAGTCATCAACAGTAACCAGCACATAGATGTTCAAGAGATCCTGCAAAAGACAAATCTATGTAGGGATATATCCATTCACTTCATCAGAAGAGAAACAATTTAAAAAAGAAATCATCATTCTATTTTTGGGGAGACAATAGAGGAGGTTCCTGACATTCATTAAGAACTGATTTTACTTGCTATATTGATACAATTTTACTTTACATCATTAAATGGGACAGTCAATAGCATCTTATTTGATCAAATTGCTTTTGAATTCCAATGACAACTCTTTTTGGATGGCTGCTCTTAAAAAAAGACTGTATTCAAGCTGGCATTTTGCCTGGGATCAAATTTGCATTAATACAAATCAGAAGTACATGAGATCATTCCAGATTTACTTTGGAATTTATATCAGTCTAGTTGGGTGCTGATTCTRGCTTGCATTCAGTATCAACCCTTTTCCTCTTGGCAGAGCACAGAATCATTTCTTTGTCTGTCAGATTACATAGCCATTTTGTTACATGGAAACACTTTATAGGGAAAATAAATGGATTATTAATTAAAACTATTATTAAGAGGGKTTTTTTTGGGCCTCTGAATTTTGATTATCTAGTTCACTGACTTTCACTGTCACATCTTCCCAGTGTCGCTAACTGCAAATAAAAATCTGTGCATAAACTACATCTACTCCAATTTTTGCATCATTTCTGCCTCACAGGGGGATTCACAGTAATCATAAGTAGTGTAATTTCTGGAAGTCTTGTTGCAGTCATGCTTGTCATCCTCTTTTCAGCTTCCCACGTGTGAGCATGCACACCTGGAGTGCCATAACCCTTGAGCGAGGCACTGCCTATTGTGGTCTCTTCCCTCTCTGATATACGTGCAATGGCCGGAGGCAATTTCTATTAAGCCCATAAGAGAAGGAAGCAAGGAGAGATGGAGGTATCAYGTTCTCAGACGTGGGCTGAGGATTTTTCTCTGGGGCTATTACCCAAGCAGTGCTAGGTAAGAGTAGATTCACAAATATTGCAGTCGTCTGTCACATTCTGTAGGGATACACCAGGTATATGGTGCCACTGTGCAGAGACACGCTGTGTGTCCATGCACTGTCATGCAGTGTGACCGTGCACAGGGCAACMTCTTCCTCCACTACTGGAGGAGATAAGTCCTCGTGGAGCCTAATGCTGAGCAACAAGACTTCCATCCCTATCAAAGCAGGCTTGTGACAAGCCCCACAGTCTTTAATCCATAACCTGCAGTTATATCACCCATGACTGGAGGATTAAATGGCAACTCTCTGCTGATACGCAACAGCTATAGAAGTGTTCTAATAGAATTCCCAGGGTTTCCCCTTGCGCAGAGCGAAGTTGTGGGAAATGGAGACAGAGCACTGTTTATGCCATCCCATGCTGGTGCTTATGTAAAGGATGATTTTCTGAAACAAAACACTCCCAGGGTGTACTTTTACCAGCAGCAGAGACCAAGGTTAGTACTTGCTAGTACACTAACGATCACTGTGGGTATAACCAACCTCGAAGCTGCTATAGGATTAGGCCTGTGCTTTCAAACTGCCTTTTTTATTATTATTATTTTATTCTTTTTACTGAGGACAAAAAAAAAGAYGTAGTGACAGCTCTTAATTCTAGTGATAATTAGGATGTTATGCTGTTTAGAGATTTCAAGGYACTTGCTCTGAAGAAAAAATATTCCCTAACTACACAGTGTGGAAAAAATATCTTGGCCACAATATCACAYATTATATGTCCAGATCCTTTTCGGATGGAACGCATCCACAGGAGAGTAATTTTTTTCTTGCCTCTGCCAAGAGAGGTGTCAAAAACACCTCATGGCTTTGTGGTCTATGCCCAAAATAGGGCAGTTACAGGGAGTTTTCTGTCTTAGAAAAAGGCTTCTCTGCTCGAAAGATCTTACCCAGTGCTGGGTATTTGATATAAAGGCTGGAGCAGTTCTGCAGGAAGTGAGAAATGGATCTCAAGAATTTGCTCTATTAATCACAAGCAAGGCTCTTGTCACATGTGTCACCAGAACTATAGGTCCTACATTATTTTTTTTTCTTTTTTTTTGAAGAACCAAATGGCAAGGAAGGGAACGACATTCTTGGAGTTTGAGGCATCTCTTCAAGACCTTTGCTTATAGAAACTGGTTTTAAATGAGCCCAGATTAAATCTAACATCTATAACAACTTCARTAACACTTTTTAATGACTTTAGCTGGAACAGCTGGCAAGACATCTTGCTCCCCTCAGAGAAGCTGAGGTAGTTCAGGGAGCACGTGTGGGTGGCACATGCAAAGAAGTACAACTTTTACCATGCTTGCATAACATCAGGAAAACTCATCCAAATCAGGGCAGCTGACAATGCCAATCTGAGAGAAATGAAAGAGTGTGTGTGTGAAACATTCACACATTTCCTTAGGCTAAGGACCTCAGATAACCCCTGCACATCCCATWGCTCCAAAAACACCGGCGTTGAGGACTGACTGATCCTCTAACATGTAGCTGTCTCACACGGGCTGCTGCCCTTGGCAGATTATCAGATACTAACCATAAAACTCACCCGTGCTGCTGCTAAAAGGAAAAAATAAGGAAGGCACAGATTAAACAAGCCATGGGGAATGTTTGCACAACTATTGATACTGCTGTTCTGAAGAAGAAAAGAAAAAAATAACTCTAGAAAAGTAATTTGCTCCTTTTAAGGTGGAAATGTTGTTTGCTTATTCCCAATCATGCAGTAGCGGATGGCAGTTTTCAGTGATCTCTACCACAAACTACCTCCCTGGCACCTTTTGCAGCTTCAGTGCAACAGTACTTTACAGCCTAGATATTTAAAAATGAACTACCTCTTTCTTGGTTAGAAACAGCTGGCTAAGAAACCTGCTCCTTAATTAGCAGTTTCTCCTCAGGGACATTTACTCAGTAAATTTATTGCTTGGTGGAAGTGCAGCTGGTGAYTCAAAATAACAGGCCCTATCTCTTAAGCAGCCAGTGGCTTTTAACTAAAAAAGTACTTGCACATTTTTGCCCAGAGAAAATGAAGAGTAAAGCTGCTGAATATGTTTATTGATATGATTGCTCAGCTATTGGGTCTGTTCAGATGACACTATTTTATGTAGTAAAAAAAAAAAAAAGAAAAAATGCCCAGCAATCTCCCAACTTCGTGTCATTTCTTATGGCAATGAAGAAAACAAGCTGCCTACTTGAATGTCTTCTACTCAAAGCTTGAGGCACTCAGGTCTTAGGCAACAGAATCAGGCCTGACTATATAATAGCACAGTTTCACAGTGTATTTCTTCAACTTTAAAAAAAAAAAAAAAAAAAAAAGGAAAAGGAAAAGAAAAAAAAAAAAGGAAACTATCAAAAAGAGTCCATCTAGAGCCCCAAGACCTTAATTCACTTTGTAGTACCTGCAACCAGATTTAGAATGTCACTTAAACAACAGCAATGGTAGTTAGTTCCCTTACATGACTGACAGGTGTGTTTAAGATGTCTTGCATCTACCAGCAGCCATCTGGCTTTAAAACCGGCTGACTAGCAGCTAAAAAGGAACTGGATCTAGTTCTAAAACTAGAGAACTTTAAAAATGTAAAAGATGACTTAGAAAAACATAGTCATAGAGCTCAATGCAAACAATGAGTGGCAAGGAGCAAGTAACACTGACGTTATGCTAGTGATCTCAAAGAGCACATTTTTCTAAATGAGACAGACCATATCCATAGCCGTGTGGCTGAGCCTAGAATAGGGAACAGGGCTACCCCAAGCATGCAGGACAATAATTTATTATTAGTTAGTGATATCTTTATCACTCTATTCCTAGATACTTCTTTGTGGAGGGGGAACTGGCTGCTATTTTCTTCRTACACTGATACTATATGAATTTCTTTTTTACTGAAGGTAATTCAGTGTRAAGATGAAGACAAGGGCAAGGTCATCAGATTCATTTAAAACTTCCTGAAATTATCTGCCTTTGAGTAGTGAGCCTTATTCTGCCGATTTTTAACCTCCATCTATTATCTATTAGAAATCTACACATTCTTTGGTATTTCAAAAATTACTTTAAAGTCTTTCATTAACAAAAACTATCTACATGATACTACTGGATATGATGTTCAGATCTCTGCTCCCTTCTTTAAACACACACTAAATGCAATTACTTTTCTCTTGGACAGACACTGAATAGGGCCTACGTTTACTTGTCTTTTACACAGAAAAAACTCCTTGTCAGGCTTTGATCTTACATCGAAGTTTTCATTTAAGCACTCAAGCTGACAGGAAGAGTCTTTATTCTTTGCCCGATGAATGAAAGGTAACATATCATCCTACAAATTATATTCCTAAGACTCACTCTAGCTTTCCAAATTATGCATTATCACTAACTTTGTGAGAATAGTTCACAGGGAGAAAAGACCGAGATCCTCTACTGAAAAACACCAAGGAATCCCTGCAACTTGCCCTCACTGAGGTCCCAGCCATAAGTTTCCACATGGCTATTAACACTTTTCAACCATACCTATTCCAGCCTAGATACTTACTCAAGCAAAGACTTGTTTCATGCTGGCCTAAAAACCATTATGTCTGAGCAAGAGTAACATGGAATAATGTAATCTGAGCAGACTAGAGAAAAAAAAAAAACCACAATACTTGCACTAATTTACCTTCAAATGCATAGGTTCACAGTTCTTATCTTATTCATAAACATCCTGAAAATCATTCCATTTTTATTAGGAAAAGGATAAAGTCATCTTTTACTTATTCAGTGGAAGAGTGAGCATAACGGATTTGATAGGAGAAAAATTAGCACACTAGCAGGAATACAATAAACAAGACAGAGGCAGGTTTGCTTGGACCCAGGCTGGTTCTTGCTAGGCTTGTTAACTTGGGCTCTGTGAGGTGCGAAAAGCCCTACACTGCTACAGGGGACACCTGAGCTAGCAATTCTGTCTGTTCACAACTCTATACATCCACAGCACAGATAATTCAAAGTTTACAAATAAAAGAATCAGCCATTCGCAATCCTCATTGCCAAAACTTTGGAAAAATGCATTCAGAAAAGAAACTCATTTCAAAATTGATGAAGGGCACATATGCACCTGCAGTTTCCATTTAAAAACAAAAGATTGTGGGTACTCTCATCCAGCTTTCTCCTTGACTCCTTTGAACTCTTCAAAACACACCAGAAAATAATGACTTTTCATTCGTAAGATGTGAGCTAGGTGCTTAGGTTTTACAGGTAATAAGCTCCTCCTCGAAGCAAAAGGAAATATATGTTTTCTTCCTAGCTGTTTATCTAAAGAGATTGGGCTGGGGTTTTCTGCTAGGTACCAAGTTCAAAGCAAGCCTGCATGCATGCAGAACACAGATTAGTTATGAACTGCCATTCCTGCTCCGTGTAATCCAATTAAAATTCCCTTGTTTTTCCCTTGTGGGTCTCCAGAGTATATTTTGGCCCTTCAGTAATCAAAAATGATCTTGGTGAGTGCAAATATTTCCAGGAACTGAGTTAATGAAACAGATCTCTCAGTTCTTTCCTTTTGGAGAGCTCTGCCAGAGTCCTTGGCTGAATGTTGTGGCTGCCTCTCCTTCCAAATACATCTTGCACAGTGGTACAATGTCCTGTGGTACGCACTTAGTGTGAGAGGTGCTTCATATCTAAAACCCACAAGTGCATAAAGCCCTAAGAACCAGTGAAGATTTGAAAATCACCACCAAAACTTCATGCTGTTTCAGTAAATGACACTTTCCCTAACAATTTCAGCCTTGCCCCATGGAATCCCAGAGCGTACAGCATGAACATAACTAAAAGATTAATTTCCCCAAAGGGTTTATTAGTTTTCGCCTTCACATCTGAATGCCAACAGTTCTGCTTTTGCTGAGAAAGTGGTTGGAGACGCAATTGCAAGGSAGGAACAAGAGAATTTGCTTTCAACAGAAAGGTTGCTTCTGACTTAAGAGACAGGAGGAGATTATAGTTGATTACTCATTTATTAAAAAAGGAAAAAAAAAAAACCCAGCAACTTCTCATTGCTATTTTCATCTCTTTTTTTTTTTTCCTCTCTCAGAGTGCTCATTTACCTCACCACTAAAGAAGTTTTTGTCTTCTTTACCCACTTATTTCAAACAGTAGCTGATTTTAAGATTTTATAGGGCAGAGCAGTAGGATTGATCAAGTTCTCATTACTATATTCTGAATAACAAACATCCGACATAAGAATTACTCAAGCTGTTTTCGTTTGTACTTTTATTTTTGACTGTGTTTTTTCCTCCATCTTTAATCTTTCCTATGCAAGAGTTTTACTTTCCCAAAGAAATTGATAACAGAGCTCACTGTGATGGTAAGAAGTACTGGACAGAAACAAAGTAAAAAACAGCTCAAATTGTTTAGCTCCTTGTGAGATCAGATAATAAACCCAGATAAATTTTCAATCACTCTAGGATAGCACAAGATTCTATCTCTTTTCTTTGATGCTGGCTATCTGCTGTTTTTCTAGATTAGAAATCACATGGTGTCCACAGAGAAAGCAAGCAACATTGAGAATCAAAGGCTTGCAGAAATATTTTTAAAACAATATAGTTCATACCGTATTTGATTATTGCAGGGGGAAGGAAGAACAAGAAAGGAGAGTGACTAACAGTTTCAGTCTCAGAAGGTTTCCCTTCCCCCCATCAATCACTCTATTTAGAGATCAAGTGAATTATAATACTGAGTTACCGGTTATTTTGTAAAATCACACAAATTACCAAAAATGTACAGCCAAAAAGTTTCCCCAGGAAAGAAAAGAGTATTTCTGTTTTCTTGGCAGCTGCTTCCCATGGTGTGAATTACTTATTGCGTGGCATGACATGCAAAAACAAACTTGAGCTGTTGACCCGTTTTCTGTAGCTTAGTAGTGAGCAGTATAATTTGAAACTTCTAATACACTGATATTAAAATGTGCTGGCAACGATTACAGTACTGCTATTCCCTCAGATAWGGGCTCACTGGGGCTGTGGGCAGGCGCTTCTCCCCTAAGCAAGTCCCAACTTCCTGGCAGAGCTGGTCTCAAGACAGCACTGGGATTGTCCCTTGTGGGATCCCCACTGATGACAATAGTAACATGTCACTGAGACAGCTTCATGTAGACTTCTCAGGTGACTAACTGTGCACCGACCACTGTAGCACCAACACGAGAGGTACCTCCACAGGAACTGTCCGCTGCACTATAGAGCTGTCTGTAGGTACAGTATAATTCAATGACCCAATCATCCCTCAAGGGGAAAAGATCACAAAGTGAGTCATCTGATACGCTGTGATAGGTTCACTCTTCATGCTAATTAATGGCATCAAACTAGATTTCTCAATATTTGATTAATGTATCGGTGTAATATGATGCAGGTGCTTCAGGAAATGTATTCCTTGAAAAACTGTTAGAAAAAGTTATCTTTTAAATTACTCTAGCTAGTGCAAAGCTGATAAGGCCAAGGACATGAAGAAAAGCAATGTATTAAAAAAATGACATAAATGTAATATAAAAAATGGAGGAGGAGAGGACAATGCTAAGTTATTATGTATCATTTTGAAATGCACCTGTGTGATTGAGAAAACTAATTAGCAACTAATGGCACAAAGAATCCATAAGTCATCTTTAAAAATAGAAACTTTTGAAAAGTCATCCATTAGCTGCCAGGACAAGAGCTAATTGACAAGAATTAAGACCAACCTTGTGCTACAGACTAGTCTTTTGGGCGGAAGTTGTTTCTAGAAACATCTGCTGTTACACACTACAGAATACGCAGCAGTATGAGAGGAGGAGGCCACCTCTATAGATGCAGAACGCTAGGTTCTATAAGGACATACGCACACATCTCTTGGCATTTCCCTTCTTCATGAGGCACATGGACTCCAAGTGCCCAGCACTAGGGGAGCACATTGGCACACTGTGTGGACAACAACACGATGAATGGATAAAGCCAYGAGTTGGTTTGAGGACATTTTAATTCTGTTCTCAGACCTGACACAGATCTGTTTGGTAACTCTAAATGAATCATTTTACTATAATTCCAGTGTCTTAGCACATCCTGTAGCGTCTAATGACCTGACCTCCTCTACAGACTGCGTGCATTCAAATGCCTTGGGGTAAAGCATGGTTATTTATTAATTTTACTGAAACCAATCAATTTTGCAAGGAGTATTTCATGCTTCTCTGGATTAGACCATAGCTGCCTAATCATGTTCATCTCCATATAAGCCCCTTGCAATAWAGTTCAAATACAAAAAGGCCTTTCAAACATTTTCACTTCTTTCATATTAAGTATTTAATATGGAAAGTCTGAATTAACAAGAGCATTCTTTTCATTGTCACTTTTATTAAGTAAGAATTTGCCTCGTTATTTTATGCATCATGTACAGGGGAAATAACAAGATCAGCAAGTAGTTCCTTGACAATACTTAGGAAAGTTTGGTTAGAGTATAAAACATTAAAGTATACACAGACTGTTCCAATATTATTTTTTAATGAATGCAAAGGGCCATGATGAAGAATATTATTACTTAAATCTCAAGTGAAAATGCCCATGCCCATTTTACTAGGACCTTCACCTTTATYTAATGAATCAGTCAGGTACCTGTCTAGGTTCTACCATACACTGTCAGTCTTAGCAAATATCCTTGAAAAAGATCTAGTAACAGAGACAGAATCATGTTCAGTTTTAATACTACAGAGGACATTATTTTCATAGTCCAGTAATTTTATGGCAAGCATAAACCTCTTGGAGGAAGAAATAGAAACATATCTGAACATTATTTTCATTGGAATAACTTCAATTCTAACAAGACTTAAAATAAGAGGATATGAGATTTAAAAATGATTACATGAGGAACAAAAGGCAGAGGCATAACTGACTGTCTCTAAAGAAAAACATCCACTGAGCAACTCTGAAAGGGACATCCAGGAGTTAACCAAGGTCAGTTAGTTACCTTAACAATTACTTTCATACAGCACTACATTGTATAGTCCAGGATTTTGGAGCCTGATATCATCAACCCTTTAAATTAACGTTATTCTCCTTTTACAAATGGGTAAACAGAAGTACAAGGATGARAACAGCACCACAGCACCATTGCAATTTGCCTCTTGATTCTGAGTGTGCTGAGAGCTGCTTCAGCTACTTCCCAAAGGTCCCTAATTCCAGCTGAGCCAAAGAGGAGCTCTGCAGATGATCCAGCCGCTGAAATATTTGACTCATCTTAAWGTACATGTTCTAGCTGAGGTGCTATGAGAGCTCCCTAGCATCCTGATCCTGACCCCTTCCCCCACCACTGCAAACGCTTCTCCTTCCAGAAGCAAGATCTTCTAATTACAGCTTGCTGATGGCTGTATTTCACCAATAAAGACAACTGACTCATGTTTACAAGGTCATTTTACATGACTCTGGCAGCAGTAAAGGTGATTTAACTGGATATTACATTTTCATTCACTTTAAGGCTATTTTCCTATTGCTAAAGTTACATAAAGAGTTCTCAGCGTGAGTGAGAAGCAAACTCCAAGGTTTTGCCTCAGGAATCACTAACCTTTCTGACACCATACTGGTGTCTCATATGACAAAACCATAGACATGTGTCACCCACCTCGAGAGCAACGTGGAGATGGAGATGTTAGATAGATGTTAGTCCCACGCCAGCCCAAAAGCTGACTATATGCCATAGCCAGAAGATAAACTGCTGGAGAGACCATACCGAGAATGAAAATTTTTTTCTCTAATTTTATTTGATGGTACTTGGAACCTTAGCTACTTTGAAATTTGCAGTGCTTCAGGGTGGTCTTGGTCAATCAGCCAAATGCACATATTTATTCATATAGCATTAGCTTCCTATTATTCTGACGTGGATGCCAGCGACTCACTCACATGCTTACTCATCACTTCCAGGGCTCCAATGCCTGAAAGATCTTGAATAATTCAAACATCACCATTTGTCTACAATAATGTTTATCTAGAGTGAGATTTCTAAATGAATTCAGGAGTGAAGTCTTACTGACAAAACACAGAATCCACTCCCCTAAGATCTCAGCATGGTTTCATGCTGAGAAACCACTCATGAGTGGTTTCTCAGCATGAGAAAACACTCATCTCACTTACCTTTAAATAGCAAAGACATTTACACTTTACATTTTACATTTTGTCAATGACAGTAGAACACCTAATATTTTGTGGCCCTAATATTCAGCAGTAATTGCCACATATCCGTGAAAAACACTATGAAAATCAACACACATGCCAAGAGAGGATGGAAAAGATAAACCTATAATATATCCCTGAATCAAATGTTCTTGTACATGGAATTCATGGAATTTTTCATTTCCTTATCCTGGAGATYTAATGGATTTCAGAACAGAATAAATAGCAAGGAATTGCTACTGTCCAGTTTTGCCAAATGAAAGTCAAGGAACATTTTAAGCCTGAACAACATGATTATTCAAAGACTGAATAGGCAAGTGGAGTGCTCAATGCAAAATAAAGGGATAAAGAGTGATGGTCATTTGCAAGAACCGAATACCACGAAGCTAATGAAGTTGCAGACAAAGGACCAAATTGAAATTAATGCTGAACTCTATCACAAAATAACAAGCAAGCAAACAAACAAAAAACTCCAAAACAGTCACACTACTCTCCCTTTGGTGGCAAATCAAAGCACTTACCATTCTTGGAGAGAATCACAGCCAAATATTCATGAAAGTAGGTGTTGACATACAGCAGAAGACTTGGAGTATGTGCTGTGAGGAAGCTGAATGCAATGTTTTCCTTGGACATGACAGCATCCGCATAAATGGCAGAACTTGAAGTACTTGCATTTTTTGTGACAGGATAAGGTTCTTGGAAAAGATAAGTAATGGAAGTACCAGCTTCAAATAATGCAGAAACCTCTGAAAGGGGATAATGCAGAAACCAAGGGGAAAAAAGATTAGATACAGCATTTTTAGGTCTTTTAGGCAGTCATGGGCATGAGCTGATTGCCTCAGAAGTGCAAACCTCAGCAGCACACGGCAGAATGTCCCCAACCCACCTGGCATCACTGTTTCCTATTTCAGACAAGTGGATTGTCCTTCCTTACAGTTGATTTCTCTGACACAGAGAAACATGGTGTATGGAGACAGGTCTCCAGCTTAAACTATTTCACCCTTTCCAATAGTTGATATATATGATAAGTATGGCTATATTCTCCATCTTACCCGCCACACTAAAGTCAACAATAATTTTGTCCTTTCCCATCTTCTAAGAAAGCTGTTATTAAAGCAATGCAGCGACCAAAAGACAGCTACTAAGGGAGAAATGTAGCTCCAAATAGAGAGACACTTCTATCTGCACGTGTTTGGATCCCAACAGCTCACACTTGCGTGGGCGCACAATAAGGTCTGGCCACAAATACATGCAAGTGACAACAGCAGTTTTATTCATATGAGGCACAGTAAATCATGGTGATGTCTTCTGCTATAAGCTGATTGCAAGTATTGTCTCCATAAAGCAACTCCATCCATGCAGCAGCAAGGCCACCTCCTAACACAACACACTGCAGTTACTCAACATGTCTCTTGTGATATTGGTGCCAAATCCTCAGCTCATGTAAGTGGGCATAGTTCCATGGACTGCAGTACAACTAGGCCGATTTACACCAGCAGATGATGCGGCCCAAGTAACAAACTTGGAGCATTTGCAAAGTGAGGGGCAGCTGTGGAAATTAAAATGCTCACATTGCACCTAGTTGTTATTCAGCACGGTTTCTGCAGTTTCTTCCTCTCTCGTTATCTAAGCTGGATGCTCTTTATTTGCCATGCTCYTTACTGCGGTCTAATGGATATATCTCCTAAGAGTGAGCAAACAGGTTCAGTGAGAACATGCTCATCAACACATCATGGGAAATTTTAGCCTCAAAAGATAACAYTTAGGCCAAGTTACATTCAACTGAACACAGAAATCACACTGAGGTACAGCTGATAATAGTAATAAGTAGTACAACTGGTACTGTTCATAATTCTGAGGTTATCACTGAAGTCAGTAAGATGAGAAATTCTAGCTCACTTTAGGTAAATCCTTTATGGTGTTCAATGTAAATCTGATATTAGAACATATTCTTATGAAGTAGGGTACACCACCAAGCTGACGTGGGTGAAACCAGTAAGGATTTAGGATGGAAGGATGCTCCTACCCTCTTTGCAGAAAGGTCCTTCATAGGCTGAGTTGGTACAGTCACAGGAATAACCATTATATTTCTCCACACATTTTCCTCCATTATTGCACAGGTTACCATAACTGCTACAATGTCCTGGACATCCAGGCTTAACACCAGAAGTCATCTTAGCTCTCTCTTCAAGGTCAAGCTTTTGCCCATTTACATGCAGAGATCGGATGCATCCCAAAAAMCCCTTTTGTCTGGAAGCTGTTCCTCCTGAGAAAGAGAGAGCAAAGGACATGCACAAATGACTCTGTAAAGCAACCAAAGTCCTCAAGGACAATCCAGAGGTACAAATAGGAGGCCATGGAGTTTAAAAAATATTATCTATTATATATCAATGCATACAGTGGCAAAAGATGACAGATGGGCAACCCTGGAGACTAAAGGTCTCTATTTATCATTATGAAAGGAATAAAAAAAGGTATCTGACGATTTCTTCTTGCCATTCTTCTGTTTCCAGCCTTATCTACTGCCTTATCTGGCATACAGACTGCAGATTCATTTGGGAACAGATTAGCTTCTTTACTACCAATCTGCATATCACCTAATACATGAGAAATCTAAACCTAAAATGTATTTTCTATTTGTTGCCGTAGTACAGAATATAAACAATACTCTAATCCCAAAAACAGGTGAGTTACCAATGATGATTAGTTCAGACAAGGATGAATCATGKTCAGTATCAGGCCTGCTGGCTAAAGGGAAATGACTTTGGAAGCAGAATTTATGCATGACTGACCAACATCACGTCGCATGTAAATGTCTACTGTAAAGCACAAAATGTGAGTTTGGGTCAAAGTTGCGTCATTTATTTCAGCTACTAAACATAATTGCACTTCTTTGTTAAGATCAGGTAAGAGAGCAGTTCAGGCTCTAGAGACTGATCAGTTTATTACCTGCCCAACAAAACTACTAACAGTGATCACTGGTGATAATAAAGACTCCTTTCCCATAAGAGCTAGTCTCTGAAAACAATAATAATTAATGAAGACGATAAGACTATTTTGTAAAAGTATCAGCATTTTCATTATGGAAGGCTTTATTTGGCAGTCACCAATGTTTTGCTTTCGAAATCACTGCAACTCTCCTACTAAAAACCTAATTCCAGCTCAAGAGTTAACTGTTTTGTATGCTCTGAAATGTTAGCTTTTCTGGTGATGTATCTCCTGCATAGGAGTAGGAAAGAAGTTATGTTTTCAAAATATTTTTCCATATAAGTTGGTCCTATATCAAAATGCATCAACTAAGAAAATATGTCTTTTGATGAATTCYTTGGAGAACAGCACTTGTTTTGTCATATATTGCTTAATTAAAACTAGGCTACTGCAAACTAAGAGAATGAAACACCAGGCTGAAAAGCAATCTAAAAACCTTATCGTTYTGCTATACTATTCTGACTTGTATTTTTCTTTCTTGCATGTTAATAGGAGAAATACATAGGCYTTGGTTTTAAATGAGAATAATTTAATTCTAGATAGCATGTGTGAGCCTAGAAAAAGGTTTATTTTATGATAATTTTATGGTGTCTTTCTCATAGGAAAAATATTTTCAAAGGCTTCTTCAGCCAAGTTCTCTTTTCTGATGACATACAAATGTTAGTTTACTTATTTTAAAAGGCATCAGAATAGCTGGGATATTTGTTTTTACTGTGCTGAGAAGAAATAGTCCTTTTTTTTTATGTAGATTTTGTTCTAAAACAATGTATACCCAATTATGATTCCCCCTTTAAAACTGCTGGTTACTATATTTTCTTTTTCACAGGAAATAACCACAGMTATTACCAGGATAAAAGACATTCACCTTGACTCTTCTCTCTGCACACATACAAATCCCAGTAATAACAGTTAAAGAACAAATACAAAATATATCTAACTTTACTGCAGATGCCACGTTTATTAAATTGTCCATATTCTTGCTGATCTCTAAAACACCCTGGAAAGCCAAAAAAAATGAGAGAACTTATGCAAAATCCATTTATAATTCTTCTCCTCTTCTAACATTTGGCAAATATRCAGCTTACTTGAGATCATCTACCTGATCCTAGATCCATATAGTATTTACTCATCAAATCTGTTTACTATTAGAGCATTTTAACAGTTTTCCTTTAACTGGCTAGAACRTCCTCCAGAGTTAGTGATGCTATATTGGTCTATTTTTGTGCAGAGCTTGGTGAAGTTGATACTATATGGTTTATAAGTTTGAGTTTCTTCTCTCTACTGTAATTGCTTTAAATTAATATAAGAAATACAGCAAGGTGTAGACACATCCCTGCTGTGACTGAGGATTATAAAGCAGTCTAAATCATTTAGATACCCAAGAGTTACTGAAAAAAACTGCAGAAATGTGTTGCTAATTCTTTTAGTCTGCTTTAAAATTCCAGCTCTTCTGATTTTGAGCAATTCCCAATCTACATTTTTCCCCTTTCTTTTCACACACAGAAAGCTACCTCAGAAGCCTGCTGCATAGCCAGCGTGTACCAATGTTGGCCTTAAGTAGACTTCTGTYTTTATTCTAAATACTTATGAGCACAGTCATAGACTCCTTCTGGTACTACCTAGATAAATGCATATGCACCTTGTAAATCAATTACACATTAAATACAGCTAATCATACAAACAGTATTTAAACTACACTTTTGTGTCTTACTGACTAAGCATAACCAAAAAGACCATTTTCTTAATGGAGAAGAACTGTAATTGAATACAGTCAGGCAGGATGGCTCTTAACACCTTATTAGGCTGCGTTTCTAGCAAGTAATGGAATAAAACAAGAATGGCAAATCTGAACCTTTCAGACTATGTTGCTATGGATGACAGGGAGATGAAAGGAGAAGGATTAGATGGGACCACTTCCATTTTCACTTCCCTCTCTTTGCTCCTATCAGGTGGATCCATAGAACTTGCTTTCCAGGGTTTATTTTGCACGGCATGTATAAATGATCAGCACTGCAGTGGAATCCTGAAAATATCCTGCAGTGATGATCTCTTACATGTGCCATGCGGTGCGCTGGCAGGCCTGGTCAGAGCAGATGCTGAGGTTCTGCTCCCCGAAGTGGAACATCCCCCAAGGACACAAACGCCAGGCAGATGTCATGTCACTARGTGCAGAAGTAGCCAACACCCCTGAATCAAACGTACAACAGAGCAATGARAAGTGGCAGGGCAGAACTGAACGGAGCACAGGTAATAAGGAATGAAATGACACCTTAATTCCAGTATCTCTTGTGATTACTATGAGTAGCATAAGCACGTGGACAGATCCCCAGCTTTACCAGTTCCTTTTTATAACATACTAATGCAAAAAAGAGGTCTCAAGGTAAACAGAAATCCCCACCTGAGTTCATCTCCCCAGGAAATGTCAAGCAAGTGTGAACTCTCCAACCTGCAATGTGATACTGGTTCCAGAACAGAAGTATTATAGGTACATTAGTGTTCAAATAATGCATTATGGCTGCTTTATGCTTCTCAAGGCTTGCAAGTGATCAAGGGAGGCTTTCTAACAGATGTGCTTCCAAGTAATATAATACCAGTTCAAGCCCAGTAAGATAAGAATAACTAACATGACCTACACTATAGAAATGCCACTTAAAAATRCTAAAGTGCATGCATAACTATACCTAAGTACAGACAGAGAGCTAAAAATTGAATTTTACACCTTGGAAATATCCCCGATATGCTGAAGTTAAATAATGTAAAAATAAACAAATAAATAAATGAATAAAGTTAGCATAGGGACAATATAAGTCATGGTGATATTCTGCAGGTTGTGCCCATTGGTTCTGAACACCAGGACTCTGTGAACCCACTGTCATTTACAGCTGGTAATCCCTGAGGTAAATGAAGCTCATTTTTCACTTTAGGTCACAAGAATTTTTCTTCCATCTAAAAGGACAAGGCAGTTGTGCTTTGGTGGGTTTTGGTTTGGTTTCTCATTAAAAAGAATGTTTAATACGTGGTTCCTTTTTAATTTCTGAATCGTGACATTCTAAAACTCTTTACCTAAATTTAACATTTTTTATGAAAACAGGTAGCTGGGCAAATGAGACAGATACAGTGCTGAGGTCTCTCACTGCAGTGTCAACCTTACTTACTTAGCTTACATAAAAGAGCCTACACACGCAAAAAATCCTTCTCTCTGCTTAATCTTTGGGAAATCTTCAGTAAAAGCCTGAAGAGGCCTGAAAAACCTAAAATACTAAAGTCAATCAATTTCAAGATAATCTTCAAAAAAAAAAAGGAGGAAAAAAAAAAAAAGAGAGAAAAAAAAAAAGATAAGCCTTCTTAACTCCCCGCCTGGCAAAGTATTTAAAGGTTGATTACCTTACTCAGATATCAGTATCACCAGATCAGAAGTAAATGGAGCACAGTTCCAAGGCTGCCTACATCTGTTTTGTTAACATATATGGAGAAGGTTTCTGCTCAGCTTCTTTAGATATAAGTCATAAAAGGTAAAGTGTTTGACACATCAACTTGGAAAGAAACAACAGAAAAACCTGAAGGCCAAAACTTGGTGCTAAACATAGTCTTAAATATATCAGGTTCTTGGGTTAAGAGGGAAAAATCTGGACAACTATTATAAGCCAACAGTTCTATCCAGTCAAATTTTATAGACGCCCAAATTCATTTTATGTGTGTCATCTACTATGTATAATCCCCCTAGAAGGAATCAAGACAAACTGCCTCACATATTCTGTGCATACGTTGACATCTCTCAGGCTACAGGAAAAAGATTATGGTTTTAAAGCTACATTGAATCTCCATTCAATCATCATCACAATGCTATGTGATACTAATACAGTTCCTTCATCCTGAAGGATCAATAAATCCTTCCAGAATATAAATAAACTAAATTAAATGTTGTCATTGAGCCTTATTTATGATGTTTACAAAATATTTGAATTGATTCTGGAGAAGGATCAAAAACAACAACAAAAACCAGTTACATCTTGATGACTAGCCATTTCCACCATGGAAAGAAAGTTCCATGTTTAAATGGAATGAAACAAGGAGATTAAATTAAAAGATATTAGGAACATTTTTAAAACAGCAAATCTTGTCAGTYATATAGGTTATTAAGGACATATATACTAATTGCAGCAATCTTTTAATCATCATTATTACACACAATGTTGCAGCTGTAGAAACAAGTATGTCATGGACTACAGAGGGGAGAAATACTATTATAGTCTGCTGTTTCCGTCTCCCTAACACTGTTTAAAATGTTGTTAACACATTTGAATTTCTTTTTTTTTCAGATAGGATAAAATTCATTCCACAAATTTTAGATTTAGATTTAAATCAGTTCCATCCTATTAGAGATTGGAACGGGACCTTCAGCATAGACAAATTAGGCCACAACTGCCTATGGCCAGACTTCTGCCATCTTTCTCTGCAGCACCTGAGACAAACAGCACCAGAATGAGGAAGCTGTTCAGGTTTCCATCCCTTCTAGCTACTCTTGGAAACACTGAGGGAAATCTAGAAACACTGGAAAATCAGGGCCTTCAATATGTAGTTCTGAAATGGTTCTAATGTAGTTCTAAATGTTTAAAAAAAAAGTAAAGAAAAAAGCATATTCTTAAGAGCACCCTTGCATTAGCATCCATGTCAATTGATGAAGCTCCATCACTTTATCAACAGACTCACTGCTTCCATTCAAAGACTAGGAATTACTGCATACATAACTTACCGAGATCTCAAACACCTCCAAATCTTCTTTAACTCTTTCTTAAATAAAGCGTCTTACCTTACAGAAGTAAACGTTATTAAAAGTGTAATACTGACAAACTGAAGCTTGCTACAGAATTTCAGTTATGAGAATACATTTTAAGGAAAGAATCAGTAACTAGTTATTTATGGCCCCAAATAATCAACATTTACAAACTGGAAGAAGGAAATTACTCAGAAAGGAGTGTTTAGGTATGGGAAAAGCAAAAGACCGTCTGTAGTCACTGATGTTATTATCAAATACAAGCCAGTACTAGTCTACATTTCATTTGTATTAGAGACAGCAAAATAAACTACATTCTTTTTTTTTTTCCACAGATCACCTTCAGTTAAAATAGCGTATTTGCTTTGACTCTGTTCATACTCCTCTTGCACACAGGGACCTATGAAGGCTTTGGCAGGAACAACTGAAGGAACTGGTCTTTAGCACAAATTGTAATAGGTTTTGCCTCAGAAACTTTCAGGAAGAACTTGCGCCTTTTATGTTGTATCTGAACAAGATAAATAAAACCTACTACAGCAAATGACACAACTGAACAAGAGGAAACACTAAACAGAATTATTTGGTAATAAATATATCTGAAGCAATCTTAAAAGCCTAAAGATATTATTTATATATTTACAAAGCACGATGAATGCTTTGAGTGCAGAGAAAGTAGTATGGGTTTTCTTTACATTGCCTATGCTGGGGTGAAAGAGCAGGCAAAAGACGTTATCATACAAAGCTCAGTGGCAAAACCACCCCGTTATCAGATTTGGACATACAAGTATTGGAGGTATCCACAGAAACCCTTAAACGCTCCCTACCTACAAATAACTGGCTGTTGAGTTGCAGACGGAAGTGGCCTTCCGCAGGTGCCTCCAAGACCTTCTTGGGGAGGCTGTCCACTTGCAGAGAGGTTTGCTTGAGGTTCCTCTCTGCTCGGACGTAGTGCCACTGATTGTCATTCAGCGGTGTCGGCGACTGCACCGTGGCTTCCATGGGGCCGTTCCCAACATCTACAGAAAAGGTGATCTCCTTGGGTGCTGGAATAGATACACAGATGTGAAGAGAAACTGAAGATCTGAATTTAATAGTGGTTTTGACATCAAGAAATCTTACATAAATATAGGGTCCATTAACTTTTATGCCAGCAAATAGTACAGCATCATTTACCTCCCATCTCCTACACAGCAGCTTTTATGTAAATCTAAGCCTGCGGCCTCACTGAGCTCTGCTGTGATTATGGTTGGATGTGGATACTCATCTTTCTTGCTTTAACAATTACTGTGTCCCAGAAATGATTGTTTATTCTCTTTCAGAAGTAAAAATGCCAAATACTGTACTAAAGTCACACAGGGGTGGCAAAAGCGTTTGGATAAATAATGCTAAGATGGTGGAAGGAATGAAGGAGCTCATTCTGACAAAATCTTTCAAAATGCACATATTTGGCAACCACAGAACTTGGCTGTTTGAAGTAGCAGAGAAAACTCCAAGGATTTAATTCCCTGACCTAGGAAGCAAGAAAAACAAATAAACAAATAAACAATCAAAAAAACAGATAAGAAAGACTAGGAGAAAGACTACTTCACTGATGAGTATATGTCACACATGCCTACAGTTAACAGGTCTCCTAGATCATATGCTATAATTGGAAAGTAGCAATCATACAGATCATTCTGCTCAAAGTCTAGAAGAGTCTATAACTCTTTAAAATTTTGGTTCCTTTTTTTTTTCTTTTTTCCTTTTTTTTCCTCCCCAAAATGCTGAATACAATCAGAAAGACCAAAGATCAGGTTCTGTAAGCCACACATCAACCAGAAGGTAGTGGATAGAAAATTCATTAAAAATGGTCTTTCAAGTCCACCAAATTGGTCAGGTCTAGTTTTAGAAGCTGCTTCTGAGGTAAAGACAGGAAAGGCTCCATGGGGATAGACAAAGATCTAGGCTGAGCCCCTGCATGTGCTGTAAGGCCATTTCCTTCCCAAGAAGCTGGTCTGCAGAGCTTCCTTCATGTAAGCCTTTTAGGCTGCAAATTCCATCTGGCAGCAAGAAACAAAACACAAAACTACTAATGAGAAGTCTAAAGTTCAACAGAAAATACCTTCCTCAAACTTTTAAATAACTCATTTCTGCATGTGTATTTACTGGAGATACGAAAGCATTCACTAAAGCGGCCTTTTGGTGACTTGAGGTATGTGTCATATTTGATATCAAACTACTATTTTTATTTCTATGGCCCTGAAAATGAAAAGTAGTACACTGAAGTACAACCAAATTGGACTTTGATGTGCAATTAACAGTAAATCATACCTCATTACCTTGTGATAATGCACCATGACATTTACCATTGGTTTAATGAATTGAAGGGCCTTTGGGCCCTATTTTATTAAATTTTACGTTGGGGTTATTATAGGCATATTATAAAATGCATAGCACTCAGTTTGTTTTTCCTAAGCTTGACAGAATTTGAAATACAGGAGTCATATTTTGCTTCAAAGCCACAATACCATTTTGTCACTTATAAATATTTGAAGTCATCAGAACAAGGGTGAGGCTAAATCTGCCAAGTTCCTCACTCTTCTCTTTTAGACACTGAATTATAATTACAATGCAGCAATGAATTCAATTTTGAAGTATTCAGGGCCTGTTACAACTGTGACTGACTCCTCTTCCATCGGCCTCCTAGGCTTCATAGAGCCTGTCTCATAGTTGTACCAACAATACCAAATTCCTCTAAAACAAGGGATATGTCAGTGATAGGATAAAAATCAACTGATCTGTATTAAGTTTTACATCTCTCAACTAAAATAACTATCTACAGGCACATCTGCACTTTCTCTAAATGGATAAAAATGAGGAAAAAATGAAAGATGAAAATGTCATCACTTTATTCATGAAAGAGATAAACTGAATCATAGCAAAATTAAGTGTAATGACCAAGGTTATATAAGCAAATTCTAACAAGAAAAGAAGTTGAGCCTTAAAACATCTGCATCCAATCCTATGAGCCTCCAATTTATCCCCTCTTCAGGAGAGAAGAAAGAGCATCCTCCTCACTATCCTGCTCCTGTCACGTTTGAGTATATGGAAAACATACTCAGTGGGAAAACTTACAGCTTATTTCAACCCGTATGAAGTCTTTAATCCCCAGGTTTTCCAAGAAGACGCCAGCCAGGGCAGTGGTTTTAAAGAAGAAGGAGATGTCCGTGCTGACCTCAGCGTGAAAGGTGGGGAAATGCAAGTAGGAGGCCTCGGTGTTGAAGGAGGCGGCGTTCCAGAACTGCCCTGCAAACGACAACCCCCTTCTCTATAGTTAATGGGCACAGGAGAGCAACTGTGAGCTGCTCAGGGAAAGGGTCCTTTTAGAGAAAAAAACAACACAAAAAAACTTAAAAAAAAAAAAAAAAAAGAAAAGAAAACCTAGGAGAGGGGACATTCTGTACCTATGGAAATTGATAGGAGCTGGTACTCACTGTCTCCATAGCAACGCAAAGGGCCGATTTTCCAAGCAGCCTCCGAATTTGATCTGTTTGTGTCCGTGATCACTATCTGAGTTACAGGCAAATGGTCTTTGAAAGCAAGGAGGCCGGTATCATTTGTCCTAGATTATAATAAACAAACAAAAAAAGAAGACAGATAAACTACAGACAAAACCCTCAGCTTTCCTCATGCAGGCAGCGGTTGAAGGAGAGGCTGTCAAAGATGAAAGGTCTTTACAAAATTACCTAGACGACTTGTGACTAGTTCCTATTACTTCAGATACATATAAGCACACATGTCTATGTGTGATCTACGCTCGTGCATAACACTAGACCCTTGAATACACCACATTTTGATACATGATCCTGTCCGGCATTGCCTATAGCTGCGCCTTAGCTATGCAGAATGACAGCAAAGTAGAGCATCTCTGAGGAGTATTACTGTAAAATATGCTCTGTCTTACAGTAATGTGGTTTCCACAGCAGGATGAATTTGATGTGGATCTGGTATAAGCCCAAGTCTGCCTTTTGTTAATCTAGCCAGTGGCAGGAAGGGCATTTACATTGGCTTTGAGTTTTATCCCAGCAGCAGGCGGACACACCATGCTTGATCCCGCATCCTTTTGGCATGGGGCTGCACATAGTACTGGATCAACTGCCTTTACAGGTTCAGTTTGCACCAAATCAGCCCTTTGCATCATGTGCCTGCAAGATTGTTGGCCAAGTAAATTAAGTGTTATGGCCTGATTTACTGCATTGTCGACTTAATAGTTTCTGCATCAGCTGGGCTTATTCTGGGACTAGCTTTCATGTGCCTGTTAAAAACGAGCAAGATAGAAACATTTCTAAATGACCATTATTTCTTTTTTACTCTAAGTCGCTTTTTTGGGTGAGACCACTGGGACTAGTGGGCATCTGGCATCCCAGGCAGAGCCCCAGGCTACCTACAAGCTTCTCATAATTTTATGTTTTCCAAAAATCTGTTTTCCAATGTCCTCTCATTACAGTTCCAGCTGCAGAAAGGAACATACTAGTTTCTCAAAGGAATAAACAAATAAATATAAATGATTTAGCTGTGCCATACAACCTCGGTGGTTTGCTTAGCTAAGTCTTCTATTCTGATTAATAACTTACCAGAGTTAGAAGAGGTATTCTGATATCTTTGATCTAACCTGCATTCATTTCATTTATTTTTCATCATTTCTAAATACAAGCAGCACAGTTAAGCATAGAGAAATTCCATGGAGCAAAGGAGATGTTCCCTCTTCAACTCTAACGTTTTGTTCTTGCTTCAGCAGATATCTGACACACATATAATGACAGATAAAGTGCAGAAAGACAAAATTCTCAGACCCCGGGAAGAGTGATGACACTTTTACTTCTGAGACTGTATTGAAGTTATCACTCTGCCTGGAGCCTGGGAATTTGAAGGAAAAGGTACATGGTTCCCAAATCTCTTCACGGAGTCTCAGCAAGCAATATAACTTGTTGCACCAACTCACAACAGGTTGTAAAGTGGTTGAAATAAAAGGTCCATTTTAGTATTTCTTAGGAAGATAAGAAATTAAATGGTGTGATCCTGTGGGTGGGAGAAAGGAAAGTATGCAGGAAAAATGAAAACAACGCACAAATTTGCAGAGAAAGACCATAATGCATGCATAAACAGGTTATTTACATAAAAAAAGATTTTTCACAAAAAAAATATTTAGGAGGGGTTTCCTGAAAAATATTTTCCTTCAAAAAATAGTGCTCTTTTTGACTAGTTACCATCAGCATTGAAATAAAAATTGGTATCTTCCCAAAATTATCACCAAAGAAATGATATGGTGACATTTTTAAGAAACCTACTGCACAGCTCTGAAAGCTGCATTGCTTATTAGATATTGTGCAAAGTTCTTTTATATCAAACTTTATGACTCTCAGTTTTTACTAGTTATATACCAGTGTCACAGAGAACTTTAGTAGCATAGCTCAACTGTGAGAAAGAAAAGATATTCTAGAACTAATGAAAATCATCACTTTTATGTTAATGCCTTGAAAACTCAATCAAGTTCCTCTTGAAGCTCAAACAGCCCATTAAAGATATTTTATTCTCTAACACATGGAAAGAGAATAAGTATGTACAGTTACATATTCTCACACAGACACTTTGAACTAAAGCTTATTAGAAACATTCTTCCCTCCAGAGAAAGTATTAATGATGGGGAACAACTTATATATTTTCACAGTTTAGCATTATTATCATGGTGGGAAAGCAAGATTTTTTGTGTGTGTGAAAAATCAGCACCTAAGATATTTTAGCTAAGAAAAGCAAAAAAATAAAACCCAACAACAACAAAAAAGAGATGTGAAGACACCACACTGTGCCTCGTGGGAGATAAAGCTTGAGTGGTTTGCTTTCTTGGTCTTAAGCTGTGCAATATCAGACTCCATTTCTTACCAAGCACCAGGATTTCTTTCTTCTTTCTGTGCTACATCATGGCAGCAACTGACTTACCAGAGCACTGCCTAAGAGCAGAGCAAGACAGCCTGAACATATACCTGAACAATAATTTTCTGGGGACAATGCAAAATACAAGTATTTCAAAATTTGGACAAAATATTTGGAGATGTGACTATAACTTTTAATCTACGATTATTTTCAAAGAAAAGTGACATTTTCTGATAGAGAGCATCTGTGCTCTATGGGCGTATAAATGACTTAACTTTTAAATAAAAATATAGCCTTGTTTGAGACATTATTTTTGTACTTGTTCCCAGAGCTAGCTTTTACATATATGTGTTTGAATCTAACATTTAACACACATTTAAAAACAGATTGCATTCGTTTTCCACAGCTGCTTCTCAGCTAAGCCAAAAACACTGCTTGATTTCTTTTAGCAGGCTTCACACTTACCACTACTTCCACTCCTGGTGCCTGCTGTAAAATGTTGCAGCACACTTCCCAAAAGCAGTGGTCAGAAGTGTGAGCCAGAACCACACAAAATAAAGCCACTTTAACCCATTTTTGATAGCCAATTGCTTCCATGAAGACAGATTGCAAATAAATTAATAAAATCCAGAAGTAGGCCTTCTTTCTACCTGGTTTCAGAACAGCTTAAGAGGATAAAATAGAGTATATCTCAAAGTGAAAAGCTCCCTTAAGTCATGGCTATTACTGTGAACTCTTCACATTAGTAGTAGTAACAATTTGTATTTTCCACAAGGAAAAACAAACAAAAATCCAACATTCCCTTTAAATCACTGAATTATCTTTAGCTGTAGGTATTAATGTCAGTGGATGCCATGTCTATATCTACCCAAAGGACTCCCTCACTAAGGCACTAAGGCATGAAAAATGCTACAAATCAATAAATTCTCTACATACAGGTTTCTTTTTTTTTTCTTTTTTTCTTTTTTTTTTTAAGGCAAAACAAAACAGTTTCATTACAAGTACCGAAATGCTAGAAGTGATAGTGTAACATCTGGCTCATTTAAAATGTAGCACAGGTAGTCTTACCTTTGAATGCTGAATACCTCTTTTAATGAGAACATTAGGGGATTTTTTTTTTCCCCTCTTATATACTAATAAAAGGATACTAAAAAAACCTCCTTGCTCTATGGCAACCCAACAGCATAAACCACCATAAACTGGTAACCACTAGGTAGTTGTTTCCATAGTTTTTCTAACAGATGGCAGAACTGTGGTGCCATTAAATATAATTTCTTCTCATACAGTTGCCTATTGGTACGCTCTCTCTTTGTATATTAATGAAAACTCTGCTGGGGTATGAGCCTCAGTAGCTCAGATATTCAGTACAGATTTTTTTTCATGAATACAGTGCATTTGGGGAAAAGAATACTACCATCAGCAGATGTCAATGAACAGCATGAGGAATTAGCCATTAAAAAAGGCTTCCATCAGATAAGGTTTTGAGCCTTCTGCAGGACAGATCATTAATAATCCAAAGGAACACATTTTAATTACTCTCTCTCTTAGCAGCTGCATCCAAAAATGTTTTATTGAGTACAATAACATGGAATTATGATAAAGAAAAACCAGTAGCAGAAGGGAACGTATCTAACAGGTGAAGCAAAGAGGCAGGGCATTTATTTCGCTGCTGAAACCAGGAGAGAGGTGCAGAGAGCTCTGTAACGCTAGCAATCGAGTGACTCGTGACACCTCGGGGCTGCTCCCTGGTGGCAGCTTATCGAACTGGTGACAAATGCAGTCCTGAAGACAGGTCTCCCACACAGCTCCACTGGGCCAGCTCATCCCAGCAGGATTTAGTTAGCAGCTCGTGTGCACCGCGGGGCAGAAGAGCCTGCCTTGTTTGTGGCAGCAGTCAAGGGCACGACAGGGTCTGAGCAGGCAATCCCTGGACCTTTCCCTGGACAGAAACCTTCACACACCTGCAGCTTGGCCAGAGCGGGCTCCCTTCGCTCCTGCAGTGCTCTCCAAACAAAGTCAGCTATATTCAGAACAGGCCTACAGGAGCTAAAGTAGGTCTGACAAAAATAATAATTTTTTTTTTAAATTTTTTTTCCATGTCCTACAGTTTCCTTGCTGACTTCAATACCGCAAAGGCACGGTAAAAAGGTGGATGCATGTTGCTTTGGAAATGAGAAGACTTGAAGGCTCASTGCCTCAGGGAGGAAGGCTGCTCTGGAAGATAAGGGAAGAGGATGTTTGTATAATCTGAACAGTAAGATGACAGGAACGGAAGGGTGGCCAGTCAAATATTGCTCAGAATTGACACTGCCCACCATACCCTTCTGAGAAAGCTGAGATTCCTACACACAATGGCATCCAAAGGTATGATTTCTCACGTCAGAGAATCAAAAAAGTCAAAGTTTCCCAAATTTCCAATGGCCTACAGAATATACAGTCAGYAAGAAATAAGTTTTGTTTCACTAGCTTCAATCAGGAGGTTGCATTTGAAGAAGAAAATGGATTTTAGACACTGAGAGACCATGATAACAAATGGACTCCAGGATGGTCACACACTACAATGACATGAAAAAGGTTCTTCCCATTTAAATAAAAGATTTGGTCCCATTTAAACAAAACATTAAGTAGCAAGATGCTCTTTGCCAAAGCAGAAAAATTTTGCTTCAGATGAAAAACAAACTGGGAGAATTATTTAAGGATCTAATGCATCACTTGAGTGGACAGAAGATAACACAGCCCTGCCTGCTTTTCAGAAACACTTTACTCTTCATATCAGCCTAACACCTGTCTCCAGTAATRAACATCAAAGGTTCACCAGTTCACCTTCTTTTTGAGATAGTTCAAATCCTATAGAAAGGCGATTACTTTCAAGGTAAGTCCTAAAATATATGGCAAATCTATGCTGTCTCTACAGAATTTGTTCCAACAGTTTAATTTCACTGTTGAGGAAGAAGAATGGTATTTTGGGATTAAATTTAACTTTAGGGCATCCAACTACTGAAACTCACTTTTTCCCACCTACTGGATAAAAGAGCTTTCTCTTTCTTACAGCTATGAACAGACTACAATCAATTCATGTTTAACATCTTTCTAGACTCATTTTAGGGTCAAGATTAGAATATTACAACAGGATTGTGCTAATTTGTTCCTCAGCATATGATTTCTCCCTGACTTCTCTCCCTCTCCAGTAAATATCATGAAGTTGTTCCACTATTTTGTCATATTAGAATTAGCTGTCACAGAGTACGGTAGTATGGTAAGGAAAGGAGTGAGAAGCTGAATTGGAAAAGATATTTTTCACTAGAGTGACTCAGTTAAAACAAATTAAAAACAGTACAAACCATCCCCATATAGCACACACCTAATTATAATCCTCTTCATCTGGCTAGCATAACTCCAGAGGGACTAACTTAGCATCGTGTCAAGCAGGAGAGCAGAGTTAGCAGCTTGCTCAGGTGTCTGCTTAGATATCATTTAAAAGTAAGCATTTAAAAGTAAGCATGCCTGGAAGTACATATTGTGTTCTGCCAAACACCTGGCTCAGGACTTTTTTTCCCCCTTTGCTTTTTTTCTGTCAGCTTCTTTCTTTTTTTTTAGGGGGGGGTGTTGGTTTGCTTTCTCTCCTCTCTGTTTAGAGAGAAATTAGTAGCTTTTTCTTCACTAAAGACCTACCCTAGGAAAACAAAATCAAAGCAAAAAACTCAGCCTTCCTCTCTGGGTAGTCTGATTTATCTATGAGGAAGGAAAATGATTTTCTGGTTTTCCACTCTACAGCACCAATTTTATTTCATGTGAAGGCAAATAAATGCATCTACTGCTATCTTGCTCCTTCCTCTAAAACATATAACAGGTTCACATATATTCACAGTTCAGACCTCAGCAGGTATCAGATTCAAATGCTCATTTTACATCAGAGGGTCAGTGTTGTAGCACAGTAGCACAAAAGCAATCTTTGAGAGGCACATTTCTTGTGTTTTGAAACTCTTCACAGAGGTCAGAGCTTTTTCAGCTTTTAAACAGGCAACCTGCAATTCAGAATGCCACTAAACAGAAATCCAAACCTATAATGGATTAAAAAAAAATGGACTCCCAAATCAACAAACAATAAGCTTAACTGAGGAAACTGTTATCTGTACCCTGTTATCATGAAATTAGGAGAAACAAGCTGTTCTATAAGCAGCAAAGCTAATGAAGCCAGATTTTCAACATTTCTCCCATGTGTTTTTTTTCTGATATCTAAGAAAACTGTAAGCTTACTCTTCCTTAACTCCTTTCTTTCAGGTTTTAATTGGCTTTTTTTTTTTTTTTTCCTGAACTTGGCAAAGAAAATTAATAGAATGTGCAGTTTCTAATACATCTGAGATTTCTACTTCTCTATTATATATTTTTGAAATATATTCAAAAAGGTTGGGGAGGCAGGGGCAGGTAACAGAGAAACATACACATAGCACAACTTGCTTAGGTCTCATTCTTTTAGGAAGTCTGGCTGGAACCTTACAAAACTACAATTAGTTTTCACCTTGCACTGGTTAGTCTGACAYAGTGCTGCAGCCTTAGGTGATCACCAAAACAGTCTGCCAGCATCACATGTCCCATTCAGCTTTGGTAGTGGTGGTGTACAGAACTAAGCAAAATGTGAACTTGAACCGAGCCAGGCACCCAGTAAAACTAGACTCATTTGATGCTCGTGTATATTTTACCAAAGTGCCCCTGTTAATTGAACAATGAAGAGAAGATAGATTAGTGGGCACAGTGAGGCTCTTCCATACACACTGCATTCAAAAACAAACAAACAAACAAACAAAAAATCAGACAAAGCTTCTTGAAGGAACACCACTGCAGTTACATTTTGTTGGAAGGGAACAGCAGCCCAGGATGCAAAGGGTCCACGGAAACACATCCCACCATCTGCAAAGGAGGCCTTCCTACAAGTGCCACAGATTGAGCATCCAAAAAAGTGCACCATTTGAAATGACAAGTCATTCCTGAAAATTTTGGGATGAATCTCTTGATTTAAGAGCCCTTACAGTGTCAAAACAAAGTRAGTACTCACTTTTAAGTGAAGTTTTTCACAGATTTCACAGTTCAGACACTATTTCAAACACAGTGGCCTATTTAAGCTACTATATTTCTTGTCCACTTTCATTATTCTTAATTTCTAAAGAACTCCAAGTTAAAATATTTTTTTTTTAGAGCAAGGACAGCAACTCTTATGAGTCAATGATCTACCAACGTCAGAGGGTAAAGCGGAATTTTCACCTGTATTTCTACACTGTTTAAAATTGTTTCAGACACTAGGAGCTTGGGAATGAATATAAAAGAAAATTCAGGCACATACAGTCACACAGTTCCATAAGAAAAATATAAGCACTTTTAGTACTATAGATTTCTTGTTCTTAGCTACCCATACTAGAATTCTATTGACTATACGTGAAGTTTCTCCTCTCAAATATACCCATGGCACTCTTTTAATCATTTAGTTTGTCAAAGAACRTTTTTAAACTAATAAAAACACTGGATTCAGCACTCAAAAGCAAAAAGGTCTTTGAAGACAATCCATCCTGTAGTGAACCTTGTTTCAGATAAGAAATTTAAGATGTAATCTAAAGTCTAAATTCTAGCTTGACATTTGATTAAACTCCAACTCATTTGATTAAACTCCAACTCATTTGATTAAACTCAAACCATTCAAGTTTCCCCAGCTGTAAACAAGCAAAAGAATTATTGCTCTACTATGCATTCTGAGATCTCACAAAGACACCACCATACATGTGTTAAAATTATTACCATTCTTCTCTATCTGCATCACAGTTGCAAAAATATCTCATATCCAGACAACTTTCTTCCAGTCCACACGCACACTGTTGAATGCCTGGAAGAGATCCTCCCCAGTAAAGATGCTTTTCATTGGCACGGCCAACCCACCAAGTAAATGGTGTTCCATCTGGATGAAAGGGAAAGCGGGAAAAAGAGAAAAGAAAGAGAAAGAAACAGAACGTCATAAGCGAAYTGGATTCTCCTGAGCATGAAAAGAAGCATAGAAGGGGACATTAAACAGTGGAAAACAGGAAGACTACAGAAGTAASAAACCATAAACTTTGGCTGAATTCCATGTTTCGGGGTGCTTGTTGAGAAAACCATGGCTTATGGCATTAAGGTGTCACTGTTTTCCTCTATTATTGTGTGTGTTCTGGGGAACTGGAAGCTTGAGCAAAAAATTAATATACTTTTTAGTTTAGAAAGGAGATTTTGTTTCCCTTAAGGTCTCATATTCACATAAGAATCATGCAGCCTTTCAACAACAAAGACTTTTAAAGCATGATTCCAACATGTCTTTGGCCTGTGTGTGTGTGACATGACAGTGAACTCCTGATCACTGAAGAAGTCTGAGAACTCCTYATGCCTTGAATAACACTGCACAGCTCCCTTGAACCACCTGCTACTGCCGAAGACTTTCCCWGATTCCCCAATGTGAAGTAAATTCTAGCTATTAGATCAAGATTTTTGCATTTCCATCATATATACAAGTCAACTATCTTCAGAAAACAAAAACAAAACCCACAGATTTATCTTCYAATGTGCTAATTCAGCTCCAGTTGAAAAAAAAAAAAACCAACAAAATTTGTATTAGTTTCTAAAGAAGCAGGACTAATTATTTTAAAATCCCCTCCAGAGGGTCAATCTGCAAAGGCAGAGCTCCATAAACACTGAAATGTCCTAGATTAAGGGCTCAGGTAGGAGATAAGTGTGAAAAAGATTCCCTACTTAGAAATTAATTTCTCTCTGTGAATTCATTTTCTACCTACAGCAGCAGTAAGATCTATGGATTTATATAAACCAAGATAGCTTTTGTTYAAATTTCATAAGCTGTTCTACATCAAATATTAAATATTAATAGTCAGATAYAGTAAGCAGATTCAGCTATAATGAAATCCATGGATTAACATTTTGTTAAGATTGACTTTGCCTTCCAGCTCAGATAATTTCTTCTTAATCCCTAAATCAAAAAATGTAATCAGTTTCACATGCAGGTAGATGGCAAAATTTAGCAAAATTGTCATATCAAGATTTTTTGATCACAAGAGCTTAGAAAAATAAACTGAAATACTAATGTGGAAAAATGTATCAATTTATTCTTCTGTTTTACTAACATTATTAGTAAGGAACATCCCTCATTATACAAAGCAAGAAAGTCTAAAATACGAAATGCAATCAAGGTCAACTTTAAAGTGCAATGGAATAATTAAAATGATTGTTAGATTCACTTGGCAAAATGAATTTTTATTTATTTTCCTTCTAAGCTTARACTGCTGAACTTTAAAAAAGAAAGRGAAACCTAACTCCATTCTCAAAATACCAACAATTAGGATGTAAGGATTTTGATCCAATAAGCAGTGATACTCATTAGAAAAACACGATTCAAAATTAATCTTCTGAAAATATGCACACTCATTTTAGATCTCATATTACTGTCACCACATTTCACTTATGTTTTCATTACTTTCTTTTTAAGCTGATGTTGTTGCAGAAGTTGATTACTTTGGCCAATGAGACAGGCCTACACTACGTTCCTAAGAAATCACTTGATAAAGCTTAGAATAGTAATGTATATTGAATAAAAGGGTGATTTGTCTAGCAATTGAAATAGACATTGTATCGAAGTACTTAATCTAATTTTAGAAGTGCTCGTTCTGGAAAAAAATATTTAGATAAAGATAAATTCTACAGGCTATCAGCAAATAATGGCATTCATTAATCAAATTCAACCTACCTTTTAGCTTCTTTTGGCAGAAATCATTACACTTAAGTACAACAGTGAAATAAACAACCATTCACAGGAATTAAGAGTAGTTTTATAATGTCTTTTTCAGATCCTGTTGTATCTGTTTTATTGAGCAATACCAAAGAAACACATACGCATACAGATTTATGATTTAGATTAGAGAAGCAGTCAAAGTATTTAAAATGAAACTAAATATAGTGCTAAAAAATCAGAGCATTCAACATTATAAGGAACAATCTTGGATTGCCAAGGGAATAGACTCTTAAAAGTAGTATTTTTTCAATTTTTTTATTTATTAAGATAAATTCTGCCACCTCTCCACTTTAAAGATGAATAAATTCTTTCTCTATAACTTGTCCTTTGAAATCTATCATAGTATTGGGGAAAATTATGCCCTGATTTTTCAAAGCCCTTTAACTCCATGCTTAGTTTTTAGTCCTTTGGAAATCTCAGAGCAACTTAGCAACACATTTAAATCCACAGGAATTTTGCTATTTTAAGTGCTGAGGAATTCTGGGAATGCATATTGTATATCATATGTATGTAATGCTGAAGTAATGCATTACTTCATAGAAACGACAATCAATCCATSCTGGAATCCTCCCAGTAAAGTCTATACTGTGATACTGCCACAGAGCTAAAGCATGCCCCTTAGTRAGATTAGGTGTTGATTAACATTCTTTCTTCAATATCTATAGATTCGTTTCATTATTTTCCCTTCTCCAGTCACCTTGCATGTAGATTAACAATCCTCCTAAATGCCAAAGMGGACAAAATTCCTTTCTGTGGTGAAGAGAACACAACCTACAATCAAAGATGCTGATCATAGTGTAAACACAATTTCAGAAAGTAATGATTGCATGGATCMGAAGAATTGACACTAAGAAGTGCCAATTGTCAGAAGAATTACACCTTAAAATTTCCAAGCTAAAAATCCATTTGATAAAAAGTGCTGCTAACTCTTCACTCTGTATTTACTCTACACTTTGTAACACACTATTCAGTCTAGAAGTCAAAATCATAATGCACATATAAAAGTACCATTCTCTTTTTTTTTTTTTTTTTTCCTGGTTAGAACTGGCACAAAATTCACTACAACTTGCTATAATTGTTTCTGTACACAATGCTGTAGTTCTGAAGGAGAAAAGAGGAAAAATCCCCTAAAAAGCAAAAGAAACAAGCCCCTAGTGAGGGAATCCCCCAGTTAAAGAAATAGAGATCAGTTTCTTCCAACCTATTTCTCCTCATATTGGTCAAGTGACCTTGGTAAGGTTTAAATTTTGATGACAAAATCCTCAAACAAGGCATTTTACACTTTGTATAGAGCACAATAATAATAAATCCTTCTGAGATGCTGCTGCTCTGAAGCTTCCACACAGAGCTGTGACATTTATATTGCTATTTTTACCATAATTTGAAAAAATTCTTAATAGAAATGAGTTAGGAGACAGTATTTTGTATCAAACCAAGCTCCCTGCCTGTTCACAGTGCTGCGGAAGCTAAGGCTGGCACTGAGCTGTTCAGAAGAATAAGAAGTCTTATCATCAACCATCTTGACCATTTCTCTAYCTGTCTCTACAGTCTGGTCCCCTGTGGTCTACTAATCTATTCAACAGTTACTGATCAAATATACCTGATTGCCTGAATGAGATATTGAAAAGCCAATTTCAGTTGCAGAACATTGACAAAGATTGACAGAGGGTTTTCCACCTTCCTGCAAAGCATTCAGAATAAGCTCCTTTTGGATGTCAACTCCTGAGCTGATTTCTGATATTTGCTCTACCCATGTGCTTAACTGAACTGCTCATTATTAGTACTCTCAATAAAATACGGTTTAGCAAAAGTGAGGCTGAAAGAGACCRTACAGTTCATGAGCACAGGGACTGAAGGCTACAAAGCGAGCAGTAGGACACATGGAAGTTGCTTCCAAGGATCCCTAGAAGGAGGTGGGCCTTGAGCTGATGTTCACCTGCAATGTGTATCTGTCAGTTTTGGTTGGGGCAAAGGCATAACGTGTATCCGGCACCCCTCTACCAGCTTATGAGAAGGATCTGTCCTCGTAAATCTCCCTTTTAAATCCTTGATTGTTCTCACCAATTTTCATGTTTTAGAAGGTACAGATATTGCTAGAAAGTTATTTTTAGAGGTTTTATGCCTGCTCACATTTTAAATTGTACAAATTACACCCAAAGGAATAATTGCACAGGCCAGAAGCTGGAGAAAGTAAGCTAGAATGGAGAAGCAGCATACGCCATAAGCATTTACAAATAAATTATTGTGTTTATAAATCCAGAGTAACTTCCACGGAGTCAGCTTGCTGTTAGATAGACAAGCACTCTTAGCATTCTAATGTTTCAACAACATGAACTAAACCAAAGCCAAGCATTTTAACAATGTTTTATTTAGACTATTTGGTGAAGATTTGTCTGCATAATCTGCCAGGTGGCTCTTGATACTGCTTCAAACAAAATCTAATGATAGAAATATTAACAGGATAAACTGAATCCCATGTTAAACTCCTCTGCTATATAAACCTAAAATCTGTCTCCAGTAGCTGCATACCCCCAACACAGACAAATCTTCTGGGGTGCCTGAGTTACTGAAACAAGTTAATTAAAGGTCTCTTCCACCACAATTCAGAAAGTCAATTTACTTGCAGTTTCCTGTTGAAAAACATACTGCATTGAAAAAACACTATCTTGGCAGTTACATTCATAATTTTTTCTCAAACTGAGCTAAGTATAGAATTGAATTTGTTTCATGCATATACAAATATACACACAAATATATATCTTACTGATAAAAGGGCAAATTAAATCTACGCTATTTTCTTTTAAATGGAAAGCTATGCATATTGAGACAAGGAAAACTGGAAAAATATTGATTGTAGAATTTGATAAAGGAATCAAAGGCAATTATTCACTCCTGCTCAGAGATAAAAACTATCTGTAAAAAGAAAGATAAAATAATATCTGTAACTAACCACATTTGATATCAGCAATATCAAATTTTACAAATAGCTCACCTGATATCTTGAATGTCATGTGAAATATTCAGGAAAATAATGGCAGTTAGCAGATGGCATTTTATATACACATTTACTTCATATATATATATATATATATATATATATATATATGTATGATACTGTCAACCAGAGTTCTGAATCAAGAGGACAAATTTTGCTTTCAGATAATCCTTTAGCTCTTGAAAAATTGGAGAAAAGGATAAAAGAATGAAGGGAAAAAATGTGATTCAAAAATATTTCTTTTTCTTTTCAAGTCTCTACCATGATCCTCCTCTCCCATTTTTAATCATGATATGTCTTCTTTTTTATGAGAACTTTTAGAAATTAAATTGCAGTCCAACCAACTTCTAGTTCTTTTTCTTTTCATCTTTGGTCAATAAAGAGAAATACTTGCAGCAATTTTGGTCAAGATTGTGAGAAAATGAGGGGACTATTCCATATTCAATAGTTAATATACAATTATTCTGTACTGAGCAGCAATACTGTTAGACAATATATTTAAGATTCTCCTCCAATTTAATACCAGTTTCTGGCCAGATTCTGTAATCTTGATTTAAAGCATGAATGTTATACAAAAATACCTCGACTAACTGCMGGAACCATTCCCAAGCAAATGTTATTTAATGCAATAGCCAAAGCGTCTGTTCCTAATTTTAAAGTTATTTTGTTATATGTTGTTAAAACAAGGAAAAAACAAAAACAGCTAGTTTGCGGACAGTTTCTTTCTCATTATTCAGTTTTGCTGCCAATGCGCTGCCATACAGASTCCCAGGTTGAAGAAATCACTTTAAAAAAAGAAAACAAAAAACATTAAGTGCAGAGCATTTATCTGYAGATCTATTTCTGAGAAAAGAGAACCTGCACCTTCCTCCAGAGCACCTGCTAACATAGTGCGTGCTGCTCTTCCTGCAGCTGTTAATATAACACAACCTCAGGCTAGAATGGTCAGAAAGAAGGTAAACAAACAAGAGACTTTTCATTCTTCTAAATCTAAGAGAAGGCTGATGAGCAGAACTGGTGAGATGCAATGACAGAGTTGTAACATCCTAATCTTACAGCACTTCAGAAAAAACAATATCATCATCATTTTGGGAGACAGACATGGGGGATTGTAGTAAAGAATTTAYGCTCAAGGACTTCTATATGCTGAAGCAGATTGAATCTACATGCAAACTAAAATCTTATGCCTGCCGAACACCTCTGTTGAAGGCCAAGGATGACTGAAAATATTGTGAATATTTGCATTTTCCTTTGCCAGTTCAGGCGAGGCTGTTTTCTCAATAAATTCCTGGCCAAATGACAAGATAATTGAAAGACTCAAGTGGGAACCCAGCCAGCAAGAGCAACTATGGAAAGAGCATTAGGCATGCAGGTTAGGATGAAAAAAAAAACCACACAAACACACTGAAAACAAAAATGCAGAGATTTCAGCTCACAGGGACACGGAGATCACTGTCTTCTTGAAACATAGCATTTTATCTTGTCTCTTATCTTCCACATTTCAGTTCAGCCTCACTTCACAACTGTTTCTTTTGCTTCTTTTTTTTTTCTCTTCTTCATTCCCCTTTTCCTGTCCTATATTCTCCATTTAGCCTGTATCTCCAAGTAAATTCAAATCAGCAAATATTGCATTATCTTAAAAGATAGGCCAATGACAACACACATCTTGCCACATAAGACTCTGTGTTGACACAAGATCTGCCCTCAGATCATCCTCTTTAGTGCCTCGGAGATAAGCAGAACCAATAATAAACACAGATAAACTACATTAGACTCCATCAGGACCTTGCCTGGGCCACCAGAGGATCAGGTCCTGTTCACTGGGAGAATTTTGGAGTTTTTTTCTCCCCATCTTCTTAGCCAGAAAGAACAGGGATATAACATGATGCCATCATTTTTTGCCCTTGCATTGCTCACTGAACTCCTGAGTCTTTACTCACAGCCTCTTGCACCAGGACAAGCATTTTCAAAGATATCACCTGTGGTGTGTCAATAAAAAGCCCAAGTCAATGGTTCTTCATTCTTAAGCAGTTCTTCTCCATAACTGCAAAAATAATCACTGATGGTAAATAAACAACAGCTTGTTTTCGTTAATAACTAAAAAAAAATCACAGAAGATAAAACTGGATCATAACATTCCAGTTCTTGTGAGAATGCAATGCAGTATCGAGGGATCACATATAATTAAGACTTAGTGTTCTCTCCTGCAAATTATTTTGGAAAACGACTGAGTAAAAATGGAATTACTTTACTCAACTGAACTGCTTCCTATATATGCAGTTCYAACTTCCAACATTAACAATGATAAAAATATCTTTCTTATTACTTCTTTTCTTCTTCTGCTAACATTGCACCAAGACGATCACTAGTGACTGAAATTTGGTGTCTTCTGGTTTGATTACTCCCCACAAAAAGCAGGTTAATTTTATTCCCCGTGTATTTGTGGAGACAGCCTATAGGAATAACAGAAACTAGACTGGGGCATATAGAATCCTTACTAGTGATATTGATTCATAAAACAACAAGAAAGCACCTTGTATTTCTGTTCCCACGTTGATACCAAAAGGTTAACAGAGAATATCATCTACTTACACAGTGTGAATCTGATCAGAAAGTCATTGAGACAATGTCATTTCCACAGAGTCTCTTTTTTGGACTGTAACCACAAACTGATGCCTGTAAGTGTCTGACAACTGCTGACTTTCATGGCTTAGACTGATCTTGAAGAAATCGGAATATATCAACAAATATGTTGAATTTCTGAATGGTAATAAAAGTGGAAAACCATTTCCAATTAATAGAACATAATTTAGAAGAGGTAATAACATCGCTATTATATTATTATTGTTAACCTTTTTGAGGGTACTATTCCTAATTAAATAAATCAAAGCATTTTCTTAAAAGTGATGCTAGTACTCACATATTATTGGCATGCTGCTTCTGCTTTGGAAAGAATCCTTTGGAAAAATGACACCTATTGTAGTATCAATTTGAGCAAATAAGCACCTTTGGTAGGAGGGAAATCTGGTATTGTTCCCCATGCAGATTTATATTAAAAAAAGAGTGCTTAAAAAAAAAAAGCTGTTTATTTAGATTTATATTAAACAGCTGAAAGTGTCCCTGTGCACAGTTTGCAATGTTCGCTGTACTCTAAAAGGCAAGTATTGTAAAAAAAAAAAAAAAAAAAAAAAAAATGAAATGAAATGAAATGAACTCAACACCCTGGAAAGGCTATAGTGAACAATCTAGGTGCATTTTTCAGTCTTATACTAATCATGAGCCTACACTTTCCATCCCAAAAGCTAGAAAAGAGAAAGGATTTGCTACAAACTTTGGAGGTCAAGAGATTTAAGCTGTATCACAGCAAGAATCAGCAAAGTGGTGCCACATTTCAGAAGCCCTTGTTGTTACTCTGCTTTGAGCTTTGGCATTGCTCCTTCTACTTGGTCCTGTTCTGACCAGTATGTTCCTGGAGGTGACTTCGCTACTCACAGAATTATTCAAATATGCAGAGAAGGAATGTTGTGAACAGATATGTCCTGCCCATAATAGCGTGGGATAGTCAAGACAAATGACCAGAGGAAACTTTGAAGCAAAGTCAGAGCATTGTGAGGACAATGAGAAAACGCTGACTCTGTCTCAAGGCAACTCTGCTTGGTTCCACCCTGCCACTGTTATAATAAGGAGGTAATAAAGTGCTTAGTGTGGGTGCTTAGTGTGGGTGCACCAGAAACTAAGACTTGGAAAAAGAGTTATTTATGTTCAGCAGTAGTATGAAAAGAACCTGCATGGAGACAAAAGGTTCTTTTGACCTCTCATTCATGTTATGCTCCTGTTGAAAGTCATTCACAGGTGTCAATGAGGTGGTCCTATGGCAGAGATTCAGAGTTCCCTGGAAGAGCCCACGGAAGTGAAGATGATAAAAACAAAACTTGTTTGAGAGGTACTGAAGCTCGCTGGCCTCTAAAGAGGATAGTGTTCTCATCACAACARAGATGCAGAAGTTGCTTTGGGACACTTTTCTGTTCCCTGAAAATGCTCTAGCAGACAGTTACGCAGCGTCACAACCAAATATCCCAACGTCCTGCCTGCCTTCCACTATCGAGCAATAGACCTCAGGGGCCAACAAGGCAGCCTGGACAAATAGAGAAAAAAAAAAAAAAAAAAAAAAAAGAAAAAAAAAGAAAGAAAAAGAAAAAAAAATGTTCTTAGCTTCTCCTACTTCTCTGCCACATTTCTACTGAATTGAAATCTCACAAGGTCAGTTAAACAAGATTGTTTCTTTTTGCTCCCCAAACACCTTGGTTAGCAGAAGATGCCCCTCAGTCATACTTACAGTGATCATAAAGGCACTCGTCTGGACGCCCGGCACAGCAACAGGACAAAGGCACAAAACCCCTCTGTTTACCAAAACAACTCATCAAGTTGTATCCCAGTATCTCCAGGATACTAGTAGCATTACTGCAACTCATTAAACTTCTTTACAGTCAGACATATTACTACACATCACAGAGCAATGGCAAATAAATAACTGCTGATCTGACACTGTTTACAACTGCAGAGCAATTCTGCTTTCCTCAGTGTTACAGTTAACGTCAGCAGCTAATGCCTTAAGTGGCAGAATGGGAGAGYTGACCACAATAAACAAATGCAGGCATTTCAACTTCAGGATACATCCCCGAACCCTCGCGCTGCATTGGTTCAGCTGTCCCCTTCTCGGGCTGCAATTACACTTCTGTTGGTCAGAGCAGCAGGGGCATCATTTGTCATCCTGAGGAAAGCTGGAGCGCTGTGAAATTAGGCAGTTTGGAAAAATGCAGCTGTAGCAGAACATACATATAGGCAAGACCATGAAATGAACTGGCTCCAAGCCAGCATGCAAGGAGAAAAACAAGAGAATATAAACGAAAAAAATAATAGAAGACTGTACTGAGAAGATGCTCCTATAGATATACCGTGACTGGCTTTAAGGTCAAGATGGCAACAATCTGTCTTCTCTGTGAAGCAGCTTAATCAATTTGCAGTTACTTTTTCTCCATCCTGTTAACAATGAGTTTACATCTTCCAAATAGATTTTCTTAGTTTTGCTATTTAAATGATCTCAGATTCCTATGCACCCCTCCAACAACTGTAGCAAACAGAACAATATAYATATACATGGGTGTACATACATTAACTCACGGGCCATACTGGACAGAATATGACCTGTCCAGCTAGGCTCCACTGCTTTACTGTCACTAACAGGTAATTATTGAGCTCAAGAGACAATTTTCTGCTCCTGAAGCAGAAGGAAGATCTCAGTGGTAGCCAAGTGCCCTGTAGCGCAGGCTGGAAGAGGGAGAAGTTGCAAAATACTGAGACCTGCACAACCACAAGGGGCCACAAATCTTGTTTTTCTTAATATGCACGTGATCAAGTCACTCCACTCTTACTCAGACAGAGGAGCAAATTACTGGCAGGGACTGACTGAGGGTTGCACTATCTATTAGTGACAGCAGGGAACGAGAACCCCCATGATATTTTAGTGCCGGTCTCAGAGAAAACACAATAGTAATCCTCAAAGGACAAATCACTTCTAAAAACATATAAACGCCCCTCCCTCTAACCTCTTCCTTCTATACATCTGTCTATATGCAYGTGTTCATCTTTACAAAGGAAATTTTTCCATTCAGATTTGCAGTTACAAATTAAGAAATGTACATAATGCATTCATGACTGTAATACACTCCTGAAGATTATGCTTTTTGTTCTTGCATTTGAAGAGCACAACAAATGCAAAGSCAAACATTACTCTGATGTATGCTTCATTATAAAACAGACTGCAGGAACAATCAGCAATATGCAGCCTCTTGTAAAGTAAAGCGTCAACTATTTTTCTCTCCTCAATATATTTTTTTTTTTCTCTCCCTTCATCCTCAGACAAACGCTGCACTTGGTGATGTTGAGGTTGTGCTGCTTAGGTTTTCTCTCTCACCTACAACTGATGAAGATAAAGTGCATATGCCCAGAGATTCAGGTAAGATGCAAGTGCATGATGCTGCAAATTCAGACACACAGGAAACTACTGGAATGACTAATGCGTGTAGAGGATACAACCCCCCAAAATACAGGAAAAAAAAGTATTTGTCTGAACTTGGGCTTCTTTTCTCTTCCGCATTCTGACTAGAGGTTTTAAGCGTTAAGATTGTTAAGTTTTACTCTTAAATAAAATACATAGATGACTCAAACAGCTGGCCTACTTAACACTACCATGTAAACATCTGTTCACATCCATGCATGCAAATAAGTACATCAGCTAGTAAGTCTCTTAGGCTCAGATTAGTCTTTATCAAGTCTTCCCAGAAGTCACTGGGGTAGAGGCCAACAACTGTGTGAAGTGAAAAGAAAGGGAATTCTTAACTTTTTTTGAGAACCGGTCCAGGGAGAAAAGCTGAATGATTCAGAACATCAACACCCACAACTCCCACATTTTCTGCTTTTCACTATACTTGTTTTAACAGAAGGGTTCTTCCCTGCCTCTTCATGGTTGCTTCAAACTTTTAGCAGCTTGTTACATAAACTGATATCGTGTCAAATTTTCATTGCCCTTTATTCAAACTGCCTTTTAGAAAGTGCCAAGGATCCTCGACTTGCTCCTGCTCAACTAAATGGGATTCTTGACATTGACTTGAATGGAAACAGGATTAGGTCGCCTGTATGCCTCATTAGATACTCCATTCTATAGCACCCTCTAAAATTCTGCTGAACTTTGCCTTTCAAGCAAATAARGCAGGTAAACTCAAAGGCCATGAAATGTCACTATTACATTTAGACACTTAAACTGAGGCACCTGATGAATTAGCCATCTTCTTGCCAGGCATCTTAGAAAACTGCAGCTCCCAAGGGATTTCCCTTGGCTGTTACCACTTATTGCAAAGTCAAAAAGAGAAAGCTAAGGTTATTGTTTTGCCTGTGGAATCAAAATATGCTGAGAGCGCATGTTATTCCCCAGACTTTCAGGTTTATTGCGTTTCTAATTCACACCTAAGGTCACCATATGTCAAGTGAGTATATATTCTTTCACCATATTTAGAATCATTATTTTAGCTTTAACACTAGGCTTAGACTAGAACAATACTGTCTTTGAAGCAGCATGATTTAGTGCTGATAGTATAAGACTTAAGCTTACAGATTAAGTGCTTATAGTATCTTCTGAATACGGCACAGGATGCAAAGGCAGATGTTCTGGTTCCACCTTTAGTTTGGTCAGAGACTGTCCAAAATGATGCCCGTTATTCAATATCTCTGTACCTTAATCTACACAGCCAAAGAAAAAGAGAACTAGAAGATCTGACCAAACAAAATAAACAGCACTAGTACAGAAACAATCCTTTTTTTTTTTATCTCTATTGAGAGAGTTTAATAAAATGAACCRATCTTTGATTAAATTTCATTCAACATTCAGGTGTAAAAACTACCAAGATGTGGTTTGAAATCAGTTCATTGAGGCCTGATAAGAACAGGCCACAATGATTATACTTTCTTCCGCATAATGTGCTAATGTGGATGTGACCAGGCAATTGTCATTTCTTGTCATTTAACTAGTTTTACAGTTAAGCAGCCATAATTGTCCTTTGGGTGTTATCTTAAATATATTAAGAAAGAAACTGAATGCTTTCTCCATGTTATAGCCAGGACACTTTTTCAAACCTAATTTCTATGTCTGTGAATTATTCATAATACACTTCAAACAGGCTCTTCTGGATAAAGTAATTGACCTTGTCTGCATGAAGCACCTACTACTTTGCCTTGGGATAATTAAATCTATGATGTGGTCCATTATTTAAAAGTAATGTCTTTTCATTAGGTTAGGCAATATATTATCACTCAACTAGTCACCTAATTCAGCATTCAGTGCACTCAAGTTTTCACTGTTTTGCCATGGGTTACACTCATCATAGCAAAGTCTCACATTAAGTAGCATGGAACAACAGTAAGATAGCATTTTCTTGATTAGTGGAAGCAGAATTTAGAGGACTGAAATCTCAACAGCTACCTAGTTGCAACCTTTTTTTTGTGTGTGGGGGGGGAAATAAAAGTGTTTCTCAGCAATAAAACTCATGTCATGTCATGTCATGTCAAAACCCAGGTCCAAGTAACATACTAGGTAACAGTAGGTGTGCAAATTCATGTATTGCTCAGATAAAGCAAGTATGTGCTGGTGAAAATTATGCTAAAACACCTATGTCAATTCTATAATCCAAACAGCTCAGCTATTTCTGCACAACTTTATTTTGCTGTGCAGAGAAACCCTTGGCTGCCCTGCCATACAGGGTGCAATTAGTAATGCTGGCTGCTGCCCAAGCTAGCTATTTGTCATTTCAGTCTCCTCACTGAACCCAAAATCGACTGCTAAGATTCAATATCCTATTACATATTCCTTCAAAAGATGTTGCTCAGCAAAGACTGTAGTAACTTGATTTTGTCACGTGGGCATGGACTGAAAACCTACTGAGAGAGAAAAAGTCAAACAGTTGAGTGCCCAACTCTCTCCTGTGCTCCTGGAACCGCTTTAGCAGAATAAAGCAGCTCTGAATCTGTTTTAGTCAGTCACTGCCAAAGTCCCCTGCATGGATAAGCTCATGAATGGGACAGTGATTTGAAGATGCTCCTGCATCATTTTTTTTTCTCCTGCAAGAGATGGTCAGTGGTGGAGTTCTAATTTATACTGCACCAACCTAGCAACCTGGGCTAAAGATGTTTCTCCATCCACCCTGCTGAACTTGTGCAGGATATTCCTGTCTGTTCCATTACAGAAAAATAGCATTGGCTTTTTCATTCAATCAGTGCTGAAGTGTTTAACCTTTGACTGGTGATACTGCATTACAAAGCTATGGACAAACTCACTCATCATTCTGCTTTATATAGGAGTATTTTTACAAGTTTGCTAGAGTTTCTAATTTGTTTTTATACTAAAGAGGAATTTCACAAAATATACAATATGTAAGGTGATAATTCACAATTCTGTTGGCATAAATAAGTATACTGAATCCATTGGGGTTGATCCTGCATATCTTTGAGCTTTGTATTTTTTTCARTTGATTCATCCAATATGGTAGCTTAGCTTCCTTGAACTGCCCATTAGCCGAATGTTATGACTATGTTCGCTAATCTCAGACCTTTTTTTAATCATGTTATACAAGCACAGTTCAGCCTATAAACTGTTTATCTTGATTAGGTATTGTGTATTCACTTAAAATTATGAAGCATTGTTTTAGAGCAGAAATAAAAACAAGGGCATCAAAAAAGATTTCAAGGTGGCAGAGTGAATGTTTACACTGAAGACCTTTGGCTAAATTCCTGTTTGCATGAATATTCAGGAACAATCTGTTCATGTCTCAGGAACATTTTTTTCAAACACAAAAAAACTCAGTGTWACTGTCCAGGGTAACGTAAGAAAACGGATTATGAAAATTATCRAAGTGAAGTTGAAATGAAATTCCAGTAGTACAGGAAAAAATAGATGTCATTAATCATTCTCCTTCAACAAAAATACCCTACCCAAGGAAAGCACTGTTTTAAGAATGATTACCTGCAATTGGGCTGTCTGCTAAATCATATTTCATACGGTCAACTGCCTTCCTCTGTTGCCACAGTTGTGTACTACATATTGATAGCTCCTATCGCTGTATTACGGTTATGTTTACCCATTAGCTTTTGCTTTTGTGCCACAACCCAATGACTACAATATTATAATGGCTCTAATGGTCTGTTTCACTTTGTTCATTTACCTATTAATTTTGGCAATGGCATATTTCATGGAACATAAATTTCATCCTTTGAAAACATGACAACCTGTAGTACAATATGGTCCGGCAGATTCTGGAGCTTTGTATGGAAGTAAAATGAATTGCCCAGGGTGGTGTTTTGGAAAGAACATTCCTCCCTCTGGAAGCATTGGTTGTAGATAAGGTGATTACTTCAGCAGCAGGAGGATGGAATTATTCACTCAATAAAATTCTGCCTCTATTAAGTAGGTACATCTAATGTTCTGCAGATTGACTGCTGTCCCTTGCCTGTCTCACAGAGACAGTAAACAAAATGCAACACTGATKTGCTCTGCCTGAATCCAGAATGTAAGTGTCCACTGGGAAGGAAGGGACCGAGAAAGCAGATAGAGCTTTGGATCTAGTGGCTCTTGGAAATAAGATTTGGAAATAGGCCCTGGCAAATGCTYGGTGCTTGGAGGACTCCCCTCAGTTCAGCTACCTACAATGGCAAAACAGACTTCCTACACTAACTTTTCACAACCAGCAAGGAAGCCAAAAGCAATTGAAACAGGAGACACTATTGCAGAAACTTGCCCAAGGAACCAAACCATCGCTGTAACTTCAGCATTCAGTGATGAGGATGGCTCTGTGGGAAACAGTCTTTTAAACTCTCTCAGGCCACCTAAAGAGCTTCATCTGGAATCAAAAAAGAGCAACTCTGCCTGAGAGCACTGAGGCAACGGGAGGTAAGAAAAGCTTGGGTACATAAAGACTCTAACAGAGTATGGAAAAGAGCAACAGAAAGAAGCCTATGTCCTGTGCCAAGACCAAGAAGAAGACCAAGAAGAACTTGGTTAACTCAAGCTGTCAGTTAMCTTTCACTTCTTTGCAGCCTATCTCTGCACGCACACAGACAGTTATTTTCTCAAGAAGACAGCATGCTGTACTCACATCAGTAGCTAATTTTAAGGTTCATACTGGCCATTTGAATCTGCAGCTAAAACTTCCTGCTTAAGATAACCCTATCATGGAACTGATGTTACGTTTTCTTCAGAACCACTTTTCAGATCTCTCTCCATTTTCGAAAATGTCTGACCATTGGCTTGAATTCTTCAGTAAAACAAACCTGTCAGACCTGAATTAGGCTCAATAATAGAAAACTGAGAAAAAGGACAGCCAGGAACCACTATCATCTTCCCTTTTCCATCATCAAGTGCCACTGCCAACATTCTGGTTTCATTAAATGACACAGTCTGGGCAAAAAGAAGAATAGAAAATGGCTACTGATTGCAGACTAAGCTACTGGGAGCATTTTTCATGCACTATTAATGTTAATATACTGGAATTACTACATGCTGTAAATTAGACATGTCATTTTAAACTTTTTAGGCAAATCAAAGACAGAGAAAGGAGAACATGGAATTAAGATCCTGGATAAAGAAACATGCAGCATATGAATCAGGAAATGATTTTTAAAAAGTCTAGCACAGCTACAGTAGTAGGAAGCATGCACAGACCTATAAAAGCCTGACTGGTACTGACAGAGTTCAATTAAGTTTAGTATTAAAATTTTGTTAATATTTTTCTGTGCTGAAGAGACAGACATTTATATATGATACAATGAGAAAATATGTGTATCTGCATCTTGTTTTAGCCCAAATTTCCTCCTAGCCCACGATTTCCTCCTASGGGAAAAAAAAACAGGCCAATACATCATTCCAATCTAATGGGCTTTAGATATGAATCCCAACCTGGCTAGCCACAGAAACAAGATATAGGAGATAATGTTCTGTGAATGTTCATGCATGCATGTGTTCATTCCTTCCGAGTATCTTACGGACCACAGTTCAATTTCAAGTACATTTGACAGAGCAATTTGATCCTGAAAGCAACCTCTACAGTAGAAAAGCTCCAAAGGAGTACCCAAGATGATGAAAAGTTTGCAGTGCGCATTCAATCATTACCAGGTATCACAGAATCTGTGTAGAAGCTCAACTCTTACGCACAAATCATCATCGGGAAAAAAAAAAAATTGAATTTATTTGTCATTGAATGATGCTTTAGTAAAAATAAGCCAAGAAAACATGTTCTAAGCCACCAAAAAAGAAAGCAGCAGAGAATAAACAGTTTGGATGCTTGGCTAGACAGGATGCAGCTCACAAGGCAGAAGAAGCATGAGAATATACAACATATGATCAGTTCCAACAGAGTTGGGTATCTAAAGTGAACTGAAAGTATTACCTTCAGCTACTTATCTTTGCTTGGAAGAACCTGAACATCTAGTCTGGTCAGAACACATAACCTTACATGGCTACAGTAAAAATAGATTATTCCTACTCTGCAACTGTAGGTCTGATCCTATCAACTATAAAAGGGGTCCTCTCCAAAAATATGGGTGCTCCTTCATAATTTCATGGAACCTCTCTTGCCCTTTATAAAGGGCAACAGGAGGAGGAGGAGTGATGGGCTCTGTTTAGCTACCAGGGCTAAAAAGCAGTTATATTGCCAATGGTGAGATTAGTTCCAGCACTGAATGAGCATCACTGGGGACCCTGGGAAAACTCTCCCCATGCCAGAACACAGGGAAGCCTTGGCTGCAGCATTTGGCTATATTCAGACCTATACCTAGAYGCAAACTATCATGTCTGAGATAACCCCTTCTGAATGCACTGCACAAATTCTCAGAGAAGTATATCTTCTCTCAAAATATCTATGTACAAGAAAGACAGGGCCATGTGCATGGCATCTGAGCATCTGACATAGAAGTCAGGTTCGGACTTGCACGTTTCCCTTTAGAGCCAAGTGCTGCAGCAAAGCAAATACCAGCAACACTTCAGAGATGAAGGGGAGGAAACCTGGATGGCTGAGAAGGGCGATACGCCTAAGCTATGTTGCAMTTTTCCCCTCCTTTCTTGTCTGAAGATGTTAAACATCCCTTGTTCTGATAGGCCCAAATGAACCTGCTGATAAACTTAAATGAAGATAACTCTAAAGTACAATTTGTTCACTCTACCCTCTCTTGTCTGTGTGCTTACATTTTTTCCCTGATTACACCACATAATTAAAYAATTCTATTGTTCATTCCTGTGCACACTCACACTACCTCTGTCTTCCTGGAGAGATCAGAGCAATTAAAGGAAGATGAGAACATGAGAGCTCTGCCCTATTCACTTGCTCCATCTGATCTGCAGTTAAGAGCCTTGTTTTGCACAAACCTTTTTCACACAGATGAAGAATGGGAGACAAATGAACTGAACACCTGCACAAAACTGAGAGATGACAATCCTAAATGCTTTCCTATACTCAAAGAAAAGTGTAGATAGAAAGGCAAATTACCATTACTTCACATACACAGCATCACAGTAGACAGGGACAGCTGAGGACAGCAGCACTTACGCTGCTGTGATCCATATCTTCCAAACTCCAGAACAGGAAAATGTCACTTCATGCACGGGGCCAAATTTGAAGGGAAAATTGGTTTCATGTCAGTAAGACAGTTAGGCTTTAATGGAGCCCATGRTCTTCAAAGTGGGACAGCTGAATGAAGCAGACAAACGGGAGCATGATGAGAACTCCTTGCTGCAGCTCTAATGAGGGAGAAGGCACATTTTTTTGCCCAGACAACAGCACTGCTTTCTCAGATGGTGAACAGGTTGCTGTCACAGCTAATGGCCATTACTATAAAGAGCAATGGATCAGCTGTTTGTTTCTAATTGCTATTATTTATTCACTGCTAACAGTATGCTGAGCACTGCAAATAAAAAAAAAAAAAAAGAAAAAAATATCACTACTCATGATTAGGAAATGCTAGCTGAGATGCACAAAAAAATGAATATTTATTTCCTTCATATTTTGTGTATGAATAATTTTATGATTGGGTCTCAGGTCTGAGGTGTCATTAGGACATATCTAGTTCTGACATACTTGGGTATTTCATAAAATTATCCAGTTCCAAACTCCTATATTCACAGCATAATTCCCCGAATGAARGATTTCTTCATTACTGTGGTATAAGAACATGGGTTCAATGCAAAGGTTGAGTGAAAGGTATCACCATCTTTACTCCACCTCAGAGGTTCTTTGGAAAGAAAAGTCCCAATGTAAGAGATTACAGAGGTTAAGCAAACATTTCTCTTTCAGTGCCAGTTCACAGCATTGATCTCACTACCTCCATCTGACTGATGGACAACTTTCCTAGGCAACTACTTCTTGAAAAACATTAAAAAAAAGAAAAAAGAAAAAGAAAAAAAAAAAGGAAGATACAAGGATGGCAGAGGTATCTTTGCACAACTAATTGATCTCAACAAGCGTAAGCTGCAAGACTGACGAGCCAGTATATGCAGTAAGACTGAACACACTTGTCTGAAAACATGCTCATTAATTTTAAAGAAAAGCACTTACCTAAGGTATATCTTGCTAATCATTGCAAACTTTAAGGTAAAAATTCTCACAATACTCCAAGAGAAAGTAGGAGCACTCCTTATGCCCTTTCTTGTTTGGCTTTTGGCGGGGATAATAATCACACTTTCAATATTTAGGCAAGTCATCTTTAAATCAACAATATCAAGTCTTTCTGAGATCTAGACCCAAATAACTTGCCTAGAGTAATGCCAAAAAAAGAATAAAACAAAAAAAAAATAAACAACAACAAAAAACTGTCAGAGAACACATTAAAATTCAGGTCTTTCAGACTCCACGCTAAAAATCTAACATCTAGGTTTACACTTCATTTACTTATCCTACATGTCTTCATTAATATCCTTGGTGCAAGCTTCTTGTGCATCAAGAGTACTTTCCACATCAGTAAAATACACTATAGTTATTCAATTTGAACTGACAGAATTGTTCTCCATGTAAACATGAAGAAATCTCTCATAAAAAAGTGCAATTCCAGAATTGCTCTGTAGACTTCAAGAAACATTATACAAGAAAAAAAAAGAAAAAAAAAAGGAAAAAATGGAAAGAGACGGACGGACAGACATATGAACTGCATTCCAAGGACAGACTGCACACTTTCTTCCTGCTGTCTTAGAATTATCCTGGATTTCTTCCAGAGTCTTTCTCATTGCTTGCTCTCTTGGCTATGGTGCAAACTTAGAAAAGCACAACGGGACAAGAGGAGACGCAACCCTTTCTCTCTCCCTTCATTTATTGCTTCTTCCTTGGTAGCCATAGCGTACTTTATTATCCTGTCAGTCATGAGGGGATCATATACGGGGAGGGAGGTAAAGGGTCCCAAATCAGGATATTTCCATTCATCACGGATGCCTGAATGCTAGATGCCAAAGCTGCCTTTCCATGCAGAAGGTTTCTTACTGCTCACAACACCTGCTTTTTAATCAAATGCAGGTTGTTAACAATAAGGCATCCTTTAAAATGGCTCCTAAATCTCTCCCTATGCAAACAGGACTGACAAACCTCTATGTTACATTATTAGAGTGAGCCTCATTTAAGTCTTTTAAAATTGCACAGACTAACTAAAATGGTGCTTGAGAAAAGCAGTTCAAAGAGAAAACATCACTGAATTGCCATGAAGAAGATGTCTTAGGCAAGAATTAAGCCTGTTCTGCAGTCTAAATTCAGAAAAATTAGGCCACATGCTGTCAGGTAGGACAACATTGTCTTCTCCAGCCTAGTAATGGAGGTGTAAAACGCAAATGCAGAGAGTCACTGGCAAGGTCAAACCCGTGTGTCTGGAGTGTCTAGGTAGGAGAAAGTGAACAGCTCAGCTCTGCACTGAGAAAGGGCTGGAGAGGAGACAGGAAGAGGACGTGRAGATCCCCGTGGGCAAGTCCTAAAGTACGTGGGTCCTCAAAGGGACATGGAAGAAGTTCAGAGAAGAGGTGTAGTTTAGCACGGACATTAGACATGAACACTCAAAGTGACATGGTGCAGGAATTCTACTGGAAAATGAAAAGTATAAAGAATAATAAAGGAAAAGCAAGCCAGGCATTCTTATTTCTTTGATTTTGCTCTTGGACTGATCTTTTCTCAGTCCCTGCCTACACAAATGTACTGTGGGCTTGACAGACTGTCAACCGAGGAATGTAAAGCAAGCTATCCTGCTGATAGAGCCGTCACTGTGTTAATTCCTCAATGAGCGCGTCACAGTGAATCTATTGCTACTAGAAACCTGAGCAAATTCAGTCAGGGCTGAGGGCTTGATCAGCTAATGTGTGTTTTTATATCTTCAAACATCTTGTCTGCTAACAGTGTAAATAAACGCACATTTGCACACAGGTACTTCCCCTTATACACATACTCTTCTCCTATGTATTACCTGAGATGTTCCAAAATGAACAGAAATTAGATTCCCAGAGGCTTGAATGTCATTTCAATTTCACAGAACACAGAAGGTGCACTTAGAGTTTCCTTCCAAGTTTTCTTCCCACCTTACTATTGGCCTACAAGCCTCTGTTGGTCCTTATCAGGTGGACTATTCCTCAGTCTTCAAAGGAGGAGCTGTAGTAAAGTCTTCAGTCATGCCAGAAAGCATGGATGGTTTTCCTAATTTATGCCAATGTCATACTTGCTCTCATTATGTGAATATCTCTCCAGTAGAGATGGGGAAATTACAAGACACTTTCAATTACTGATCAAAAGTTTCTATTGTGCAGCATCATGAAAAAGCCAGTTACTCCTTTGACATCTACTCTGATGTTTGCAAACTCCTTGAAATCTAGGTGCTGGCAAGGACATACAAAAACGCAGTTCAGGGCAATTTAATTTTACTTTTCAAAGACACATTTGCAGTTAAGCCATAGCGTGACAGTGAGAACTGATAAGGCTGTTCCAGGCGGCAGGAGGTGGAGACGAGTAAGCTCCTTCGCCAACTGCCAGATTGCATGTCTGACACGCTGCAGATGTAAATCCAAGTAAAACTCAACGAGGAGACTATGCTGAATACCCACCAGACATGTGCCTACATATTAAGGGCACGAGAGAGTAGAAAGAGCACAAAGACAAATTCCTTTATATAGACTAATTTTTTTTTYCCTCTCTTTTCTCCAAGTCACAGACCTGCTTTGGTTTCTGTGACAGCCTAGAGAGCTATGCCTGTCCCTGTTCCTGGGCACACGATTCCCTGCCAAATCAGAGCTGTAAAAGCAAATGTTGCTATGTAACAGCACGCAGCTTTGCGGGAGAGCTAAGTTGCAAAAGGTAAAGAAAGAAAAATCTCTTTATTGCTTCCCTGTGAAACAAGATAGTGTTTAGATCCTGAAGGCAAGGACTTGGCAGTTTGGTGATATCAGCTGAGATCCCTTAATCATACGTTTCATCTCCTCAGAAAGAGAAAGAAGAGAACCCCAAACTGGAGGAAGCTCTGAATTAGATTAGATCCCCTACAGGAAGCAAAAATTTTTATAGATCTGCAAGATCAGATAATGTTTCTGAGAAATGTTTTTCTACTGTTTGGTATGCGCTACCACTGTCTCGGCCCAAAGGTATCAGTGAATTGTGATATTTGGCAGGATGGATTGGGTGATGTAGTATTTCCTGCTGACTTATGAATGCAACATAGTCATCAACTAATACACGTGCATTTTATGCTGACTTCTGAACAAAGATCTCGGGAGTCATTCATAACCATAATTAAACATTATGATAYCCCTCCAACACAGCAAACAGTCTTTCAGGCATCCAAAAGCCTAGACCAATCACGAAACAAAATCCCTCAGTCTTCATTTTGGTCTATTGCTCTGACCCCAAGATCACACTCCTTCCAGCTGCATCTGTGTGTAAACAAAGATGAGAGCCTTCTGCAGTGAGCCCTTCAATATGTCTTAGAGTTATTCATGCTTGTATTCTTCAAGATATATAGAGTGTTCAGCACCACTGCTCCCCTTGAATCTTCTACAATACAGAAACAGTTCACCTCAATTAGCAGATTACATAAGAGTTTGATGGGAAGGTGGTGATGCCTTTCAACTATTTAAAAATGCTTATCATTTGGCTAAGAACAAATTGCCCCCTAAACCTTTTAAGAGCTGAAACAGTTTGAGTATGTTCCATGTCTTGACAGCCTTCGGCTGCAGGTTTAGGCTACCGAGTGAGTTCAGGATGACGAGTTTCAATGTAATTAAATAAATAAATAAAACATATAAGCGACAAACAGAAGGCAAAAAAATAAGACAGCCAATAAGACAGGCAACATCACTGGATTGTAATTTTTCTGATTTATCAGCAGGAGTATTAAAGACTTATGAATTGTGCAGTTCTTGCTTGTCCAACTGTTAAGATGAGTAGTAACAAGGCACCTAGCCATGCGAGAGAGGGAACTGGGCTGCGAAACCCCACAAGCCCCTCCAAGGACCAGCATTACTGCTCCAGTTCTGAGAGGCTGGTGAAGCAACTGCCCCTTGGTCACTTCCTTAGCAAGTCTGCCACTTGGTAGGTGTCTTTAGCCCTGAACCTGCATGTTTTATAGTCCAGTCTCAATTCAGAACAGATTATTATTAGTAGGAGTAATGCTGCTAATATAAGAGATAATATGCATCTCCTTAACAAATGCCTCGTGATTTATTCAGGTACCACATGTATCTCAATGTTCATTCATAATGTACCTTACATGTGTTTGATCAAATAACTTACAAAACTGCAGCAGCCAGCAATCAGTGATTATGAGCAGTTAATCCTGTGCTTTTTCTCCTTTGTGTCTACACTATATGCTGATGCTAATGTTTATTTCTGTAAAAAAACAATTAATATGAACAGTTCATGGCTAGTATGATCTACTTTTAACAAAAAATAACCCCCACATGTTTACAAAGATTACTTTTTGATATTAAAAAAGACTACTGCTTTTTTTAATATTAAAAATATATATTTAAAATAGGTACATGTTTTAAAAATAAAGTGGCTGTAAAGGCATCTTATTACTGGATCCATATATATTCAGAGTTAAGAGTAATATTGCTGAAACCAATCAAGTTTTGAATACATTTCATTGGAGGTATATTTTTAATATTAGAGGTATATTTTTAATAACAACATAAACTACTGCTACATTGTATCATGGGAAAAAAAAATACACCTTCTATCAGTAGAAGAAAATCAGCTTTGCCCGAAGACCTGTACTACCAAGCACTTAATCAGGATATCTATGACCGTAGACTCAGAAGATGCTACACTCTTTCTGTTCACAAATGCCATGAAGGTCTGAAGCCATCTGTGTGCTTTCTATTCTTAACAACAGTTAAGAACCATAGGTGAACAGAAACTTCCATCTAACATCAGCTAAATCAAGCTTTTGAGGTTTTCACATGGTACTTGCCATTGTAAAAGCGGTTAGACCCTTTATTACAGGTGTGAACTTGCACAGTGGAGACTCCACCACAGCAGAGTGTCAAGAGACACCTGAAGCACAGCAGTGTCTGAGGAAGTAAAAGCCTTTTTACTCTTGTCCTGCTACTTCAATGCAGTTTTCCAGGCAAGGTTTGGGACTGGCACTTACTTGGAATGTTGAGGAGACGGGACTTTTTGCAGTGATAAGCTGCCTCCTGCTCGCAGTACTCTGCATTGCTTATCATGGCTTCAAGCTGCTCCATGCTGCTGTTGTAGTAAAAGGACATGGTATACGGTTTCCCTGGACCAGCCCCACGGACTCGGGTTAGCTCCGTGTTGTTGTGCTGCACTTCAGTCCAGATCTTATCTTCTGTAAAAGGAAAACAGATTGAACAGGAAGTTAACAGAAAAAAAAAAAAAAAAAAACCTTTCAAAATTCAGGGAGCAAAAAACAAAACAACAAAAACACACACAAAAACCTATCATCTAAAGCTTTACTACCCTGGAGACAGGATCAGCTATCAGCTTGACCCTGTAATCTGAAATGGCCATTCTGCAATGAAGAACTGTTGCAGATCAGTCTAATACACATAGCTGTTTCTTCTTGAATCAAACACTGCAAAACCAGAGATAAACTATAAGCTTGCTGGAAAGCACGGGGGATGTTTAGGCATTGGGAGCAAATTAGATGCATTTCATCTGGCTCTGGCCCCAAGAGAAATGACTTAATAATATGGCTTAGGTTGATGATGCTCATCTTTTCCAAACCTATCTTGGCCTTAGAGCCAAGTAATCGAAGGTAACGATGGGCTGCAGCTCATGAGATCACACCAACTTACTACGAACAGACCTCTTGGCAGACAAATTGAGAATATGCTCTTATTGCTCAGTTAGAAATCATACCATCCATTTCACTCAGCACTGACATTTTTCTACTAGAAGCCAAGTGGTATCCTACTTGGATGATAGTGCAGAACAACATATGATTTGGTATCTGCAGTTAGCCACAAATTTTGACATTCTTCCATGCGGGGGACCCCATTTGCATTCCCTTCTTTGCATTTGCCTGCAGAGTGGGGGATTTCTCAGGCCACASGAAACAGATCTTGGCACAAGCTCAATCCACACTTTCCTGACCCAACCCGGTCCGCGACCTGTACATTATGATACGTTGAAATGATAGGAACACCACCACAATTATAAGCAATTAGGCAAGCAGGTAGCCCATTTCCTGTCTGGTTTTGGGGCAAGAGCAGTGGGCAAGATAACAAGGACAGGCCGACCAAGCAGCCAGTAGAGCTGACCCAGCGTAAAGGCCAGGCTCTATAGAGCATTCACTGGGTGAGGCCTGCACGTGCTCCATAAGGCTGAGACATCCAGCAAATTGTTTTTATCAGAAAATGATCCTACTTGTCCAGGAAGGATATGATGCACTGACAAGTTCAAAATAAATGAAAGCAAATTTTAATCATTTGAGATCAAGTCTTCAGTCTCACTTGAGGGGTGTGTGGAGGTGCGAAGCAGTAGCAGAAAGGAAGACTTTAAGTTCTATTTTAGTCATTTCCTGATCTACATATGGYCCATCTATTATGGCTATTATTTTTACTAGTTAGATTATCTTTGGCTGGTCACTTCAGAGAGTCTTWTTACATTTTATCTCTGAGATAAAGATAACTATCAGCAAAGCTCCTCAGAAAATACCTACATCTGGCTCACGACAGTCACAATCACCGGTAAACACACATTTGGGGAGGCAGAATCTACTGCCATCCTTTCTTTTCCTTGTGGAAAAGCTAATGGTGAAAGACTACAGAGAAACTACATCTCCTTTTCTTATTTTTCTTTTGAAGTAATAAAACAAARAGGAGCATGAAAGAAAATGCTCAGTTGGAAAGGAAGCCCAACACACCACAGATGTGCAATAAAAGTTGGTTTATGGTGAATGAGGGAAAGGAAGAAATATTTATTTAATGATATCAGCACCTTTCTCTTTTATCTATGCATCTTCCTACTTCCCACTTCACAAGAGAAGAACAAGTATTTCCATCTCACAATAAGGTAACTGCGATATTGAAGAACTATGTAATATGTACAAAGCTACATATTACTCAACAGAAAAATAGGGAATATGTTTTAACAAAAATAGAGAATGCTCCTTTCAAAGGCATAGTCAAACATGACTTGAGATGAAGTCAAAATAACTTGGAAAGTAACCACATTTCAGCTTTTACTGACCACCCTATGGCTTAAATGCAGCAAATGAGGCTAAAACTGATTTAATTCTCGGTTTGCCTTAGAGCAGTGTTTGGGAGCCAATATCGCTTGCTACAGCTCTCAGCTGACTAGGGCAGAAATAACTGAGCGCTGAACAGCAGAGCATCCTCGAAGAGTCTGCCGCTACAGCGACCTGACACTCGAACCATTCAAAAAGAAGACCAAAACCACACCCACTTAATGTCCACAGATCAGAAATCAACACGAAAATAATCCCAACCTTCCTTCATTCCAAAACTCTCAAACTCTTGTGCTTTATTCAAGCACAAGAGTCTCATATTCATTCAAGTCCCATATCCTCCACCTCACATCTTCCCAGCAGTATCAGGAAAAACAAGGTGACATGTTTCCAGCAAACTGAAACATTTTCCATTCTAATTGTTCTATTTGTTTAGACAACTTCTACACAAGCCTGTAGTATTTGCACAAATTTACTTGTGCAAATTTTAACTAAGACAGCTCCCAAAATAGAGATGTCTGCCTCAGAACGAGGGCAAGGAATTATCCTCCTACAGCTCAATCAGTGTTTACTCTGAAGTCTACCGACAACACTGGGAGCTCGCATTTCAGAAATATGCCAGGACCTACAACAGCAATCATACAGCCCCAGTTTGGGCACGCACACAGACCAGCCCTGCTAAAAAGCACTGAASAGATGTTTGCAGCTTAGCTCTCTGACTTGCACATATAAACGTGCTGGCATACCTCTGTCAAGATTATGTTTATGTCTTTGAAAATGAAACTACAACCATTGTACCTATTTCACTTTAGAAATATTTTACAAAAAAACATTTCTTCTTTTGCTTTCGTTCTCATTTTAGAGGGTGATATTCTGCAATCATAGGTGCAAAACAAATTGAGTGTCAGTAGCTCCTAGTCATTCCAATGTCTGGAAGCTCCTAAACTAGGTAGATAAGGCTCTATTTCCTTTATTTCAACAAAAAGGTTAGCATTATCCTTTTATGTTTGTCCATGTTATATGTTTTTTCCCCCTGTTTACTCAACTTAATGAGCTTTCCTTGCACTTGTGAATTTACAATGAGAATGAAAAAGCTGTTCTCTAGACAAAGGCCACTGTTTATTTTTACCTTCTATTATTCCAGCTTATTATTTTATTACTGTCTCAGCTTGGTAAAATTTCAAACCACACACAGGCTGAAAGTCAGTCAAAATCCAGTGGGAGAGTGTAGCTACATCTTCCACTGTATAACCTAGAATACTTAAATGTGGCCTTAAGAAGCAGATTTCCTAAATGCTTGTTAAATTGTTTCATAATTCAAAGGTGACAATGCTTTAATTTCAGGGTAATGCTACAGCTTTATGACTTTGCAGTTTTATTTAATGGCCCAATTTACTAGGATATTATGCTGCCTGTATTTGGTCCTAGGAGATGTTTTTACAGCATGGGACTGCACTGCATTCAGCACATTTCAGACTCTGTTTAGCCTCACCCATAGTTCTATCATCTTGCTGGAAGCCTCCAAGTTGCTTTTGACGGCACACAAATTAAATTGTGGGAAATTAGAGCAGCTGGAAAACTGGCTTTCAATGAGTTCTGTATTGTCTAATTCTCATTTTTATTCTTCAACTTGAAATATCTCTGTGGTGCACATTTCAGCCATACAAACTGCATCACTCCTTCGTGATTTAGGAGGTTTGTCACAAAACAAGATTATTCAGACTGATTAAATTGCCAACAAGCCAAACATACGGTAAACGCTACATGAGAGAGAGAAAAATTGCTCTGAGAGCTCATACGATGCATTTGTTTCATGGTGCTCTACGCTGAATGCCAAACACCGCCCTGAAAGCTGCACCTATAGCTACAGGAGCAGCAAGCACATAAACGGCAGGCTCCAGCCCTTCAGCATTGCACTGTTTTAAGCTGCAGTGGCAGTTCAACCTAGCCGCTCTTACACTCCTCAAAGTGGATGAAAAAACAATTTCTTAGAAGTGAGCAGCTTTAATTCACTAATTCTAAGTAGGCGTTTTCTGCATCTGTATCTAACCTACCCTCTTCTTTTTCCCTAGCTCTCATTTGCTTCTCTGCTGGCTGACCCAGCGCTGTGGTGCTTTCGCAGCTTTCTTTGTGCTCATCGGCCTCCTAGTTTCTGATTCATCCGTCGATACTTCAAGCGAGCGTCTCTGCGCTACAAGGCATTTCCATGGAAACAATTCTGTGTGGGCTCCTGTCCCCCACTGAGCCCTATGAGCAGCCCCCCACAACACGCTCGTTCCTTCAGGGAATATTTCTCCTGGGATCTTTCAGACACTACCAAGCCCTCCTGGTGTCATCAGGAAGGCACTGGCCCTACCAYGACGCAGGCAACGCTGTCCAGGACCCAGGATGGAGGAAGAAGCTGTGCTCCTGGCTTCCTCCATGTTCCAGGCACAAAGATTCCACACCATGTAGCCCCAGGTTTAGGACATCCTCATCAGCAATATGTCCTCTGGTTGCTACAAGAAAGATGTCTCTACTGTGACCAGCCTCCATGCTGTGCTAAAGACCATGCGTGGCAAACCACTTGCCAGCCTCCCGCTTGATATGATCCATTCTTGTATGTCCTGTAATGCAGGATATCTACAAGTAGGCAAAATTACTCCTCTTCAAAAACTGGAGAAGCTGCCACTGAACTATTTCCTAGTGCAAAACAGATACTTCTCCTTTGCAATCAGTCTCTTCATGCTGGCGACAGCAGTTCATTTCTCTCACATACAGGTTTCTTTCTCTAAGGTGAGATGTGGTAGCCTCRATGCTTGCATCTTCTGCCATTTTCAATGCCTTCCAATAGCTCAGACCCCTATGTGAGAGTAGGAAAGAAGAAATGGAGCCCATAGGACCTTACAGTCCTCCTAGGGCATGGCAGGAGGCCAGGCAGGATGGCTGAAGGTTTTTGACACTGCACCATTGGACATACCTGCCTGTAAGTCAACTGCATCTGACCCTGGTAACTGAGGCAGCTGAAGTGATTTTGAGACACCCACAGCTTTGCGCTCATTGCTGAGCACCACAAACATGGCAGCAGTAGCAGTAACCCTTAATCAGGGGTAAAAGTTAGAGGAAAATATCTGTTACACTTTTCTGACACTCTTGCATCACACATCAGAAGCACAGGATTTCACCAGGCTGAGCTTACTGAAAGCAGCGCTGCAGCTGCTGACAGCTCAGTGCCTTTGACATAATACAATCATTAAGTGGTGCTTTTCATTTTATAAAGTTCTGGAATATTTAATGAAAATTCAAAACAGAAACATATCAATTGCCAGAACTAGAGCATGCCAGGAGAGCTACAGTGTTTGAGGTGATAAATTGCAAATCTTTATGGTGCCCCTTTAATCTAAGCAGTACTAAATAATTACCAAAGGATTCCCATTCATTGTTTTTCCCCAACGATGAAGTCAATCAAAATTACAGCCAGCCAGCTGAAAAGTACATTCATAAAAAAATCAGCACTCCAAAACCTTCCCGAAGAAGTTCAAAGCCATGAAATCTGTTTCGCTTTGAGAACCCAAAGGAGTTTCACCTCATAAGCTCTGGTCCTGCAGTGATGGAGGCACATGCAATAAAATCAGAGTGCAGGGCATGACCTCCTGCTCGGCCTGTCTGCTACTGTTTTAGCCTAAGCAATTCCAGACATCGCCTCCCTGTGAGGGTCAGACATGTCCACAAAAAATGTGACAGCGGTTAAATCGCAAGGTGACTTCTASGTTACTATTAAGTGTCACAAAAAGTAAAGAGAGATTATTATTCCTTCTGGAAAAATGAATTTGAAAGTGATATAAACTGATGAATTCAGATTTCTGAAGGGGTAAAAAAAAAACCAACAAAAAAAAACAGATGCCAGGCAGCAGAGTATCACCAAGAGTTTGATGATTATGTAGTCAGCATCAGTAGTGGGGGATCCCTGCTATGTAGTGGGGATCCCTGCTGTGGAGGGGGATTGAATCCTGGCCAGTTCTGCTATGTATCAGACCATCCCTTGGTCTTCTCAGCCATGTCAAGCTGAGCTCTACAATATTTCCCTCAAATAGCTGGCCAAAAATCTTCCTATAAGTAGGGCTATTCAGACACTTAATGTATTTAGACACTTAGACATGTAGACGCTATGCATACAGCTTGTATCCTCCTGAATTCAGACCTGTTAACGTGCCATTGAATACATACTCTATGGAGCAATAAAAGTCTTCATCATTGTTAGCTGAATGAAGAAAAAAGGCTAAAGGCAATTTGATAAAGAAACTGCAAATATCACTTTGGTTGACAATCTCCTTCTGCTTCTGTTAGAATCCCCTATTATATCTGTGATTTAAGCAGTTTCTGTACAGTATGGGGAGAGACAGAAAATAAAGCTTTACTTCTCTTTTACCAGAAAAAATAAGGCAATATTTGCATTCTGACAGGAGACTGCAAAAACAGAGATGATCTGCAACAAGAAAATATGTTTTGTTTCTTTTGTTTTGTTTTATTTTTTGTTTTTTAATTATGGCAGTTGCAAAAATAGATTTTGGACTAGTAGCAAGACCTGGGATAAGGACTCGCTTTTTTTTCCTCATCTGCACCTGTGGAGATAAAACAAAAACACTTGGAGCAATGGGTAAATACCTGGCCAAGATAAAAATAAGCATTGATCTTGTCATAGCAGTTTCTGAGCATTATTGATTTGATGGCTGTACATTAAAACTGCATCAGTAAAGATGCAGTTAGGCAACAGAATTACTTAGTATATTGTAAGACAGTTTTTGAGATAACATGGCTAAAATTTATGCTATGGAGGTGAAACAAGGTCATTATAAACATTTTCCATTGTAGGGAAGCAAACTAAGTGCATGAATGTAGACTGAGTACAGACACTGTGCTAGAGAATATCATCATTTGTGTCTAAGTAGTACTCAGGACAGATCAATAGACTTCCAAGCAAGAAAAAGGAAAGGAAAAAAAAAAAAAGAAAAGAAAAAGAAAGAAACAAGCCTCCCAAGAATATAAGGACTAGCTGACTAGAGTTTCAGAGGGTCCATTAGCCATTTTCTTATATTGATCATTACCAGCCTTCTCAGTAGCAAGTGCAGATTAATTCAATTGCACTAAATATCTTAAAGTCGGCCTACAAGGAAGACTTTTTTCCCAGTCCTGGTTGTTGTTTATTGCTCTAAAACATGATGGCATAGATCCATTATGTACCTAAGGCAAGAACATGTAGGTCGAGAGCACCTCGGACAATGGAAGAGCCTAAAGGCCAATAGATCTGGTTTCCCTTGCAGGCTGCTTCCATGCAACTGGAAATAGGCTGGCTGTGTACTCACAGCACTAAACATAACTACCCCAAATTAACAATCCCTGCAGGGACCCACACAAATCCTCACGGCCCCCATCATTATTTATAATTGATGGATTTCCCTGTGAACATTACTTTGTTATGTGTTTAATGGGCATATAAAGTGATGAAAACTTCACATCAATAATGTTGTTTTTCTACTAGTTTTTAGTTTGTCCTTCATTGTCATTGAAATGTCTACTGACTCCTACTGTAAGAAAATGACAGTATCAGAACATCACTGCTATCAGTGAGGCCCATCATAATCTAAATAGTCACAATTTGTTTATTTTCAGTTTTTCTTTGCATAGAATCAGGTACTTTACTGTTCCTAAATACCTCCTTTTTCAAACACTTACTACAACATTGCTAGCAATAAGTGGTCTTTGAGGCAAGGACACTTCTAGTATCTCATATATTCTTCTCTATTCTTGACCAATTTAATAGCGTGACAGTCACAGTTTTTGTCAACTTACACTTTTTTAGTCACTTTTTCAGTCAATGAATAAATGTATTTACTCACTCTGGTACCACCAGATATCCTGTGAAACACTCATGTTAAATTTATCATCATACTGAAAACTGACTTTATATTTCTCTCCTTTTCGGTCTTTTTACTTTGTAAAATCCCATTTCTTTTACTTCTCTCTCCCTCTTTGTCTTCGTATGACTGTCCAGCATCCTCTCAATACACACACACTTGTAATTTTGTGCTTTTCTTCATCATTTCAATTCACCACTGGGCTCTGAAGTTAACAAGTTGGATAGAAATCACTAGGAATATGGAGATAATAAATTAACTTATAATGCTGATCCCTTCCATAGCCATCTCACATATGAGGTGCCTATGGTGAGACACCTGTGTTTGGGAAAGTAGTTGTTGAACTGTCCTAGTAAATAACTAGCCCTATCTGTTCAGTTAAACAGATAAAAATTATGAACAGCTCTAAATACAAGTGAACTTTAAGGAACAACACTGTTCCTTACAGGTAATGATGCCAGTCATTGCTGCTGAAAGATCTTTCTCAACTTGCAGAGATTCACGGTACTGCAGTTTCCAGAAGCCATGAGCTCAGTGCCCCTCTACTTTTAAAAGCATATTTCCCAAATTTTCTACTCTACTTCTAAATTCTTCAGTGTATGCGTGTTTGGTCAAAAAGAGGTTATGTTTTCTTGAACTGCATTAAACAAACAAACAAAACCTGCCAGCTTAAGCACAACCAAAGCTTCATGTAGCCCAAAAACCAGTCCCTACCTTGGAAGAAGAGCAGCAGGAAAGCAAAGGAGGGCAAAATATTGCCTTGGAGCTTTCCTGGAGCCATTTTCCAGCTTACTACCTAAGCTGCATGTTGCATCTAAGCCTCCGTGTTTAAAAGTGCTTTCTGAACAAACCAGACAAAAGTTTTTGTTTGTTTTTCTAGTCTTTTTTTTTTTCATTCTGTTGATACAATGGCCTCCATGACATCCTGAGYCAAGAAGTTTGAGGCTGAATTATGCACTACATCAAGAAGAATAAAACAAACAACARAATTCTGCTATCCGATAATTCAATTGTCCCTCAGCTCCTATATTGTGAAAAAGAATCAATCTCTATTTGTTTTCTTTATGTCACTTAGGATTTCCATGCATTTCAGCAACAGGTCCCCTCAGCTACCTCTTTAATCTGTTTAGTCTGTTCATGCATAGCAGCTATCTGCGCTCCTGATCAGCGCTGCTGTCTTCCTACAATTTTTTTCTGATTTTACCCTATGCTATGGATTTATGCATTGCACAATAAAAGTACCTTTCTCTCTCTCTTCCCTAATATAACATGTAATTTTCTTTCTTAATTCCCTTGAGTACTGGTACTTTCAGAAAACTATGAAGAATTCTCATTTGAAAGGAAGTTCAGAATCCATCCTCATGTATGTAAAGTTAAGAATTATTTTTCCTAATATTTGTTAATTAATCTACTACTATAATTGTTCATATATTGCAAGGGTAAGATACATTTACAGAGAGAAAAGAAACTTGTGATTAAGACACCCCAAACCAATTTAGATGATACACAAGTATAAGCAACTGTACCTCAAGCTCCCTAAATAACCATAAAATGATAATTTCTCTTTGTACCTCAATCCTCCTTCATACAATGTGAATAATAGGGATGACTACGACAAATGACTTTCTCCACTCCAAATAAAACATCTACAAAAAGAGAAGTTTTTGAGGCTAGGAGGTCCTGTCAGTTTTCCTCATCACCACTTTTCTGGTAACCAAAATAAAATAAAAATGTCAACAACAAACTCATTACAGAAAGACCTCAGGTATACGCCTTTTGGATTTCTGCCAAATAAAACTTACATGAGGAAAACAGATGCTTTCTGCATCTTGTCAAAAATCCTACTTCTTCTGTAGAGATAAAAAGCGCTGACAATGTTTTGATCACACATATTTATATAATAAATAATAAAAATGAGCACATTTCCCATAGTGGAGATCAAGGAAGGATATTCAGACAGAAAGGTGAAACTCTATTTCAATTCTTATGAGATTCACCAACGGTAAAGAAGACATATTGTATTAAATATTTGTTACACTTGAATAAAAAACATATTTAATAATTAACTGCTGTGCATTTAATTAACATAATGACTGCCCAATTAAGTCAAAATGAAAATTTAATTTGAGACACTTTAGGTACAAGGAGATTAAGAAAAAATATAAATATCTTGAGTCCTTTGTTTTTAGGATTGAGTACAGAGGGAATATGTAGCAAATTCATTCAGCCAGAATTAGCAATTTAGAAAAGGTAACAACATACTCTTTCATCAATACCTGGCCAGAGGAAGCAAAAAATGTTAAAGAGAACACAGTCTATCAAATTTCCTTTCCATTTTGAAATTAAAAAGTCAAAGAGGGTTTTTTCCCATCTTTCACAACACACACAATCTCTTCTTATAGTTTTGCATGACAGCCCTTGATATGAAATAGACCCATATATCAGAGGGGAGAATTTGTCAGACAGGGATTTTCACTTGAAATACTTCTTATTTTCAAACTACAGAACTGCAAGCTTTAAGAGGTCATCTCTCCAAGCTTTCATTCTGACACTCTTCAGTTCAGAGTCCCTCCTTCTAAGAGCATCCCACCTTCTCCATGCTGGTACCCAGGAAGATGGGAGGTGTCTGTTCTCCAGAACATCAAAGGCAACACATACTTGGTATGAGTGAATGTGCTCTGGCTTAGTCAGGAAGAGCTTACAGCTAGTTCAATGCAGTAATAATTCCCACTTTATTAGGTAGTGGTTTTCTTGGTCTCATTTGGGATAAGGCTCTATTTCCTGCCATCAAGGACCTCCCTGTTTTAAGGCAAGTAACTCCAGCTGAGATATCTGTGAGCTCTTTCCCTTCAGACCTCAAATCAAGAGAAATCAACAACAAAACAACAAAACTTATCTACTTAATGTAAAAACAACTTATTTTTATTGATTTTATACTGATCAAGAATTTGCACATCTAGTAACTCTTTTCTCTGTGCACCCTTTTATCTTAAGGGATCAGGCATAAGCGGGACCTTTGCTTTCAGCTAAAGCTGTCTTTAGTGCTTCCCAACTAGTCTGGAAAGTGCACAGTCCACATCCAGTGTAGTRTATCTATTTCTCTAGCATTTCAGCTGAATGCCACATGTAGAGTCCTAATACAACTGAGAAATGTTTCAGTTTGGAGAAAGATTTGAATTCTAGAGTTTCTAGATATTTAGGATAAAAAATACTGATATCTCACAAAAGTTAGACTTTTGTGAAAAATACGTTAGCAGTCTCCTTTACATAAATGCCATAACTCTTTTAGTAGCAGGAAAAGGTGAATTTCTTTGATGTGGATCCTATTCAATATACTACCCTCAGAGTTGAATGCTCACTTCACTTGCTACCAGTGTTCTGCCTTTTTCCGTTACTGAAAGATCCATGATTCTGAGGTTCTCTTAACAGTATAATGATAAGATGCATTAATAACATTAGAATCACCATATACTGTTAGATCATTACCTGTTATGTTGCAAAAAACATGGAGCGGTCCAAGCGGTCCACTTCCATCTGAATCAATGTTGAAAAAGCCTGATGTCTTCCCTTGGTGTCGATAAGCTTCACATGACTGTTCATAAATAGCTTAAAAAGAGAGAGAGACACATGGCTTTCACATATGGGGAAAGAATAGGCAGACATACAGCTGTAAACATAACAGCACTTGCTTTTTGATGATAACCACATTAAAAAGCTTACTACAGTAAGAATACATGCTCAAAATTAGGCACGTGTTTAACTACTTTATGGAACTTGACTATCTGCTGGTTTTACAGACCTAGGTATTGACTTGTTTTTGGATTAAAGTATGAAAAGAATTAAGCAAACAGATATGAACTTTCAAATAGGACACCATTCAATTAGGGAAATGTTCCTTATATACATATACACAATGATATTCCAAAAACATATCCATCCATACACACACATATGTCTTGTTTACTACCTGTGTATGTCTCCCCTTCACAGAAGACATTTGCCAGTTCTCCCCTTCTCTGAACGACAGTGTTGAACAGGAAGTTATAACCCCTTATCACTGTCTTATCTCAAAATAAATGTTGCCCCTCATAAAGAAAAGCTCAAGTTCAGAAGTCATCACAATCCTAGATGACACATTTACACTTTAGACCTATTTTATACACTCAGCTCTTCCCCTCTGCTTATCAATACTCTTGTATGGAAGGATAATGCTTATGAGAAGCCCAGGTGGTTACAAGCACAGTATGCTACCAAGAGCAAAGATTGGGGGAAAAAAATAAAACAAAAAACCCTCCACAGGTCAATACCTTTTCTTGGTTTTGAGTCATATTGCTAGGCAAACTACTGTCACTCTAACTTCAAATGGTGCAAAACAAACAAAAAAGCCCTTCAGAATGATAGTGATGTGGTATCAGTCACATGTATTATCATGGATCTTGAACAACAACAATCTTAAATCCCCGTGTAGGATAATTGATTTTTTTTTTCCATCTTATCACTTACCTAATTATACTGCTGAGTTTCATAACCATAACAGCTTGTTTATTATTTTCAACTAATTGCCAGCAAATATAGTAAAAATCACAGACTGAGTTAGCAAATAAATTAAAGCTCGCTTTTTTCACCCCCTCTAAAACAGAATTATTTGGAAGACACGATAGACATGGAAACGCAGGCAAACAGATAGCCTAGGCCTTGCACTGAGTAAGCTTCAGAGTACTACCAGTAGAAGAACCAACTCACTGGAATATATTTAGGCATCAACTTTGGCTGCATCAAGTCAAATAAAGCTTTTTCTTATCACTTAATTTTATGAGCATATTTAACCCCTATTTGTACATCGACACATCATTATACAGCAATAGGAGGTACTCCTATTGGAGAACTTGCAAATATCCCATTTGTTAGCCACTGTAAATCTCTTTCCAACCCCCCTGGATCCTTTACACATCACAGCTGTAGATTTAAATTGGATATAGTGCCATATTTGCTGAATTGAAGTTGTAAATATAACTGCAAAGTTCTCAGTGCTTTTCATGTGGGAAGATCTCAAGGTGATTTGCAGACTGAACACAGGTAACCATGTCCTCACGAGAAATGTTCAGCCTCTCCTGTGCRCTCGATGCAAGTCCTGCCAAACCATCACTGGTACCACTTGCTCAAATAGGCTTCTCCTCTCATACYCCTTATATAACTGGAGATCTGCTGCAGGCAGAACATTTCCAAGTGCCAAATATGCCCAGCATTACACTTCCCAGAGTTAAAAATCTGCTTAAGGAACTCAGCACCTGTTGAGATGGTGCTTTAATTAGTATCCCCCTCCTCTAATAAGCCAAATTAAGAAATTCTCTTCTTGAGACTCATTAGCCTGATGCAAAGTAAACTGCAGAGTCTCAATCATCTGTGAATTCCCATCCTAACAGCAGGCCAAGTGTACAAATTAAACACAAATTAAAAAAAAAAATCTCCAAACCAGAATCTGTTCTTCCAGTATTCATGATCTGAGGGGCTACAGGGAGTCCCTAAGCTGCTGAAATGCTGACAAAAGCATGGGGGATACAGAGGGTCAGAAGAGAGATGGTAACAGACAATTAAGCAAGCAATCAAGAAATCAAGGATCAATTCACAAAGTTGTCAAACTGCAGTTCTCTTAGTAAATTTGCTGTCATCATCACAACAGGACACTTTATCTTGTCTCATTAGGGACTATGCCAATTGCCTTCCTTGAATTGTTTGCTGAGCATTTTTTGCAGACAAAAAGCAGTGCAAGGGGCAGACATAAAATTAAAGTGGTGTCAGTGTACTGGGACAGCTAGAAATTCATTCTTCATCATAAACTTATTTTCTTTCTCTCCTTATATTTTTTTCTTCTTTTTGAATTCTTTTGAATTCTTTCTTCAAATTGATGAGGAAAGATGTAAAGACTCAGTCATTAATAACAAAATTACATTATAATTAATAACATTAATAACATGGACAGCTGCAAACAGATGTTCTGTTCATCTTTAGATGGATCCTGCAACTTATCACTGCATCTTTGGAAAAAAAATATAAGCTGTATATGGCTAAAATTCAGGTCAGAGGTGCTCAACTCATAAATCTGAAAGGATGCCCAGGTTCCTGTGAAACTGCAGTTATATCTTCAAGAAGAAAATCCATCCTGATGTGTTTTCCTTTTGGTCATATAAGAATTCCAGCAGTAAGTATGAGGCAGAAGTAGGAGAAGAAGTGAAAAAAGGCTATAAACTGCAGGCTTAGTACATAAAATATACACTAACTATGATGACTTAGAGAAAAAAACATTTTGGTGGACAATGCAGCTGTACAGTGAAAGCCTTATAAGCTTGTACCTTAAGCATCTGATACCAGACACTTATTGACTGGATGGGCAATGTCTCTTAGTTCTCTTTTTTGCTACTTTATGCTGTATAAAATGCATCAAGGTTATTTACTTTTTGGGCACTGGCAGACCCCTCCAAAACAATTCAGGTACCTAATCCCCTCCAAGGTCTGCTCACCCCTTTTGCAGGCTGAGTTTATTGCCCACAGTTACCCTATTTCCCAAACAAAAGCTCYGTTACTCCGACTACAACAACCTGAACTTGTCTTTATGGTTAAATGAAAGACAAAATCTCTTTGTAGTCATTCTCCACTTTATGCAATCATAAATGTCATACAAGGGCGAAAACCAGAGAAACAGTCACCTGCTATGGGTAAGACCTCAGAGTCTTAGCTTTGAAAACTGCATTCAGATTTATGTGCTGTTTTGTGTCAAGCTTCTTCAATGGAGACGTGATCACTTGGAGAACAGCAGGAAATCATCAAAGAGTCACCAACCATTTAYGCATGTAATCGGGCCTCACTTTCAAACAGCAAGTAAAATTGCAATTATGGAACTGTTGACAAATGCTGACATTTGGGTGTTAAACAATCTTTGCTGTAATTACACCTTTTTAATAAAGAGGGAGAGCTATTCATCAGAGTTTCTTCAGAGCAGAATTCATCAATAATTTGCCAGCATTATTTCTAAATTTAAAAAATGGTGATTTTATAATACCTCTTTTGTGAAGCATTTTTAATTGCATTTATACTTCCACTGCCCCAAGTTTGTTTTCAAATTTTAAAATGCTTACCAAAATGGGATCAAAACCACCAGAAATAACATTCTTTATAGGCTCATTGAAAGTTTGCTTCCTTGTTAAAATGTTTAATTACGCACTTTCGTTTTTTTTAATGAAGCTTTGAAAACTCGCCATTTGCTTCAAAGAAGTCATGTCATTCCTCCATCTTCTASTTCTCCCAAGTCTTCTTGCTTTTTAACTTATATTGGCCACCAAATACACTGCTTTGAGCAGATTTGAATGTCTTTCACTTTTTAGCAAAACACATGGAGTTTGGTGTGAGGAACTGCACTCATGAATGAAGCCACACACAAAGGGCTGTTAAGTGGGACAATGCTGCACATCATCCACTCTAAGCCTCGCAGGGAGCCTCCAGTGGCCCATTCCAGTCCTCCTAGGGTGGCAGCTCCCATCCTGTTACTTTTCCTTTGGGGAACGAGCTCTCTTACTGCAGCAACAGCACAAGGTAACTGCAGTGTAAGCAAAAAACAAGCACAGAAAGTGTCACAGGAGCACAACTTGGCCAATAGGCTAGAGTTGACAGCAGCAGCTATTGCAGGAAACCAAAAAATGGAACAGTTTGACTCACAGGTCCCAGCAGGAGAAACTGAATATCAAAAGTATCTATTTTACTCATAGAGGGAGTGAATGGTTTTTATTGCTTCTCCCCACCGCCCAGAATCAGTTATAAACAATAATGCTGCACCCTATACTGACATTTTTGCAGCTAAAATAAAACAGAGCTCTCTAAGAAAATTTGTAAAGGCGACTGCTGCCTTTCAGAAGATATATCAAGCCCTCCAAGACGTCAGCTACTTAAACCGATGCAGCCCGAGTGCCATTCTTCAATCCAAAAGTTGTTTGTTCCGCTAAGAGCTGTGTGTGCTCTTGTCTGTACACTAGGATGAGCCATGCTAACGGCACTCAGACATACACAATACCAATGGAGGTCAAAATCATTCATTTCCTGACCCCTTTTAATCCTCTGTGAAATACACATGCTCACATTTCTCCTTCAGGTATCTATCTCAGTCTTATATATCTCCAATTAAACTGTCCTTTCAGATCAACAACTCAGTATTCCACCCAAGCAGTCATTTCAAGCTCTATTTTATTCACTGAACATAATGGCCATTTTTTCCTTTAGTTTCCCCCTCTTATCTACCTAGGTCCTAAAAAATGGTTTGTCAAGCTTTTGTCAGCAGTTATAAAATACACATTTTTCCAGCAGTCAGACCAACTCTAAATGATCTCTTACATCTCCAGGGAAGATATACAGATTTGYAGGCTCAGTAATCAAAGCTTTGGTTCTGATTCTGAACTTAACATATGCAACCATTATATTTTAGTTCAAGCCCCCACACAAATCTTACAAGGGAAAAAAAGCATACTATTTTTTTGTAATGACATAAAAACATTAAGAGATTTCAATGCCATTAATAACCTACTTTGACCTTTGAAATGAGCCACATAATTCCATTTTCTAATTCTGCATCAAACTCTTATTGCTAGTTCAGGCAGCACACACGCAATAGGACTTCTGCACCCCTAGCAATCAAATCCAACAGGGCTGTAGGTCCCTCTAACTCGCCTCTGCAATTGAAATTTCAGCCTTGATTCAACAAGCTATGAGAGCCCTACTGCTATTAAATACGAACAATTCTATCACTGCTCAGCCAAACCCTGAAGTATCTGGAACCTCTTAGCCTAACTGTTTTCAACTACAGTCTAAAAGCTAGAAGAGATCTTGTCCCTACCATACCTGATTTCTTTAACAGCATGTGATTGAGCACGTACATACAGGTCTGCACGACAAGGTCAAATTTCCATTATTTCTAATAACATATCGTTTTATTCAGCTCTTCTCACTACCTGTTAATATATTGATATTTGCTTCCAATTTTACCTTTGCTGTACTCAGTTCACCCGYAGATTCCATGATCTCCTTCCATGATCCTTCCATCATCATTTTGAGCCCCCCGGCAGAGAGGTCATCAGCTCACCTAACTTCACTTTAGTAGTTAACAGCTTTGCCTCCTGTCCTTCCATGATCCTAATTTATTAAAGCACTCTCTGAGACGACTGCAAATTTATTTTTTACCTCTGATTCTATTTTGGCTAAAAAAAGAGTGTAACTTGATCAAAGACTTGAACTGCCACAAACAATACCAAGGCAGCAAGAGATTTTTTAAAGGCTCTTCTCTTATGCAAATTTGTCATTCACCCATTAAGATTCATTTTCTGTGTTTAAGATATTGCTGGGTGTTGGCCTTGMTGCAAAGGTTAAAGTAATGCCTAGATTTCAATTTTACTGGAATATACAGCAAGGCCACCACCTCTCCTACATCCAGCAACCAGCAGAGGCAATTAAAAGCAGGAACTCCAAATCACAAGTAATTTGTTTAATGTTTATCACAGAAGTGTCCATGTCAAATCTTATAGACATCAACATGTTCTTCCTCCAAAAATTAAATAATAAAAAGCAAACTTTAAAATTGCCAATACTTATTTCCTAATAAACCCATTATCAAATTGAATCCTGCACTATCATTGCTGTGTCTTGATTGGATTCCCATAATAGGACAAAAGTAGCTATAATTTTCAATTACTCTGAGGGAGATAAGGTTTTATGGTGATATCMCAGATATAGTACATTAAAGAGACCTAAGGAACGACAGTTCTTTATTTCATTAGGATGCACTGACATGGTCTGTTCTCTATGTAAAAACGTATCACGCAGAGGCATGTTGCTTTCACACACACCTATCAGGGGTATGCTCATGGAAAATGATAAGCAAAACACATCCTGACAGATACCCTCCTGGGTTCAACAGATTGCTTATTAATCTTTTGAATCTTAAATGCAAAGAGAAATAATAATCCTTAAATAATCATTGCTATTTGTGTGTTCTAGGCTGAAAATCGGATTTAGAGCAGAAAGGCCAACCCCGTTTCTGGATGTGCAGCCACCTCCGGACTGATGACCTTGGGCAAGTCGATATGTGTAAGAGCTCAACCSCTTGTGGGCTGCATTAAGCATTCCCAGCAAAGCGCTCCGTGCTCCTGGGAGGCACATCGGAGCTGATGACTTCGCCCTCTCCCYGCTAACCCTCAGCCCGGCAGCTTTGCTCCTACAGACGCAGAGTAATGAGTGCTCAATCAACTATCTTTCTGAATAACAAGTAAAACAACATATGAGGGGAGGTGTCTGCTCGCATCAAGAGCGCAAGGATTAGCAGAGGCAACGAACTCTGGGAACGAGTGTCAGGCTCACCCTTATAATACAATTGTCTTGTTAAACGCCAGAAAATGAAATCTGTGCTCTCAAAAACTGGATTTTGACAGCTCTGCTGTTGACAGACTAATGCAGTCTCTGCTGTGATGTGCTGCGATGACAGATGGCTTATTTTCCCTTTTTAAAATATGTATTTACTCATCTGATAAAGAATGTGTTATTTCCACAGATAGCTGTGAAATGACTTTTACCACAATGTCATCTAAATGGCTGTTCAGGAGGGATCCTTCCATCGCATTTGGGGATTACACAATTTCCTATAATTCAGAATAAGCCTCCCCCGGCCTCTGGGATGAAAGGTCACATCAGCCCATGCTCTGCTGCTGATTCCCCGTGGAGTCTTAAGACGTCTGTGTCAGTGTTATCCACAGTGGCCTGTGGCCAGGCCTGGGTGACACAAGTCTTGCTGCTGCAAGACAGCAGTCAGGGACCCCTAAATCACTAAAAGCAATGCTGGAGGGAAGGGGGATGTCAGAGAATTGGTACTGAGGTAGTGCCCTACCTAGTCTGGTCTGCAGTAACGTCCTAAGGCAGAGTAACTTCTGTATTGCTTATGAACAACAGGCAAATAGAAGACTTTTTTTTTTTTAAAAAAAAAGGAACCCAGAAAAATCCAGACATAAAATTTATACATACAGAAAACAAAGGGAAAGTATTAATAAGATAGTAACTTAATGCAAAATAAATGATGAAAATTTATATGCCACAACATGTTGTAAATAAAAATATGCAGGAACACCAAGTACATCACTGAAGGCTTGATATGAATAATAAACATGTGCATTACTTAGTTAAAGAATTCAAAATTGTAAACACACACGGAAAATTCTGTTCTAACAAACTCTGACAGGAAAATTGGCTGTTCGGGTCATGTAAATTACATGACCAGATTTACTAATGGAAATCTAGCAGATTTAAACTCTTTGAAGCTTATGTGCCCAGTCGCTAAATTGTGAGCACATTTTCTTACCTCAAAACACAAAACAGCTACCAACTTCATGGCTGACATTTTTTAGATGCAGCTCCAGAACAACTAAAGATGTGGATAAAGCTCTATTAAGCTTTTCAAATAAAAAATGATATATGCAGTAAGAATATTAATAATAAAAATACATTTTCAAATCCTGAAATTACATTTATATCATGTCAAAGACTGTATGGATATTTCCATTATTGTATGGATATTTCCTGCAGCAATTACCTAGGCCAACAGACACATATCTGTACGTGCAAGACTGATCACATACCAAAGCAAATATGCAGCATTAAATTACACTCTGTTAATTATCACCTTACAAAGCTCTGGGACATGCTGACATCCCTCAGACATGAAGAATGAAACCATTTCTTTTTATATTTCTCATTATTCTTTATATCAATGTTCACTGCTCTTTAGAAGAAAAAAATGCACCTGAGATTAAAGTCCGTTTGAAAATTGTCACATATACAAATAACATAAATGCAGGAGGAAAAGATGAGGTATTCTAAGTCAGCAACATAACTCACAGAAAGAGCAGCTTACTAACAGTTACCTTGCAGTAAAGGTATAACCGTCTGTATCTCATGGCCATTTGACACTGCTCTATTGCTTTCATCATCAGATAATTACAAAGAGAATTAATAGCATGATATATACAATTTTAAACTAAGAATTTAGAAAGAGAAATATTTATATAATTTGTTACTATAATTCCCATATATATATAATACATACTATAATTACTACTATAATACCTATACACTTATAATCTACTTTCAGTTGTTCATTATGTATTTAAGAGAGTCTTCCTTAATAGACAATAGAAGACAACAAGCATTTCAAAAATGTTTAATCAATTTACCATGGACACCCTATCTTCAGCACTCTATTACCTTCACTCTCTCCGCTACCTATATATTTATTATATACGGAAAAGAAATGACTGTCTTGGATTGGATAGCATCAGACAGCAAAAAATAAATGAGTGGAGGAATCCCATCCCAGCCTGCTTCCTAAGCTGTTTACCAACATTAGTGTTTCTATTTGGAAGAGAAAAACAGAAGGCAGAAATATAATATTATCTATTTTCCTAAGGCTCACATATGGATTGCGTAAAGGATTCTCTCCCACTTGTATCAGACTGTTCCAATAACTAATGGACCAGCCTGTAGGTTACTCACTGCACAGCAGAAATGGGGAAGGTAATTATCAATAAAAAGACTTCAGCTGAGCTAATCACCTAACAGCTAAGGGAGGCCATGTGAATGCAACCTATGTGAAGCACATTTAAGAGACAGACCAAGAAGCAGTGTTTTACAGGCCTAAAAGAAGAATGCATCTCCAAAGTACTGTCTTGGCTGCAGATCAGTTCAGATAACAGTGAGCAAATAAATACCATCAAGGGAAAGAATCTGTATCATTTCAGTAGAGGATACAGATTGCACACGTTTCTATATACTTGCAAATTGGACATTATTCCCCACTGAGGTTGAGAAACTGAAGAAATTGAWATTCCTAGGTGAGCTAACCCCAGTCCCCTACCACTGCCTTTATGTCATATAGGGTTGTTTCATGATTCCTGCGCTCCCCAGACTCCCCAGAAGAGAGTGTGACCGGGAACCTGGGGCCAGTGAGCAGGAGCTCCACAATTCCCACYGAGTTTCATGGCCACATGCACACATGGCAGCAAGGCACGGGCACTTGTGCTGGAGTTTCACACCTACAGATAGCACAGACATGAAACCAGAATTGCTAATCAATGCTGCGACTAGCTGACAAGGAGATGCGAATTGCACTGAAAGCTGCCACAATAGGAGGTAAGTTCAAATTCCTTTTCCACATGGGAGGGAAAAAAACAAACAAAAGACTCCGAAGGCAGTGGTAATACTCCACACGGTGCAGCTTGTGAAGGAGGATTAGCAGGTAGTACAGAGAAAATGGACCTGTGCACCAGGCAACAAGCTGTGCGAGACAGAAACAACCAGTTTAGAAAACATTCCATCTCTTCCCATAAAGTACTGAGACCTAGAAAACATCAGCAGGTTTTAACACTGTTATCTTTGAATTTACAGCTAAGTTTAAAAAAAAAAAAAAAAAAAAAGAGAGAGAGAAAAAAAAAGAGAGAGAGGAAAAAATAGAACAGAACACACAATGAGACTTTGGACTGAACCTGTCTGTCAGAGAACGTTATTTAATGGAACACAATCCTCTTCCCTTTCTATGGTAAACTCTCATCTTGGATCGCATATATTGCCATGCCTTCTGTAATGATTTAATTGGCAGAGTGATCTTCGAGGAACAGATAAAGTCTTGAGTCACGGTAAAGAACGTAGAACTGGCTGCTGGGCCAACCTTCAGCCATAGTCAGCTGTAGCTGCATAGCCCCACGTTGCTTTAGTCTCTTAGACTGAAATGTTGGCAATGGGATGACAAGTGTAGTAGACACATCTGGATTTGATATGCAGAAATAACAGAAAGATGTGAGAAAAGTGTGAAAGTGCGAGAGCAAAAAGTCATCGTAAGGAGGATGGGGAAAGAAGATGAGTGAACTACTCTCCTGAATGGTTGGTTGGTTTGTTTTGTTTTTTGAGGAAGGAGCTTCAGAAGCATAAGCAATTTTGAATAAGCAGTAGGCTATATGCAGAAAAGCAATTTTCTGCAGAAAAGCAATTGCCTCTTGGAAAGATGACACTGGTGCCATGTCTAGACCCAGTTGGTTCTTTACACATATTTTGAAGCATGTGCTTTCCTCTTCATCCACCCAAGTCTAGAGCACCAGCTAGTCCCTTCTTCAGTCGCAACATAATATTGTCCCACTTAGAACAATCTGACACGTCTGTACAAAAATTGTCCTAGTTGTCTCCTCTATCAACTTACTGTTCTGTCTTGCCACTGTCTTACTCATCCTATGTTACATTAAATGCAAACTGTTTATCTTTTCGTGACATATTTCTATCACGTCTACCTGTCATGACTCCTGTTTTTGCCCTGTCAAGCATGTCAAACTCCTCTGGCCATGGCCTTACATTTTTCAAACAAGCACATTATTGCTTTCTCCCATGTCACTACTTCATGCCTGCAGCCATTAGATTTCTTCCTCTTTCTAATCTCTACCTTACGATTTTTTGGCTACAAGAAAGCCTAACAATAATCATGTGTTTCTGGAAACTGAAACTATGATGCTGATCAAGACTTTCTTGCTGCCTTCTGGTGCTCCATCACCTACGTAAGCCTGGCCTCTTTCCTCATAAACTTAACTCTAAGCTGCTTCGAGTACAAGTAGTCCATATTATTACCTGTTCCTCACAGCGTGAACCAGTGTGCTCTTTGAATGCTTGAAGAAACCAATCAGATAACATCTGTATCACCAAGGTGCATTACTCACACATGACAGATGATGACATTAAGTCAGATGCAATCCACCTCTGTTCTTGAAATAGTAAAATCTCCCAATCTGAGCTAATACAACATTAAATCAAATAGTGCCAGTTTGTAGATACAGTCCCTCCTGAAAATATGGCAAAGAATGGTCCTCTTTTACATTGTTCAATCAGTAGCATGCCTATCTCTTAAAAATGACATTTCCCTCCTCTCTCCTCCCCCCTAAAAAGGTTTTTAAAAAATTGAAAAAAATCAATGAAGCTTAGAAGAAAGAAAAAAATCCAGATCGCAATGAAACTATTCACATGGTGTTTGGCTTTGAGCAGACTGTCAGCTAAATCTTTCTACTGTTGCTGTACAGATGTGGGGTTTTGGGGTCTAAAGGGCAGTTTAATAGTGGCACTAGTTCCATTTCAAGCCTGTCTGCCTCCATGTTCATGTAAAAATCAAAATCTGCTGAGATTATTTTTCAAACCTTAAAAAAGTAGATATTTTCTTTGATAGAGTTGCACTGAATTACATGATTGGAGGAGCTGCCTGTTTGCTGAGGCTATTCTGGAGCTACAACTGTGATCAGATCTGAGGCTTTCATTCACAGGCTGCAAGGTACTCCTGTATGTCAACTGCTATCAGCTAAAAGCGATAACATCTCATGTTCTGCAGGTTTCTTATCAAGGGCCTGCATTTGCCCACTGGCTTTGAAATAGTTTCATCGTACGTCTCAAGCACATGAAATGCATTTTACCAGCCTAATGTTGTTATTTATCAGTGTTGCTCGGATTAGAGTGCAGCTAGCTCCACAATCTAGCTAGAATCACATTAGCTGTGGATAATATGGTTGCAAATAAGCTGAACAGCTGAACAGCATACACCCCATGTGTGTGCAGCTTGATCTGCTGCAAAGACACATCTCTGGGAAACTTTTGGGGGAGTTTTTACATCAGCTAACCTTAAGTAACTCAGCACTTCTCTTACTATCCTTCATCCAGTTTGGCACGACAAAGCAGAATTTCTGCTTAGCTTCCGTCGTACTCACAGTGCGGAGTTCAGGTGTCCTCGCTACTTGGAAGACATTCAACTATGAACAGAYCTCTCAGCAGTCCCTCCCGTAAGCTGCATGCTCCATACCACAGTGATTTCATCTTTAATTAGCAAACCATTAAGGTCTCCGGAGTTGCAGTGTGGTTGCCGATACTCTCAGCTTCAAACCACTAAGTACTTATTTTTTAATTTCTTTTCCCTTTTGTGCTTTTTTGCCTAAAGGGGAAATAGTGCATCTCACCAGCCTCCTCCTATCTGCAGTGTAAGTGCTCATCAAATAACTAGCAGTGTTCCTGGAACTGTTAATCTCACTTGCTCCTTCCCTGTATTCTTCTTTGGTGACGARATAGAAAGTTTCACTTTCATTTTTTAAATGATTTTCCCCTTAGTTTAGTTGTGTGAACAGACTCTGTTTTGGCTTCCCCTTTCTGACTTTTTTACTGGCATTCCTAGTATGCTGTATCTCTAATATTTTATCTATCTATATTCACATATATATTTTTTTCCTACATATTATTCACTTTGATACTCCTTGCTACATATTTCAGTAGCTAACATTTTTTACATACTGCCACTTTTTTACATATGATATATTCTTACTCATAACAGCAAAGAGAAGGCACATAGAAACCACATACTAATTGTTTACTAAGGAAGTATTTAAATGTTGCAGATAYAGATAATGTTCCAGCCTTGTAGATACCAGCTGAGTTCCTGCTACTTCCTGCATCTCATCCTTACTGCTCCACTACAAATACGCAGTCACTCCCAGAAAGAATGACACATATTCAGCAGCAGTTGTGATTCACTAAAGTCCTTAGAAGAAATGGGATTTTTGAGATTGTCAGTCTCTGCTGAAATACACAAACCGATTTCAATAGCCTCACAAATTGGCCAAATTCAGATGGCCTCCTACCACGTCTCACACAAAGCTTCCTTACCCCCGAGTTTATGGACCCATTAGAGTTCTAGGGAAAAAATATGTTTCTTTTGTATTTTTTTTTTAACATGTCCATAATAAAAGATCACATAGATTGTTATGATTCTGTTATTACAAGATCAATTCAAGAACTAAAAAAGAGAGGAAAAAAAAAAAAGAAAAAAAAGACCAAATAGCAAAGGTCCAAAATTCTTGTAAGATTCTCATAAAATCAGGATTCATATGATCAGGAAATTTCATAAGATTTTCATAAAATCCTCATAACACAGGAACTTCCAAGAACCAAAACCAAAGAAGGCCCATGCACCTTGCATTTGCCTACACGTGTTTGGCACTAAATAGCAACAGCGGATATATTACCGAAGAGTAAATATTTGGTGTATCACTGGCATTCATTACTGGTGCCAAAACTGACATATAGTCTCGATCACAGATTAAAAACACCCTTCAGCAAACAAGCTCATCCTCGCTAAATTCAACTAGATGTCTAGTAACTGTAACTCCAATGAGCAGATACATTATATGCATTTTTTGAAGATTCTCCAAATCAGTATACAAGAAAAAAAGAAAAATAAGTTAAAAAAGCTGCTTTTTTTTCTCCAAAACACTTGCAAAGAAACATGCATATTGCAAGTGGAACCCTTTGCTATTCCTAGCCAAACACCTGAGCTTTTTCAGTCTCATTACGGCATGCCACATCCTATAATATTCTGTGATGTGGTATCTCACAGAACTTGTGCATTTGATTAACCAGTTGCAACAGCAAACACCGTATGTGTGGGCTTACTTACAGTTATGACAGGTAGCGCCCATGTAGCCTGTATCATTACAATCGCAGTAAAAGGTACTCCAGGACTGAGAACATTTTCCTCCATGTTCACAATAGTTGGGCAAACATCTAAAGGAAGACATTTTAAAACAAAATTAATTACGAGCATTAATGAATCATGAAATAATGTGCTGCAAGAAACTACAAATCTGCCTTCCTTTCCCATTCAAGAAAGAGTTCATAGGGCTGAATCACTTCACAGTACTTGAAAAAAAATCTTATTCCTCTAATTTGTGATTCATTTCAAACACAAGCACTGAAGACAACMATATGTGAATGTATCCCCTTGATAAAAATATTCCACTTCTCCTCCTTGTTAGCAACTAAAGTGTCACCAACTTTCTGATCAGAAAGAGTGGACAAATAAAAGGTGAAAATGCTACCAAGACCTTATTTCAAAGGACAATCCACTGTACCCTAAACAGGAATCACTGTTATGAGAATTAGGCTGCATTTCTTCTATGGTAACATAAGCAACATGAAAACCTCAAAAGCGAGTGGAAAAATATACTTCGGAGTTTTATACTCTTTCTTCTTTTTTTCTCATTCTGGTTGGTATTCCTCCATAGTATGATTGTGGAGGAAATTATTAAAAGGAGAAAAGAGACATAACAGCATGCAGCCAGGGAACTGAAYAGAAAGATACTTGTTGGAGACAAATTAAGACTACAGGGCAAAAGGTGAATGCAGTTCTAAAATATGCCAGTATAAAGTAGTGGAGTTACAACAGCCTAAATGGAAACAGAGCATGCTCGTTTCTTCTCTCTCTCTTTTTTTTTTTTTTTTTTTTAGTTTGTTTTCTTCCCTCTACTGTATATTAGATAATGTCTTTCACACTCTATGCTTGGCTTTTGAAAAATAAGTTGTTTAAAAGGGCTAGCTCAATTTTGCAGGGAGGGGTGGTAAGAAAACAAAGACCATCAATTCATCTCATACACACCAGGACTTCATTAGGGTCCCTTTTTGTTGCAAGTCAGTAGCAAAACCCTTTCTGCAGTCCAGGTCTTTCCTTCATGTTAAGTCAGTAGCAAAGTCGCTGATGTTACCTGGATTTGTACTAGCTGAAGATCTGATTTTCTTGCTGTTCATCCCATCCTTAAGTAAACCTTTTTCCATTTACCTTGGCAAATTGCCATTAAGTGTGGCTTTCAGTCCATTTCTTCCATAATTCTGACAATTTAATCACATTTCATGCCTGTGTCTAATTGAAATATGGATGCAAAAACCTGCATGACACTAACAGCCAACATCTTCCTCAGTCTTCCATCATCTCTAGAGTCCTGCAGCCTAAGTGGGTATTTGCTTCATTGCATCCAAGGCTATTAGGAGCTAGCAAACACCAACAACCTGAAAAAACACCTCTGTATGTGCAGATAGCTCTATCAGACTCTGCTCAGTATGGTGCATGCAAACATAAGGAGAAATCTGATATACTCATCTATCTGTGTATGAGTCTGAGATTTATTCTGACTCTCAGATTTACCTGATCATTTTTATATGATTATACATAAAATTATATAGCATATAAAAATATTAATATAAAATACCAATTCATTTTATGAATGCTTGTTATCATGATCATTATTAATTATTAATAAGTTATTTGAGATATAGGGGATTCGGAAGGAAATAAGGTTCTTTATAGCTAACAGTAACATCCATTAAGGCAATTAAAAGATATATTGCACTTATAAAAGTCATTTTTAGGACATCTGCTAATCATTAGGCTCAAATAGGGAATTATAAAAGAGCACAAGAGATACATGTCTGCTTTTTGTATTCACCAGGGAATTTTTTTGCAGTGCCCTGGAGGACACATGCCTGAAAACTGCAGTGTTGAACCCAAGGCATATTGTGGGGGAAAGAAGGCCTTGGACAAAACCCAACTCATCTCTCCAGTTGTAGTGGATACCACTTCTAGGGCTTTTTATTTACACAGCTAAAAACAAGAACAGAAATACACACACCTCAAACACAAATGCTGCAGAYAAAACTCACGTTTTTGTCCAGTTCTCATAGGACACAGAGTCTAAGAATGGTAATGACTTGGGCACCTGAGCCTGAGCAGTGCGATGCCTCGGCAGCTCTGCAGCAATTCATATGGATTTTGCCAGCAAAGGAGACTTGCTCATACTCATGCTTTGGTTGTGTCTGCCCTGGCCCCCACATATTGCAATACTGCTCCCCAGCAGGGAAGTGGCATTTGTTTCACCCATACAGCAACAGCAGCTGTATTCACCATCCACATCTGTTGCTGGAGACAGCAAATATTCCAATGTTTCTAATGTTTCTTTTATACCATGTAAAAAAATTATAAATGCTCTATTATTATCATAATTTACATCACCAGTGTACTGGACAAATATGCTTTATGTCTATTTTTAAGCTGCCTCTTATTAATTAACCCCATGCAGTAAAGCTAATTGCTAGTCATTTGTGGTTTGCCCAAGGCCCATATCAGAAGCTTAGAAACATTTATTCCATTAAAACAGTTTCCTTTTAAAGGCTTTACAAAGCTGAAGGTCACTTCTTATTTCTATTTGTCTTCCAACCACACTTTTTCTTCCCTAAACAATGCACAAAACACAGGCTGAATTAGCTATGCAAGCTTTTAATGATATTCATAAATTCAGGATTAAATCTTTTTCATTCCTTAGTCTATTTGCTTTAATTAACACCAACTGTATTGATCTTGTTTTTTGGTCAGATAACTAACCCTTCTAAGAGCTTATGAAACAAATTTCTTTGCAACTGAACTTTAATAATTACCCATAATCCCATTCTAAACYAGCAGTTGTGTCTTCATTATAAGTTAACTAAATCTTAATTGCCAGAGAATTTAAAATTAAGAAATAGCTATGATTAATTTTAATCGGGGGAATGGATAAATGCTTCATTGGCCAACTGTCCCAGATCTTCATGTTGAAAGATTTAAATATATATTTATATCTTAAAATCCATGTTAATATTTGCATTCTAGTAGAACTGAGCAATTTTAGACATGATCACAGCGGTATCACAGAAAGTTTTATAGACAAAATTTTGCAGCAGACAGCTCCTGGCTCATTTGCAATTGAAATGAACGAACAGACAAGCCCTGTTTTTCAGAGTATGATAAATGGGATGCTTTGAAATTTAATAATTTGCCTAAGACATTTTGTGACAGACCAGGAATCCTGGTCTCCCAGCTCCCAGACTAATTCATACCATATCCTATAGTGGATCTTATTAAAAAACCTAAATGAATCAATTTTCCTTTCTTCTGCCAAAATGCAAAACGCACACACAGCCGTCTAAGTGAGCAACAGGCACAGCCTGCAGAAATGCATATGATATCTTTAGATGAAACAATCACCTCTAAAAATGCATGTGTGCTTCCTTTGAATTCAAAGGACAAACTGCACATGCAGTGGAGGGCAAAATTTGGCCCTTTGATAGCAATGCTGAAGCAATGACAACGGCAGAATTATTTGAGCGGGAAGGCTGAGGGAGTTCTCTCCATTTGATGTTACACTTGACTGGAAGCAAACCCAGCACTTTCAATAAGCACCTATTACACTTGGCATAGTCAGTGCAACACGTCCTGCCCACAGCAAGTTTTATTCTTCCTAAATAAAGGGGAAAGTGAGAACTACCAGGGACAGAAAGACAAGCAGGGACAGAAAGACAGAGGGACAGAGTTAGAGGGAGCATCCATTTGTATGACTTTGAAGAAAAACAAAGTAAAATAAAAAATCACTTGGTACCTGAAACAAAGTACACAAATATGTATGTGAAAAACATCTACATAGAGAACACTTGCTTTGAATTAATTTTCTTTCAGTAGRTTTGCACATTTAAGGAGTGCAGTTACTCTACATGTATCAACAAAATCTATTATCAATGCTGATGACCTCCTAACGTTAGGCATGTACAGCATTATAAAAGATGGGGTTCCTGTCAGTCTATATCTTTGCCTTGGTAAAATGATGCAATTTCAATAAACTAAATTAATAAACCAAATAAGAYTTGGACCAACTAAAAGGGCATGAAAATTTGTCCTGTTCTGTAGAACAGAAGTAAATCAGTGAAATTCCTTACTGAMGGATATTTTGCATTCAAGTAACAGGTCTGAGGGAAAACCAGACAAGAGAAATCCACCAGTATTACCACATAGACAAACTATAACCACCTTGGGTACATGAAGTGGAAAGCAATGTAAAGTTGAGAGAGTATTAAAAAACAAAGCACTTCAGAAGGATACTCTTAATTTTACCCTTGCCCCAGACCCCTCAATGTCCATTTGTGGCTACTGCTAGAGGAAAAGTAGCAAAGCAGGTGAGTCAGTATGTTGCAAATATTGCAAGAATTACCTTATAACTAAAGGAAAAAAAAAACCCACTATCAGATGGAGGGAGAAAGGGAGAAAGGCTGGCTAAAAATCTCAATATTAAGACTATATTTGTACCATGTTACCTCTCACTTCCCTCATATGTAAAAAAAATGATTCTCAGCTTTAAAAAAAACTGTGGCACACACATATATATATTTCTTTTTAGCCTCTCACTTGTATTCCCTAAATTCATTATGCTATGAAAAGTTACACAGTACAAGAAAGGATAAGACAAATATGAGCTTACTGACTGCTGCTCATTCTATCACATTACATAAAAATACCTAAAGAGAGAAAAAAAATGCAATTTTGATCATTCTACCAAGTTTCCACAAMGTTGGATTTTTCTTGTTTCTGTCATTTGTAAAATTTTATTGAGTGAATTTTTAAATGATATTATCATTCCCTTTGCTGGTTGTCTTGACTGGCAAACTCTCAATTTGAATATCACGGTCAAGACCAACATTTAGAAGCTCTGAACTTGATTTCAACTGCCCACAGGACAGAACAATGGAGGGAAGCTGTCCTGGGTTTGGCAAGAGTAGAAGGAAAAGAACCTTTTATCTAAAAGGCTGTTTTTTAGGTTTGACTGTTTTGCTGTTAGAACACCTACATTTTTAATAGAGGTAAATGTGCTGACAGCTTGGCTTGGCATCAGCAGAAAGGATTTCATATAAATAAATGTGGGGGGAAGAAAAGACAAATAAAGCGTCCTGCACAGGCAGCTGTTTCATTTAGAATTCATCATTTTACAAAACAAAAGCAGAAAAGCCATCTGCAAAAATCAAACAAACAAGGTCAGGATATTACATCCCACATGCTTTCCTGTAGTTGGCCTTTAGTATACTATGAAGTTACATGTCACATGGAGCAACATTTTACATAGGGTAAATATTACTATGTTCCCTCTAGAATATCAACTCTCCATTCAGGACAGACTTTAAGAGATGCTAAAATAGCCCCTACAGCGAAAGAACAGCGAATGTCCTTGATTCAAGGCATGTGAGCTACTGTCTACGCTATTGTGATTGCACCAACAGAAGACAGCAGAATTTGAAGCTTCCCTGTTAGCGTAACATGTCTAACATTTCAAGTGAGTAAACATTAGTCACTGTCTTAATCACTGCTTGCCCATAGAAAAGACAACAATAAATTGCCAACCACAGAGCTCCTCTCTCACCTCTCAAACTTCTGCAAGTTCACTGACAAAGTACCTGCAGCATAGCAAAAATGTGACACTTGGCAATAGTGTCAAGGATCTTCCAACTTCTTTCTCTGCAGGAGTCTAATTCTGTGGCAACCCCAAACCCTTAGCGGGTAGCATAAGGTCTTCCACTCTGCTGTGAAAACACAGGTCAGGCATTTCTGACTCCAGCAGTTTTCTGCACGTGTGCACGATACTGCAGGTATAGGAAAGAGTTCATTCTGGTCAARCTAGTACTATAGCTACCTCTCGCAACATTTACTAAACATATTTTAAAGGAACAGATTGGYGTTGATCTTAGTTGCTCTGTAGTGTCATCAGGTAAATGAAATTTGAATTCAGTACCATTTTCATGCTTCATGCACAATAAATACGCTTAATTTATCTGGAAAAGAAAATGACTAAGTTTAAGGAAATAACGGAATAAATAAATGTGAACGTGACAGGTGAGTTTGAAAAGCCTGTCTGTATTTTGCACCAAAAAGACAATATTTCTGTAGACCATCACATCATTCATGGCTGTGAATCATTACTTTCTGGAATGAGTGATGCACGTGTGACGCACAGTCAGGGAAAACAAAAAGACCTAAAATTAAGGCAGAGCAGTCAAAACAGACACATGGAATAAACAGACACATGGTATTCTCTTCAAATAATCTGAACATTCATTTTAATTCACATTTAGAGAAAGACAGAGGAAATTCTTCCCTCTTCAGAGGTAGCTTCTTCCAGTTTGATTGTCAATTTTTCTTGACAYTGTAGGCTGTAAAGGCCAGGCTGTGCCTTGCACACGCATGTTCTTGTTTTGTAATGACTCAAGGAAAGMGCTCGTCTGACAAAGCTTGTAACAGTCCGGCAGCAGCACATTCTTCAACAGGGTTTTTATTACACATAATTGTCAGTCAGCCCTTAAGCAGTCACAGAGAAGAAGCTCCATCATTAGCTGCATTATCCGGGCAATTAAAACACTGGAAATGACATAGAGTGATGTGGGGATGGTCTGCAGAACTGCAGGGATTTTAAAATAGCTGAAGTCTACTGATCCGATTTAGAAATTGCTGAAATTATTTTCTGGTTTGTTACTATTTTTTTTCCCCTGTTCTGCCCTTCCACTCTACCACTGATTTTCAAAGAGTCACACTTCAAAATAAGTTAYCAAAAATGGTTAATTATTTTCATGTTAGCAAGTCTAATTTCTGCTCTAGAAACACTGTTTCTGGAAGCCAGTTAGTTCCTCACCCTCACAGAACATCATGCATTTCTCTACTCCTTAATGCTATTTTCTCCCATTGCATATTAGGCTTTAAAGATGAGTAATACATGAAGTTACAATTTTGTCAGAAAAGGCCACATATTTTCTTCCTTTTTTTTTTTTTCTTTCCTTGCTAAATATYAGTGTTTAGATTTAGAATATTTTTTCCCCGTCTCTTTTCATATCATAATTTCCAGTTATTCTGGATTGCTTTCTTGTTAGTAGAGAGAAAGAAGACAAAGCTACATTTTGTAAGGAAGACTTGATGAAAAGGGAATAGTAATTTCTAACCATAATGCCTTTTTTTTTTTGCACACAAAAGCAAAGCTGTCAGTGTTTTAGAATGTATTAAAACAAAGATGAGAAAGAGAAACTTTTTGAAAACCTGTCCACATTTTTTTCTCATAAAATAGAAACTGAAAGGAGACCTCGAGCTTCATTGTGCCATGTTCTATTTATAAACTTGTTCAGTAGAGTCTACATTTGAAAAAGGCAAGAAAGACAGAAAGTGAAGGGGAAAAATAATTGTTCACAGGACTGAAGTGATCTTTTCAAGGTGACACAAGATCAGAGGAACTATAACCTAGACTATCAAGCTACATTGTTATAACCAACTTGCTAACACATGTAGCATTTTAATGGAATMCATTCCAGAAAAAAAAAGAACCAGGTATTACAGCATTCGAAGGTATGCAGTGAAAACACTTTGTTTTGGCTGAAAACAGAGGCACAAGCAAGCAATATTCAGATCTACTTTTGGACTGACTCAAAATCAGAAGTGGACTGATGACATCCCTTCTTATGTATTCATCTGGCCCTAGTTTTGATCATGAAGCAAAAATCAAGGAGGGTGATCTAAAACAGTGCAAGTCACTACAATAAAACCAAGAAGGGAAAAACATAAAAAGAACTTAAAGGAAAAGCAAAAAAAAAAAAAAAAAATCAGACTATGAAATAATGGTCATCACTGGGGAAAAGACACTAAATACTGAAGATGTGAATACAAGAGAAGGAAAAGAACAAATGCCATATGATTAAATTTTGATTCCTTCTGCAATGCACTGCAGGTATTTATATGAGTGTACATGCAATATCAACTGCTTGCTTTTTTCAATCCCAGCCTGGGACTGTAATAAATAAAATTAAAACTCACTGGGAATAATTAGCTAGGATATGTTCTCATTTGCATGGCCAGCTTCAAAAAAAATTCATATAAAGTATGGCTTCTGCTGTAGGGCATACATTACATCTTAGAGGAGATTGGGGAAATGCAAAAAGAGACTGTGCTTTCAACGGATTTATCTCAACACCCTTCACCTGCAATCGTAATTAATTTCCCTAAGGTCCATTTCAACAGTACAACACATGAAGTAACATAAGTTCAGTACTAAAAGAGAAAGAGGGAAAAGTCGGAAATTATTATCATTTCTTACAAGTTACAACTGGTAGTAAAATCTAACAGCATCTACAAAACGTGTGGATAGAAAGCAGGATTTAAAAGGTCAGCTCTATTTAGCAAGGAAAAAGAACACTTTAGGCTAATTTCTTTGGAAAATGTTACAGAATATTTTCACAAATAAAAAAGAAATGCATAGAGATAAAAGTGTATGAACTAAGGATACTTTTCTTTCATTTCTTTGTGCTCCCTAACTCAAGAAGTACAGGGAAGCAAACTCATGAAACAACTTATGCTTCTCGCTAATGAGGGAMTCTGTTTATGCCAATCCCATCACAGTGACCATTATGTATACCACATGCTGCTGTCCCCATTTGTTTTTGTTAAGAGAACTGGAATATGCAGATGAATATTAGTTTAATAAGGATGGCAATATGAGCCTGTTTTTGGGTCTGCCCACTGATGCTACAGTGGTGAAGTAGTGCCAAGATTCAATATTCTAAGATATTTCAGCTCAGGTTTCTATTGAAAATTGCAAATCTTTGGAATTTCCAAGATACCCAGCAAGGTGTTCCATCTATCAAGGTGTTCCATCCATCATCTACCATGGTGGATTTAAGGATTTAATGCAAATCTGATTTTTTTTTTTTTTTTTTTTTTTAAAAACTACCCTCCCTAGGTCACTAGGACAAAAATAGGACAACTTTATCAAAGCTTCATCAAAGCAAATTCAACACTAACTTCAGCAATTAGATTGAAATAATCTAGGAGTCGTAGACAAGGATAGCAATACATGTATTTACTGGTGCATTCATGTCAATATGAACCTAAAGGTGCCCATGCTTGTACTACCCTCACAGTTCATTTATGAACAACAACATATTCAACATATGAATGACCACTTTAATACCAAGTATACCAAGGCCTAGATACACAAGTATAAAYGGCTTACAAAACCTATGCCAGTACAGTAATGGATGCACAATACCATGCTTCTGTCTCTGCCTTCACCCCACCTCACTCCAGCTACCAAAATGCCAACAGTTTCAAGCTATTTAAGCCTTGACAGGAAGGGCAGAAATCTTTGAAATTTCAGATTCCTTAACAGAAGTTTTTYCATCAATAGACAGCTCAAATATTCCATCTGTTCTGATGTGGGACACTAGCCAAACTGGAATTTCAAGAACATTAGTATTACCRCTACTATTGGGAAGCATATGTCTACTCCCCTCAAAAGCATGGCAGGGGCACCACTTGTCTAGTAGCATTCGGRGGGACAGAAGCAGCTCCTATTTATATGCAAGACAACAAGTCATAGGAGGAGGAGATGAGACATCTCTTACAACAGCTGTTTGATGTAAGCTATCCCAACACATCAACACATCATTCAAGCTCCAATGCCTCCAAAGCAATTTTCCTCAMAGAGTTTGGAGGAGTCAGTAAGAGAATTCCTGCCAGATCTCACCTCTTTGCACACATATGAAGCATAAGAACTCATGGATTGACATCTTCTGTAACTAATACTGCAAAGCAGACTTTGTCCCCATTGGATGCAAGAAGTTTGAGAGATTTATCAACCCATGCTTTCAGGTTGCAGGCAATACCACAACCCTTGCTTCTTTATTCCAAGGGGTCCATCTGCCACATGAGCAAACAGTCGCGTTCAGCCCAAAGGGAGCATCTGTACCATATGATTAAGGGCTGGAAATCCACAGTGTTTCTGGACTGAGGTTTAATGACTTTCTGGCACATTTTCTTAATATCCATAGCAACTCTTGAGCRGCAACATCCCTTGAGTCTACATTCCTACATCTATTCTCTGATTTGGATGCCAACTACAGCAAACAACCAACTCGGCTTCASTAAGTCTATTCCCAAAAGCTGGTATTCCAGCCAATTGCTGAACAGGAAAATCCCAAAGCTTCTCAACAGAATGGCCAAGTTCTCAGCATCTACGTATTTGTTTTCCTATCTATTTCATTTATTTTTAAATGAGAGTCTGCCTGATTTTTCCCTAGTCTCTGCCTTCTACTGTTTGCCCACACACATACACAGACTCCCCTACCCACTCTTTTATTGCCACACAAAAAAAATGCAATGCACRGAGAAGTACTTAGGAAAATTCAGTTAGATCCCAAACATGTTTTGAGATGACTCCAGCCATGACAAATCACAGCTCAGATTTTAAAGAACTGAGGCACAAGATTGCCCATAAGGGAAAAAGACGCTTTGAAAAAAATAATAAGGAACTTGGATCTCCTACTCCTAAGATTGTCACCTTCCTCCAGAGTTCTCTTGTGCTCAGTTGTGTATCTAGCCCAGTTTCCTTAGTCTGACAGCATGACAGCAAGGATTGCTGATGTCAGATCATGTCACTGAACATCCTTGCAGCTTCTGGCAATCTGTGCTTTATTGCTTCACATATACTTTATGTGCTACCGGATATTTCCTTTATATTTTGCCTCTACAACATCTTACAATATCCCACTTGAAACTGCAAGAAATGAACTGTGGAAGCTACAAATGCTTGATTATTATTCACCTCCTTCACACTGCTCTTCGTTGTACAACCTGCTTAGCTCTCTCTTTTCCAGGCTGGAAGGTCCTCATCTACTCAATCTCTCTTTGTAGAGAGCAGCTTGTGACACACACATGAGTCAGTTTTAGAAACAGCCATGAGGCCTGAATGCCAGACCATTACAGCCACAACCGCTCACAGCACCACCTTTGAGTGACCTTGAGAGGAGACACTTTGTGGAATGAGTCGGTCACATCAAAGAGGAGTTCAAAGAATAGATTTGACTTGATTTGCACTTTAAAGTGCAATACACTTCTAGAATTTGAAATAGAAATTGTAAAGGGATCAACACACTGTTCTTAGCTTGATTTCTTAGGAGGAGCATCCTATAACTATGCTAGGTCTCAGCTCCTGCCTCTTCCTAATAACTTGCAGACTTTTGCTGTCTTTTTGAAAGAGGGACAGATGCCTCTATTTCAAGTTACCTATCTCACAACAATAACTGCTCAGGTAAAGGGGAATCAAGTTAGTGCCCAAAGATAAAGATGTACTCTGAGCTTTGTAGACATCATGGAATCCACAAACAGGAGAACCAAATTCTCCTGTTCTCCAAGTGAAAAACAAGTAGAAAACATTGTTCCTCCTTCCCCTTTGCCTTACATCGAAAACAATATGCCTCGGGTTAAGAGAAATGCACCTGTGAGTTAATAGTCCTTATCCCACTGCCTCAGCATCTTTTAGGGTATCTGAGGTACATCTTCCAAAGAAACTTTCTTACAGGTGCATAACACACACAATTTTGAACTGAATTCTTGGAAGACATCTAGCACTTTTTAAGAAACGTTACTGATTTTGTTATGTTTCTTGCCTGCAAAGCAAGAACAACATAGGGCTGTTGAGCTGGAGCAGAAGCCCAGGAAAATGCATCAGAATCACAGGGCTGAAAGGGAACTAAGACTCACTGAGCCCATGTGCATAACCTGAGGTAGGATCGGCCGTATCTGTTTCTAATTCCCAAAAGAATCTCATTTAGAGATAGAGTCTGCCCATTCCAGACAGCTTTTGGTAAGAGATACCAGGGCGTAGGACATAACTTGGTGCAAAACACCGAGTGTATATCCAATGACACTTCCTTCCTGCCCCCTCCAACAGCATGTTCTCTGCAGCCAAGGACTTCACGGCACCTTCACTTCCATGTTCCCACTCTGCTTTATTTCTTTCTCTTCTATGCGGTACAATAGGAGGGAAATGCTAGCATGTTGTAAGAAAGTATATTTTCTGACTCATTAATCCAGTGTAAAGCAAACACACCCTACTGTGCACCTGTAGAAACCCTGAAGAGAAAACAACAAAGAGGGATAAAATTATATAAGCCCACTCCCTTTTAAATCTGCAGCAGACATCTATGGCGTAGCAGGAAATATTCCCATTTTTTCTTTCCCTCTCAATGGTGTGGGGACAAATGCATTATAGGCTACTATGACACCTATTACCTCTCAAGGGGAGTAATATAAGCACCATACTTTGGATCACTCTTAGAAAAGGCTGAGCAATCTATGCTTTTTGACAACTACAGAAAACTTGTATTCTACAAATAAAAGAAAAAAAACAGTTAGCTGGATTAACAGCAYGCAGGCAGAGGAGGTAATGCAAAGAGTCCTATACACATGTTGCTAGAAGAAAAATTCCACCTACAGATTGCACTTTACTGTAGCACAAAGCCTTTACTGCACCACAATCTTTTGAGAGATTAACATAATCTTGAAGGAGATGAAAAGTAGGTATGGGACTAGTTTCCAAGGCTTATAGAACATTAACAACCCTGACATGAATAGAGAGGGGTCACCTTTTCTTGTCTCCATGTGTTACACGGAGACATCACTGACAATACTGCCATGTAGCACTGCCATGCTCCTTAGATCTACAGGGATTACAAGTCAGAGATGTGAGATGTTCAGAAGAATATGAGTGATGCTAGCACTGAAGCTGAGGGCTCAAAACAAGCAGTCTCTTAATAGTCGAAAACATTAACCAATCTTTTTCAACCAACAGGACTGGCTATACTGTCTGCTCTGAAATACAGACAGCATCTCCACTTTYCTCCAAAAGCACAGAAGACACTAAGTTTCCTGCTTGTTAGGTTAATCCCAACTCTCCCAACTTCATCCTCAAGTGCCTACTCAGAGGAGCAGAGGAACTCTCCAGTGCCACTCACAGACTTGCTGAGGCTGGAGGGAACCTCATTAGATTTCTGGTGAATGTCTCATGCTCAAAGCAGGCTCAGCTACCTCAGGGTTACTTGTGTCTGCAAAGGTATCTTCATTTGCCCAGGCTGCCCAGACAGATATATACACCAAATGGGAACCTGTATTCTTCCATGGACATCTCTACTTTCACATATGCACTGTGTGGTAACTCAACTAGTGATAAAGCATTTAACCTCTAAGAAATAGATAACAAAGGACTGAAGTAACAAAGAGGGAGATATAACTCATGCAAGGTACACTTGATTACATACATGTTCAAGCACTAGATCCACATGGGATGAATTCATGAGATATTAAGGGCAAATCCCTCARCAGCCTTTAAATTCACAGAGGTTCATCACTTTACACATGAAATACTGGCATGTGCATATAATATAATATTAAACAATTTCTCTTGAAATAATACTGACAGCATCAGTAGTACTCCCAGCTTGGCCTCTTTCAGAATGATTCTGCTAATAGATTTGAAGAGCTGACTCAAGTTTAAGAGGTGCCCCATTACTGTTTTCAGAGCCCAGGTCTGAACGAGCTCAGTCTACAAGCCTGTAACAAATGAATTGCTTTCTAAATAGAGGCACATTCCTCAAAAGAGGTTTTTGCCTAAATAACTAAGACAAATGCCCCATTTACATGTTAATTAAGATACACAATTCCCACATGCATTAAAATTACAAAAACACGTGCCTTATAGTGCATATAGCAATAAATCTTATGATTAAGAAAGGGGAGAGCATATTTCTCAGGGAAGATACTCCCACAGAATTTTAACACTCCTCTCATAATCAAATACAGGCTGAGCAGCTGTGCAGCAAGCTGGAGCCAGGCACCAACTTTTGCACAGCCCAGAGCTGCAGAGGGGCAGCCAGCCCAGAGCCCTGCTTGCACTTAACTGCAGTGACTGCAAACAAGGACATACTTCAGGGATTTATGCAAYGAACCAACTTAAATCATCTCAGAACAGCACATATACTCAAGCCTACACCATGCTGCCTGGGCAGCAACACAGACTGCAGACCTGCCAAAATTCTGAATTCAAGCCTAAATCTTCAAAACTAKTTAGGAAGAATGCAAACTGTAACTGCTTTCTTCTTCAGCCTTTCCTCAGCTCAACTGCTAGTTTAGGATAAACTGAACTGGCAGAATAACAGCCTCTTCTCTGAATCATTTTAATTTATTTTATGTGAATTTCACCCATTTTTCTCCCAATTCTGCTGTTTATATTTGCGGTCTTGATTTCAATACTGTAACAGTAGTCCTTCATGCTGTGAAACTTTGAACAACTTCAACTTTCTGAAATTAATTTTGTAAATCTAAGCTCCCTCAGGAATGCCACAGTTGTTTAATGTAGTTTGGCAAAAAAAAAAAAGTCTCCCTTGCAAAAATTTTGCCACTCTTCTTGGAGTTTGTGGCCAGACAAGGAGARCACACATGGTGCACTGCAAAATAAGACACTGAAACACTGAAATCCCTTCGGGCCAGCAAGGCACCCACCCTTTGGTGCTTAGGGAATTTCTGAGTTTCAGCACAAGTACTGCAGGCTTCTGCCTTCCCCTTTCACTGGTGCAAGCCATACTTCTGTTGCACCAAACCCAGGCAGAGACAATCACCGACAATCCTGAATCAGATCATTTTTTCCCTCTTCATTTTTTATCCTTCTTTACCTAGCTCATATAGTAAGAGACACATGAATTTAATGCTGTCCAGAGAATTGCACGGCAAGACAGTACTTTAATCTTCACTTTATTGTGTATAAATTTTGTTTACTTTTTTGATACATGAAGGTAGTAAAATAAAGTGCCRACTTTCCTATGTTTAGGTCTGGGCCTTAAGTAGAATTATGGCATGATCAYAGACTAATTGTGATCAACTAAAGGAGAAATTATGAAATGCTTTAAAGAAAAAGAAATGGCTGCTCATTTACCCTYTATCCTTTATGAGAACACCTCAGATTCCTCCCAGGTTTCAGCCTAAGATGGGTTCAGAACAGTATTTAAAATGAAACTTGTCTTTAGTAAATACAGATGTTTTGGCATTATTGTGTCCTATTAAATGGGCAGTATGTTGCATGAGGTGTACCATATCTTCATTATAAATGTGCTGTGCTGTACAGGCTAACAAGAAAAATTGTAACTGATCCACATAAATAAAAGCAGCTAGCATATTAAGGGGATGTCATGTTTTGATGAATCAAATAATTTTCCTTCTCTTTCATTTCCCTCTAAAACTTCAAAGCAATCAAATGTTGTTTATGCATAAAATTTAATCCTTTCACCAATCTGTAGTTTGATTGAATTTGCATACTCTATTTCCTACAAGTCAACGTGAAGAGAGCCCCATGTAATTGAAACCACTTCCCCTCCAGTCTTTTTATTTTTGCTGCTATATTTTCTATTAGGAGCTCTATTATGCCTAATATCTGTAATGCTGGCAGATTAGAATTTTCACTTAATACAACCTGTACATATAAACCATTAGGATGAAAAAAAMCAAAAACACAAATAAAAGAAAGAGGAGACAGTAATTACCTGTCTTTGATGCCACACAGATCGATGCGTAAATCACTAAAATTCCCCAGGGAACCTTGCTGAACTAAAATGAGGTCCTTGGGCTGGTTATCAATAAAGATGAGCCTCATACAGCCTTGAAAAGCAGTAACAGGATTTAAACACTGGGAATCGGTGAAGTTGTCAGGGCACCCTGTGGGAAAGAAAGAAAACAGGCAGAGAAGAGCACTGGAACATTCATGTATTTCTGCTGGGACTTCCYGATGCAAGACCTTGAAGTCTAATTATTCTGAGTGTTTTCAAACTTTGTGCTGCACAGCCTTCTGTGTTAAAAAAAATCCTTTGGTGATTAAAAAATAAAAGAACAAGAGCAGCCAGTGGAGATATCAGAGTACAAGGTTTTCACATGTGCTAAGCAAAATCAAAATGTTTTGTTTTTTTTCCATTTTCTCTAAACTCTACGGTCAATAGCAATTGACTCCCATAACTAAACCTGTGCAACTGTAAAATTGTTATGAATCAAATTCTGCAATTCATGGACTATAAGGACTATAAGACTTCCTCGTATCCTTAGTATTATACTGTTTGCAGAGGATTCAGAAAGATCAGAACCCTCCTGKGGYAAGCACTACAGAGAAATATATTAGTTATCAAGACAGATTATGACAATCCCTTCACCTAAATTAATGTTTACATTCAGAAAAGCATGAAGTGGTATTTTTCAAGATTATTCTTCCTATTTTCACAACTGAGCTAAACCTGCATTCTTTTCAGGGACAACAAAATACCTACATACCTTTGTAAGCTGACCTATACGTCGATTAAGCTCTGAAGTCACCGGGCCTGCTCAGGACACTGATGTCCATAGGATTGCTAATAATAAAGGGCCTCTAAGTGTTTTATCTAGAAATAAACAGTCATGGCTAATTTGGCTGCGTGGCACTGGGTGTTTTGCCAGGCACAATTAGCTACGTCCCGGCCACTAGCAGTTCACTATTACAGAGGTGTTAGTGGATTTGCTGTCGCTTGGGTCTGCTCATGACCCTTGGATCTTCCCACAGCACTTTATGCAGTACCACTCAACAGGTGGTCAAAAATCAGTTATTACAGCATTTGCTCTTCATCACAAACACAGAGCACCTGGGAGACCTCAGCGGTCAGCCCCTGGGGATTTATATCGTGCAAATCTGTCCCGTGTCCGAAACAGCTTACCTCCAAAATAGTAGCTGTTCCCAGAATAGATCCTTGAAACAGTGGTTGCATGGGCAGCTGTGGCAGAGTTGTTATCCAGGGTCAGAGTAATGCGGTGTCTTCTGGCATTGATGTTAACTGAATGCCATAGGCCATCGTGGAGATTTGTGCCTAGGAAAAAMAAGTACAAAAGGTGAAAAAAGAGGTGCAAGAAATGACTGTGTTTTACAAACCTCCTTTGCACTCGACTTCTGACACAGATATGCAGCTCGCCTTCAAATGGACAGAATTGGCAGCTGAAAACAACTCCATAACCTCTTGAAGCAAAATGACTTAGAAAAAAAAAAGACACATGAAAGGTAAAGAGGTTTTGAGAGTATTTAAGGAGATCATCTGCACACATTAATCTACCCTGTCCCTGATACTGTAGATACTCAGCAGGCTGGCAGTGCCCTTCATCTTTATGGYAGCACATTATCACTTTGTGAGGTTTTATTCTTATTTTCTGTCTGTTGGGAAATGCTTATGGCTCACAGAAGCATGCAGAGAAGATCTCTGTTGAGCTTTGGGGACTAAACACATGCCAGAGATTGTTGAGGATTAGATTCAGTGGGATGGTCACATCATGTCTCAGTCTCCTCATGAAAGCTGACAACTGCCAATAGGTTTCAGTATAATCTGTGTTCCTGAAAGCCCCTCAGCACTAAGGTAGCACATGGTTTTTGTGATGGATGTGCTGAAGTCAAAAGGGTCTGGCGAGAGCTGGGATAGTCACTCTGTCCAGGAACCTATGCAGGAAAGTGGGAGATTAGGCTCCTGGGCACCTTTTCCTCTTCCACACGCTTGGAAATAACCTAATTCCATTTCCTTAGTCTGGAAATCTGTGTTGCAGATCACTGCCCTGGAAATGGCAGCATGCAGCAAAAAGAAAAACTTCCTTTCCTCCCTTTCAACAGTCACAAAAATCAACGGGCACGATTCCCATTTTGCATCCAGCACTGCAGATCAAGAGCAACCTAATTGCAGGTAGAAATATGTTTCCATTAGGTTGGCATAAGTGAAACCAGGCTCACAACTACTTACTCCCTCTTAATGTAGTTTTCAGAAGAAACAAATGAACACTTAGTGCCACAAAGAGGTATAAGAACAGTTCAAAACAAAATACAAAAGCTGTGGGTGTTACGTGTGTGAAAAATCACTGCATGACGATTTGAAAATGAGACAATTTCTGTAGTAATGGCTGCTAAAGCGTGCACAATTTTCATAGAATAAGAGCCCTATTTCCCAGCAAAAATGGACAAGTTTTCAACCAGAACATGCTCATTTTGAAATGAAATACGTTGAAGTTCAAAAGAAAAAAAAAATCAAGACAAAATAGGTCCCATCTGGGGCAAAAATATGTCTATTCTTGAGCTAACATGACTTTATTGCGAGTACCTGACATCTGCAGAACATGGTACTTGCAATTTTTGCATATTTTTCCATGTGTAAGTAGGCAGTTTAGGAATGTTTTGGATAGCACCAAGGACTGGGCTCAGGTTCATGATTTCAAAACAACATAAAAGCAAATACACCCAAACAAATATTGAGAATGTCTCAGCTTTGTCAACAATTTAATTAGGACTGCAATAAAGGTTGGAAACGCAGTTTTCAACATTCAGTCGCAATGAGCTGAGGTTATAGCAATCTACATGAATAAGGCTAGATGCAGGGCTGCCTCATTTTATATCATAAAGGAGAATGAAACACACATATGGAACAGTTCTGCTTTGACAATTCTGTGAAATTTTCTCTCTACTTCTTTTAATAGACCCATCTGCCCTCTTTTAGTCTATACTGGAAATATTTTAATATCACATTAGTTTAAACTGCCATTAATAATAGTATTTTAGAAATAACAGTATTATTATTTAGACTCTGAGATTTATTAGTGTACTATCTTTTTGCCTCTGGATCTCAGGCAATCACTCTAAGTGGAAATGAACTGCCCAGTCCCCTATCCCGCACACCTGCATGGCAAGAAGAGCTGTACTCTGCTCTAAAGAGGTCTAAAGAGATCCTACAACATTCCTGGTTAGGACACTGGTATGTCATATAGAGGCCACATGGCTCCTGGGTTTTTCTGAGTTGAGATCTCCCTCAAAATGCAAAATGTGTTTCCACCAGCAAGGGTGGAAGCATGGAGGAAAGGTGGAGACAACTTGAGAAGACAATGGAAGACAGGATGCTTCCTTCCCTTGTTATCTTTTCTTCCCATACTCAAGGTACAGCTGAAACAAAACAAGCAACAATAAAGTACCTGCATTGATGTCCACTGGATTCTCAGTCACTTTTTGAATAAGCAGTGTCAGTCTCCCACCATGGAGGTAAATCAGGAGATGTCCCGAATTTTCAGACAGTTCAGTCGACAGGAGCAAACCATCTTTATTCCACGTTCGAAACTGGAAACTGACTGACAGTCCATCAATTTGAGGAGTGCCAGGTAGCAGCAAATAGCTTCTGCTGGCACTGACAAAGGTGATAGGAACAATTTGTGGTTCTGAGCAGGAAAAGGTCACGTTCCCCTGCAAAAAAACAAGCAATATGGTAATTTATTTTCTCTGTTTTCACAAAAATCCATGCTTAAATAAGCTCACTGGACTTCTAAAGCTGATACAGGCATTGTAATCCAGACATAGATCTTTGGAATTCATTAGGAAGTATATCTGTCCTCTCTGGAAAAAATATAAATGATTCAAGTTTGTTCTTCCATCCCAAACTGATAAAAAAAAAAAAATCAAAATCTCAATTCTTGGAAGAATCTAAACAGATTACAAATGTTCCATACAAAGACCAAGCCGTGGTACAGAAAGGCTATGTTAGCATTGCAGGTCAGTGCTAACCCAAACAGCTCTACGTGCCTGCCTCAGCTCGGTGTTTCCAGGCACATCCAGTCTTGAGTTCAAGTGCTGCCTTATGTGAAGAAAATCAAACACATTGAGATCTAGGCTAACTTCAGTAATTGCTGCTGAAGAATCAGCAAGTTCTCCTGAACCCTCAGTGCTGCAGGACAAGATACAGAGGGTCATGCACTGGTTCTGCACTGATTAATTACAGAGGTGAACAAGGCAAGCTGCAGGTGAAAAAAAGGAAGTATCCTCAAATGCACAAGAATCCTCCTAAAGAGACTAGTTTTACCTTAAAATTTGCAACCATTAACAACCATAGGATTTTGCCTACATAGGTTTACAAGTAAAGTATCCCTCATCTGCTTGAATTTACTAACTGGGCCCAAAGTTGAGACAAGTTTCCTGGGTTTATTTCAGATATTTAATAAATAGCAATATTGGTCATGTTTTCTGTTATCCATCATGACATGGTTCATGATACTCTATATGATAAAAGATTTCACTAAATARTAACAGTTAAATGAATAAAAAGAGTATCTTTGTAAGCCTCTTGCAAATTCACAAGAAAACTCAAAGTCACTTGAACCTAGTGCTTWTATTAGGATGAAACAAAAGCTGTGAGACTTCCCACCCAATGCTAGGTCTCATGGTTTCTTACAGAAATTTGAGGAATTACTAAAACATTGCATAAATAGCAACTACAGTGAAACCAGGTATCATTTCATTGATTCACAGTTGATTGCCATCTCCTTCATCTGCTTCCCCACGGGTTCCCTGCCCTAGAAAAAAACTATTTGCCAAGACAAGCAGCACATTGACTCAAAACAGTGAGCAGACTCTGTATAAGCCAACATGTTTATAAAACCACACACCTTCCAAAGCCACTTCAGGACGGTGTTACAGTTAGCTTGCTTTGAGCGTGGCTGCTTTGTGAAATACTGACTCAAATCTGATAAAAATATGGAAGTAAATAGCATTCTCTGCGATACAGCCTCTCATCAGATCTGGTGCCTCTCTCTAACAGTATAATTATAATGAACAGTACTTGATGGATGTGTAGGAAGATGCACGGTGCTTGGGGAATCCCTTTCTGAAAGCTAAAGCAGCTGATAGAACTGTTCCCTGTTGTTTTCAACTGTCTTTCCACTCTTTATTCTAAAATGGAAAATAAATAAAGTGCCAGGAAGAGACTGAGTTTATCACTGGATGAAATGACTCCTCAATAGATACACAGATATATATCTATCTATTCAAGTATTCCCCACCTTGTTGGGTGCATAATAATACATACCAGATACAGCACTGGCAAAAGGTATCAGTGGGTATATTGTGCTGGAATAAGTTTCGAGACATAAACTGAAGCTTATCCAAACTTATCTGAACATTGGTCAGGTCGGAAAAGGAATGGAAATTTGCTCTCAACCTTTTAAAAGTTTATATTACATGTTATGTTTTGTCTGCTTAGGAGATATCAGAGGCCTTCTCTGGGAGATAAGGGCAAGATACTAACATTTACACCTCCTTTTTTTTTTTTTTTTTTTTTTTTTTTACAAAAGACGATCTGCACAGAACAGAGGCAAGCCAAACCTTTCTAAATATTTAGAAAAAATCAAAATGACAATTTTTATTTGGAATTTTAGGTATTAACAATGTTTTAAGGTACTTCACAGAAAGTCATTAGGCAATTGCCTATCTAACAAACACTTAACACTGAAGCTTGAAGGAAAGTTCAAACATTATTTGAGTCCGCACTCAGGTTTTTGCCTCACCAGCAGTAACAAGAGTATACTAAAACACAAAGCTTTAGAGAGGAGAATTTGCAGAATTCATACCAAATTTTTGTCTCTCTGCAGATTTCAAGTTCAAGCAGAACCACCTATGCCTTGACTGCCTGTGAAAGGTGAAATCAATGCAAGGTGAAAAGAAACCCACTTGCGAAGCACAACAACCTCTCAGCTGACCTGAAAAATAATCCAATCAAGATCCAGGGCTGTCAAAATGCTTTCAGCTATCTGCAGCAGTACCACTGTTTCACTGTTTTTAAAGCAAAACATCCCCAATGCACAAGCATGGACTAAATACAGGACCAACAGCTTTTTTTATTTTTTTTCCATATAAAAATTCTGAACACTTGCCCCTTGTCCTAAATTCCTGGATTGCTCTGACCCCTGCAAAGCCTCAGTTTCACTTCCATTAGCTGGTGATTTTTGCCATTAGGTGTGGACGTCTGGTATAGGGGCAGCAGCTACAAGGAAGAGTGGCCACAAAACACGTAGCCCAGGATGTGTGGAGAGGGCAAACGTTTCTCCTCCCATGCTTAACCAAGGGATGATTAAGGGATATAACCTCTGCATCAGCACAACAGGGGTAAAATAGGTGTGATGTCACATGCCACCAAGGGCTGGGCTGCAGTATTCTGTGTTGAAGGTGTATTAGGGAATAGAAAACAGATTTGTTGGGTTCAGGGATTATTTTTAGCACAACATTTGTATCCCTCTTCTTCAGGAGCTGAAATCTCCATTATGTAGGGGACAACAAGTAATTTTAGTCAGAGCTAAAACCTGGCCAAGTCAATTGGGAAAAGCATTATATAAATAAATTGATACCACTGGACTTCCAGTCATGTGAAATGACTCATTTAGAAGGGAAACACCTTCTTAAAGCATCTTTCCAAAGCAAAATCTGATGATGTAGCTAATACACACCAATAGCGACTGCGATCTCCTTGCACAGAATAATGCTGCCTACCTTTCTAGAGACAGGAACAAAAAATTTAAAAAAGAAACACACAGTAGAAGATTACCTTGAAACATTTTCATTCACCGAAGTGGGAAAGTTTCCTGCAGAAACTGTTAGATTTGCCTTGAATGCTATTCTCAAACAAATAATTCCAGCAGGTCTAGTCAGAAAAGTAAACAGTTCCCTGTAAACCTGCATCTGATCAAGAGCATTTTGCTTTAATTGGCAGCAGTTCTGAAACTCTCCACGGTACATAAAGACTTCTGGCAGACACTTGATTTTATAATTGAACCCAGTTTAACTGAAAAGTAAATGTTCATTGGCTAGGAAATAGGATAAGAAGAGTTTAATCTCTGGAGAAAAGCAAAGAGACGATCAGCTATATTCAGCTGCTCGAAACTCCTGCTATCATGTGGCATTTGAGAATTCCATCGAGTCCAATGTCTCCAGACTGATTAATGATTCCTCTAATAAGCAATGAAATCTTTTCAAGAGTTATTCTTACAAGAGGAACTTTCTAAATCTGTAAATTAAATGAAGGCATTTGTTCAATGTCTGCTTCATAAAATAAAGACTGCAATCAAGCCCAAATTTTTGCAAGAAAGGTACAGTTTCAGAAGTTTTTCTTGTCTGAGCAAAATATTGGACAAACAGGCTACAGTACGATATAGCATTTTAAGGAAAAATCAGAACTTTTCCCCTTAAAAGAAAATTGGAGCAACAATACAGTTGCTAAGGGAGGAGGATAAAAACAGATTACACAGAAGACAATCCTCTGAGCCCTAAGTCTGATTCAAAACTGACTGGAGTCTTTCCAGTGGATTTTGCAGGATTTTAATAAAACCGCTATGACTTTAATGAACCACTCCAATCGTTCCTGGGCTTTCTTTATGTAGTATTACGTACYGCTGAATGAAGAGAGAAACTGCTATTGCAACAAAATAGGGATAACTGGTCACCAGTTTCTTATATATCATATTTGCTCTCCTTGAATACTAATCAAAGTAGTAATATGTGATTGGAAAATTTACAAATTTACATCTGAATCAACATCTTCAATATTTAACCTGCTAAGATCACAGCTTGAACAGAAAGAACAACAGCTATTTCCTAGTTACTGACAGGTTACAGCATTTCCTCATCAATCACTCCTTGGATAATACTTAATAAAGAAGATAATTTGCTTTCTGAGGATAGTTAGGAAGATTTCTTATGGTAGGTAAAGGGACTCAGATGCCAGCACTATCTGAGATGGACAAACTGGCAACAAATATGTTCAGGTTAGAAACTGGAGAACTATTTCTAGATGTCAAAAGAGGTTCCAGAAAAAAAAAAGAGTAGAAGAGGAAAAAGGTGAGGTCTAACACTTACCGAAAAGGACAAGACTATCTTTCAACTCTGGGTCACTCGCTTTCAAGCACAGGGGATTTTTTTGCGGAATGAAAAACAAATCAAAAGTGATACTAGCTCCAGCATATGGACACACTAGTAATAASCATCTTTGCATGGGATGCAGGAGGGCCAAGATGCATGTTAGTTGAATTATGACTGGTCCATTGAGTGACTAACTACATAGACCTTCCCAAGCCCTATTCCATCCCAAGGGAAGGACTCAGACTTTCATTGAAATTGTAATAGTGAGGTAGATTTCTCTTTGGCTGATCACAGTTTCACAATGGAAATCTCAAAGCTTCCCTGATCCAAGTTTCATTGGAAATAACATACCCTTATGATAGAAAAATCACCCTTGTGATAGASGACTTACCTTATGCTGGGCATCACAGAGCAATAAAAGGCTAATGGTTTATTAGGATTAGGTTTATTATGATTAGGATCATGTTCTTACAAGAAAAAGCTGTACTTACCTAAACAACAAGCTTTCAATATACTGAAGCACTATCGCTGTGACAGACTCCAGGATTATATGCTTGGCTAAACATTTCTGGGTATTCTTTATCTCAGACTCCTGAGCTGGCTCMGTTACTGACCAGTATGTTTTTACAAAGAATTTTATCATCTTTATGCACATAGCAACTGCACATTAATACTGCATGGTATCGCATACTGTATGGTACTGCATATACATGCTGCATATATGGAACAAAACTGAAGAGTTTGCAGCAAAAGATGGGAGCAACTATATAACTAATTTGGAAAATCATAAATCATGTCTCTTAGGAAGAGAGATAAGGCAAGGAGGGAAGGCACGCAGGAAGAAACACAAACAATATACAGATGCAAGAAGAAATACAAATAAAATGTAGTTCACTTAATATTTTCACTCCTGTGAGCAAAGAGAGGGAATGAAGCCAGTCTTTCATATTCACCTTGCCAAGAATGACTAAGATGGATGTCTCAGAAGAAACTGGTGAATTAGCACAATCTGAGTCCAATTTTTGTTCCAGTTCAGGGTAAACTGATCTACAACCTATTAGATTTTATTACCTGGAACAAAACATAGCAGCAAGGAGATTCTTTTTATTATTAAAACAGAATCATATCTACCTTAAAATAGAAAAATGCATGGAAAGCAATTCTCTTATGCTTTTTTTTATTAGTTTTCTTTATTAAATTTTCCTCTTTTGAATTCCAGTCATCTGTGTATCATAGCACAAGACCTGTCTAAACTGTTGGCACAAATTGCCTAGACTCCAGGCTCCTGACCGTGACAGGGTCAGTTTGCCCCTTTCAGTTATGGTCCCTTACTCTGGGCAGTCAAACAAATCCCAAACAGTTCCCAGGGCTTTAGGAATTGGAATAAGACCTTAGAAAAGACCTTTAAACCTTGACCTTAAAGCAAATTACATTCTTCCCCATTTTCTGTATCCCCTGCTAACTCCTATGATAATAATTAGCCATCACTCTTGCTTCCCACMGGGACTAACAACCTTATCACCTCTCTCCTTGAAACATCCTCCTCTGCTCAGCAGGTACTAACCACCCTATTCACTCAACCTGACTATCCAGATAATGTAATAGATTAAAATGAGATAGCCTATAATTTGCTGACATTTGATAACTCTAAGTTCTTGTTTGCTCAAATACTTGTTAGCTTTTCTGAGTTATATCAATTATTCTAATAAAATTTATGATCTCTCTCTTCCTTAGAGAGTTGTTTCACTTGTGGTCATTAGGACTATCAAACTCCTACAATACACACACACACACACACACACACACACACACACAAGCACACACACACACAAAAAGACTCTCCTCTCTCTCAAGGGCTACAAAATTGCCCCTTCAACTTAGTATTATTTAAGAAAAAAAAAGTTTTAGATTTCTAACTCATGGTTCTCCAAACTCTAATATAGGTCCTCACCATTTGCTAGCCTGAAATTCACAGATATATCAGCACTTACAATAGCACTTTGGTGAGAAACCTGTGTAAACAAACAAATTCTTCTCAAGATGAAGGCATCTCAAATCAGCTTAATAAAACAGCTGTTTGGATTTTTGGGAAATGTTTGGATTTGCTATAAAGGGAATGAATTATTAGTTTACATTCTCCTGTCACTAGGTATCTTTCCATGCTCTCTGATGCTGGCAATTGGTTATTTCCCTGGGGCACTGCAGCGATGCATTTCCATGTCACCACATCCCTTGCTGTGCTGAATTGTCACTCCCAGATTCAACATGGCAGATGACGTAGACATTCAAGCATATTGGAGCCTGACTTCTGCTTTACCAATATCCTGCCTTTCTCTCAGATCAGTGCACTGTTTGCTCATCTCTTTAAGAATACAGCTCACTTATTAGAGAGAGATAACTAARGAGAAGAGGGTAGTTTTCCTCCATTTCAGTGAATACATATGGCAGAGCATTGAGAAGATCAAGCACTGCATCATTTCAAGATGTTTTCATTTCCCCTTCCTCAGATAGGAAACTTCTTATTCTCACAATACAAATAAGAATAGCCAAAGATAGACCTAAGGTCCATCTCATTCCTGCCAAAGCCTATAATTAGATGTCTGAAAAAAAAATGCAAGAACAGCATGGACATAACTGATATTTCCTGCTAGTATTCTCTGATCCTGTTTTCCACGTAATTCTCTCAAATATATGTAGTTTCCATGTATTTAAACTYGATTCCCTTCTAGTATTTATTTGCACTCTTTCCTACACATCTATAAAAGTAGGAGATCACACAAAATTCCTTGTACTGGGCAATCTCTGCTTCCATTGTACTGAGAACCTAAACACAGCTAGTGGCAGAACAGACCTTTAAATTATTTTTAAAGCACTTGTAGAAGTTCCCCAAGGGTCCAAGCCCCAGGACCATGATAATAGTAATTTCRGAAATTTGACTTCATAAACCTATGGCAGTCAAGGCCAGTAAGCACTTAGGAGAGCAAATAAAAGATCCTCTATCATTTTGTCTCAACGACTTAAGGGAGAGAGAAAACATGCCATCAGAGACAAAAGAAACCCCAGAGAGTAGATAGATAGCCTGTCCAAATAGATAGGGATACCATGTAGAGGGGTTAAATATTGGGCAATACAAAAAAAGGAAATTTGAGGGCAAACTTCAGTTGAAAAGAGACAGGCAGCCTCATTATCTCAAGATGTTTTCTCAAGGGAATTTATTGCAAGTCTGACAACTGCAAATGAGTTATAGAAAATAACAGGCAGAATGATAATTATATCCACCACCCTAGAGTATCCTACAGTACAATACTCTATTTGACATTCTGCAGTTTCTTTCTCTTACTTCAAATGCAGTTGGATTTGAGACCATTATTTGGATGGAGGAAGAACTTGTGCAGAAGTTGAAATCTATCTCTCTGAAATGGATGCATTTGAATAGTGATTCAGCATATGTAAAAGATGTCAACAGTAATAAAAAAAAATGGCTGAGTATTAAAACTCACAAGTTTGGCTCACTGACTTTGCCAAAATTCAGAAGAGTACAGAGAATGAAGCAGAGGCTAAATATTTATATCTGCTTCCATTTTGGAGGCAAAAACTAATGTCCCTGAGTGTTAATGGATTTCTAATCCAGAACTGGCCTGTTTGGCATTGCATGCTTTTTGTTAGAAGAAAAAGGTCTTCTGGAGATTCAACACATAAGACCATGCAAGACATCTCTAGACATGTTCAGTYGAGGGGAAGGGACGACAATCAGCTTGTTGGAAGAAGAGATTCCAATTAATGTCTCCAAGACATTTAATTCTACTTTTGTACTGCCTCTTTCATCACATTTTCATTCTAGGCTACAGAAGCACAAAGAAGGTAAGTTTGCATCTACCTGGGGATACGGCTTGTTGCTTGAAAAACTCAATCAACTTGGAGTACAAGTATTTAGTGCAGAAGAAATCTGGTGGGCAAAGGACTACATCTAGCAAGAACAAGTTATTAAAATAGGTAAATTGCTAAGCAACAAAGATAAGCAGAAAAGAAGGCAAAGAGAGATCAACCTGTGAGGGCTGCAATACCCTGCAAGTATATTAATGGAAGAGATAAATAAGGTTGGCAGAAAGGACATAGAAAGATGTCGGAGATGCAGCAGCTGCTGTTTCTAGAGCAGGGCATCCATCCAACGCCATGGGGCACTGAGCACGGCAACCTGTCCTGGCACTCCAGACTACAGCATCCAACAGCTCACTAGCCTTGCAAAATGCTGGGTAACTGCCAGCGTCTGAAAAGTGTTTCTTTAAAACCATCACCTCAATGAGGGAGACTAAAGGAGAAGGGCACATCACCTTTACCTTAAACTGACCTAAGGAGGAAGATTTGCAGACCTCTGATCAAGCACAGTTGACAGCTGCATGAAATACTGTGATAACAGGGTGTTGTTGCTCAGGGCTGCATTGCACCCAGATGGTATCTGACAAAGAAAACACATATTGCAAAGCTTTTCTTTTCCTCTTGACGAAGGCCTTCACAATGGCCCAGATGGCAAAACAACCTACTATTTATTGACCCAAGAAGCAGGCAAGGGCGCTTTACTCCCCTTAGAAAGTAAGCTGAGGGGAAAAGCAATTTAACACAGTTCATAAGATTTGTACCTTAGAGTCCTGAGCCAAAGCAATCAAACTTGAGGTTATTAAAGCAAAGCCCCTCCAGTCCCAGGACAGGTGAAGCATCCTGGAGTCAGACAGTTTTGGCTGCTAGCAATACAGTACAGGGCTTCACAAGCACAGCCTTTCATTTTTCATTTCCCTGTGTATTCAGTCTCAGGCAGGGAAAGTGAGGAAGGGATGTTGGGCTTGCTTTGCTCTGCCCTACCTTCAGTCTGCCATACACTACGCTTCAAGCTAGAAGGTGCCAGAAAACCCAAAGCAGCTTTGTCTCCTTGTTCTCCAAAGATAAGGCATTAACCAAAGAGCACTCAGCAAGACATGGTACAAGAGTGAGGCGCTAACTAAATGAAGGGCAGAAATTTTTAAAATTTTTGTATGTTACGTGGCAGTTGCATTATTTCCCTTGCCCGAGAAACAAAATTTTCTGTCTTTTGGTTCTGTAATATTCAAAAATATTTGTACTTTTTTCCATGTTACCAGGCATAAAGTTCCTTGCACTTTATGAGTGCAAAAGAAAACACTTCTAAGAGTAAAAGAAATATTTAGTCTTTGTTAAAATGCCTATATAGATATCAGAGTAAAATTTTGCTACTATATACTCCTGAATAATGATAGAGGAAAGCTTGGAAAATGAGAATTTACTTGACTTAATCAGAAGCCACAAAACCAATCAGTACCTTGACCTCTATCATGCTATCAAAATAACACATTTTCAGCTTGGAAAATGAATCAAAAGTTTTCTCCAAACAGATTCCAATATACCTGAAAGTCAAGGAAATCTATTAATTTATGCACATATCTTTCAATAACTGTCACCACTGCAGCTTTGGCTGCTTTCAGGACCGATGATATTAACAAGTCAATTATATTCCTACCAAATCTGAACTCCACTCATTCGATGTAACCGACAGCACGACAGTAAAGAACATAAGCACACACGAGTGTCTCTTACCACTGTATAGATCTGAGGTTTGCGCCTTTTGGCCAGGTCAATTATATTGACTCCATTGTAATAAAGATTCTCAATGCATCCATGGAAATTTTTCCTCTGAAAGGTTCCTGGTTTGCCYGGGACTGGAATCCCTCCAAAACTGAGCTTTTGGAAAGAACAAAGACAAGAGTTTAGTTTTCATCCTAAAAGGATGGAGAAGCAATGTGCAGAGTCCCACTTCTCCAAGCAGCCAGCTCTGCTATTAGCTGAAACCAGAACCACATCTGGAATCACCTCTGCCTAGGGTATCAGCAGGGGTGTTACAGGTCATATAAACAGCATTACAGCTGTGTGCAGCATGCTGCAGATGGCTTGTTCATTTGGAAATGGCTCTTATKTGCCATGACACACAAAAATACCAAAACGTTTCTGCTATTACAGCCTTCCCACCCAGGAGCACTGAAAGCATCATGTGCCCCTCAGATGGTCTCCAGGTGATGGTCCACAGAGCTGAATACCTGCAAGCTGCCATCCTCTGCCTCCCTCCAGCCAGGGTGCCCTGAGCAGGTCTGGTTTCAACCAGCCAAAGGCAGTGTCATCGGCACAAACTACCCTGCTGGCACCTTGCAGTTGTTTTCCCTTAAACTGCACCGACTTTGGTGCGTTGCATTATTCATGTACTGTATTTGAGACTGAGGAGTTTATTAGAAAAAAAGCATCAGGTTTTGCTTTTTAATAAAACTGCTGCGCTGTTGTCTAAGCATTGGAATGCATTAGTACTATGCAGACTATAACCCATAGCTTAAACAGAGACAAAAAGTTCATAGAGGACTTGAAGCACCTAAACAAAGTTTCCAAAACCCTTGGAGCGCAAATACTTTAGACTTTAGACTCCTGAGAAAAACACCAAAAAAAAAAAAAAAAAAAAATCCAATAACCCTATTTGCTTTTTCCAGATAACACAGCTCATTTCTGTTTACCTCCACTAGTGCTTTCAGCTAAGTTTTATTGGGGTTACCATTCGTTTTTTTCTTTTTTTCCCCATTTTCTCCTCACAGCAAACAGTACCATAAGAGATATAATACCTGCAAGGCTGGTATAAGTGTCAGAGCTGCCCTGCAGACCTGTGTGTTCACTGGTGCTGTGGGACACCAGGGACACACTAAGGCTGCTGGAAGCTGGGCAGCGTTATTACTTGGTCACCATCTCTAATGCTTGTTACAAAAATCATGGAAAATTTAGGGATTATTTTTCCTCCCACTCTGCCTAACAAGCCACTGTGCAGAAGTAAATAAAGCCTCCCTGGATAACCTTTGAAAGCAGGTGAAAATGAACTTGTGCCTCAGCTGTATTAATTGATCATCTCACAGAAATAAAAGAATAAAATAGATTTCCACTTTACATCATTTGCAGGTTATTGGCATCAGGGCTTATGTGGTAGCACTGTTTCTTTTTCCAGTGAGAATCCTCAGTTCTTTCTTAAAACAGACTTTCCTCCTTTCATGTTCTCCTCTTTCAAGTTTCCTGCTTAGGGCCTGTGTACTAGGTTTTAAAATCAGAAGAAAAATCAATATCAATTATAGTGCTGCAGCACTGAGAAAACAGTTTCCTTTGTGATTGGTAATAATTTTAATTACCAAACTAACACTTTACTATCCTCTGCAAGACCTTTAATCCCCCAAGCRTGCCAAGATGAACTTTTGGTAGACCACAGGACCTTGCTGAAAGACAAGCATTGTTTCAGTGCAAAGAGGGAACACATCGTGTAAAGAGCCTGCCACTGAGGTCTGCAGTGGTACGCTGCATGTCTCCACAACACGCCCTAGACCATTTTCAACAGGGTCAGGGGAGAGACACCACTTTTTGCTTCCTGCTGAGTGGATGCAAGGAAGGGAGAAGCTGACTCCTGATGTTGAACTGGAGCATCGGCGCAGTGGGGAGCAGGCAGCCAATGCACATCCTGCTGCTYAGCCCTCTGTTCATGCCCCTCAGATGTGCAGGGAATTGGTCCCTTCTAGGAGAATGACTCCGAAGTGCAGGGAGGAAACTTCTGATCTCTGAGCAATGAACCATGCCAGCTTAACACCTCCAAAGAAGGTGATGGCTCTGGCTGTGCATACTTGACCCCGGGCTTTGCAGGCTAGCAAGGCTCGGTCAATGAGCACCTCCCAGTAAAAAGAAGCATGGGTAATACGCAAGTGTGTGCAGTAGTCTGCATATAGATGTGATGATATAAAGGTTTCTAAGTTATTTTAAGGATTTTTGTTTTGTTTTACACCAATTACAGACCATAAGCACTGAACTAGTGGAGAGATATAAACTGCACTCTGCCATACCTTGGCTGCTTTTGAGGACTGCACACCAGGGTTGGGTTTTGGCGGCAGGGAAGGATCATGTGAAGTGATCCTGGTAACAGCCCAGACAGCCTCTGCCCAGCCCTCTCCCAAGTTAGAACCTCCAAAGATTCACGCACCTCATAATCAATATCCAAGTGATCTGAATCCCCCTTYGTGCGGAAGTGCTGGGTGTGCTTGTCCACCGTGAAGTTCACTTGCTTGTTGAAGCGCTCGATGAGAACCGAGTGCCAGTGCTGATCGTCCAGGAGGCTGCCCAAGGTGACGGACGTGTGGCTGTTGCTGAAATGCAAGTTGGCATCCCCTGGAAGGGCAGAGATGAGCAGAGGACATCGAAGTCAACCCCAGACCCTTACCTGAAGCCTGCTTTAGATTTTTTGGGGAGCCTCTTACTTCCATATGCATACATATACACACGCACACACAAATATATATATATTTTTTTCCTCCTTGCTTCCCACCCCCAGCAAAATCCCCGTGAAAAACTAGGAAACTAGGAAGATTCTCCCAGTGCTGCACCCACACACTTCAGCACCCAGGGACTTGTCGCATTGCCTGTGTCCTTCATCCTGCTGCGCATTCGAAGCCCTAATGTTTTAAGGGCTCCCTTTGGATTGCACCACATTGCTCTATTCACAAAATAGATCACGTGTGACATTTCAGTTGCAACGGCATTTTTTTGTGTTTTAACAAGAAAATTGCACCTGACCATTTTCAGGGAAAACAACAAGGCAATGAAGGGATATGAATGCAAGTGCTTTGTTCGGCTCAAAAATCTTCTTAAACTCAGCCTGGATCTCCAACAGTTTAGATTGGGAGTCGCAGAAATATTTAGGCCCTAACTGCAGTGATTTCAAGCACTCTGTTTTCTAGCCGGGCACAAGCCTGAACATCTTCTTTAAGGGGAGCACATGTTTATTTCCCAGCTGRATGGGAAAGGCTCATTACAAAACAGATAGACAAGCTGCAAATACATGCACTAAATAAAAAATAAAATAAAAATCTCCAGGTCCATGATATATGCATGCAAATAAAAGATTAAAAATGGCCCAAATCTGTAAACACTGGACTATTGCTGGGAACACAGTCTCATATCTCAGACCATATAGTCACCAAGCAGTTTCCCTGGAAGAAGTGCTATTATATATGCAAGTATAAAGTCATATTCTTATTGTGGAAAAAAATTTCTGAAATGGAAGGGCAAATCAACGAATTGCCACACTCAAAGGTTTAAGATGTAATGGCTGTTTAGTCCAAGTGTCTTCCAAACAGCAAATGAGAAAATGGTAAATTATCATTCCTACTCTTTGATTAACTGGCTAAATAAATAAATAAATGAGAAAAAATTAGCTGGAAACTAAACAATTAATGAGCTTATGTAAAAATAAAATCCCAGAGAGATGTGGAAAACTGTTACTGACATTTAAAACAAGCACAATTAAGCACAAGGGGAAAAAAGCAGAAGGAATTATTTACAAATTCTGTTTAAATGCCCTGGTTGCTCCCACTAGTTTACGATTGTTTGTAATTCTAACTCTTCATTAAAAACTGGGCTGCAATAGATAATTACATCACTGCCTGCTTTATCTTCACAAGACAAACTTCCTGGAATGTCCTGGAATTGCTAGTCTGAGATCAACCCCTGCTAATATCATATGTTACACCACTCTTTTTGGGAAACACAAACAGTTCAGATTACAATATCCATCGCTGCTGTTATCACCAAGAACTGCGGTGACAAATTTGAGTCTTAATTCCCTCCCCTCCTTCATAAAAAATAGGAATTTTTGAATCATAATTGCCTTTACCCAGGTTGATGTGCAAGGAAAGTTTCCCTTTCTGCAGTTCCAAGGTTATGTAGTCTCCACGCTGTCCTTCTCCATGGAACAAGACTCCATCCCCCTGCATGCTCTTGAACTTCAATGAGACCACATCTTTGAATGTGCTCATAAGCTTCTGATTAAACCTGTACAGGAGGGAACTTCTGCCATCGAAGTCAGCTATATCCGATTCTGGGGGAAAGAAGATGGAAAACTTAAGAGGAAGAGCAGCATCAGAAGCACTACAACATCTTAACACCCTTTCAATAGCAGCTGGAGCCAGGTAGCCTCAGAAATGTGCTTCCACATGATGCACTTGGCATCTGCTCCACCTTGAGGGCAAATCTTATTTCACCCATTTCCACTCCGTTCTCTCTTTGAGGAACACAGAACACTAGGATGAAACCACTAGCTCTTTCTGCCCTTTTCCTCTTTTCTCAAGCAAAACTTTTCTTCTCACTCTTTTCTTCTAAAACATACCAGGTACCTTCCATCACATTTAGACCTCCAGAGCATCCCTTGCCACMGTTGGTGTCCTAAACACACCCAAGGCATTATTCCCTACTTTGAAGGCTTTAGCTCTCCCTCCCCTCTTTACAGCTTCAGAAGTCTCTGTTGAACTGTTTCTACATGCCAGCACCCACCCCTGCATCCAAATTAGCATCATCTAACACCTAGGGCTAGCTGCATGCTTGTGATAGCTTTTTATCAGCTGTGTTTCCATATTTAAATTGACTAAGCTGGCAGGGGCCATCAAATATCAGTTTAAAAGCTTGTGACAGGATTTTATGGGACCTAGGGATCTAACCTGATTACARACCTGGGAAAATCCTATTAGAAACATATTTTCCCCTTTGGGCAGCTTCTGAAACCTGATCACTTTGACGGAAAACAATCTCTCTACTCTCTAATTGCAATTAATACTTCTTTTGGTAACAGCAGATTGAAGTACTTGTGTTGCTTAATAAAGGAGTATTTTATGCAAAATATGTTTTTAATAAACTTTCTTTTTCTTCACATATAACTAGCATATTTCAGGTAGTGTTAATTATATTTAACTAATACATTGTGTTAAACATGCAACTGGCATACATTTACTTAAATCAAATTTCTATCCAAATGCAATTTGGCACAAATCACGGATAAAATATCTGCTCATAAATGATAAATCTATCATTTAGTATTTCCTATTATTAAAAAATTATTAAAATGAAGATTTATTAAGATGAAAATGTATTAAAAGCGAAGAGCATGATAATATGAAGAATAATCTGAACAATGATTTACTAAGCTATTTAATTACTAGAATAAATATACAAAAAAAGGATAGCTCCAGAGTCACAAAGAAAGAACAAGGACAATTTTCATTTGCACGTCCCATTTTTAATGATAATTCAAACTGAACAGATTTTCATTTTCTTTTGAAAAATAACTAAAAGTACCATATGCAAAATAATCATGATCTCCAGGTCAGCAACTGCATTATGATTAAAGCCAGAGACTTTAGTCACTTAAGTTCCCTTGAGAGTTCTTCCACTCTGCCTAGTTTTAATACTACTTCCATTTCCTCTTAAAAAGGATTTAATACTACTTCCATTCCTCTTAAAAAGAAAAAAGAAATAAAAAAAAGAACCCACACAGAAATAACAGGCTTTAGAAAGGTTTGCAATTAAAAATTATTACAAGCTCAGAAAATAAAAGGACTGTTAATGATTTTTCACTATGGAAACTATCTTTGACAACCTCTAGATCTCACAAAAACCATTACAGAAATTTGGTGGAAGACTTATAAAATTGCAGCACAAAAGTAGCTCAAAATTACATCTGATGGGAAACTCTGAGACTTCGAAACTGACTCCATTTCAAATCAAAATAGAAGATGTTATATTCCATAAAAAAATGAATTAGAAATTCAGCTCTGGAAAGCCATTCATTCGGGGATAAATGAGGACTAATTTCTCATCTGTGATGTCAGAATTATAAAATGCTGTTTAGATTTATACAGGGAACAGTTGCTACTTTAGGAAACATCATAAGAAAAGTATTCACACCATCTGCTTTAACTGTTTTTAACTTCTGATTTAGGTGCTCACAATCACCTCCCTCAGAATTGCTGCTTTCTCTCTATGGACTTGACTGCCAGTTTCTATTAAGGGAGTTTAATTCATACTTTAGTTCTTAGGAATTTCATCTAGCTGTTAAACACTTTAATTTGTTTAAATTAAATTTTATGTATACTGGACAAATAGCTTCATTTTAAAACAGGCAAGATTTAAGAGATAGCCTGTAAAAACAGCTAATGCAGTCTTTATTCTCCCATGCCTTTGGCAAGTAAAGTTGATTTTCCAGCTCCCCAAAATAAAGATAGCAACAAAGTGCTAATTCTGCCTGTCAAAAGCAGTCCATATGGGTTAGATTCTTACCCTAAATGATCCTAACCTTCCAACCTTTTGAGTTCATACTTCATAAAACATTCCTGTTTTTCGGCTTCCAACTAACCCATGGCATAACAGGCACTGACATTTACAAAAAATGCAAAGGAAATAATGCAAAGGAAATCCTGCAAAATTCTGCTGCTCTAGCATAACCCTATCAGTTATGAAAACACTGGCTAGAATGAAATGAGAAAATAAATAAATATMTCTCATGCTATCAGTAATATTCAAAAGTGATTAGTGGCAATTTGCATGACAACATATCACTGGCTTCTCATTGAAAATGGTTTTAAAACATTAAAAGAACACTGAAAACTACTGCAAGATCCAGCCTAAGTGTAAAACAGTTTCTCCACAAAGCTTATATTTYTTCTTTGCTTGCATTTTTTGAGAGAGAGAAAGGAAAGAGAAATCCAGCAGAAGACCCTTGTGCATAGTCATCAAAAAGCACAGTATCTGATCATATTCCTTTGAGCAATAAGAGCCAAAGATGAGAAATTAAAGTCTTGAACGACAAAAATAAAGACCTCTGCTCTCAAGAGGAGAAGATACCCTCTCATTCCCTATCGTTGCTTCCCCCATGGTTTCCCAGCCTGTTAAACTAGCTACACCTGATCCCGCTGATGCATTTTGGGCAATTACCCAGTTATATAATATGATCAGCATTTTCAATGCAGCCATAAATCTTACATTATAAAGGCAATTGTGTCAGCAGTTTTCTTCCTATGCTAAGCTAACAAGACTATTCCCAACTATAAAGATATATCCGTTGTCCCGCAGCATCCAAAACAATTGGCTTGCCATTTGTCTGAACACATCTGCCCTTAAAATGCTTCTTTTCTGTTACAGTTGTACTCCTTTTGGTGACTTCACTGAGAAAAAAAAGTGAGCATTACACATACCTCTGCACAGAGGTTTTCATTCAACTCCTCATATAGCTTTTTCTGAACTGGAAGCACCACTATTTTTTTTTTCAGATTTACATCATTTCATTCCTGTTTTATACCTGCTTGAAGAACTGAAATGGGATCTTTGTAGAAATTTCAAATAAATACAATTATTTTTTCTTAAATGCATACTTTCTGCATAAGGAATAAAACCATAAATTAGAATGCATCATCTGTAAATTCCACCTGATTTCACAGCTTTAGAGCATTTTGTCAAACAGGAACTTTGACCTGAAGTAGGATCAAGCATATTCATGTGCCTGAAGCAGTTTTGCAGGTAAAAAACATGTTTTTTATGTTCCAAAGAAACAGTATGAACTTTCCATCAGTTAGAGGATTTAAAAAAAAAAATAGAGAGTGAGAGTCAGAGAGAGAGAGAGAGAGAGAGAGAGAGAGAGAGAGAGAGAGAGAGAGAGAGAGAGAGAGAGAGAGAGAAATATCATGAATTGAGGATACAGCTTTAAGAATAGGGCTTTCTTGTGTGACAGAGGTGTGTTTTAGATAAATTTGTACCAGTAAATTACTTACTAGGCGTAATAAAACACTAAGCGCCATTCAGCAGAACAGTGCAGTCACAAATTACACTAACCACTTGGGCATTCCCTGCACATCTCATGATTCTTTGTGCGTGTGTGTGTGTGTATATACAGTGTGTGTGTGTGTGTGTGTGTGTGTGTGTATATACAGTGTGTGTGTGTATATATATACTTTTTTTCCCCATAGCATTCTGGCAGAGAGCTTGATGACCTGCAAGATCTGAGCCTCCCATGTGCCTCCTACTAAACAGCTGCCAATAAAACTGCATTTGTGCCAATTTACCACATCAAGGCAATGTGTACTGGGCAAGACACCCATATTCTAAAAATTGGCAGTCAGAGCCTTTCACTGTCACAAAAGCATCGTGTTTACCTTATTCTGCCTTTGCTAAATTAAAGGAACAGTGAAGTCACAAACCTCTCATAATGCAAAGTTAGAAAGGAGCAGCTGTGAGCAAAGATCATCCAAGGGAACACATAATATTTCACAAGCCCCAGTGTAGCAGCAAGGTGCTCAGCTGCAAGGTGCCCAATTTGGCATTAGTCCCAAGATCTTAACAGATGTGCAGCAGCACATTAAATTCAGATGGGCTAAGCTGTCACTGTCCCCAAACTTCACCACCCAGTGAATGCCMCCATTCAAACAAAACAATCACCCAGATTGCCTATAAATTAAACCTTTACTTCCTCAGTTTGCTGCTGAGAATATGCAAACAACTCTGTTTTCATTTCACCTCGCAGCAGCTCAGCAACAGATCAGATGTCCCATTTCAAGTGGGGCAGCATTCGCCTGAAAGGCTGAATGAGCAGCTAGAAGTTGGGCATCATCTGAACTTTAACCTGCCACCACCAGGAGGGTAGGATGCAAAACAGACTGGCAGTCACATATGCAGTCTTGATTAGGCAGGATCTAGCTCACCTGTGTTGCTCTTTCATTTTCTCTTTTTGCTCATGGACTGGATCCAAAGCTAAGATGACAGTGGAAATCCTTTTAACTTCAATGGACTTGAGAGCAAATGCCCTGAGCTTGTTTACCTATTGATCCCTTTAAGTCACTCCAACTGTATAAAAAGAATTTGGCATAATGCTCCTTGAGCACCATTTCTTTCCTGTTTTGTCCCCAGCTTGCTGCTTCTAATGATTTTTATGTCATTTCTTTTAATTCTTCAAATTGMCAATATCTTTCTCGTGCCAGAGTTGAACACAGCCAGTGAACTCCTTTGGTGTTGGACATTATTGAATGCAGTTATGCAGATTTATCCCAGCTCAGGAGGTGCTGTAGCTATGCTTGCTGTATAACAATAAAGATAAAAACTAAAAAATGTTCATGCAACTCTAAAACGCTTGAGTGCGTGGAATAGCCAAGACTATGAAACTGTATAAGCAAAACCTGTAGACAGGTTTGGCTTGGCATATGCAATTTTCCAGAAGGAAACTTTAATGGCACATTTATATAAACTAAATGAATATTTCAACACTTTGTAAAACTTTTATGAATCACTGTTTCTTTTCTGGCTTGCTTCAAACTCATACCTTAATTCTGCATTGCCATTTTTAATTCCARTAATTGCAGGGTGCAGGACAAAGATTAAGAGTTGGATGATCTGAGTGCAAAGAAACTCAGTCAAGTGATTCTGAAGTCTTTGACATGTCATAGAAGGTATAACCATAATTTGATACAGAGGTAATTCCCACACAGTAATTCACAAGGAATAATGGCTACAAGAGTTGCAGTTTTTAATTCTAGCTTAATTGCTAATGGTCTGTTTGGTCAATACATTTCTTTTAATAGCTATATATTAAAAAAAAAAAAAAAAAGCCTTGAAAATATATGAGATAGCTGCTTTGATGACATCACGGGCAGTTGATTTTGATTTACAGGTCTCAACTAGGACTGGAAAAGGTCTCTTGTTGAAGTGACTACCAGATCAAATCAGGCTAGAAGCTTGTTGCAGGTCTACGTTCAAGTGAACTGTAGGCCACAGTCTCTGAATGGAGCCTACAGASCACAGAAAGGATCTTCTTGTGAACGTGTGTGAACAATCCTCTGACCTGAGTGTAGTGACSAGGCAAGGCAACTTACAGACCTGGAGCTCTCTCTGTTTAATTTGACTGTGTTAATCAAGAATTTTAAGGAACTTTACTTTCAGATACAGCAAGAAGTCTCCCATATAGGACCTTTTCCACTTAAAAATCCCTCTTCTGCACCTGGGGGAAGCAGAGGAGAATCTGATCTGAACGGGGTACAAATAGAATAGTGTCATATGCTAGTGACCTATGCTGCAGCAGATTGAATTTACTGGTCAAAGGCTGTTAATCCCATGTACTGTCCCCAAAAAATTCTTATCTATGTCCATCAGAGTCTCTGRGCACCACAAAGCCTACTTGGAACACTTCAGAAATATATGCATAAATATTTCCGAAAAAGATACTGCACTAGTGTTTCCTCATTTGGGAGCTTACTTTCATTTYGTACATAGGAGCAACCCTGATTTTTTTTTTTCTTTACATCCGTATGCTTCTGCAGTCATGCATCTRCAGCGATATAACAAGCTAACGTGTGGCCAAAGTGCCCTGAGGTCACAGTGTTTAAAGACCGCTCCAAGACCTGTGTGACAAAGAGCTGCAGACACCACCTCAAAGGCCCTTCACCATATGCTGGGAAGGAGAGAGCTGAAGGAAACACCCTAGGCAAGAACAATTAAAGCAGCAGAGCCCTCTGCTCTCCAGAGCGTTAAAGCCATTCATTAGGATAGAAACACTGGCTTGTACGCTTGATTTAACAACTTAGTTAGTCAGCTAACAATTAGTTAAAAATCAAAAATAAACTATTAATTACCAAACTACATCGAAGCTATACCATTCCTAAGTACTAAGCCAAAATCCCAGATAACTAGTTCCTGCACTGGGCTGTGCAGAGAGGGAGATGGGAGGAGGTCTCACTGCAATTGCGTTCCTGATAAAAGGAGCCACAACACTTCACCAGCTAAGCTAGACACTCATCCTAGACACACAGGCCAGCCCATCCCAGTGCAGAGACACAAATACAACAAGGGAAAATTAATATGGCTATATATTTCACACTTCATTTTGACTCATACTGCATTGGATGCCTGTTCTAATAGCACCAATCAAAGCTCTTTTTTGTCAAAACACAGGTTAAGACTTTGCCACTTACTATAGGAGCAGCCGAAGACCTCGACTCGGAGGCCTATGTGTCCGCCGAGGCTCCACTTGAGGGGGACGAAGCGCACGAATCGGGCTTTCACCGAGTGCAGCTTGTGGTGCACCACGCCGTCCGCGTTGCTGTTCCCCGGGAACACCTGCAAGGGCAGAGAGGCCGCGTGAGACACTGAGCGCCGGGCTCCGTCCAGTGGTTGCACTTGCATCCCATTCTCTGCCTCACCAATTAAAGTTATTTATACTGGCCCTTAGCATCCAGCAAGGTGAGGGCTGAGGCCTGTCAGGACCCTGGTGTGCTTACATTCCTAAAGTCAGAGCCACAGCTTGGGAATACAAAGTGGAAAGTATATATGTATCTACAGACACACACACATACACACATATGCCTCCTATAGAGAGCTCTGCAAGACAGAACTACATGAAAACTTGCATCAGTACGTAGAAGGAATCAGCATTTTGATGGTGCATGTAACCAAAATTTGCAAACTATAATAGTTTTCTAACTTTTTTTTGGCCACTTTGATTAATTGCCTGCAACTACAAGACAAAATTAATGGCCCAACTCTGAATTACCACTCAACAAAAGGAAGTTCTCTAACGAATGAAGAATGACTGCAGGATTTCAAAGATGAAGACTAACAAAGAAAACCATCCAAGGTCTGTGACGCTACCTGAAGCTTTTCCAATTCATCTTTATATCCTGAGTCTGTGAAATTAGGCTAGAAATATCACTGCCTTCTTGTCATCTTCAAAACATTTGAGTAACTCAGCAGGGATTTAAATTTGACGCTAGCAGTTTTGTAAAAATGAAAACTAAAGATAGAATTGACGGAATAAAAAAAAATCTTATGGAAAGGACATATCTGTAAAAGCAGCCTTTCTCAGCCTAAATATAAAATTGTATCAAGAAATGATTTATATGTTTCTGCAGTTCAAATGCTGGCACCATTCAACTACAGAATGCAACTGCAAGCACAAATAAGCCTAACGAAGTGATCTGAAATTGATTTCTGATTACAGAAGACTAAGGTAAAAAGACTSATTTGTGAACTTTATCCTTGTTACAAAAAAAAAAAAAAGGCTAATAAATAGCTGTTTGAAATTTTACTCAATTGTTTGTATTTTTTTTTCAAAATGATAAAAACTGTGTAGAGCTTCGAGTTCAGTGTGTTCTTATTTTACTAACCCAGTGTGCTATTGTTGCAATAGAATCATATTTAATAAAAAGCATTCTTAAACATCTATAATGAATGCCATTGATTAGACCAGAAATATTTTTTTTGGTACAAAACTTAAACATTACCAAATCATATCCATTTCACCTTAAAAGCATCAAAATGAAAATCTTCCTTCATACTCAGTAAGCTTTATTGTCTCAGTAGTCATGAGCATAAAAGACAGCACTTATGTAGATTCCTAAAACATTGCTTTGCAAGAGTTTTTCATTGCTGATACCCAGAGATCACAGGAACCAAATTGTCCTTATTCTTCTCCTGCATCTCTCTTGTTCTGGACTTTTACGCAAAAGATCTTCTGCAAGGATTTTCTAGTGTTTGACTTGCCTCTCTCAATTTCAGCTATATTCTGTAATTAAAAGCTTCTGTACTTGCTCATCTTAATTCAAAGATAACCAAAGGCAGCAGCTCAACAGCCTTGCCCCTGGGATATGTTTTGAGGAGTGCCACAAGCAGTACTTCAAGATGTCCTAAGCTCACTCATCATGCTTTACAGGTGGGATTTGAATTCAAATTCCAGCTGAGAGAACTTCAGAGTATTTCCCTCCCCTTATACTCTAAATGAAATGAACTCCTACTCTGTAATGAAACTGTGAAAGGCACAGCACCTAAAGAAATAATCTCTTTGGAATTAACAAGCAATGGGAACCAGGTGATTTGTCAATGCAGCTGTGTTCTGGAYGGCCTCTGGGTTTCTGCTGGGAAGAAGGTAAGAGAGAGGCACACGCAGCCCTCCACGTGCCCTTGTGGGCTCTGTGAAACTGTAGAGATGGCTTAAGAGAACTGCTGCTACAGGCAGTCTTGCCACCTTTCTCACAGGACAACGTCTTCACAGGGCGAATGTGCAGAGACATTTATGCCAAGCTCGTGCAAACCCCGCACCTCAGCGCGGCACGTAGGGAGTCACCACTGCTCARCCCCCAGAGACATCCCCCTGTCTGCAAGCACGTGACATGGACAGCACGCTCCAGGGACGACCTGTCCAGCTATGGAAGTTTTTCGGCTTTTGCCAGGTAAAACAGAAATGACTACCACCCTACTGCCACATCGTTGCCACCCTGCCACATCGTTGCTTAAAATTATCACGTCACCTCAGAGAAGAGCCAAAGCTATCGCAATTGAGACTCCAAATTATCCAACCCCCAACACAACATATAACTACATAAACGTCCTTCCCATATCAAAACAATCATGTTGGTAAAAAATAAACACCTCGTAAATTCAACACTTCTTTACAGTCAAGCTTCTCAAGAAGAGACTGAAACTTTCAGAATTAAAATCCACAGTCCATGATGMCCCACCTGTAGACTTGTGAGTACAGAGATGACTTTGCTTGTAGCAGGCACATCATCGCTTCTTAACTGCAGGGGAGCACTGTGTATGCCTGTAGGATTGCTTTGATTTTTGCTTTCAATTCCCACTGCTGAACAGATCACCTTCTGATGTTTTATGGACCACCTGTGGGCTATAGACTACTGATTGAATAACACCAATTGTCACAGATGGTCACTTGAAAACTTTGATCCACAGCTGACACAGAAATAAGCTGTCCAATAAGGAAGATCAAACAAGGATGCAGTACCAAATTTCTTAACTCTGGAGGTTCCAATATTGATTAACAGTAAACTTATCATTGGGAATGGCAAAAATGCYTCCTCCTGAGAAATGGCCTCTATTATAACTTCTTGTGGATGGGGATTAATTCACAGGARCAAAATGACAAACTAGCAAAGAAAACAAAGCACCGGGTGCAATTTCCCACACAGCACAGTTGCTCTGATGGGAGGCATAAYACTGAAAAGCTTAGGGAGTTTGTTTCGGTTTTAGGAATTCTGCAAACAGAACAGACTTATGATTTACATGGGATATTCTGATACTGGTATTACCTGAGCCTTATAAATTAGAAAGTTCCATTAAAGCCAAATACTGCCATCAGATTTGCAGAGGCAAAAATGTAGCCTTTTAGCCACATTTAATGCCTATATGATAAAGAGTTTGCCACATGCAGGTCCAAGTCACATCATCCGGCTGGGTGATGCACAGCTGTGACACAGGCTATGGCAAGCAAAATTTTAGGAGTCTTTCCTCATCCCAAAAGATTCCTTCTCAAACTCGGCAGACCTCAGCAAAAGCATCTTCTACTTTCACAAGGAGGAGACGTAAGAGCAGCTGTGAATACTCAGCATGAGGGTCCAACCAGCCCAGTGCAGTATCTTTAACAGTGGCTGCAAGTTTTACTCTTTGGGAAGAGTGAAAACAAGGCAAGCACATACCACACTTTCCCAACACTCAACCCATTTGTTTCAGGAGTTATAAGAAGCTAGGAAAAAATACAATTCCAGTTTAGTACTACATTAACAACAACAAATATGATATAAAATTTTCAAAGGTATTCAGATCTCTAAACTACTGGGAATACTTGGGATTTGGATACATAACTCCCTCAGGAGAGAACAGTCTAAAAGAGCAATTAAATGTGTGACCAGTTTGCATAACCCTTCCATTCAGAAGGATCCCAAAAGTTGTTTAAGGGCAATTTAGGAACATGTCAAACAACTGGAGTGAAATATGGCATTTTTTTTAGCAACCTTGCAAAGATTTTCCTCTTGTATATTAATTCAGATCCATGCTCGATCATATCAGCCGAAGACCTGGTTTGTTAAACCTGATACTGCCCTTTGGCCAGACCACCATAGGACTGAGACAGGTTTAGAGAGACAAGTGGAAATTTGGAGCAAGGAAAGTATCTGTTCATCAAAGCTTAATCAATCCAAAAGGTTGAATCTTATTCAGGAGTTCACGTCCGCCTCCCCCTGCACACACACCGTGGACAGCAAATGGCAACTTATTTACTGAGCTGCAGAAGCTCATTCCCATAATGACTCTGCTGAACACATTTCACTCTCCCACTTTATTAGGCAGGTAATGGGATGAGTTCAAAGTGTGTATGCAAGGAGCAGCATAGGGACAATCAGCCCTGAACGATGAGCGTGCAGACCTGAGGTTAATACTTTCTAGAGGGGATATTTTAGCACGTATTCAACGCTCTCATTTCTGCCAAAGTCATGCTGATGGACTGAGCCGAGAAGAAAGAAAAAAAGAAAAACAGATTATGAATGTGCAGGAGGCATAGAGCACAGATGTTTGCAATTACAACATTTCAACCTTCACTGAAGAAAATACAAGTGCAGAAATACCTCCACACCTCAGCCACGGCATCGCAATATGCATCCTCTAGAGCCCACAGAAATAAGGACAGGAGCACACTCAATTCAAGCTACCCAGCAGCCTTGCGAAGAAACCGAAGGCAGCAAAGACTGAAATAAATCCCAAAATTGCAACAAGCAGAGCGAAATAACATCATTCTCCCTTTTAAACTCTCTTACTAAGACGAGAAAGATCACAGACTAGAAGGCACTAGCACTGGGACACAGAGCACACATCTCCCAGGATCTCCTCAAATATTTAGGTGCATGTCTGAGGTAAACATCCATTTCCCACAACAATAAAATCTAAATTGGCAGGGAGAAAACTTGGCCTAGCTTTTCAGATTTTCTGGTTTCAAGTAAGCTATGAGTCAGGGATAGCTGTCAAGCAACAGAGTTTTAGTTCTGCTGAAGTTTATATTAGCTAGAATATAATTCCATGGAGCTAAATTGAGTTTGGATATTAAATACCAAGTTCCAAAATTGGGTAAGTCAATGACTGAAATCAAGTTATGGTAAAGCTCCCTTACCTCTATTTGTATGTGGAGAAAAAAAAAAAACCATGAACGATACCGTGACAAGGAGAGCACAGCACAGCCATGAATGTACTGTTGGGAACCTCGTCAGCCTCTGATTTTACRACAGGCTACAGTATTTCCACGCAACAGCTGCAATTCATTAATGCCCACTAACAATACCCCAGCTATGGACAGGCTTGCAGAAGCTAATATGCCTTTTGATCAAGATATTTTTAGTTTCTGCTGCAAAACAAATGCAATTGCCAAATTTAACAAGACTAGAAACTCCCTGCTACACCCTAGCCAAGCCTTCAAATTTAAGAGCATGCAGATGTCTTTCCTGCAAAAATGTGAAGAGAAAAAAAAYCCACACAACTTCATAGTTTCAATGCTTTTTCTGGATTTCATCTTTTGTACATACTGTGTATGGTGACAGTGAAGAATGTTGCTATGATTTAGATAATGGAAAAAGCCCAATATATGGTAGTGTTAATATCTTGTCATGAAGAAAAGTATTAAAATGGCTTTGCTGTCAGCTCCATCTCCCTGTGTCCAGACTGGAAGCTACTAAAACCTTCATCTTAGGGAACTACTCATCCCTTCATCATGGGAACTAGGTTAAGAGCATATCTCAACAGTACGGTGTTCACGGTAGGACCCCATCCTAAGAAGGCCCTAGTGTCCTCTTCATTTTCCTCCCCATTTCTCCAAACTCAAATGGGCAAAAAAAAAATCGGTAGTTTACAAAGAGGCCATTTAGTTTCCTTGCACATTAAGAATTAAAATGAATGACTGCAGTACATTCTGCCAAACACGGTACCTACTTCTGCATACAGCCCAGACTGCAGAGTAGCCCTCGGGAGAGACGATACAGTAATGAATGTTGCACGCGCCAGACTATCTCATCACTTACTTTAGTAAGTTGCTCAAGTGGGCAGGTTATTTGCCTCTGATCTGCCCCATTACACTGAATCTGTACCCTTCTCTCTGGTTAGTTGCTTTCTAAACACAGGAACAAATACTGTTAAGCAATATCATTAGCCTTAAATAGATGATTGCCCAACAAAAAACACATTTATATTAAGAACATTGCTTGTTTTTCTTGTGCATCCTTGTTATCAAATCTACTCACAGATTTTCTAATAGAAAATGCAGATTTCATAATGGCAAAATATTCTGCAAAATATTGTGTTATTTTTAAAAACAAGGAAAATTCACACAATATTTTGCTTAGACAGGTCCATATCAGCTCAGAAAAAAATAGCAGTTCAATGCTGTAAAATATGAAGCTCCTCGAATATTTTCAAGATGAGACATTTCCATTTATATCAAAAACAGTGAAACAAAATATTGCGAAACTTTTTAATTCTGYTCTTCCACCCACCCCCCATATTATGCTTTCTGCTGTACCAATTTGAGTGTCTTCCAATTCTGTAAACAACTAATAGCAAAAATTTTCTGCTGGATCAGGCAGCCTGATTTTCAAATAGTTCAAATTAGGTTTTTTTGATACTAGAATAAGTTTAAAATAAGGGGCTAAATTACTTATTCACCTAATAGTTTTATCAACTGCACAGAGATCTCAGTCTGAGAAAGCGGAATCTCCAGTGATACCAATGAGAAAAGATTTGGAGACAGGTATAAAAATAAGCAGAGTGCCTTCTACGGGTCTCCACTGAGCCCTCAAATATCCTTTCTCCTTCCAAATTGTTGTACATTTTTTTTTTTAGGAACAGAGTAGAGGCACCCTACTAATGCAAAATGCCAATGAGAACATCTAAATCCTTAGATGATTGCAGCATAGGGCTTTTGAATTTATTTATTCTTCATAATTACTATCTGTAATTGGTGATAGCTGAGCTGTCTCTTCTTATCAAATCACTCCAAGTAGCAATTTGGATACGGAATAGAGGATCATTTGAATTCCAATGGTAAAATATTTTGCAAACAAGAGTTAACCAGCAAAAACAGARAAATACTATAACCACCAGAATGGATGAGAGAGAGACACTTTCTCATTAAAAAGCCTTTGTAACCTGTCTTAGAAAATAAAACAGAGACAGGAATAGGTTAACATCCATCCTCCTCTTTCATAGGGCACAGCTTTGGTTGGTGCCAATCTGTTTTGAGAGTCTCCCAAACCTCCCTGGCAAGGTTTGAGGTAGCATTTATGCCATAGACCATTCCCAATGGATGTGGCCACTCTTTTGAAAGGAGAGAAGAAGGCCAGGGGGAAAGAGGATTTACCAAATGGATAACATCTTAGTTATGCCACAACCTCAGAACTAAGAAATGATTCCTGCCTACTGAAATGGTTCCAGTTCATTCATACACATCTAGACCAAGTGTTTTAGCCAACTGGCAGTTGTCTGTCTGTCTTTCTAGCAATGGACCAAGTGCAATTTCCTTATCCTACTGAGCACCACTGTTTTCAAATGTGGTATTTCATCTCAAATGCAGCTGCGTTTCAGTGGTTCAGAATTGATCCCCATCTTCAGCTGTTAAAATCAGCTCAGTCTTCAGAGTACTAGCAGGTGMAAGATTGTATAAAATATTACAGCTGTTATAGCTGTTATTATTGTTATCACTACTACATAAATTAATAAGAATGGGAGCAAGTAGCAGCAAAATTAAAACCATAAATTAYAAGTCTAAGCTAAAAGTCAGCAGCTAATTCCTGTTTCTGCTCAACCTCCTGCATATTACTTTAAAAGCAATCCTACACATAAGATAGTATTCCGAGCTGTATCACAGCAAAGGATAAATATTTCCCCGGTACCTTGACTAGATTAACCTTAGTCAATAGACTGAAGCTGCTCTTTCCACTACCAACATTTATCATAGATTTCAGCTGTTCTTTTGCATAAAACTTTCATGTTTCATATTAAATTAGCAGGATTAACAATGCAGTGAATGTGTTTATGTCTAGCTATGTTGGGGAACTCTGGGAGCCTTTCCTGTATTTAGCTTTATCAAAGCGAGTTTTAATAGCTAGCCCAGTACACTAGGTATCTCTGGTTATAATTGGCCAGACAGATCCACCAAGATGACACCAGAGAGGTGTTAGTTATTCCATGCAACAGTGACCTCCGAAGAATATTGTGCCTCATTATCTTACACTATTTCCTCCTATATAGTTGGATAGCATTTTCATTTGGATCAGTAAAATAATAACCTGTGGAAAAGAATAAATATGTAGGCTTAATTTTCTCCACTGCTTTATAATGAGATGAACACACGTTTCTTTAGCTACACAAATGCCTCTGGTTTTACATTGGTTTGAATAAGAGAAAGTTCACATTCCAATCAAGATAGCAACCTTTAATATCTCACTGTGTTGTTTATCTTTTTCAAGATCTTCTCTCTGGAATGCTATTATCACAAAACTAYGTAAATAAATGGTTGCTAATAATAAGAAAGGGCAGCAAGATTTATCATGCTTTGGATGCAAACTGCTGGGTATTTACAATTTATGAAAAAAAAAAAAGTATTCTTGTATTTTTCCAGATTTTTACCAAGCCTAAATAATCTGTGAATTCTGCTGTGTTAAGATGCAACTGCAAGATACATCCTAAACTGGTACATATCATTAAAGTACCTTTCACAGCAGTGAAACCAAGCTCGTGTTCATCAGCTTTAGTTCCGGCACAGGGAGTTATATAGACTGTTCTCTTTACCACAGGATGGTTAGATCTAATCGGCATAGCTTCCTCCTACAAAATCATTACTGTAATATTGCAGCATCCTACATTTGGGTCTCATCATTCTACTTTTGCATCAGAGTCTTTCATTCAACCACAACAAATTATTCTGCAGGATGCTGAAGTAACTTAAAGATATTGCTTCCTTTCTTCTTGAAATAGAGTAAGATGAGCTTTTGCAGCACCTCTGTGGGAATATGTACACCAGCCCCTTCCAAATGCATGTTTGAGCATAATATTTCAATTCCACTTCTTACTTCCTGTGCCAGTCACGCCAAAAAATATTCTGCATGTGGTTTTGAAGATGGTGCAATGCTCTCAACAGAGTCATCTATAACTATGTAAGCTGGGCTGGACTGTCCCTATGATCTACAATTGCAGCTGCATTCCTGTCCCCTTACCAGGAAGGGTCATGAGAGATGCTTAGTCTTTGCATCCTCCAAAATCTCAGCATGAGATGCTGCTTTTCACAGAAAGAGTGTGAGCTTTTCAGCTGGCTGTCGTCCTCTCCCAAACAGCTCTGTCTGTAAGGGGCAGCAAAGTATGAGGCATGGAAGGTTCCTAGACCTTGCACATCACGGCACCATGCTCAGGAGATTCTTACACAGCTTTAGAAAAGCAACAATATTAAGAAAATTACGCCCTCTTTTTATGCACCCACAGCCCAAAATTTATCTTAATGGATGCCTTTAAGGAGAACTTACCAGAGCCATGACATAAGTTAAAAAAAAAAAAAAAAAAAGTTATAATTAAAAAAACCTACATCAATAATTCCTATATATATATTAACTGAATAGTTTTATTTTCCAGAACAATTAACCATACTTCTTAATAGCTTTACTTTTCCTTTTTCATATAGCTTTTCCTCTAAGCCATAACCAAGCAAATAGTTAGAAGCTGAAAACTTAGGAACCTCTCCACAGGTGCCAATACKTTCCATTTAAGTACAGCAAAGGAGAACCAGAATATTTGTGAGGGGGAAATAAAAAAATCAATAGCTCTATTACAAGCCCTCCTCCAGAGGAGTGAAGCCTAGCACAGAATGCTCTTATTTCTTCTGAATCTGATTCTAGGTGAGTGAAAGAACCTATGAGGTGCACCCATGAAATAGGCTACCTTTAGAACAAGAAATAGAAATACTTAATATTTTTATGAAAAATAAACTTTATGAAAAATAAACTTTATGAAAAACTTAATAAACTTTATGAAAAACTTAATATTTTTATGAAAATATTAAGTTGATGACACACGCCTTACGAGTTTTTTTTTTCTGAAAACAGTTTATGTAGATACACTTTGGAAAGCATCTAACATGGGGAGAAATAAATAAGTTTTTAAAATAATGCAACCCACAGAGAGTAAAATTTACCAATTATGGGATTTCTTTTCAAAACTTCTGCATACTGTGAGGTCTGCATAATAAGGAAAAGCCATGCTGCAATTATGATCATTGTTCAGTCTTTAGCAAAGATCATCTTCTGCCAAGGAGGAGAGCAGTGTTCAAAAATACAAATTTAACTGCTAACAATAAATGATAGGGTTGTGCCCTCAAATACATCCTCATCAATACTAGGTCTTAGGCACAGTTTAACTCCTCAGGTTTCAGCATTATTGCATTCATGAATACTTGAAATCAACTGGTATCCATACTGAGAAAATACAGCATTAAGACAACAATTGTTTATAGCACCACTAAATTGGCATATTATGCCTAAAAGAATATGCAGTAATTCTGCAGACTCACAGATATTTATCCTGATGCTTGCATGACTTACTGGAATGGCTTCATAAAATTTTGCTTATTCTTGATTACACAGCATGACAAAAATGGACAAAATTCAAACAGAAAACAGGCAAGMAAATTCTCAAAGAAGCTGATTCTCAATTAAGCATACTATGTAAATACAGGTCTCTAGGCTTAAGAAAAAAGCACATGTGCTAATGCTAGAAGTCTGAACTAACTTGGATAAAAGCCGAATTTATCTCAAGATGCTGCCTAGCAGATACACCAGGTGTCTTTGCCTAGTGCAAAGAAAATTCCCTGGAGGAGGCTCAGCAGTTCCCAGGTACAAATCATATAAGGAGGACAGAGGTTAAAAAGGTGCTGTGATTTAAAAAAAGGTTAGACCCAAAAAGGGACAATAAATTATCATCAGTAACTCTTCATTACCCTAAACTCTCTAGGAATTTGAATCCTATTCATATCATGAAATAATATGAATAATCAATTCATATTATCATTTCAGACAATGGTAGTTAAGGTAGTAAAGAAGATCCAAAAAAGGGAAAACTTTTAGACGTCCAATTTCTTTGAATGGAGAGGATAACTGTCACAGTGATTGAAACTCTGACTTATAGAAAATATAAATGCACACTTCTGGTCTATTCATCAAGGTACCTGAAAAAAACAAAYAAACAAACCCCCCAAAACTAGACTTGCCTTAGACTTTAGCAGCCCATGGTATGGAAGGATTGCTCCTAAACAGTTACTCTGTTGTGGACACACTGTACCTAAATTCAGCATTCAGAACTTAATTTTAGAAAGAGGAAATAGGTAAATAGGGCACATTAAACAGAAAATACAATTACAAACAAAATGCTAAGTGATTTTAAGCAACACGGAGATTACAGAAAGTCATCAGATTAGACATTCAAAATACAAACTTGTCCAGTTACTGTGAAAAAGACTTCAAGAGAATGGTCAAAGACTTCAAAGAGATGGCATCAAAGGACAGCCGTGTTAAACAAGAGAGTAAAATAAGTGATTGGAAGTAGAAAGACAACCTTCCAAAGAAGGGAGATAATAAATAAACAATGAAAAAAAAAATTGAAGCTCTGCATAGGTAATATGGGATACACCACCAATGTAGGATTTTATGATAACTTTATGAGACGTATGCAGTTAAGATCATCTTAACTGCATACATCCAAAAAGAGGCTCTCTAACAGCTTGTGTCATTCAGAGAGCTCAAAACCACCATGAAATGCTGGATGCAGTCATCAGTTCTGGACTCAAAAACAGTCAAAAACACAAAGAGATTATTAAGACAGAAAAAACAAAACCCAGAAAGCATCAATATGCCACCATGTCACTAAAGAKAGAGTAAAATAATGGAGAAACAACAACAAACAAGGCAACAAGACCAATGGTTTAAAACACCTCTGGAACAAGAAGAGATTGAACAGATTGGGATGCTTCAGCCTAAAGAAATGATGCCCAAACCACTGTACAAAGGAGACCATATAGTTCTGAGTGGCAGAAATAGGAAGAGGTTGGGAAACGGACACTCATGCTTAATAGCATCGTTTTCAGATAGCCCATGGCCTTGGCATCATCTGTTTTGCTTGCRCTTAGCAGACATGGCTTTTTCTAGTCAGCTGTTCACATTTTGCTATATTAAACATCAAATCTACCGCCAATTTTGCTATTGTCTCACCAACCCTCAAAAGAGGGATATACACACACACMCCCTCATCAAAAAGCAAAACTAATAATAGCATGTAAGCACCGCCAGATCTCTATACAGAGATTCATAATTACTCAGTTTCAGGGACTTTACTGACAAGCTTAAGAGCTGAGGCACATCTAGTCCTTTTCTATCAGTAAAATAAATTAAGAAAATTTCATATTCAGAACTGGTGAAGTTTCATAGGAAATTCACAATGTCAATGAAAATAATATTTTTATTTCTGTAATATTTATTCATTAGCTTGTTTTCCCACAGCTGTAATAAACAGAATAATTCTGAAAAAAAAAAAATGTAATTTGATTTCAAAGTTTGCCTTTGAAATATGTCACTGGAAATGTTCCTTTTTTTCAAACAATCAAAAGTACTGACACAGATAGTTTTTCAATGGGAGAGTTTCTCCATGAACTAACTATTCAGAATCTGGAACCATAACTACAAAGATATTTCAAAAATCAAGTACAGACTTTGCACTATAAGGCCATCAGTTCCCTTTTATGCCTTTTTAGCTGATGATCTTTGCAAATCATATCAAGCTTACGSAGCACATATGAGTAAGTCATTCTACTAAACAAACTGGCATCTCTTGATATCCTAATTTTCCTGAATGCATTTGTTATTTCAGATGAATATTTCAGCCTGGGATTCATTCAGAAGAATGAACGTGATAAATAAATCATCAGAAAAATATTACTTATTTTCATACACCTCTTAAAAAGAAGTCTTTGGTTTGATTAGTTTTTAATATTTTTAAGGGTTTTTTTTGTTGTTGTTTGTTTTTTGTATACTCATAAATAGACAAGGTAAATGAGATCATAGACCAAGGAAAAACCTACCCATAAGCTCTGCTCTGCCAAAAAAAAGAAAATGCAACTGATCTAGAAGGACTATAAATTCCCCAGGCAAAATGTTATATACTCCATTTGTTCCAGACTAACCTGGTCTGTGCTCTAGAAATCCCATTATTAAGTCTTAATTGCTCTCATATGAGTTCTGTGAACTTTGTTAAACTACTCTCATAACTGGCCTTAAAAAAGAAAGAGAGATATACTGCTGACCTCCTAGAGAAATGTAAAAACTAGGTTTTGATGATGAATTAGAGCTTTCTTTAAAGGAGACACAGTAACATCAGTTAGCTTTGCTTTTAGTACTCCTTTTCTTGAATTGTGACAGAACCATCATCATTTCCAATTAAAGACCCACTAGAAATGCTGTAAAACACCCAGATTTCCTGCTAGGATTATTCAAAGTTCTAAACAGAGCCTGGAAAAAGAAGAAAAAGAAAAAAAAGTAAAAGAAAAAGCAATAAACCTAATTTCAATCAAATGAACTAGATGTTCATGGAAGATGAAGATGGAAGCAGTTCCATCCCCCCCTCCCCGGTTCTGGGGGCAGAAACAGGATGTTTTAGTTTTGCAAAAAGCCARTCTTCTATCAAGTACCCCTTTGCTGCCAAATAAAAGTATATACATGGATATGTATACCTGGAGAGCTATATATATATATATATATGCCTATACACATATACATATAGAATTCTAAGTTAAAACTTGAATTTCTAATGAAAAAGTACATTTCTAAAGGGTTACTTTTTTTTTCCTCTCTTATTTCACATTTAACTGCTGCCTGAACTAAACTAAAACCATATTTTATCTAAAATCAAATTTTATCAGTAAAAAAATCAAAGACATCCTTTAGAAGTACACTTCAAATCTCTCTATTATATGTAATCCATCAGCCCATCCAAGGTGTTCCTCAGAAGTTATTTATGCTTTTTTCCCCTTCCATAAAATAACGATGTGCATTCATTTTTGAAGACTTTTCCCTCATCTCTTCCAAGCAATATCACAGGCTGATGCAGCTTTTGTATAAGCAAAGCGGCATCCACACCTGCTTGAGAAACTAGAAGAGGCCACAGCATTTTAGGTTGATGACATATTAATTGTCATAGAGCCATTTGGATTGAGAGGTAAGAACAGTTGAGCTTGCAYTGACCTAATAAAAATCTTCATTTTTGCCATCAGACTCATGTGAGGCATCTCTAACTTTCCACCATCCAATTAAATACAGTCTATTTTTTAATACTCTGACAGATGAGTGCACAAGGGAGCTCTCCAGAGCATTTTAAATTCTTTCCAAAGATGTAGAAACCCTACAGTCTAGAACATTTAAAACAACCAGCATGAATAACTCAGAATACTTAGGGAAAGGCAGCTTCCCAATTCATGGTTATGTACTAAACAACTAATATCTTCTCACTTAATTCTGCAACATGACACATCATTTCTGATCTGCAGTACTGAATGCTACATATATACTACAATACAGCAGCAGATACAGTAGAACATACACACCTCTTCCTCCTGTCTGAACCTGACAATCCCAGACAGCTTTGAACCACTTTATCCTGCCTTTTGTTTTTTTTTCCACATTTTCCTACCTACCATAACAATTTTATAAAGCCATTTAATGAAATCYACAAAATATTTGAATCAGCAAAGTGACTTTCAAGTAATACCCGCAGAGTTTTCTCTGCCCTAACAAAGTCATCTTAATAAATTTCTTCAGCTCCTGCTATCAGCTGAATCCAAAGCAACACTCAGCCGCTTGCACTTGCTTTTGCAGGAGCAACCTTTGGCACGTCATGCTGTCAATGCTGCCCTCTGCTTCCTGCAGCACCCCCTGCTTCTTTGGTAAAACAAATATTTGGAATGTGAAAATTCCTGTTTTTTTACCCATCCCACCCCAGAAGATTGCATTCTATAGTAGCATAAGCCAATCTGCACATCCTTGTACTCCTGTTCTGGGGACTTATTAAGCCCTAGTGTTGAAGGACCCTTAACAATTAGGATAATTGACATTGTATCCTATCTCTCCTTCCTTCCTCTAATCTGGAAGAAGAATCAGCTGGTCCCAGAAGCAGTTAATAATACAACACTACAAATGATTTRTGTCTGTAATAATGTCTTTCCTCAATGCACCATGGGAAGAATGTATTTAATTGAATTATAATAAACTGGAAGKTTTTTTCATTTGTTTGATTTTTAGCCTTTCAAGTTTTTCCTGTGTTTGCTTGTTAGTTTTAAATATTAGATAAAGGAAACAAATTAAACATGAAGAAAAAATAAAGCAAGAAAAAAAAAGTTATATTTGAAAGAAGAATACCAAGATCCTCACGATTCTACCATTCATTCCAGGCTACATGACAGCACAGCAATAGTTCTTTTGCTAGGATACAGAAATCCCAGCCTAAAGCCAAACCGGGTTCTGTCAGGAATTTCAAGGGAGAAACCATTCACAGGAAACGCTTCTAGTCCACATGGTCAAGGCAAACCCTGTCTGCAGACAGTCCCCATCGCTGCGTCTTCATGGGTCACGGAATCACAAAGAGACTTGTCCAAGGTCATGACAGAAATAGAGTGGAATGTAAAAATCAATCCTGTCTTTCCAAAATSATAACCTAGTTATTCAAATAAAAATCAGGACATATCTTTAAACGCTTCCTTATCAGCGAGAAACAGGGATTTAGATTTAAAAACCAAGTATTTTGGGAGCTGAAAAGGTCCAGGTAACATCTAGCAACACCTAACAGGCAGCACATCCCTGTACATACAAGCATTCCCATGGAAGTGCCAGCAAATTTCAATCAAACTTGAATAAAGGACTACAGCAATAGTAACTGTTTAGGGAAAAGCAGAAGAAGAAAAAGGGGAAAAAAAAMCACAAAACACCTTTTTAGTCTCTGCTTCTGGGAATCTTGTATTTGCTGTTTACGCTTGCCTGACACTTAGTGCATCATTAGCAGCAATAACTTCCTGAACAAAATGCACAACCTATTTTGGCTGAGGGTACCAACAAGGGTAGTTTCAAATAATTATATATAGTGGATATTATAACCACTTCCAGTCAGAAATACCCTAATGACCATCTGTTTTTAAAAAAGTGCTGTCAGAATCTGCCCCACTATATCCCCATCAAAACATAACGAACGTCAACTCAGAACTATGACCTTATTGTCCTTTTTAGGCTATTATAACTATCTTTTTAATTCTTTGCTATGGCTTGCTCCATTGTCTGGATATGTAGGGCAAACAGCAGTCTCATCTATTTCAAGAGCTCCTGGAGGGACAACCATCGCTTGCATGACGAACTGCACTGAATTCTGCTCAGTAAGAAACCCAGGATAGCATTATAAAGGATTTGCCCTTTTCCACCTGATCTGAGCTTCATAAATAGTTTTCTGACTGCTTGCTTATAACAATATGAATCTAACAACCTAGACCGTTAAACAAATTAAGTTACCAATGCTGATTCTCAGAAAAGGAATAAAAAAGATTTTCCAAAAGTTTCAGTTGGGGGGTGGTGGGGGGGGGGAGGCGGGATTTGAACCTCAAAATAACTAGCTGTGAAAAACTGAGAAGTAAAAAACCAATCTCTTGGTCATTCGCAGTGCTATTTTAGGTTATGAGAAATCTGCCCATCAGGTGCTCTATTGATGTCCAGCTCTACCATTATCACATTTTTGGGAAAAAGAATGTGATAAACRTTCATCGCTCCAGTTGCACTCCTCACACAGCGGAACTCCTCAGGTTTCTGGAAAATCACCTCACATTTGCTTGCAATAAATACCCTTTGGCAAGACTACTCATSCATCTACTGTACTTCCAACTTGTCTCCATCATGTTGCCTCACTGTTCCCTACTCAATCCCTCATGAAGGCCCCTGTCAGTCACTGGCCTGCAGCCTATTCACTACCAGAAGCTGCTGCAACCCACATAAATTTGCAAGGCAAGGAGAAGAGGRAGCCAGGGACTCTGCTCTGCAGTAAGTATTGGCCAACTCGCTCCTAACAGCACACAAYACCAGATCATCTCACAAAGTTTATGCTGGATAACAACGTTCAGGGAGCCATGTTAGAACTGGTGAATATGTAATATAATATCACCTTGCCAGAATATGATTAAAGAATATTGTTACAGCGGCGCTCAGCAATACATAGTTTCATCACTGAAATTCTCATCATTTCCCCAGGAGATATTTTAATTCACACATGAAGTTTGGTTTAGCACTGCTGCAGATGGAAGATGCTGTAGAGTGTGATCATGTTTCTCAGTGAGTTTTGTATAAAGAAAGCAAAATAGAAATTGGCCTCACACACAGATTCATGAACTTTCTACTTCATAACCCAGAATTATATTTCTTCAGTCACAGTCATTATTGTTCTATTGGACTTCACTAACACAGCAGCTGATAAAGATGGTTTCAGATTTTGTTTTTAGAAAAGTGGCAAAATTTTCAGCTAAGATTGACTTTCAGTAATGTAGTGAACTGGATGACAAAGTACATCCAGATAGACAGATGAGAAGGATGGCAAGCACTTAAATTATACTCCTTAAGCTTTACCCTGTACAGAAGGGCAGACAGCTCATAAGATTTTTTCACATTTGCCTACCCTCCATCTTGTCTTATCCTTTTTGAAATAATCTAYGAGAATTTACAACTTATTATATTACTATGACACTCCTAGACATCTAAACTGAGCACTAATTAAAGCAGAGGGCTTCTTTCAGGCTACAACAAGTAATCAAAATTTCTAAGATTGCTGGGTGCTTGTTTCGCTTATTCCACAAACTTTCCATTTATTATCCCAGCATCCACATTTTGAAATCTGGATTCTCAATTTCTCATGTTTCAGTGTTCACTGCATCTCAAAATAACTCTGCTTTGTCCATAATGGCTTGCCAAGTCTGCATAACAGCCCAGCAGTGAATATGAAAACATGAATGAGATATAGCATTATTATGGAGTTGGGAGCTCATATTTTCTCCCACAGATGATGTCCCCTAACAGTCCAACCTCTGCTGTACCCACTCATGAGGCGTCCAGAAGAAATCTCGCTCTTAAACGCCGCTGAACTACTACTCATTCTGACACCATAATCACTCAACTCCAGCTTATTGCTGGTAGCACGGGAGGAGGGCTAATTCAGCATTCCTGCATAGTGTCCTTCCAAATGAAGGCAGCAAGATTACATGCTTGGTTATTGCACCTGTAGCCAACTTTAAGACATTTTAATACCACCAAAGTGAGGAATCCTCAGTGTTTGCTGACGTGGCATTAAGCTGCGTGGCTGTGAAGCGCAAAGCTACCAACTGATGAACATATGGAAAGAAGGAGGAATAACATTTTTATTTCCATCAAATAACATTTGCATTTATTCTCTCCTTTTTATTCCTAAAATAAAATTTTAAAAGAGAAACATGATTTCAACCAAGAGCGAGAAAACACATTTTATAATAAATTCTATGTACGATTGATTTTAGCACTTGACAGTTAGGAGGCAATWCACAGCAAGACTGAAATATTTCAGAATTGGTCATTACAAACATTTAGCAGGTTTAAYGCCATGAGAAAAAAATTCACAGATCTGGAGTTCAGCCAACCTAGGCAGGTCACAGACTTTTCTGGGGGCTTCTGAAGTGCATTTGCCAAGAACCTTGTGAATGTGAACTGGCCTATGCGAATACCTTGACCTTGTCTCAGAATCCTATATAGAGTGCTGACTCATCTTCCCTTCCTCCCACAGCAAAGAAACTTAACTGAATAAACCATAAATTACTTGTGCTGTATAACTATGGCCATGTTACAAGCAACATGGCACACCTGAACCCAAATGAGCGAAACAGTATTTTTTTCATGACTAAATCCAGGCAGTGCCTGATTCTTGGCTCCTCACTTTTCAAAAATGTGTAATAAAACCTTGACGGTCCTGGTTGTCTACTTGCAACTTGTTTTAAGCAGATTTCTCTGATTTCAGCTCAGAATTCTTTACATTCAGTATTGTAAATATGCTATAAAGTAATAATAATATAACATATAATATATCTCTMACTAGAGCATCCACACTGACAAGAAATTGTCAGTAACTGTATATGTCACAAAACTTGAGATCAATAATAAATGGTAAAAATTACACAAACATTCCATAATTAAATGTACAAATTGCTTGTAAAGTATACAAAATCATCAGCAACAGCTAAATAGTGGAAAAAAGTATAGGCAGAAAAGTTGCACAGTTGATAAATTTTAAGACGTATAAAGAGCTGGTAATCAGAAGTTAACGGACTGCTTAGGTTTTGATTTTGCCAAAACAAGTTTGTCTTTTTCTTTTAATTAGTAAAGAAAATCTTTACTTTTAGGACCTGTTTGTTTGTCACATAACCTTTATATGGAGGAGACTTTAGGGGGAGTCACTCAGCTATAACTGAAGTGAATCAGCATCAACGCTCCCATGATGCTGCCGCAAGATTATGTTATTTACTGTCACATTAGGAGCCAGAGGAATTAAGCAGAGCAGAAAAGCATAAATATTTCAAGTTTCCACTAGGAAACTCTGCTGCAGGGGAAGGTTCTGTGGACAGAAACGCACATCAGGACAGTCAGTGAGGACTAAAGGCATCACCGTGGAGCCAAAAGGATGCTGCCCACGCATCTTTGGCTGCTGGTACTTCTCAAGGGCACAGGAACTGTCCTAAAGCTCACACGTGGGTTTGGYGCGGTTTCTCCCCAGACTTGCTCAGAGACTTTGCCATAAAACAGCTATTAAGGCTAGAAATCCTTCTGACACCAGCAATAACCTCATCTGAGGCAGCCCCATCTAGCACTGCAGCCTCATCACAATCATACACTAGCAGTTCATAAAACCTGGGAGTGCAAAACCAAGAATAAGCTCTGGACCATGTTCCCCTTCATGGAATCCGCAGTGAATGCAATGAAAATTACTAGAGATTGTTCTCCYTATTACACAGACATTTATTTTTTCCATAGGATCCTGGTTTTTGTCAGTGGTRGAAGACATTTATAGTTAATTCTAGTGTCAATTGAACTTCCTTAGTAAAGGTAGATCACCCCAACTGTATGCAAAACTGCAAAACCTGTGGTGGAAGCCGGAAAGGAAGAGAGAAATCAGAAAAAAAAGATATTTTAATTCCTAAGGCCTGGAAGAATACACTGCACCACAAAAACAGAAAGAACTACTGATGAGACATTAATTTTATAGTGACAAACTATAGATAAAAGGCCATGGAGGGCTTTGGTCTAAAATATGACATTGTTCACAATTCATGAGAAAATGCTAATTCACCATAAGAATCCCTACAGTCCAGAAAGAGAACAAGTCAGAAAAAAAACACTATTTTAGGTCATTCAAGTRCACTTTGAGAATTTCAGTTTCGAGTTCCTGATTGTCCCTTAATCACAAATGCTACGGGGGCATTTTGGTTGAAACAGGACYGTCTCAAACAGCTTTTTTCCAGTTGTGTCTTGGGGACAGATAATTGGTGCAGTTCATTGCAWGCTGATGCCTCCATTCCCTTGCTTTGAACATTAGAGCTAGATGTGGAAGATACTAGTGCAGTGTTCTCACAGGGCCACTTCTCTCCCAGGTCATTCCTACTGTGCTCTACGTTATATGGGGAGAGATTTCCTTGCYGAAACTCTTACTGGCAAAAGCCTCAGATTCTAAGAGTATTCTTGTATATTACGTAATGTTTTTAAAAAACAAAACAAGTATCCCTTCCAGGAAACATCATAGACATGTTGATTTTGATAGCTGCCTCTATCACCAGGGTTGATATTTCTGATTCACTGCAGTTCAAATGTGACTATCTAGCATTTTGAAGAGATTAGTTTGGTGCCTTAATGACATGGATAGAGAAGTTACAGCTGCCTTTGGTACACAACATTTTTGTGCTCTCACCTGCTTCTTCAAACAGGTCAAAGTCTTACAGTCAGTCTATGTCTGAATAAGAAAAAATACATGTATTTAAAATTCTGTGGTCATTAGCCTCCCAAATTAGTACAGCTCAGTGAAGGCAACTACATTTTTTATTTCATACAGAAAGTGATGAAAAATGATCTATTTGTCTTAAATTGAGCTTCCAAATTCCCATATGCGTTTTTTTGTGAAGACACAATTCACTGTCTAAAAAAATCATAATAACCCAGCATCCCGCACAAGTAGCRTGAAAATATTTGTGAAATAGATTTCCTGGTAAAGTGTACTCCATCATTTTCCATCGAGAAACTAATCATTATGTTTCAGGGCYAGGCTGGAAGAGCATACAGTGAATAAAACTGAAGGCCACATATTGAGAAGAAAATAAGATATTGGATATTTGCTCATTAATTAGAGACCATCCGGCTTCTACACTGAAAGGAGTGGGGGATTGTTGTGCAAAACATAGTTTTTGATCAGGTAATGAAAGCTCATCCTCCCGCACACACATTAGGTGGTCTAACAAGGCTTGCAGCAGCATTTTCTATCTTCCAGTCTTTTAACATCATAGCTTAAAAGCATTCTTTTAACATTTCTTCTTCATTTCAAATAGCTCACTGCAACACCTTAATGAAACACTGAGGTTAATTAAGACATTACATGTAAATACATCTGCTTTTGATCTTTTTAAAAGACTCTCTCAGTCTTTATGCTGCAGATATAAAGTGAAACACACAATCATTTCAAGATGATCAATAAATTCTGTATCTTGTTTGGTTTCCTAAATGCTATGGGCCCTCAAAACATGGTATGGGCTCTCCATATTTGGCTTCACTCCAGTTTCCAAGTTAACAACTAAAGAGTTCTCAATAATTTATGAAACAAAATTTGGTGACCTCTGTATTTGGTGACTTATTTACCCATCTATACCACAGATTTACATATTTTTGGATGGTGCTAGCCACCTAAACCATACCAACCTAACCATATCAATAAGMCACTTCCCAGATTTTTGTGTCTCACTTCCTACACATCACAATTTGGAGGTGCTGAGGGTGCCCTGGAGCTCCAGTTCCTCCTGGCYGAACAGCCTAGCCCAGCAATTATTGTTCCTGGAGAGATGCAGAACATTACGACCAAAATCCACACTTCTCTATAACCTCCATCCCTCCCCCCAGGATTAATAGAAACCGCCACCTCAACATAAAGTACAGGTTACATATAAATTAAAGAAGCATTGCTTATAAATTACCACTTCTCTGCAGTCGACAGTTTAAGCCACTGCATCTTCTTATCACTAAGATTTTTTCTCCACCTAATTGTATTTGCTGTTCCTCAGTGAATATCAACAATAACTCATTTAGTTTTAATGACATTAAAAGTAGAACCTGTCCTTGAGATAGCATCTAATTTTTCTTTATGAAAGCCAACATAAATTCTAGGTATGAGGTCCCTGACAGCCCGGTAATAGAGGTGTTGTTAAAGTGAGCTAAAAATACAAACAAAAAAAAAAAAATTCAGAGGGATCATTAGAGAAATTGATGAGGCCTGTTTGCTTTCCTGGCAATCCCCGAGGACCCATTATGTATATAAAGCGTGGAGCAAACACTAAGTCTGTCACAGGAAGATACTATTTGAACAGATCTTGACCTTTCATTCCATCTATGCAATAAAGATAAAGGTTATTACAGGAGTTCTGCGTGATCTCCATATTATTGTCATCTTGCACTTCAAGTGAGTTAATCAACTTCTGCCCATTTTCCTCCTTTTGCGCATTTCCCAGGGGAAAATACATTTTTTTTGTGTATACATGAGCTCACTTTTAAAGTCCTAAATCAAAATGCATATGAATACATGAACCAGACTGGACTGTTGTCCAGACAATTAATTCCAGTATCTCCTAACCTCCCTGCTTGACTTTGTAGCCTTAATATTTATATTTGCTCACAGCTGTGTATCTGGATGTAAACAGATTTGTGAGAGTTTGATATGTACAAATGCTTCCTATATTATTCAATGAATTTATTATTCACTAATAACGAAATTAATACTGTAGTCCTGAACTATACTTAGGGGTTGAATAGAAAGAAAACACTGAAACCCATAAGGAGCCTTTTACACATTTAAGTATCAAGATTGTCAATTTTCCTGACCTAGTAATACTACTTTCACATGCTCAGATCTTAGTACATAGATTTGAAACCTCTCTGCAACATGGTGACTCTGTAATCACAATAAGCTGAGATATGGACAATAGGAATTAAAGCTGAAGTCCATCACAGTATCCAGCTACTTAGCACAACGTGCTGCCAACACTAGAAATCTGCCCACTTCAGTTTTAACAGGGGAATATCTGTCTATAAATTCTCTGAAGATGCCCTTACCTAGAGCAAGGACCTACTTCAAATGGACTGTAACTTTACATTCATGTTTATTCAATATATCAGGCAATGTGAATCTCTGAATTTATCACAATGAAATAAAACATTCCATTGAAAGGAGAATTTGGGGAAAGAGGAAAGTTGTCAACTGAAGCAATCCATTTTTAAGAATAGCCACTGAAAGAGAAAAAGTATCAGTAAGAGATCTGTACTTAAACTGTGCTTAGGCAAACCACCTGACATAATGGCTCGTTTCCTTTGATATCACGTGCGTTGCCAACACAGTGATGCTGCTCATCACTCATACGTGATAATTAGACACAGCCCTCAAATACAAAAATACCATTATAGCTTGTCCAGCATAGTTGTTAACCAAAGCGAGCAATAGGAAGAAAAAGCAACAGTCATGAGACCATTGTCTTGCATCTTCTCATTGTTTTGGCATTTTTAACTATGTTCCTTAGGAAAAAATAAATGTGTATTTTTTTGCATATGAATAGTTTATCCCAAACATTAAGTGCCTTCTTATTTTTATTGTCTATGGGAGAAAACAAATCATCCTATTTACATAAAAAGCTGATGAGTCACTGAATTGGTTCCTCAAGCAAATCAAAATCTTGTAGCATATATCAATGCTATTTCACTAACATAAATGTTATGCATGACTTTATAGCTTGCCGCATACATATCAGGCTGCAATAAGGAAAGGGCATGTTTGAAGTTAAGTCATGACTGTTAATACGCTTTTTGCCGAAATTCCTACTAGAGTCAGAAAATTCGAAGACACAAGGTGTGACTTGACTGCAGAGCAGATGAGCTTCATGGCAGCTGCACTGCTCTGGCCTCCTGAGCAATGCAGCCAGATTTCCCGGGGAAATCAGCACACCAGGAGACATCAGGAGAGGAAGAGATGGCTCAAGCTGATAATTCAGGCTAGCCAAAGGCAAGGTGCATGGGAGGAATTTGAATGCACAGCCTTCAAGTCCTGCATTTGGAGCAGCGTTTTGGGAAAACATTCAGCTCATCTTCCTCGCAGTAAAGAATCAAATACACTTTCAAATATATTTTTGTGATAAACATTTAATTTTTTTCTTAAGGACAAGGGATTTCCATAATTTCCATACCTTGCCTGTATAATTCTTGCATTTCTATCAAAGAAAGCATACAGAAGAAAGACTGCTGACAGTGGGTGAAAGATTTGCTCTTGCAAGAGATGCCCACTTTTCTGAGCCTGAAACAGCAGCCCCTCAATAGTCCAAAAGAGCAGTTACCTTCGGCAGATTTTGGGAAAGGGTTAGAAAATTGCTTTCTAGAGGGATTTAGTTACCCTCTGTCTTGTCATGGGTATTAAAAAGGTCAGATTCAGCCTCGATCCCAAGCATCATTATCTGCTTCTCAATGCTTCCAGGCCACGCAGATCATGAAGAGCATTAGTGCTAATGTGCACGTTACTTCTGAGGATGTCTGTCAGCCKTGGGAAGAAGAAACATCCCTGGTGGACACCTGGCAAGAAAGCTTTATAAATAGAGACCTACATGCATCTGGGCTAAAATTCAAGCAAACTTTGTGCAGTCATGCTGCAGTAATCACTTAGAGAAGAATATTAATTTGGAAGTTTGGGATTTGCCAGCGGTGATACAGTAAAGTTGAAGGTCATGATTTTGCCAGAAAGCAAAAAACAAACAGCAATAATAAAAAAGGAAAAAGAAAACTTTTTTTCATTCCAAGACACATTAAAAATAAAAGGATCACAAAGAAGATAAAAGAAAAACAGAAATATTCTTGTCCTAATGGTGGATCCTAGTATTCATATCTACAAGTAAGATACTATTTGAAATTCTGTGTTTGCATTTTACACATGGTACTGCAGGGCTAAAAGTTGATAAGATGCACTCATCAACACAGTAAGGTACTGGGAAAAAAAAAAAAAAAAATCAACCTGTAACTTAGTATCCACCCAACTAGATAACCCTAACATGTTTTCARCTCAAGAAATCTCTCACCACCCTTAAACTTTTAAATAGAAAATGAAAGGTTTATTTGCAAGGTTTGCAACACAAAAACATAAACCTTACCAAGCATCTATATTATATATTTCAATCAAATCAAGAAAGCTGACTAATGTGTCTCTGATCAAAAGATGAAACAATTTAAAAATCAACAAAAAGATGCAATAGATATGTGAACGGTTTATTAGCATGCATACACATGCTTGTTTTTAAAGAATGTCTTTCAAATGAAAGTCATTAAGAAATCGCAGCCAGGGAACAGCTGTCTGCAAAAATGTGGGGATCATTTTGAAGCACAGCCTCTGAGCATCTCTTTTTTCCAGTGCTCTTTTCCTACTTATGAAAACCAAGATATTACATCGATTTGCAGAAAAAGTTTGCAAATAAAAATTAAAGGGTATATTTAAACTAGTCAGTTACATAGCAACAGAATCCAATCACCTGTTATTTGATACAGAGAGCTGCTTTAAGTCTCATGAAAATCAAATTTTCAATGCAGAGATAGCACAGAGCACCCTAACAACTGAGAAGGTTCAGAACACGCTTAGGGATGAAGAAGAGGACTATAAGGCACCAGAGAATGAAGCATCCTGGGACAAGATATTTGGAGAAAAGAGCAAAAGCTTTACATTGGCTTCCTTTATGCAAACAACAGTAGGCTACAATTTTCAGGTGCATTCTAATGTCAGAAAACTCAGATCATTACTGTGTCACCTGGAAAAATTAGAATACAGGGACTTTCAGCAACCAATGTGTGATGGTGCTAGAACTTTTTTTCTAGTTTTATTCCTGGAACTCTACGTTTTATTTTATTTACGCAACWGGCACCAAAGGATTCCCTTTGCTACTTATCAGAGGTAGCATTCAATATTTTTTTGCCTGCAGTACATTAATGTTTAGTAGCTTGGTGCCAAGAAGAATGCTATAAAAATTAATAACGCCCCCTCCTCCAATAAATAAAATGTATGAAAACTACATCCAGAAARATTTCAGAAGAACAACTAAATAATGGAATCGGTACAGCTACACTGAAAGGAAATGAACACAGAAGAAAAAAACAAAATGAAAAAGATATGGGAGGGTGTTCTATACAGAGCTTTGCTAAACAGTGTCTCTAAACAGGGAAGGTCTGAATAAACACTGAAAGRTGTTGATCTCCATAAACCAGATGCTTTCATTGGCCTTGCTTCCATAAACACCTATTTCATTTAAAAATTGTCAATTTTTCTAGATTTGATTTTCAAACATTGCTTTTCACATTCTCTGATCTGTACTTCCTGAAAGGAAGGATGGCACACAAACTCACGTGTGAGTTGAGGACTTTATGCCAGCTCCGACGTTTGACTTAGTTCCACTTACATTACTTCCATTGAACACCTTGGTATGCCACAGAGGTCCAAGGAATCAATATTTGCAGCAGTTTTTTTTTTTTAATAAAAGGTCACGTATACAAAACAGAACTCACTGGTTAAGCACCCTGTACTCCTCCACTGCTCCTAAATGTCAGCTCTGGCAATTAGCAARTCTAAGGGACAGAGCTCTCACGTCCAAGGAAGTGCTCGTGCTTGACTTTTTCCCCTTCATACATCTAATTTACCACCTAGAAACTGGGATACCCTTGGAACTCAATAGGAAAGAAAAAGCCCAAATGRGACTTCAGAAAAGCAAATTACAGAGGATGGCACAGAAGTTCTGCCAGGAGTTCGGGTGACTGAGACACAGAAGGGCTGCAGCTGCAGCTTGCCCCAACAAGGACATTTTGACAGAGGAAACCATTTATGCTGCTTAGCAAGATGTAGATGCATTTGCCCAGACAACGAGCGGCTGAGTGGGTTTAACAAGCAGGATAATAGCTTAGAATGCCATTTTGATCTGAATACATAATTAAAAGGGATCAAGAAAAGGCTCAGGTTTAGAAGCGCCCTTGAATATCTACAGCCTAATTAAGATTGATTTTGCCAATCACTAGGCAGAACATGAGACTTTTATTTGCATTTGGTTTCCAGTAAAACATGTTAGATGCTCAATGCTAGCATCGAATCTACAGGCATTAGCCATACGGAAAATATGGTAGATTCAAGCCTAGCCTAGGATGGCTATATACAATTCTCTGAATTGCTGCTGTCTTTTACCTTTAGATTACTCACAAGTGCAATCAATAAAGGCTTGTTACCCTCAGGCTTAGAAGGGCCACAGCTACATTTTTCCCCTCTTAGCCTGTATGCATAATGTGATAGGGCAATGAGGAGGCACAGATGAATTGTTCTGTTATTTATGACAATATCAATCAATACCTTCTATTACCAAATGAATTAAGTAGCCCTGCAATAACAGTCTTTTTTGCTGTAACTTTGGTTTTTAAAAATTGCACAGAGCAGTGATATTGATCTGCYCAAGTCTACTGCCCTTTTTTTAAACAATTCATTCACAATGGGGCAGAGAGATAGCAAATCCCTTCTACTACTGTCCCCAAATTTTATAGACTATATATATAGTATATATAGTCTGTCACATACAGACTTGCTAAAGGCCTTAAGCAGATTTAAACCTTTGAAGTTCAAGTTGTGATCCTAAACCTTTCCTGATTGACCTAGGGAATTCCAAAATCTTTGTCCATTTGACCGAGAGGTTCCCTACTTCCCTATGCATCTGCTTCTCTGGATATTCAAGTCCAGGAGTCGACGTAATAAGATATTTTGCTGCCTAACTTCRGGCATACTGAAGCTACAGTAGAATCGTTACATTAGAAAGATTATGGTAGAATCATTGCAGGAGCGAATGTGAACATAGTCGGTCACTTTCCCCAGGAAAAGTTTGGGACAAGAGGCATTTGGCAATAGTCAGGACTCCTTTAGAAGAGGGGTGAAGCTGCTTGCAGGGCTGTGCTTTGATCCCTGAAGGAGACTTGTGGCATGCCAAGGCCTACAAGGAGAATCCAAAGTAGTCAGAGACATATAGCTACCTAGAGACTAAAAACTATGAGATTCCGGGGGGATACACACTGGGATTTGGGCTTTAAGCCAAATGTAAAAAACAAAGAAACTTCAGCCTATTTGCCAAATGTGAAATACAAGAAACTCATGTATGTAACTGTACACTTGAAAGCTGGTAGTTSTAATTAGGTCAGGAAAGCAATGATTAGCATATGATGTGCCTAATTAGAGGATTTATGACAAATTAATGAAAGACAGGGCATAGAGCTCCATAGTCTTTGGACTAGGGMTTTTAGACTTCCAGACCTGACCACACTGTGACTCAGTGACACTGCCATGTTTTGCTTATCTGTTTTGCTTAGTTTTGGGGCAGACAGGGTAGAGGGAAAGAGGGTAGGGAAGAAGAGGGGAAAAAGGGGCAAAAATACTTGCTGGCAGCTAGAAGGCTATGAAAAAACACAGTCTGAGATAAAGCAGAGCTTTAAGTAGGAAAGGCTTTGGAGGGCCTGAAAATCAGTGAGAGTTTTGCTTGAATGACAAGCAAATCTCTATCAAGACAGAGACCACAAAGGGAAGCCAAACTTTGGTGGAGATACAAGCGAACATACAAGCTGATCCTCCTGAATTCAGTTTAATTAGACCACTGAACATCCAGCTTTTGTGCAGATAAAATCAGAGGAGAAAACAMGGGCTCTGAACTGTGGTATATGCAGAAAATCATCCTTAAGCACCCACTGAAAGGTTCTCCAAAGTGGGGGTGGGAAGTGTAGAGGTTTTCTGTGTGAGATTTCATTAATTAATCTGGAAAAATAAACATTGCAATTAATAGTAAGAATTACATTTATGTAGAAGTGACTTTGTTTGGATACGTGTAGCTAGAAAAAATGTGCATCCTTTTATAACTAAACATACGAAATAAGAGCCTGGATTGCATCCAAGGGACTAAACTAATTATGAKAAAGAGCTAAATTTGTGAATACATAGAATCAACTGATCATCACATAATTACTTATGTTCCTGAGGCTATAATAAAAATATGACAACACAATCATCGTTATTTTCATCACAGTAATTACAAATCATCATTGCTGCATTTTCCCAGCAATGGACTAATGCCACCTGAAATTCTGCTCCCTCTCTCAGACCTTATTCTCCACTGTCTTAGAGGCAGGTATGCATTTATGTAYGCATATACATATACACATACCTGCCATTCATGTTTGCTGACAACTCTCCAAACATCTGCACAACTTTAACTTCGTAAGTTCGTTAATTCCTGGCCACACACTGCATCTATTAACCTTTATATGTGGATATGATGGGGGCTTTATCACCTGCACGTATTCCAGAGGCTGAAATAGCACCCATTTTCCAAAACTGTAACTGAAATGTCCATGGATTATAAATTTAGGTATCATTGTAAGCCTTAAAACACTAAGGCACTAAAATTTAACCTCCCAGTTAGAAGAATGCAAAGAAGAAAGTTTGTTGGAAATTAAGGCCTTACTTCATAGAAGTGTGTCACTGAAGCTCTTTATAATTAGCAATGTGGTTGGTTCCAGTGAGTCTGGCCAGCTACAAAGTGTAGAAAAGAGCAAAACATCGAGACTGACAGATAGAGACAAGTTTAGTAGGCAGAGAGACAGTTTTCCAGAAAGAAAGGGAGAAAAACAAACTTAATTTTAAGTGAGAAAACTAAAGTGATTAACTTTTAAGTGCAGCAAACATATAATTGTATAGCCTCTACTCTGAAATACTTTAAATGCTATTTTCAGTACCTAATTAGAGGTATACAATGAAATCTTGGCACCACTGGAAATTCTACTACAGACTTATTTGAAATAAACATTTTAGATTTTCTCATTCCTAAATTATACTTCATGGYTCATTCTGCAAATATAAATGCACAGGTTAAGTGCTCATGTGTGCCAGATCACAGACTAAAATTCTTATTCCTCTTAGTAGCTATTTGTAAATGAGCAAGCTCACAAGTTTATAAAAAATGTCTTTTAAGTTGGCTACTACTTCACTTAAATGAAAGTAGCGGCAATACTAAAAGTGAAATATTGATAACCTTACTTAACTCAAAAACTACTTTTGCATCCTTTTCACTTGAGAAATTCCAAAATAAAATCACTCAGAATGTTATATGAAACTAAAGGCAATCTTCGTTTGAATCTTTCCTACCTTATTCATTTGAATGTATCTTTACATTTGGCGAAATGACCAAAACAARGGCAGTCTAAGGTTTCTGAAGAAAAAAAGTCTATTCTTTGGCAAAATCTGATGTGCATTTTCCATCCATACCAGGAGAGCAGTAATCAGTASAAAAACTTAACCTATATTACAACTGCTTGGTGTGGCTTTAGAGAGCTTCTTTTCTCTCTCTATCAAAAAGACACTCCTTTTGTTTTCCTTTTACTTTTCTACCCATACTTCTTAGGATGCATCTTTACCATACTAATAATACTGACTCAATTTATTAATATCATGTTTGGGTTTGATGAGAGGGAAAGAAAACAACTATACCATTGAAGCTGATTCTTAATGTCCACAGCAACAACTGCTTTCAGTTGCATGTGGTGAAGAAAAATCTAACTCACCTCTTCTTCAGCCCATCTTCCCCTAGTGTTTTCAAGAGTGTCTATATCTTACAAAACAGGCCATTGACACCAGTTCTTCGAATTATGGGGGTTCTTCCCACTGCTTAAAAACTTCTTCACAACAGTAGCTTCTGCCTATCAGACAAGGCTTTCTGCTTGCTGTTTTACACAAAGATATCCCCCTGGACTGGTAACTTTGGGTACTTCTGCAGATCTCATAGCAGAGCCCCATTCTGCAAAAATTCATTATTCAAAATAGTAAATACCCAGGACTATGAAACTTCCAGCCTTGACCAGTCATAACCTAACAGTATTCCTTCAAGCTTTAAGGCATGCTGAATCCATAACTGATAAATATCCTTAGTATGACACTGATAATRTAATATAGTCCTTCTAAATCTGCCATCAAGACAAAAAAGACTAAYAGAAGATAGTACAGATGAGTTAAAGGAATTCTTGAAGTAAAACAAGAGAGAAAAAAAGAAGAAAAATAAAAAGGTAATGGAGGGAACAGCATRAGTAATAAAAGCTCTAAAGAGCTTTTTTTGCAGTGGATGGCAATGAAACTTCCTACTTTTATAAGGGAATTCAGAGTATTTCCAGTGTGCCCAGGAGCTACCAGACACATGACCTTCTTAACCATCACATTTCAAAGAACTCAGTTTCCCTGAGGACAAGCAATCTCTCTCTTTCTTCCTGTATATGACTCCCACACAGAAGGGAGCTCACAATTTCTGGAGATAGCAGGTTGGGAGAGCATATCTGAATGCTTTCTCCTTACTCTAGGCTCCTAATCTTATGGTTTACTGTCAACAAGAACATTGCTACTTGTAAATGTGTCAATCATTGGACTACRTAATTGTGTAAAAGTGTCAATCATTGGACTACATAACTGCTATACAAATCACAGCCACTGCAATTCCGTGTTCAGTGGGATGGCTTTTGCTGTGGCTGGTTGAACCTCATCGCAGTTAACACAATGTGCTCCCACAGAAATCAGCTACCAATCTGGCTCAGTGCATTGTCATACAAGACTAAAACTTAGCAGCAGATCTGACTGAAAATATCTTACAATATTATTCTCAACACCCAAACACAGATTTTAACTTGCCTTCCAGTGAAAATAAAACCAGTGAGGGGCTACGTTTATTGGAACAATAAACACAAATGTCCTTCCAAATAAATCATTTCTGGTTTTGTTTGTGTGGCTATTATCTTGCAACAAGAAACAAGCTCAAATTAAAAAGTTTAGAGAGATTAGAGAGTGCTTATAAAAGACCACATATTGGATGCACATAAAAGCCTGTGTTTATGCCTTCTAAGACATAAATTAATAGCACGTAAAACTGCTTATTGTAAAGACACGTAACGGACACAATGACAAATGCTTGAACAAGGACTCTATCGCAAAACAACTTAAAAACCATGAGGTGGAAATTTCAGAGGGGTGAGGGAGGAATAAGAGGAAATAAACAGCTAGAAAGTTGTTTTACAGGGAAAAGACTGAATGTTGCCCTCACCTCTAGAGAGCAAATGCTTTCTTGGACAACTCAGCTGATGGTAGACCGTGATATCTGAAGGCATTTTAATGCTGGATACAGCAAAATGGAAACTTCCTTAAAGTGGCAATTATAAGTAGTAGATCTGAAAAGTAATATTGCCAAGTGTTGCAGAAACCAAAGAACACACAAACCTTGCTCTTCCATTACCTCAAAAGTCCGAGAATCATGGAAAAGTCAAGTTTGACACAACCAAAAACACAGGTTAGTCACTGAGCCAATTCGTTCAAGTACACAGGTACCAGAAATGCAGATCACTTCACCAGCATTACAGAAGGCACCTGAATTAAGACAAATTTGCACAGCAGGCTTCAGCACCAAGCAAGTTAGCAACAGTAATGAGGCACATGTCTCAGGGATGAGTGAGATGATGCCAAGAAAAAGGCTGAATGTGGTGCTAAGCGCAAACTCTCCCTGCCCAACATCCTTTCAGTCTATTCATGTTTAATATTGGTGGAAAGGAGAAGATGCCAAAGTAGTTGATGTAGCATTTCTTTGCTCTCATGAGCCTCAAGCTCCACTAAAACCATTCTGGGAATTTGTTTGCCCCCCAAAGGAACTTGGATCCATGTTTCCTGTCAAAGCACCAGTACCAGAAAGCTGCTTTCAAAAACAGCGATACTGCAAAAGTAGCTTTAAAATATGAGGCCACCTTTCTCTCTTAAAGAAGATACCTTACAACTCTGTTTCCCTGCTTTCTCCATGCTTCTACTTTGAAGATGCAGTAAATATTAACAGGAAATGGAATATTACTTTTTCTTAAATAATGAGAGAGATTTTTCATGGTCATCTTTTAAGGAAAATGGTACTTTACAGGGATAGTAAACATGATAGGACATGACTAATAACAGAGACCTAGCATCTTTGGAGAGGGTGAATCTGAGTACTGTCTCTCTTCACTAAATGCTGTCTGTATTTACTTACTGGGTAATAGATTACAGAAGGCTTTTCAGCAGGCACTACTACTTTAGCATTTCTTTCTTTTTACTAGAATATTGTTCAAATGGAAGCGCTTGATGGAGCGAACTGAAAGGCCACAGACTGGTTCCAAAGAATGGGGCGCAGAACAAAGTGCTTGTGTGATCCCAGAAACGTGTCTGCCACAAAGACACTGGCATGGGTCTGATGTGGAGGACACTCAAACTAGACATTTAATAAGTCTCCCATTGACCATGCCAGTAAAGTAGAATTAAAAAAACAGAATTCAAAAGGTAGACCACATTTTTCATTTTGATACCACTAAAAGCCCCTGCCATCTCTAGACACTGCTTTTCTTCTTCCAGCACTACTCAAAGCAAAAAATTGAATGCATCAGCCAAAATCAGTCATCATCCGAGTGCCATGAAAAGGTACCTACATATCTTGGATTGTGGGGATTTAYTGAGAGAGACCATATAGAATTACTAGGCATTGCCACAATTGCTGTAGTCTTAAAAAAAAAAAAAAAAGATTCCCAAGTTGAAGATGTAAAGTTATTTTGGAGCAGCTTTTTTAAACTATCTGGCACAAGTTTGGAGGCTTGCTTCATTTTGTATCCAGGCACAGATTCTCCAGAGGCAAGCACAAGACTTATTTTAAAGTGATAGCTCTAATTTCCAAATGGAAGCTGTTGTAAATGAAATCATTATTTTTGAGAACTGAACCTATGCATGAAATACTCTGAGGTGGCCAGTATTTCCACATAAATTCTCCAAAGCCTACCAAACCTCCTTTTGGAAAAAGAAAAAAAAAAAAAATCAGCTCTAGGGAAGACTTGTCCATTCTCATCACTGGTGTAGGAGTCTGCATATTTAAAATAAAAATAAGTGACACACATTAAGTGTTCCCTGAGCACGGSAGGGTCTGGATTTTATTCTTGAGCTGCGTCTCATCTCCCGTCGAAGTTGTAAACGTGTATATGGAACCTTTTATAAGGTTTCTAGGACTGTATTTCCACCCTCTCCTATAAATATTTATTCCCTGATGAAACTTCAAGCAATACTACTTAAGGATTTATACTCTCACTTGCTTTGCTCACACTATTTTGTCTTTGACTGCTGACTTCCCTAACATAAGCCAACTCCTGCAAGGCTGGTATGTGCGGCTCTCCCGAAGTACCAAATGCATATTAAAAGCTTCACAGTTAAGCTACATTTCCAAAAAAAAGCCAAGCACGATTGTATTAATTGTATTGTATAAAAAGTTAATAATGTGAACTCTCTGTTCATCCATGGAGGAATTACAGGGTAGACTTTTAGCTGATAGATGTCCTTATCACTCTGGGAACTCTAAAGAAGAGGGATTCCCAACAGCAACAGTCTCTCAATCAYGCCTTACAGGAAAAAATATAGTTGAATGTCCATACAACCCAAAAGACATGCAGAATAGAAAATCTGACAAACAAGATCAGAAAAATTTTAATACTTCAGAATGCTCTGTCTGAAGCAGAGATCCTTGCATGACACCTGCATCTCTAACTCCCCCCATTCTCTCACTGCCACTGTGCAAAATTCCAATTTTTATATRGAAGAAAAATTCTGCTTTATTTACAGAAAATTTAAGGAAAGCACCTCCAAAGTGCTTTTAAATGCCCTTTTCATGCTAATGGGCCTCTAGTAGTCAGAAACACTGAGAAGATTAAATCACAAAAGTTACTCAGATAAGGAGGATACAGATGTTACCCAGAAGTCAGATACAAATTTGCTAACCAAAGAGACAAGAAGCAGATGAGGAGAGATAAGATGCTTGGCTTCTTTTGATACTGCCTGMAGATGTAATGAAACAAATCTTTATTTCCATCTTAAGCTACTGAGAWATTTGTCTTCCTTGCAAAGCTTTTAACTTTTGCTTAACATGTTCTTTGAGCAACTCCAACTTCCTCTGCATCTGATAGTGCACCACAGCTAACACCAGTCACTAAGTACAGCTTTCTACCTCTTTGCCTCTTCTCTTCCAGGTGCCATGCTATTTTTTTCCTCCAAAACCAGTTTTCAAGGTGCTCATCAGCACATCTTATCACTACATCTGGTCTACATATCACCTTCCTTTGCCTARGCAATACTCTAGTGTTTAATATCTCATTAAAATCCCTTTCCTACAGTGATTTGCAATGATTTGCTTATACCTTGCTCCTSTTTTTACATGCCATTTTCCCTTGCCATAAGCTAGTTTTCCACCTTCCCAAACTTCTCACTGCAGAAATTAGCAAAAGTTTGGAAAAGGTTCAGAGGAGAACAGGTAACATCTTTCTTACTATAGTGTCTATAGATCTGAGCAGTCTAAGTCAAACCAGAAGGGCTAAAACGCTAGCTATTCATTTGGGTTACACTACTCTGAAGGAGAATCAGTAGGTAGGAATGTCACATCTCAGCAAGAGGGCAACTAGTGTTAGTTCAGTTTATTAACCAAGATTTTCTGCRAGAATTTAACACCAAGGAGGAAAGCGTCATTCTCACCAGTCCTGAAGTGTATCGAGCAGTTGTGGGGAACCTCATTAAGAGCARAGCTCTGTAGCACATCCAGCATAACTGTGCTCTTTTCTGGAAGTCTTCCCATAACACAGGACATTACTTGCTTCCCACTAAGGAGCATGAGTGGTTCCCAAGGATAGTAAACACTTCTCTTGAACAGCTGATCTAGCTGCTTGCAGGAGGTTCACAACACATCATATAAATGTGTATACATACATATTAATAGAGATTTTATTAATAGAGACAATGTTCTCTAGAAGAGGGATTATTAATCCAGAGAATAACCYCTGGATTAAGATATTCATCTCCATTAGAGAGAGATTTTCCTGTTCAAACTATTCCATATGGATTTAAACAAACTCTTTAAGAGGCTAAAGACTCTAGACCTCGTTACAAACCCCCAGAAGTCAATCAATCCTGATYAGTGARACCTGGAAAGTCTATGGAAATTAACACAAGCATCTTTAGAAAAATTGCAGAAGAAAAATATTTGCATATTGTATTCTGTAAAGGTTCTTTCTTAGTGCATATCTATAAATGTTGACTGGCTATAGAAGCAATTCAAGGCACCAGGTAACTCCTCTTCACAACACTGCAGTCAATCTAACTATTATTGTTTCAGAATAGTTTTCTGTGGGTGGATCAGCTTTAGTGCTTATCCTGGGGACATTTTTATTTGGCTAATCTTTGTAAATTGTTTGCTATGAACAAATTAATGATGCATTTCCTTTAGCAGAACAGCTTTACCATTTGTTTGTTGCTCTGTGCTGCTTTCTCATTTTACTCCATTTGCAAATGGTCATTTGCTCACTAGAGGTGAAACTGCAAATGGATGTAAGTACTGCGTGTTCCATATTTATTTATAATTTCTAAAGACACCTATTTTTAGGTTCACATACCACAGAATACAATATGCAAACATGAATGAGGAAGTTCGCCAATACAAAGGTGTTGCTGGCTAAAATCTCCCACCTAGAAGGAAATATCCACTAGTTAATAGTGAGCTGCCACTAACATGTATTCTCTTAAGCAAAATCTTGCAGAGAAAACAGAGCTTTGTGGCAATGATAGATATGTACAGGAGAYTGCTACATATGTTTTAGGGTCAACCTTCAACAGCAGGTTCATACAGAACCATGCAAACACTATTCCATATCCAATCCCTTATAGCCAGTACTACCCATTATCCATAGACACCATGGGCTGAGAATGTGAAGCAGTGGAGAAACCAAAGGTCATTCAAAAGCTCTAGGAAGTAGGAATGGAGGGGGGTGGGGAAAATCATCTTTCCAAAGAGATAACTGTCCTGGCAGTCTCAAGAAAAGSCAGATTTCCTGAGGACATACTCAAGAGCTGGCACAGGTTTGCAGCCAGCCCAGAAAGCTGAACCAGAATCAGAAGAAAATTAGGAACATCCAGGTAATATCTCAAAAAGAGACAGTCAAACTGAAATAGTTTTAAATACAAGGCAAATGGTTCCATCTTCAAAAGCTGTAAAAGCATAGATCTGACAGGAACAGTGATGGAAATCTCTGGAAAACCACCTGACACAGCAGGACTGAATTGTTTCCTTCATTCCTCCCTAGAAGTAGGAATTAGACTAGAGCCCCTCCCTTATTATTTCAGCTACAGTAAAGGAAAAGAATATAATCCATAGATACATATTGTTTGACATCTACTTGTTTGGCAATATTTGCTGTACACAGAGCAAGCTAAATATATCTGAATACTTGTACAGTGGGAAGCATTATTACAAGGCAAGCAGAAATTTAATTGCTAATCCGACCAAAATATGCAGCTTCTCAACTTCAGGAAGAATTTTGCTTTGGCCTTTCCTGGAGGACATTAGGACTCAGAGCTATATAATGCTTTAGAATAAATTGGACAACGATAAATCTGACAAGAAGATTAACATTCTAATCATGTTCACGATAATTAACTCGCCAAAACTATCCCACAATCATTATCCAGCTAGAGCAGAAATGGGAAAGTTTACTGCACCCCAGCAGATTTATAAACCAATTAAGAGCATCCCTCCTCTAGACTCTATTAGCAAAGCCTCTGGTTCAGCAAAAGCTCACATGCAAGTCAGGGTCTTCCTAGGGAAAGAGCCTGCAAGGGATCTTTATCACCTCTATTCAACCCTGCCTTTTCTGTTCCCCTGAGAAAGATTCCCAGCATGTCCTCTGGCTCCCATCACCCCTCCAGCCTCACACACCACCTGCAAAAAGTGGGATTGCAGCACTTTTCCCTGGTTGAAGCTCTGTGTTGTATGATTCATGACCCAGGACTACGGGGTTCAACAGCAGATGCTCTATCTGTCTTGCAACCTTGGGGCTTGGAGTCCTCTCCAACAAACCATGTCTCCTTCCTTCTACATGCAGTTAGCAGTCAATGTGTGAGTAATTTTACCAGGTGTATGRTTCTGTTGAATGTATTTGCATATAATATGAAGCATCTCCTTGCTATCCTTGCTGTTTTTATCCTTGTCACTTTTTTTCTCTCTAACACAAGAATGTCCTCTGCCACTTTCAGAACAGGCTCCCTTTATCTCCATTTCTTAACTTCTTTATCTTCTTTCAAAACTTTGACTAAAGAACATCCATTTTCTCTTTTTCCTAGATATATTTATACCTGCTCCCTCCCCTTTCCTTTGTGTCWTCCTGCATAATTGTGTTTTTCAGCTTTGTAAAGTATTTTTCAATATAGATGGCATAAAAATTGCTATCTAAAATGAAGTAGCACTGTATCACAGCCCACTCTTTTGTCCCAGTAATATATACATTTTGGACTGACTCAAATTGTGTTGCATATGCAGGTAAAGTAAATTCTGAATTATTCATCTCTTAAAAAAATAATAAAAAAATCATTTACGTGTTACAAGCAATAAGATTTATGCTTTATGTCTCCCCATCAATAGCTAGTGTGTCCACACACAGCTGATTTATCCATATAGAAAATATAATTATAAGCCTAGTTTGCTCCAAACCACACAGTCCTTTTGTAACAAGATTATTTAAATACAAATGGGGTTGGAAAATTGGTTTTAAATGGCTAATCTGTCTTGTCTTCAACTCCAGCTGCAGAATTTACTAACATCATAAACACGGGCTGAGTGAAAACCTAAGAGGTTTTCTGATCCTCCTTGCGATCTGTCTGTGCAGCACTGTCATTAACAGTGATGGGAGCTGCTGCATGCCCTGAGAGGAGGATAATAAGCCTTGTAATCTCTATAAAGTGAAGGGGATTTTTACTAGTGATACGGTCACATATAGCGGTGTGCAAACATCTGTTTTATTGGCAGCCCAACAAACTATTTACATACCCAGGTCTCAGATGCATTGAAGGACACATGCAACGTTTGCACAGATAAACCAACACCCAGAGAACTGGAAATAACTCCTCAGGAACTCCACTTGCAAGATGGAGCATCAGGCATTTGCGCTTGCTACATCATTGGGAAGAGTTTCATCCAGGGGCAGATTTACCCAGAGATTATCAAGCAGACTAACAGCCTTCCTGCTGTCTGGCCAAGCATGGCCAATGGTCCAAGGTATTCCATGAGCAAAAGCAGTGCCAGAAGGTTATCCGTTGATCCTCCTCCTCCATAACTTTCCAGGTGCAGACACCTGGGAATACCCAACAGTTTTTTCTCCGCAGCACACATATGAACTGACAGAAATTACAGCTCACATCTAACTGTGTTTAGGYAGAAATGAAGAATTTCTGTTAGTTTTATGTTAATAGACATAGTGGAGAAGAAATTAAAAATTATTTTTATTCCAAGGAATGAAAAAAAGACAAATTAAACCTTCAGATTGCTAACTGATATTAAATGCTTGCTTTGAAACACAGGATGCTTTTTACATCCTTCTTTTCACTAGTTCAGTACCAGATTATTCTTTCAGATAGTTCCCCAAATAGTTATATTGCCTTCCGAAAACAAGAAAATAATTCACCAGAACACCTAGATCCTTTTTTCTGATACATAATCTCCCCTTTCAAGAGCCATGAATGAACAATCAGTTGTCACCAATGAGCAGTTTGTGCACAGCAAGCAGCAATATCCATACAAAGCAAAAACTTCTACCTAGTTTTAGTGAAGAGGGAGCTGTATCAGAGGATCTAATAGGTCCAATGCATCACAGTATTTTATGGTGATACAGCAGACTTCACATAAGGATCTCTAGGCAATAGTTATTTAGATTTCGCAGCCCCAYAGAAGCTATGAGTCACAGCACTGCTCATTCTCTAAGTTAGGAGCAGCTCAGTTTTCTGAAACAAGCAATATAGGAGGTACATTTCTATCCCTTTTAGCTAAACACAAAAGTTTAAAATATTAGCTTTTAAAAGCTCTAGGTCTAGAGGGACTAACAGCATTAAGTCTCTGTCTTAAGAAGAGAGGAAAAGTTTAAGGCTGGGGGGAAAACRTGTTTCCCACACAATCTGCTCAAATTTCTGAAAGGTTCAGTAGTCACAAGAACCTCTCATTTACCACCCCCTCCACTCCCTCACTGTGACTGAGAGGCTTCTCATAATATAGTAACTTGCCATGCTTAGCAAACTGCTACCTTGAATCCTGCTTCTACYGCCCTATATTACTCTTCCTATTCCCCCCCGAAAAGGTATGCAAGACARTTTCCCATTGCTGGTACTGTCCGTCTTAGGACTCCTCAGTGTAGTTGCCCCAAAGGCCTGCTCAGCRTCTTCGTAAAATGCTCAACTCTGCTTCCCTCCTTTAACCAAAGGGCTAAAGGTTTCTTCAGAGATGAATGCAATGCAGAACTTCTCTTAAAGACATTAAATCAGACAGATGTTTAGGACATGCATACCATGTTGCTTGCTCTTACTTCATCCAGATGGCCACCTGGAATAGAAGAATCTTTGAAACAAGGCTAGTTTCCTTTCTTGAAAAGGCTAGTACCCTTTTCTTGTTTGGACAAGTCCTAGGAAAAGATTTTTACTGAGAAAAAAAGAAAAAAATCAAAATTTGTAATTACAATTCTACACACAGTTCTGAAATCTTCCCTGACTTTCCTCATATTCTATTTTCATCTAGTGAAATCAAGTTCAAAAAAAATCTCCTTATTTAGAATAAAAAAWTTACACAAGTATCTTGCTAGCTATATTAATGCCACAATTAAGCAAGCAAGGTAAGAAAGCCTACAACCTTCCAGGTGTTAACGAGACTTGCCAGTTTGAGCTGATTGTTACAATCTAATGAAATGTCAAATCAGTCCACTTTGGATTTCTGCCACCAGATTCTGTACAAGAGTTGTGCTAATAGTAAAGTTTGGTGATGCTTCCTAACAGGCTGCTCAAGTCCCTTGCATGGGGATGTGGAGCAAGTGCTTCTACTGGACCAGACTGATTACTGGCTCATAAAATAAACACATTGTACAGAAACTTGTGTGACAGGAAGAATATCCAAATCCTTCCCACAGCTTGCCCTATTTCATTTTTCCTCAGTTTTATATATATATATATATATATATATATATAAGCAATATCCTCTGTAGCTGCTACCTCTCCAAAAAGAAAATTTCCAGATCTATTGAAGCCCTAGAGCTTGTGTTGTGTTTCCCCCCGCCCCGCTCTTTCCTGAATCACCTTACATGATCATTTAGTAAAGCAAGAGTGCTCATGTTTTCAATAAACCCTGATACACTTTTAAATGCCTGCTGGACATATTCCTGTTGTTGTGTGCAGTATTTGGTGCCAGATCAGAAACTCACTAAATTGAATCCTTAGGTCATAAAAAGCTGCTATGTTAAATTCTACTTGTTGTCTTTTCAAGTTTGCCTGTAAGAAGCAAACCTTTCAAAGTGAAAGGTCAAGAGATGAAAACATTAGACATGCAATCAAAAGATAATTTGCCTTAATGTAAAACCTAACAAGGCACACAATATTATTAAGACCCTTTTAACAAAAATGAGTCTGTGTAAAAATATCTACCTTTTGGATTTCAATATCCTAGGAGTGGAAGTCCAGTGCCAGATTAGATAAATACTGCAAACAGTTCAGAATAAAATTCTACTGTTTTTAATATTGAAAAAGCATCAGAAATGAAGCCAGACTAATATAACTTTATAAATGACAGGTGAAGTAGAAAAACACTTGACAATTTTACAACCATCTTTGGGCCAAAGTTGCCTTTCTAAAGGAAGATCAGTTTAATTAGCTTTCCAATAAAGCAAATCCACATTAAAACAAAGACAGTGGGAAAACAGTATACTCATTTTAAAACAACAAAAGTTAATTATCTGATACATGTATTCCCACTGTGTGAAACATGCTCAGGAAAAATAAAATAAAGAACCACTCTCTGCTGCAACCACAACTCTCCTCAYTCATAACCATTACACTCTGGAAACAAAATCTGCTTCCTGACATAGCAATTAAGATGTTCATCAGGAAAAAATTAAGATGAAAACTTAAGCCTACCTGATCACTCTTAAATGTTTAATTTGCTTTTCATCACAAATACGTTTTATTCACCAACACATACTGCCATACTACTGCTTTCATATCATTCATATGAAAGCAGGAATTTTGAGCCTTCCTATCCACACTTGAAGCACAGCTTATGCTGCACACAGCCCTGCAAGCATCTCCTGACATGGCCATGTATAGAACTTGAAACACAGCAAGAGTCAAGGCTACATTAAAGTTTTAGGAAAAGCCTGGAGCACTTCTGAGATGACTTAGCTGATACACCAGAAGTCATGCTGCAGCTCCAGCTTGCTCCAACTAAGGAGCCATTTACTGTCCATCTGTCCCAGCATGAAGAAAGCTGCTCTGGTCAGCAAGTCTGCATAAAGGACAGAGCTAATTTCTTCATGTCCCAGAAGAATGCAGATGATTAGTCCCATTTGCCTTGCTGTTCCTACATCAAAGCCTACCAGGCACAGATGATCATTTCAAGTGCCCTGAATATCCACACTAGTCTAGAAACTAGTCCTGAGGGCCTAAAACTGTATTACACAGACAACTGGTGACAGAAGTAGTTTAGATCAAAACATCTTGAAAACACTCATGCGTGCTCTTCTACCACTGCAGTGTTCATCTGATCTGAAATTGAATCCATTTCCCCAAACAGCACATTGAGCCTGAACATGAAAGATCCAGGGCAAACATATCTCCAGCTCACCTGTTTGGCTTAAAAAAACAGATTAAGAGAAAAGTTCAGACCTACCCATATGGTGTCATCTTGTCGGTACTGCTTCCAGTTGCGGCCAGTGTCGCTGAACATGAGCGTGTAGCTGGTTACCCAGTCCGAGCTCCCATACCTTCCTTGTGTGGCAACCGCAACGATCTCAACTCTGTCTCCTAGATCAACCTGGAKCCACTGCTGCTCATTTGAATCAAGCGGAGACCAGCCACCGGCTCCTAGAAGAAATTGGAAAAGGGTAATGTAGAGAACAGGGAGAATTAAAAAAGTGATACTGTAGAAAATTCCACCTTCCTGACAGTAAAGCTACATCTCTCTGGTTTTGTATTAGGAAGTATGCTACCTGGTGTGCTCCTTCTGGGTTTCCTTAATCCTAAGAATTCATAAGATTTACAAATTTTTAAGAAATTAAGAAAATCTAGATTTTGTCAACTAAACAAACGTCAGTGGTTACACCTCACATCAGCGAGGATGACATATTAGCAATAAAAAGTGATACCTATTCCCTTCCTATGCTTGTGCAACTGTGCAAATGCAGATTCCTAACTTTGAATTTGTTTTTCCTTTTTCTTTTTTGCAATATTTTGAAAGATACATAAAAACGTATCATGACCAGTGTCCTATAAAGTCCTTCAAAGGGATGTTTAAGTAGAGATTGCAAATGCACCTGAAATAAGAGTTCATAAAAGAAATGCCCTCACATCAGAAAATAACCTCCTTCRCTGTGCAAAATGCTGATTAAGTGACCATGTATCTCACATTAAAAAAAAAGAAAAAACAAAATCTTCATCAGGACAAACATGACTTACAAATTACCAACCTTCACAACCAACCTCTCCATTCAGGAATGGAGACTTCAGAAGCAGTTCATGAAAGTTGATATTTTATAACTAACTATAAATAATCTGAACAAATCACTACAACCATCATGATCTTAAGAGTTATAAAAGCAAATCCCTCCAGACTGGAATATATTCTCTTATGCTGCCGTGTTTACTCATACTTCTAAATTACAGACTAGGTGTTTCTTTTACTTTGTTTCTACTTGCAAACGTTGATTCTCTGTATACCTTCAGTATTTACTTCAGCTTCACAAACAGGCAAATAATGCAGCTATGAAGAACTTAGAAGTCCAATTATCCAAAGCAACAAATTTTCAGACTGTCACTTCTCCTTCAKCCCATCACCTTGTTGGTTTTGTTATCAGTGTTTAAAAAGCCTATGAATGGAATTTCAGCAAGTACGATTCTGCTTCAGAGCTGAGAATAAGGCATTACCAATTAAAGTGAACTATGAGCAGTAATCTAAATATGCATTTCCAAAGAAAATGCATCAATAACTTCTGCTATTTATAGCCCAAGGTTAACTCAATATTTTAATCTTATTAATTGATCTGTCTCAGAGCTGCTCTGTGAATAGTTTATTGCACTGAACTGAATCAAAAGATCAATAAATGTGGCTGATATCAAAGAACTCAAATTTCAGCAACTTTGGCTTTAAAAAAAATTTTTAGTTTTCYTAGCCCACACTGAATTTTCCAACTCACAAATAAAATTCCTTTTTTTGAGGACAAGTTTGCCTTTTTTTAGARTTTATTTTATTAAACTATTACTTACATTTAATTAAGGTAAGACTTAGATTGTGAAATAGTCTATTTATTCTATACCTAGAATTTGGCATTGTTTTCTGGACAAATGGCTTATCTTCTCTATGGGAACTCTGAAGAGAGATTTTTTTATAGCCAAATCGATATATACTTATGTCATGCTTTATTTTTCCTTTTTTGATCACAACRGAACACTCTTTATTGCCATGGTGACTATTTTACTTGCCTCAAATAGGATAATTTCTTYTAAAAGCATTACACTAAGCACCTAAGCAGAATATTAATAATTTCCTCACTCATTTGATATTTGATTATTTCATTCCTAACTCATCACAGATGTATAGATGTATGTAGAGAAGACTGTAGTATTTCCTGCCAAAAATCCTACCACTTAAATATGTGCAACTATATATATAGTTATAAAGAGCCTATTTTTGCCTGGCTTTTAAGACAAATTGTTCAAAGATACTGATCTGTATCTCATCCCCTACAACGAATTCTGACTAACATGCAGAAGAACCAAAGGAAAGATTGCAGTGTAATATATAGTACCTGAAATAGATTTTGTAATACAATACTAGCTGCTTTCTTCACAGCTTTATTTTWGAGTAAGACATAAAACAGAAATTCATTTCAGAAGTGCTGGCAAGTTTGTAGCACAACGTTTTTGTTTGGTTTTGCTTTTTTTTTTTTTTCCCCTTCTTCTCTTTTTGGCCACCCTAAAGAGTTTATGCTAGATGTTTTCTGTGAATGCTAGGAGAAAAGTACCTAATTTTYCTCTTTCCTCCATTGCCTCTTCAATCAGTCTTTCTGCAACATAAACAGTAACTAGATAGAAAAATCATTCATAACAAGTCATTTACTTGATGAGCTACCCATGAAAAAGCAAACAAACAGAAATCATCACCATGGATATTTCCAGCAATTCATTAAGCATCTAACTACCATCTACTCTTTACAGCTTATGCCCTCGCCCTTCTATTCTCAGGAGAAGCARCAAGACCACATGCTTTCCTTTAAAGTACTGGGGGGGATGCATGCTTTCGAGCATGAGGACTCCACAGCAGGTTTACAATTTAGGAGGTAAGTCAAAAGAATGATACACACTCGGTGAAAATCTGGGAGATCTGCAGCAATCTAAAGTGCTCAAATCACTGAACTACCATCTCCGAACTATGTATCATTTCATATGAGCACATTTCTCTGTATGAAATGCCATTCTTTAGATTTAAGCACTGCATAACAGAGCAACGACACTTGCTGTTAGCATCATCTCTGTGGGTTTTCTTGGCTCTTGCAGTCCAGAAGTCCATCTTGCAAGAGAGACGGATGCTATCTGTTATAGCCCCTCTCTTGGCATAACTACAGCTGCCTCACACCTTCCCCGCAGGATGAGGAGAGGTAAAACACATAAAAAGAAAAAAAGAGGACAAAGCCACCTTACTTCCTCTCTCTCAAACTTTATGTCTTTACCATTACTGTAGATGAACAGAAGTTCTACTGACTTGTAAGAATATCACTACACCAAAGTTCCACTGCAGGTTTGACTCGGAGTAAAAATTAAGCATTTCCCATTAGGCTTCTCTCATATCTGCCAGTAAAGGAATAAACAGACAACTTCTACAGCCATCCCAAATCAATTCTTATGATTGCCAAAATAGACGAGTATTSTTTTTCTCCACCTTTATCTGTTGTACAAAGCAAGCATCAAAAGCAATACTGGTATCTTAGTCCAGAATGATCTCTGCAGGCACGTTGCTTTTGTACATGTTGTTCCTTGCACTGTTACACCTCACCCAAACATTTTACTAACTAGCAAAACAGCATATCCTGAGTTGTGCCATTTGCCCCTCTACTAACTGCTGAGGCTTACCCAAGCGAAGACATTGAATAGGACAGTACCTCATTTATGATTAGTGCAGCATAATTACAAAACAAAGTGGTATTGATTACACCCACAGTATATGGAGATTCAAGTTGGTGACCTGAACAGTACTGAAATATTTTTGAGGACACCAAATCGTCTCTCCTATCAAAAAAGCAGAAAGAATGACTAAACTCATGCTTGGCACTTTACAACATCATGCCTGAGGGGTGCACATGTTTCCCTGTTCTGCCCACCAGATCCCCACTGGCACTGGTAGGATTGTGTGCATCCCCAAAAGGCTATGCCATAGTTCCTCACAGCTAGCACAGCTTAGATTTTCTGCAGATCCTTTGGAGAGGGAGGTTCAACAACTGGGAGAAAACACCCTACTGGAGAAGCCGAGGCCTAGGAAGCTGCTGCACAAGCTCATATTCTCCATGGCAACTAATTGTAACACCACAAATACAAGAATGAGGATCATATGGTCTCTCAGTTGGAGACCTAAAATGACTGGAAAAAAAAATACAGTCTAATACTCTTCGCCCCTCTTTTTCAAAATGTTTGTACATTTTGCCATAATTGGTGGGAAAATTGCGCTTCAGCCCAGCATTACATAATCTGTGCTCCTTGATGCTGCATGGGGCTGCTTGGGATGCCCCTACTTACTTGCAGTTTATTAATATGTAGCAAAGGAAACGCTGGTTTCCACCCTACAGTGCCCTGCAAACCGCTAAACTGGCTTTACATTGTGCTGCAAACTCTTGGGCTTCCTGCTGAAACTAAGTGCTTCCCTGCTGTACAGCTTCACATTAATGCCCAGATCAAACACTTCCTGGCCATAAAACAAATTCCATTTGACGTTATATATATTTTTTAATATTCCGTACACATTTACTTATATTGACTGCTCAGGGTGAGAGCTAATAGGAAACAGGGGAAAAAAAGCTCAGTTTATACAGTCATTGGAGCAATTTTCTTGCTCTTTGTCATCTGTTTTTCTACCGTAAACAAAAAGTTGATTACGCCTCATGGATGATAAGGAATATATTCAATGCAATAGAATCATACCTATCAAAATTACACATTTTTACTATTTCCAGTACAGGTTTATTAGAATTTTAATTGACTACTTTTAGCAATTCTCAAAGCTTTATTCAAGAGGTTTTTTTTTTTTTTTTTTTAAACAGTACATTTCAGTGCTGTTGGTCCTTTTAAAACAGCTTTGTGGTTATTGTTATCCATTACTGAACCAACTTGATGAATGAAAATTTTGTAGTGATGTAGATCTGTGTTATACTTTTGTTGTAAATTAATTTTCATGTGTTTCATTCTTATTTATGCTAACATTTACCTAGCTATTTACCTCAAGATATTCCTTGCAACACTATTACATTACTCCCTAGCTTAGCTTATGTCATTAACATAATGAAAACACTTTGAAAAACATAGCATAGTGCAAAAGAAAAAAYACACAAGAAATGTTAGTAAATGCTATTTCTTTTAAAGATGTCTATTTTAAAGTGTACAAGAAAGYTTCTTCATCCTTCTTCTATCAGTGCTCTTCAAAATGAAATATTCTTATCAACTCTGATGATACTACAAATATCCATTTCTTTACAAGTCTAACAAAAATTAGGCAAGAGTATATTTTAACTTCTAGATCCTTCTCAGTCCTAGCCCATCAGTTATCACTTAGGCTTTCAAACTATGTAGTAGAACTTGTTTATAAACCTAAAACTACTTCAGGGATCAGTTTCATATATTCCCTGTCTTACTGATCCCAGGATTTGCACCRGAGCATGAGGCTTACCAGTATTACCTTGAATGTATGTCTTTTTTAGYATTAATTTTGAGCCTAACAGTTTTCTCTTATGCCTGAACTCATGCAGACCTCAAACATTCCTCCTTAGAAAAGTCTGCAAAGGTCTACAAAGTTCTTCCATTCATTCTTATTTTTTCTGCAGCTACATTATTGTTGAATTCCAATGGAACTTTTATCCTTAATTCTTACTAGGTTTAACAGACATCTACATTTTAGTATAGAGTCTCAAGTTGAATGACCTTCAATCTCTAAAGGCTATGTGAACTATAACTAAAAGCAAAAATAGTAGCTGAATTTCCTTCACGGCATTCTTAAAAGAGAAGCAGAGATTTACAAACACAATAGGAGTTTTCTATAGCAAGTGAATGAGTTGCTCCTAAATAAAGCGCTCAGAAGCAAAAATGAAGGACCTTACTTGATTGTGAATACACTGAACACAAACAGCATTTTTTTTAAACTGTAATTAAAGATATATATATATTTTAGGCATTTCATACAGCAATCTTACCGTCTCGTCTGTTGAGCTTTGCAAAGCTGGAACTGTGTGTACTGGAGAGCTCAGAGGAACTGGTAAATGCTGTTGAAGGTAAGGTAGATACTAGTGCAGCATCACAGTTATCTAAAAACAAAAAGAGGAAAAAAAAGGAAGAGGTCATTTCTGTCAAGAGCGCACAATTTCACGTCATACTCTCATTAAAGGACTCTTCCTGCAAAGGTTGCTGTAAGAACACACAGTACCCAGGCAGACTTTAGGTACCACTTCAGAGCTGTCTTTGGAAAAGCTTTTCTAAAGCAGACACATATCTGAGGAGCTCAAGTGACAACTTCTATAGAAGTGAGCTCTAGGGGCATGATACCCAGCGTTGTGCAGCAACATGTGGGCATGACCCACACTTCACAGGCCTTCTATGCTGTACAAACCATCGATCCAGCTGGCTTTTCTTGCTCAAACTCATGCACACATATAATGATAAATAAGTTTCATCAGCTCAAACAAGCTGTCTGCTACATTTGTCTCCTCTTTCCCACATCTTCATCTGAGGATAGTTTCAACTGGATTAGGCTAACACTCRCGCTGAATTTTTGAGCACATAATGCTTGCATGGGAACAAAATTAGGCAAAGTAAGTTTGCTTATTACAATGCTGTCACATACACATCCAAAAATAGCCTTTCAGTAGGGAATAAAAAAATCCACGCACTTATTTTTAATTGAATCTCCCATGGAGAAAACATGCATCTAATTACTGGAAAAGTCCTGCAGGTTAGCAAGATCTCAGATACCACAGTGTTCTCATGTTCCCAGAGTAAATATACAATTTGCAAGGGGAAAAGGAAATTCACTAATGATACTTTAGGGTTACAAAAGTCAAGGAATAAATGCAGAAATGATTTCACAGCTACAGTGGCAAATTTAGAGCAATCCAAAAACTGGAAGGTGCCTTTCTCATAAAGAGCTGAACCACATTAAAATACTACTCATCTGTTTTCTGCAGTGACTGTGTAGAATATTCGAGAGACTTTTGCAATTTTAATCCTCCCTTATCATAAAAAAGACTAGTTTATTGACTGCCTGATGTACAGGACAGCAACACTGCTTGTTACCTGCAACACCCTAACACACACTGAACAGGGGGACAGAKGGTTCTGCAAGCCATAATTAGAACTTGCTTAGGTATTTGAGTTCTGGAGTTATATATGATTACTTTCTTTTTTGAGGAGAGAGAGGAAAGGAGGGTTAAATAACATCCTATTCCAATAAGAGTCAATATTCCAGTAATAATCCTCTTCCAAATAATATCCTCTTCCAATAAAGCCAGTACTACACTACTGGTGAATAAGCTGATGTCTGCAACTCAAAATCAAGTTGTTGGGAAATGCAGACTCTTAGGGAAGCACGTCCAAAGCACATAAATATGGCACAAAGGGGTAAAGCCAGCAAGAATGAACACTTTAATTGGACAGGTTTCTCAATATGGATTTTTATTTTTGATAAGAAGATGGGAAAACTGCCATGATGAAAAATATTAAAGAATAAGTCTATTTGTATTCTGAAAGGAGGGCAATATATTACTCTCCAGAAAGTAATAATATCCTAATTAATTAGCAAATAAGTTGGGATGGCACAAGTGGGATAGATAGTACAAATACCAATAGTTGACAYTGAAATAGGACCAAGACATTCAAATCACCAGTTTACAGCTTAAGTCCTGCAGTACTGGAAGGTTCCCAGTAGTGAAGTACTGGGACAGTATTTAAACTGGTAGACAAAAATGTTTGAGGCTTCAGCCAAGAAAGAATGAAGCAATGGCAGAGTAAGATATTCCATTTAGCTAATTTCTCTGGGAAATATCTATTTAAACAAACTCAATACCACTTTTGAAAAAGTTACAATTGATAAATGGGGAAAAAAATTGCMCTTAATGTTCAGAATTCTGAAAGTATTTCATGCAGCCCAACTGGTGTTCATTTAAAAAGCAACTTTACATGAAAATAAGCATAACCAATGCAACTCATCTCAACACATTAACTGATGAATCTCACAAAGTGAGCTTAAATATGAAGCTATTTTCCTCTATTATGTTATCAGCAGTTAAAAGGTCTAAAAAAATTCATGGATTAGATAACTTAAGGACAAGTAGGCCACTGAGGTTTTGACAGTGAGGATAATTAGCTAACAAGTTACCAAGGCCCTGAGCAGATTCTCTATCACTAATAGCCTTTAAGACTCAGAGAGAACTTCTGTCTGTAACATGGAAATATTTGCAGAGTGCTGTGCCCTTTGGTACAGAAGGGGTCAGATTATAATTGTCCTTATTGGACATAAAAACTTGCAAATTAAAGTACACCTGTTAAATTTGCTCTTACTTGTGACCTGGAAGATGGTTTAAATAAAGATGTCAGCTTGTGAGTACAGTAGGGCACTGAACTCCCCACAAACTTCTACATCCTATAAAATCTAATTGAGTGGTTGGGAACTCTCAAGAAAATGTRTGAATATAGGGACGGACCTATGTTAAGGTAATGAAACCACACTATATAACTGCCTAAAGTTGAGAAGCTCTAGCAAGGAGACACTCCTCCAGATGACAGCCCTATTTCTCTCCTTGCAGCCACTCTCCACAGCAGCCCCCTTCTTCAGAGCTTTCTGCACTTGGGCATCTGAGGCAGGTATCATGAATACCTTCCTCATGCTTCTTTAGAGCAGYCTACATATTAATGAGACACGACATGTAGCTTTACTTTTGTTTGTTAAAAATGCCTGGCAAATTTCCAGTGAGATATGCTCTGGAAAGATACCATGCGTGGCATTCATAAGCTAAATTGCCAAGAAATTGCTGATATACCTCATATAACTTGAAAGATGCATGAGTTTCAACAAGTAGAAGAARTCAATCAGTTTCCAATTCCAATCAGTTGGTAAATGATTGGAAACAACTCTGATGATGCTATGCCCAACATCAAGTAAGTTATATTTACATTTTTAAATGGCATTTATAAATATCAAGATTACATGACCTATCATAGGTCAACTAGTTTTCTGTAACTGTGGATATTAAAATCACAGTCATAAGAATTATTCAGTATCACTTGAAAACTGCAGTTGAATACAACTGAATTTGAGAACTGAAACTGGGATTTCAATTTAGCTCATGTCTGGACTTCTGGTTCTCCTCAGTTCACTGCTCTTAGACCACATGAGAAAGCAGCACATTAGCCTGCTGATCCACTACTTGCCCATATTATAAGCTCTGTGAGCTCTTTGGTACCTGATGATATCATTGGGTACCTACAGGATAACAAGTTTCCCAGCAGTGCAGCAAATGCAAAATATTTCATTTAAGGCGGTCTCTGGAGGGTCTATTCTAGGAAACGATCATCTTTCTACCCACCATCTACATTTCCATTCCTTTGCTTCAGTCTCCAAATATAACACTCACTGGGATCTCTTCAGCTACAGCATTACACTAGCATTTTCAAACCAACCTCCTCAATTCTTGTTTGGTTTTCCTCTAAGTGGAGCATTACTGCCATGAGTTCTTCCTTTAATTCACACTTAACTACAAAAGCATGTAACCTTACGGCTTTGAGAGTTGGGACAGAAAAGAGTTTTGAGTGTGTCAGGACAAATCCACGCTGACTTCTTACAGATAAGAGCAATGATTAATTGACTATAAGAGCACAAGAAACAGCCTTCAAATGAARTAGTTTCATGAGTCGATTCTCCAAAAGACACCAGGTCACTCTTCTGCCCTTCCCTCAGTTAAAATCAACCTCTTAGCACCAGAGATTGCATTAACTGCTCTACATGCACAACTCTACAGCGCAGGACACGCCAGAATCTCTATACGTCAAGTGAAATTTCWTAGTACCATAAAGCAAAAATGCATAGGTTGGCTTGGCTTATGTCCAGCACTCCAGCTCATTTGCACAGTAGCTCCAAMACCTTCCTTGTCAGAGCTACTATACATATAAGAGTTGCCTTGTCCCTTGCTATTTAAAAACAATCATTTCTGGAAAAAAAAAAAAAGAAAAAAGAAAAGAAAAAATAAAATCAAGCTCCAGTAAATAAGAGGCCAGTGAGAGCACTGAGAAGGACACTGCTACAAGTCCATTTTAGTCCATCTTCCCTAATTCACCAGATGTTTGGATAACATGGAAACATACAGATGGACAACCAAAATCTCCTTGTCAAATCTACCTGAAATTGGCTATCAAGTTCAAAAAGGAAAGAGGTACACATAAAGCATAGGTCATCATATAAGTCTGGTTTCCACAGGAAGCCAGAGGAGAAAGAAAAGGAGAAAAAACCTACAAAAACAAAAATCCACAGAAACACCCCTCAAAATCTCCAAATTCTTTAAGAAAGGATGTTATCATGTTACACCTCCTTCCTGCTCACATTCACCAAAGCACCTCTATGCAAGATCACAAGAGACTGAAGGTTAAGCAAAAGCAAAGGTAATCGCTGCTGATTCCCACCATACAATCCAGCCTTATGTCCCTTATTTGCTCTGACAGAAAGAAGTTTTCCTCACTTTACTCCAGCTGTTCCCAGATTTCTATTTTCTATTCCCTACTCTTTTTCCCTTAGTGTGCCCACCAGAACAAGACCTGCGTTTCTCTAGCCACATTATACTTCTAACAAAAATGGCTGATTCTAATAAACAAATCCATGTCACAGAATCATTGAAAATATATGGACACTTAAAGCAGTTACTTTCCATTTTTTTGCGTGTCTTCTCACTGATCAGATAATCAGCAAAAAGATACAAAATGAGAAAATAGCACCTAATTATACCTATAAACCTTCTTCCTCGGGCAAATTACATAGCAATACAGATGTTGACCTGCATAYGACAACTATCTGCTGACCTTGACTATGCTCTGAGAACCCAGGCAATCCAATAGCATTTGCCATGCTAACACCATCCCTGCTGTCAGGCTTCCCATCAGCCATCTTGCTTCTGAGAAGAATAAAAACATTTATTTTCATCAACTCCTTTAATTTTAACCACTTTCACTTTTCAGAAAATGATGATAGAATTGACAAAAACAAAAACAAATTAAAAGCCCTCTGAACTATTTTCAAATTGTTTCATTTACTGTTTGATTGCTTTCTTTAGTTTTGATTGCCAAAGTAAAAGCAATTAAATCCTAAGCACTTTTTYCCCCCCCAGTTTTAGCCCCAAACAACTTTTTAAATGCAAATGTAAACATTTTTTTGGTTCAGATTTCAAAAGCAATGATGACAGAAAACCAACACACTCGTGCTCCACTGAAAGTTGCCAGGTAACAGTTAGCAAAAGCAGATACTCCGCCCAAGAGTGAACCTCAGTAAAGGCTTTGTGCCCAAATATCTAATTAAGCTTTATACTTTGTGAAAGTCTTCAATACCTGTGAAAATTATGAAAAATGAGAAAACTACATCCCAGTCCTAGAAAGACAGGATTTAAGGTGTTTCTAAGCACAGCAGGATTCCAATTGCAGCTAATATACAACCAAAATGGGCTTTGAGCAGAAAGTGGAGAATCAGCTCAACTTCACTCATTTTGCCATTCTGCATTTTACATACTGCTAGGCATAGCATGAYTCGGTTAATAAATTTAAACTTTTTCTTCAAGTTTGAAGTTTGGCATTATATTTGGCTGTGATACTGAAGATATTCAGAAAGGCAAATAAATAAACAAGATAAAAAAATAGTCACATTAAGGTTTGTCAACCTCTGTTTGAAAGGAGATCAAATGCTGTATATAGGAGGCAGAGTCATTACCAGCCACAACTGACAAGCATTCATTGCTATTGCATTTTCTCTCATTTTCTTGAAGGGTCAGTAGGAAAAAATACATTGATTTACACTTGTAAAGGCCATTCATAAAGGTCACAAATGTTTCCAGAACAAACAGGACACCATTAGCAAAGAGATCCCCAGTCCCTGCACTCTGCAGATTTCTTACACCTTGGGTTAGGGCTGCCTTTAGCAGTGCCCTATTCACAYTGAGGTAAATAGGCAGAACATCTATAAATATGAAGCTTGCATGACTACTTCCAGACTTTGCAGACAGAAGGACGGTGCCCCGCTGGGATGTCCCCCTGCCAGCACCCATGCTGGTGCTTCTCTGCTGAATCAGAGATGGGCAAACTCTTACCTGAACCAGAATCCCTGAGATTCAAAGCCAACTTAGAGTTATAATAAGTGCAATACAAAGCCTGACTCTTAATAACTAGCAGGATCATATTCATACAGACCATTTGGCCACAGCTTACTATTTCAGTCTTGATGTGTTTATTTTAAAGTAAACCTAAAGGAGATTTCAGCGTAAAMCAAGAGGCATTCCAGCTTCCTCTTGGAGACCTTACTTGGAACTTACAGGTATTTTATTTAAGTGGGACTTTTGTTGTCAAGATATAATTTTACTTATTATTAAAATACCATTAGAGTTACAGATGGTGCTGAAGTTAAATTGTGCGCATCATTTTGATTGCAACAGTAAATTGTCTCTGTGCTGGGATCTGAAGTTGAAAAGATTCACTTGTATTTATAGTCTAGATAAAATTTCTCTTGGCATTACCCACTTAATGGCATACTTTGTTTTACAGACATAAAGCATGCATTTCGTACAATGTCTCTAACACTGCTCAAGAGTGACAACTGATGCCTTCCACTTCACCTATTTTTCTTCTAGTTACATTTTGCCTTTGTGAAGAAAGGAAATAAATATCTAGATATTCCTGCTGAAATTAACCTCCCACCTTTACACATAAACCCAGTTGATCTGTAAAGTAGTATCATCCTCCTCCCAAAGAAAAAAAGGCAGTGARAAAACACACAGATTAGGGGCACAGATTAAAAGAGTACAAGAGATGATAGTCAATAAACGTCTCACCAGACCTAGCACATTCTACTACATTCTGCTATTATGWTCATCTTCGTAAGTGATTCTGGGGAGGTGAACAGAAAAGGAACAGTTTTCTCTGTAAACAAAATTCTTTTTTTTTTTTTTTCCTCCCTTTTCCCAGTGACTGGTGATACCGGCATGCACAGCTGTGCACTCCATCTGGTAGCTGATAACCATGGCACTAAGACACTATGAGAAAGTACTTAACACAACAATATTCCTTTTTTTCCCCCCCTCACTGTACTGCAGGAAAACATCAGTAGTTTAGCTAATCATCAATCCCTTCCAAATGACTGTAAATTACATAAGTGTTCTTTCATATGTCTGTAAATCTTAACATAGAAGTATTACTCAATCAGTGCATTTATAGAGCATCCTTTTATGATACATTCTGTACTAGCAACTTTGTCTCACAAAAAGTAGTTAAGTCTGTTTCTGAATGATGTGAGAGCCTCTTGAAAATCTCTAATTAAATAATTGGTTTTACGGAAACAAGCGTGTCTGCTGTCTAATTCCTATTCACATAATGAAGCAGGAAACAAGACGAGCAACAGAGCAATCACATGATACCTGGGCATATGAAGCCAAAAAAACTTGATTTAAAGACAGCCAGAAAGCATCTGACAAAGTTAAAGAAAATTACAGAAAAACTGCCTGATGCTTAAGAAAATGTTCTSCAATTCCAACAGTTTAAAAACAATCACAACATCTACTTCTGCAAAACAAAGGTAATGTGTCCTTTATCCCATCTACTATCCTTTTTGTTAGAGCATAAACTGAGGACARGCCAATCCTTCAAGGAAATCCACTGAATAAGTGGATAGACTGAGATGTCAGCAATTACTAGGTTCATAGCTATTTCTACATGGAAAAGTAAAAAGGACCACATCAGAAAGGCACAAACTCAGCTTGTCAACATTTATATTCCAGTGCACAAACCTGCTAATGAATGTCATAGTCCAAGGCTGTGATTTAGTCTTAGGAGATACAATAGTGCTTGCTAGGGTTTTTTACTACTCTCTACTCACAGAATGTGTCCTGGGCCTACTTATCCTTTCTATCAGCATTTGTGCAATCCTGCTAATTTTAGGATGCTCTGATCTTAGACAAGAAACTACAAAGCTGGCCCAGCAGATGGAACAGCTTTTATATCACAAGTTTGCCCTTTTGACATGTGACATGGTCTATGGGCTAGTGGACAAACAGAATAAATTCCTTCAATCTGCAAATGGGTGATATATCAAAAAATTGTCTTTCTGTACAGGAAAGAACAGGCAAGTGATTTTGTCAGCACATGGCAGTTTTTCTGATGTTATAAAAAACACAGCTCAAGAACAGAGATGCTTTGATACGGCCACACATCATCACAAGCATCCTTTTCACCCTGGCTCATGTAAGGCTGATTAGTGGCACATTTCAAAGAAAAGAGTTGATACGTTCAAAAGACCAAGACTGTCTTCTAGGGTTTTAGAAGCTTTAGTAGCATCTCCACACAAAAACAAAGTTAGAAATATAAAACACCCATATTTCTTCCAAAAGCAGATTTCTCTACAAGTATATCTTGCTCCCCAGAGCTGTGCTTCAACCTCATTAGTGAAATAAGAGGTTGAAAAATCATGCATTAAAGCATTAATACAAAAAAACTGTCCTAAATATAAAATATAATAAAATGTACAATAATAAAAATGTTAATGAACTTGCACTTATGCACCTATCAGCAAGGCTGTCAACCTCATTATTAGAAGAAACACACATGAGCATTCAGAGAGAAACAACTGCACTGAGTTAGCAAGGGTATTTGCCAAACTAAAATTAAAATACAGATGTTCTGCTGGTGTCTTTCAGTATAAAGATAGTTCAACAGTACACTGTTGGAACAGTTTTYCCAGGTTGTTACAAGTACAAATACAAGTTTTTAAATGGGAAGAGGGGAAAAAAGGAAAAAAAAACTGCAAAAGAATAGCATCAAATAGGCTTGCATACCGAAAGAAATGTGGAAAAAAACAATTTGGAACACACAAACACTTTGTTTGGTATTTTCTTTTGGCCCTCTCAGGAAACTAACACAGGAAAAAAAATCTTCCTCATCCAGACTTGGAAATAGAATAGCTTCAGAAATATGAAAGAGATATGGCAGTCCCTGTCATATAGGATCTCAAATCCCATATGGCAGACATCTCTGTCATATGAGATAGGACTTTTTCTGTTGCYCACTTTATTGCTCTTCAAATTCTGCATGTTCACAGCAGCACTGGTGCACACTTTAGTGGAGCATCTCAATGCCAACTGTTCATCTTCATCACACATGTGACCACACTGCTCACTACCTAAAATGACTCCTATTACTTTGTACTGCTTTTTTGACACATCATGCTAAATAAGGGTTAGCTAAATGGGAGGAAAAAAGGTTAAATTCTAGTTTGGAATTCAATTCCCATGCTGGGTTTCATTTTTGACTTTCTTTTGTTCAGGGCTCAATTTGAAAAAGGAAGTTAATGGAGAACTCCTTAATATTCATTAGTTCTKGTCTCCTTTTGCTTCCCCAGCTCCATGTTGTGGTTCCCACAGTCCCAATTTCCATGTAGAGCTGCACTTTCCCACAGTTGAGGGCAGAGCCCACAAGGACCTACCTCAGTACCAAAGCAGTTYCTATTTTCCCTCTCAAACCCAATCAAGTTGCCTGGCAATAACACCAGGCAACTTTCATCACATGAGAAACAGGATCAGGGCTCAACTTCCTCATTCTCAAGTGGAATTTTGCTGCTTTGCTTTTCCTATGGATCACTAGGGAAAAGAACTCATTTATTTGGGCAGACATTGCAAAGACTTTCAGATAATACCACACCTTTGTCTGATAAGGTTATTGCATGTACATCTAAATTTACAACCCTTATCTCTAAGCAAACAACAGAAGCAGCTACAAAGACATGGAACGCTGATGAGATTCACAGGCACAACCACCAACAACGCACTACAATTTAAAGCCCATCACTAACCCAAAAGTTGTGCCCTGAATTTCCTAATCAATCATGATCAAGTGAGTTCAATTTTTATTCTTCCTTTGAGTCTGCAATGAGCAGGGGGATAAAACTGATTAGAAAGAAAAAAAAAATAAACTATAGAATTCACTAAATATTTTTTGTTTGGAAGGAAACCTCTTCAAATTGAGTAACATGCAAGATGGCATAGTGAAAAGCAATTATAACTGAGAATTTCAGTACATCCCATAAGACTGAGAGAATGTTCAGTTTGCAGGCTGTGAGTAAGGATTAATGGAAATGAAGGTAGTGGTAAGTGCCCATGTACCACTGCATTTAAACGCAATGTCATTTCAAAGGATGACAAGTAATCATTTCATGTCTCAGTAACCACCAAAAATGCCTTATTTAGCCCCAAAATATCCGCTTTAAGACTCATCTATGCAAGTTAACCATTTAGAGAAGGATTCGTGTTAAAAAAAAGTTAAAGAATCCCATTCTTAGGCAAGAGCAACACAGCTTTGACACCAGTTAAAAGATTAAAATTATCTGCCAGGCATTTTTCAGGGCTGCATGTTCTCCCCATCAGTCACAGCTGCAGTTTTAGCACCACAAGAGGACTTAAACATGAAAAAAAGAAAAAAAAAGTCAATTAAAGTGAACATGTTGTCAAATAAGCAAGAGTTTGCACACAGATTTTGATTTCAGCCTCTAAATGATTGTGATCATTTAGGGGATCACTAGTGGAAAACCCTCACAATTTTCCTGCAATCTTATGCTATACTAGGCTCTGATCCCAGACTCCAAACTTCATCAACTATCACTGAGTTTTCTTTTATATGGAATTATCTGTGCCCTAAGAAGCTTCCTCCACCACTGCAGGAAGACAGTAAGCAAGTACATCACAGCCTGGCAAGAAACACATGGATGTAGAAGTCCTATGGAGCAAGAGGCACCATGAGGGAGATGGCAGCATTCCCAGCCATATCCTATCCAACCACCTCAAAGACAGCCCCAGAGCTGCTAAAGAGGATAATTTTTCAGTCTAGACACTGAAATAGCAAAGTTGTGCTTAATCCCCAGCTCAGCCAGTTGGGATCAGCTTTTTGCAAAGTGTTTCCTGCCCTCAGAGGTTAGGATGGCAATCCCTGGGGAAGGGATTTCTGCTGCTCTCACAGCAAGCCAGGGTGAGGGCCACAGAGCTGCTCCAGGGTGCAGAGGCCAACCCGAGCCCTGAGGGTGAAAGCTCCRCTCATGACCCACAGCGAGTGCCAAGGACTGCATTTTACTTCTACAAARGGATCCTCCTGATCAATCCTGAAGATGCTTTGGACCACAGATGTGCCAGGCGCACTTAACACAGCATACAGCAGCACTGCAGAGTGGGAAGCAAAAATCACAGGCAACAGCACATAAAACAAAGGAGGATAAGAGATGTAACCAGAGAATAGCAGGGCTTTTCATTTTTTTCCTTTGTTCTGTAACAAGCTAACATGGATGACAGTTAAAAAGCAAAATATATCAAGCTTTGCAATACTGTAATTTCTTGCACAAGGAATTAAATAACCTTTGCATTCTTCATCAAAAAGAATAAAAAGCCAGCCAAAAACAAAAAAGGACAACTCTGCTACATGGCAATTTCCATTCAAAATGCTTTTTAAAGAGTTTAAAAGCTGGCAGGTCTGCTTATTAGCTGTSTTTAAAGCAGCACCTTTTGTCTAAAGGGACTATTTTTCACTCAGTAAGGAAAAAATGCTTGCCCTCTGCCAATACTGTTCTCCTCATGGTGAATTTTCTCTGTAGAGAATGAAAAATCCCAACAGAAAGCAAAAAACCTACTTCATATTTCAGTTAACATCACAATACACAATAGAACCATTTTGGAAAGTTGTTAAAAGAGTCTTTGTAGATATAGCTGTCAGATTTAGAACAATTTTGGTACTAATTTGATAACTTTATTTTCAGATATGACAAACAGACAACTTTCCCCAGGCTCCCTAATTGCTTGTCACTTTGTTTAGACACATCCTACTCCTCCGATATTGAATGACTAGCTCCAATGCTTTCACATATAATTATGGCTTAATCCAGGCATGTTTCTTTAAAAAACATAAAAGCTGTATATATTAGGGGTAATAATCTTTTAAATGCAGAAGAAAACTAAGCTCTGTCTTTTCTTACCCATTTTAAACCAATTTCAAATCCTGCATAGATTTCTTCTTGTCCACATGCCATCTTAATACACAGACTCCCACAGGTTTTATCTCTTCAGCTAAGCAATTAATAAAAGCTTGGTTCAAGCCATTAAAGTTTTTTTTTATGCCCCTCTAAATCCCTTGAGATAAATAAGAATTCATGTTTATTTTGAGCCTTTTGAAATCTGAATCTTTTCTGCAAACTCCTGCAGCCCTGAAACTAAAATCTAATTACCAGCCAGTGTTCACACATGTAAGTATACAATTCAAAGTTACTCCCCTATGTGGCAAGCTTTTTAAAGATCAAAGAGCTACCTCAAGCCTTGAGGCTCCTTGTTTGAAAATGCACATTAACATTTACTGGTGTCACACTGCTGTAGCCCCACACATTTCTTTGAAAACACACCCCTCTACAGTGCAAGCGCTTTCACCGCTACCAGCACGGTTGAAAGGGATCACAAATGTACCCTGAGCAGACCCATGGCAAAGTCCTCCTCCCCCTGAAAACACAGGCTCTCTCACAAGCAGCAATGTGCAGCATCCTGGTGAGGACCCAGCATCTCACCTCAATGAAAAGGCCCAGGAGATCCATTCYTCCTGGTTCTGCTTTGGAGGAGCCAACTTCAAGATCATCAGTCTCCTGGAAAGGGCTAAGGAGGGTAGTTTGGTTTCTGTTCTCTTCCCAAAGAGTTTTCTTATTTATTGACAAAAATCGATCCCCAATTGGCACACTACCTAATTGTTTTTATTATTCCTTGGCCATATTTTAAAGTACCATTTTCAGTACTCAGATATATTCCTTTCAAAATTCCTCATTAGTCTACTATGGAAAAACAACTGTGAACCAGTAAGGGCTGGAGACATGGAGTAGCTCAAATATACAAAAAWAATCAGGCATGTACTTGAAAAGCTGTAGGTCTTGCAAAATTGGGAAAGAGAAAGCGTGTGTCAAAAACTCAATTCCAAGATATTTCCCTGCTAGAAATTTACAAATTACATGAAACTTATGTTACCCAGAGGATGCCAAGTTGAATATCACATTATTAGACACAATATTTGATATCCTACTGGCTACTGCTACTTTGCAAATTGCTCCTTTCACCTGATGAGCAGCACACCACAGGAGAAATGGTCAAGTAGAGCTACCAAGCTCCAGAACAACGAGTGCAGCCCTTGTCACACACTCCTCCCCTGGAAGGTTAAGTGGATTTTGATGAAGCAATCGGCCTCAGCCACAAAGGGCTTGAGCCTATGCCAAATGAGGTTAAAATGATGCTTTTTTTCCTCCCATTAGCTTCAATAGGCTCAGGGGACTCAAGTGCGCCCACTAACTACAAGGTGAATTAAAATTTCAGTAAATTGTGCTAATTGTACATGCTTCAAAGCAGAGTAGTAGTGGGAAAAAGTTTATGGTCTCTAGCATATCACTCCTCRAGCCACTGAATTCTTGCCAAATTGTTACGATGTTGTCCCAGAACTTATGAATACCACTTGGAGCAATGTTAATATCACCTAGTAAAACAGATTAACTCCTGTCCCTTTGAATTCCAGAGCAATGATTCTTCATAAATCCAAGTGACTTTTTCTGTACTCCCATCAACCCCCTAAATAGCCTCTCTCATTGTCTTTCAAAGATAATCTACCTTTCACAAATATTTCAAAAGTTTATGCCTATCTGTATAAAGCAGAGGCTGATTGAAAGGCCATGGCATTACATCTTTTATAGACCAAAAAACACCACAAATGAGCAAGGCTTATATGGCCATATATAACCTTATTTTTAAATAAGTTTAGACCAGCTTGCTAACTTCATTCCCAGCACAGAGTGAAAGACGAGCTGTTGCCACATGGAATTTTATACTGCATTGCTCCAAATGCTGATGGTCATATGATGCTATTTTCCAGTCAGTCATCAACCCAAGGACAGCCATCGTATTTTGCCATTGCCCTGGCTAACATCGAAATGTGGTCAGACTCAATTACCTCATTTTTGCTTCTTGTCCACAGCACTTTTCAGAAGAAGCCTGTGTCCCTGTGACATTCACAGACACTCTCCTACAGGCAGTTGTATTAGTAGGACTAGGCAGAGCGATGGCTGTGGGCAGCACGGATGAAAACGTGCCAGCTCTGGTAAGTGAACTGCAGCAAGACAAAGCTTGTTTATTATTCAAATAACACACAGCGGTCCTAATTGAGGTAGGGACCTTACAGAGGTGATGCATGCACCAAGAGGGCAGCTCCCAGAGGTGCATGGCATTAAGGGTAACTTTATAAACTATCTTATATTGTTAATGTAGTAAAACAAAACAGAGGTGTAATTACGTCCTGAAAATAAAATCTTTCATAATCTTCAATAGCATATCAGAGATCAATTGGATTAGTTTCACATGCCCTACATACAGGCAGTAAGGCACATTTCAGAAACACCCTATCTATTTGTGGTGGGAGATGAGCTCCCACATATTAAAGAGGGTTTTTATTTTGTCCCCAAAATTGGAAGAGATATCAAATTTTTTGCTCCACAAGCTCATCTCAAAATGCCTTACTGGCTCAGAGGTACAAATCCAGTCTATAGCTAAATCAAGTTAAAACTCAGATTCTACAGCGGCACATGGTCAAGCCACAGGTTCTACACAGGGCCATCTAGCCCAACACACCTCAAGTCTACTTTCAAAGAAGTTTCTCAAAAATATTTTAAAAATACATTTCAGTACCCAAGAGAGAACTAGGAGAAAATGCATCCTTCAGACCTAATATAAAAAAAAATACTTAAGCACATCTATTTACATCATAGGGTGCAAAAAAAGGCAAATGGAAGTAAGTGTCACGTCAATAAAAGTAGAAATCAAAGGGCAAGTTACCCATACTCAGATAAAAATACATTTTTTCAAAAAAAAGCACTTAGATATCAGCATGAACTCACATCTCCCATAGGGAGGCATTTGTACAGTGTCCCTTACCAAAAGCACAACTTTATAATTTTTCAAAGTGTAGGGGAAAGAAGGTAGATTTTGGAGCTCGTGGAAAAGTAATAGCTAATAAGCCAAGCAACCAGAGCGTGAAGACCTGACAGGTGCAAAATCAGCTACTGTATTTCCACACCAACTAGAGGTATGCCTATTCATTTATAATTAAGCTTTTCACACCTCACACCATTCAAAAAGCTTTCTGGCAAGCTTTACTATCATAACATTTCTTAATAGCAAAGACCACCTCAGGAAGGCAAAGTATCTTTTGATCACAGAAATGAGGGCTACATCTCCGTGTTCTGCTTTCATGTTTTATGTATTTTGTAATCACCAGTAAACACTTTTTTTTACCACTTATTTCTAAGAAGCATTCCATATCTCTTTTTTGGGGAAAAACACACACACAGATAATGAGGATAGGTGAGAAAATGTTACATTTAAGAACTGTTTTAAATCTGAAAACTATTTAATTTCTAATCTTGCAAATAAAACACTTTCCTACAAAACATTCCACAACTTATGCACGTCCTCATTTTAAGATCTACTTAAAGTCTCCACATATTTTTGCCTTATCCTATCAACTTAATACGTAAAATAAGTAGTACCTATCCCTGCATAATTCAACAAATGAAATATAATCAAAATTCCCACCATCAACTGAAATAGAGAATTACTGAAGTAAACTAAAGTACCCAACCTTTGTTCTATTAATTATCAGTACACCCATTCATAGCCTCCTTGGAGAAGTGGGAAAGAGGTGCAAATATAGGCATGTTTTAAACCTGGGGGTATTAAAAAAATTTATACTTGAACATTTGATAAGAATACTTGCACAAAAAAGGGTTTTTCCCATTTTTAGTTTTAAAAACTCACACTGAAAAAACAAATTAATTTCATTCATCTTTAGAACTGTATATTGCAAGTCTGTTAAATGCAAATGAACATTACCCTTCTTATTTTCTTCAAATGACTTGAAGAAACTATAGACTTAGAGCTATTTTTAGCTCAAATCTTGAACAACTAAAATACTCCCATAAAACTAAGTCTGATTTTGGGACATAAGTCTTTTGATGACACTTAACAAGCATTATTATTTGCATCATTCTTACATATTCTTCTCAACTGGACCTTGTTTAGTCTTTTTCCTATCCACTTTTATACTTTAAAACACATTTTTCCGCTCTTGATTGCTATTAACTTTTGTAACTCAGTCTTCCTCATTCCTTTGCTTTAAAACAACGCTCTCATCAAGCCCTAGGACTCATCATACATTATATTCCCCAAAGCTGTTAATGGACTAATCACAACTCAGTAAATCCTGTGGTGAAAACCCACAGGTCCTACCCAAGGACTCCCTCTAGGCTCCTGTCCAACCTCTCAAGGGCTCTGGGACAACCCACTGTACAGGGAAAAGCTTGCTCCAAAAGAGTAAGGTCTCCCCAGGCCTGCAGAAAGCCAACTACTGCTATTGACAGCTCATCCCTTCCTACCTTGAGCAAAGGAGCAGTGAAAGAGCCTCACGCAGCACCAAGGTACCTCTGCTACCTGCCATTGCTCCATTGGGAGACAGCCATCAGTGATGTGGGAAGCCCAGGATGTAGGTGTGATGTAACTGCTTTCAGGACCTCCTGACATGCCTCTGCATGGCAGCATTACATAGGATGGTGCAAAGACATCCCCCTCCAGTACAGTGACAACATGCTGAGAGCCACAACATGCTCACTTGCTTTACTTTCCCCTAGTCTTCTGCCCTGTTCCTCAGGTTTTGATAGATTCATTGGAAAGTACAACATAGGGTTGTTGTTCTTTGATTTTCAGTTTCATTGGGAAGGAAGAGAACCACTGCTCACTCATTTATTGAAGTGGGTATCTGTCTACTAAGGTGCTTCTCTGAGGCTTTGCGTCATTGACAATTCAAAAAGACACAAACATAAAGCCCAGAAGTTCTATTTATACTTGGGATTAGTCCCAGATGGTTATTAGTTGGGGGTGATATGGAAGGAAGCTCCCAGCACCCTATCATATTCTGCCCCACTCTTATCTAGATATGTTTCAGAGATATGCTACATCATCTTGGTTCACCTCCAGCATCAATCTGCAATTCTACACAGCAGTTCCTGCAGCAAGTACAATGGGGCTTGCAGACAAAAAATAGCAGAAAACACTTCCACATCTTCTAAAAACAGCACCTATACTAAAAGTAAATTACAAAAAGATAGAAATTCTTAGCACATGCAATCTGTTTCCTTCTTGTACTATAAATGGCTGTAATCCACCCATTATTTACATCTCTGAACATTTGCAGGGTCAGCACTGACTATATCCAGCTCCCCAAAGGCAATTCTGAAAATTTTCCTTCCTGTGCTTTTCCTGCATAAGAACCCTAACAAAGGTGTTATTTAAAGATTCCTCCAAGCTTCTGAATGGCACTGCTATGTAAATAAGTAAAAGTAAAGCTGTGCTGATAAGATGACAGGGAGAAAAGGGGGAAAAAATTGCTCATGTATGTGATTTAGCCCTTTACATTTTTCATGGGACAAAAATGCAAATTCCTATGACCCTCATCACATCTCTTACAGAAAATCTGTATCAGTCAAGGCCACCAAATACTAATATTTGTATGTTGCATTAAGGGCTCTGAAGTAGTGGTGCTAAGCACCCAGGAAAGAGGGACATGAAGAGCAAGATTTTATTAAAGACTTTTAATATTAAAATCAAGTTGATGCTGTACACAGCTGCTATTTTCGAAAAATAAAACTTTACTGCTGATGTCACAGAAAGCTGAGATTTTCAGTAGGATGAATCACTTCTCCCCTATCAAAGCTAGTTAAGTTTAATATTACATGAATCTGTAAGGCTTAAGAAGGTTTAGAACCAAGTATGTTGACTGATTCAATCCACTCACATCAATGCAGAAAGAGGAAAAGACCATGTAGAACGGTGGCCAGCAGAAGCTATTTTGGATAGATGTATGAGCTCTGATTTGAGTCCTATCTGCAGAGGTTTGATATTTATTCAGCTTGCCTAGACTGCAACACACTAGAGTAGTTTTACCAAAATACTGCTGAACTATTAGCCAGTGCTCAGTTGATAAACACACCCACTAAGTACTCTAGGTCACTTGTCTTTCCTATTTCTTATTATTTCAAATAAAGATGCTATGTTTCTTCTCAAAACTAAGAAGAAAGCAGGAGATGGCATAGTTATATGGAAAGACAGTTATGATTATCATGGAGCTGCTTTCTAGAGAAGACTACACAAGCTGGAGGAGGTGTCTAACGGACTCATGAGCTTCTTTTAAAGTTGCTTCCTTTCTCTGTGAAAGGTACTTAGCTGAAAAATATGCCAATCCAAGTTCGAGATTTTTCAGATCAGACACATCCAAATGTAAATGTTACACTGAAATCCACTTTGCCTTATTTGGCAAATAATCATCCAACATTTCCAGCAAAATCCAACAGTGATCCAAGCCTTCAAAGCTGCATATAGTAGATGCACAAGTGGCTACCTACGATTTTAATTAATATTTTTTCTCTCACAGCTTTTGTTTTAAGGACAGCTGCTATGCAAAGACTTAAATACAAAATACTACCAAAAATGTCCCCAGAGAAAATAGATATGTCCATATCTTGGAAGACTTTGTACAGTTGGAATTCTATATATCACTGCATTACTAGCAATAAATGGATTTATGACCTCAAGGGTAATTTTATAGCAATACCTTCACTTCCATTAACATAGTTTAACATAGGTTAGCAAAGGACAGGAAGCTTTATCAGTTTGCATTACAGTGTTGCATGTTAAATTTAAGGATTTTTATGCTACCAGTAGGAAGCTGCAGCAGTCAAAAATCTTCAGGAGCAATAAGCTGCTGCCTTTGCAACCATGGCAGGGAGTATTTGGTCTTTATTATTACTTTTCAGGTATTGCTAAGCATTCTGTACACTTGAGTGATGAGAAAAAAATTCAAGAAGTAGCTGGCAGAAGCTTATTTAGATGCCACTCAAGCAAAGGGAATGCCCGCATCAGATGTTTTACCCAAGAAGCAACCATTTTAACCAAGAAGGTTTAGAGGAGCTGAAGTCAGCACGGTCCCAGGTCCACTTCACAAGACCTGCTGACTACAAAAAAAAAAACCCTCTCTAAAAACTAGTTAATCACCATCAAGAGAAACCTCACAACAAGTTGTCAGATGGCATCCCAGGTTTTCCATGGCAGCCAGCCTGCTCAGACAACACACATCTTGGTGCTTGCAAATACATAGGTGTGACTGAATAAAATAAATCTACGAGCATTGAGTGTGCAAACACATAAAAGCAAGTGCTTAAAGATTTTGTCAATAAATATTACCTTCCCCTTTCCTGAGGTCTCATACTGACTTTTATTACTCTACTTTCCTGACRTGATTAGGGATGAGAGTGATCTCCTAGAAGATAAGTGGGCATGAGGCACAGGGCCTTGAGACTGGCCAGCTGGTTCCCCCAAGGGCCATGGAGTAGCAGCACACAGGTAGCCCATACACTGAGAGTAAGGCAGCTCTCCCCATGCAGAAATCAGCCCTGTTTTTAAAAGACACCTCAGAGGCAAATAAAGCCTTTTTCTGGGTGCTTTGTGATTGTATCTCCAAAACAGACATCCCTAATTGCCACATCATTATTATTATCCATTCATGCAAGGATGATGGACAGCACATACTTAAACACAGTTCAGTCCTGCTACAGAGAGCACATTACACTTTAAATATGAAGACAAAAAAAGTGGTAATAATTGTAAAGATTTCAGTCTTAGTTTTATTGATATGCACATTTGTGGGACATTTATATCAGCCCAGGAAAAGTGATGCCTCAGTGAACGTGAACAAAGCACGGATCACAAGCTCATCCCAAGGGTAGCTGAGCTGAAAAACAAAAATGTTTCAAGTAGTGCCAGAAACAGCAGTTCAGGAGCTGCTACTCTCAGGAAGTTGTGAAGCTGCTGAAGTCCCAATGAACACAGCTCTTGACCAATACCGTCTTCTCCACCCTCCGAACTTCCTTTGGTCCCTTTTGGCTGAGCTAGCACAACATGACCATGGATGTGACTCCTAGGTAAGGGCAAGCTCACCACACAAAAGCAGCAAGGATAAGCCAGGCTTTGCTAACTAGTACATGCTAGTGCACACGGCCACTCAGCAGAACACATCTTAACTATCGAGCCTTGCTACTGAACTGACCACGTCTAGTGTGCTCTGACAGCTTTGTTGGCTATAATCAAGTTCATATATATTCTTGGGATACCTTGCTGACTCATTTCACAAACAAGACAGGACTCAAAATAGGACTCAAAAAAGTGTGCTTCTGTCTTTCACTATGCTATAGCTAAGCGTTTATCAAAGGTCACAGGCTTGCTAGCCAAGCCGGCTTTTTTTCAGGTCATTCTAATGTCTTGGGAACATCTAGTTTTAAGCCAAAACATGATAGAAAATAAATTCAGTTCAGCTAAATATATTCTAAAACAGGAAAGAGAAGTAGCGAGAAAGTCTTCTTAAAGTTTTTGATAAAATATTTTCCTTTAGCTGACTACCGTCTTTCACTACTCTGTCTCTAAAAGTATATTAAAAAATCCTTCAGCTTACCGGTAACCCTGGCTAATACTCTTCCAAAAGCCTTAACTCTTCCAGTTATAAGATCAGACAAYAACCTTGGCTTAAGTAGAACTCTCACATCAGAAAATTTTTACATAGCTGTGCCATCTTCTAGAATTCCTTTGCTTTTAGTACAAAACATTGATCCCAAAAAATCTGCAGGATGAACTCCACTGTAGCTTTTGTTTGTACACCCATATATTATTCAGTGTATTGTATACAGTGTAAGGATGGAAACATAGGAAAGTAATTTCCTCCCACAAAGTAATATTCCCCGTGAAGTGACAGAGAAAACCCTGCCTCTTCACCAAGTTCAACTGAGCACCTTGACACCCACAACAGTGCAGCTTGCCATGCCAAAAATAACCACCTCTGACTGCCAATCTACCTCGCCTAGGCAGCACGACCTACACTTATGAAGTGTTGTCTCAGTGTGACTGCTRWCTTTCWGKASTMCWGAAAGWYATCAAGCATGCAGGAAATGGCATCCTCTCTGCAACTCCAGCTAGTTTCAATGCATTTGCCTTTGTAGATATTTCTGTGAAAAAGTAACAAAGATTCCAGTCCTTTCACAGCTTGGTTTTTGCTAAATACTGAAGTGACTAAAAGTGTATGTATACACACACACACACATATATAATGTATAGCAGTTGATTTCGCCCACTGGGGGCAGCTACCTTATTTTATACCTTTTAAAGAAAAGGATCAATGTTCAAAACAGTCCCTCTTAGGTCCAAACAAGAGGATCACTGCCAATACAACCAGGAGTATTTCTATAATGACCAGTGTGTGGCAAAGCAGAGCTTCACACAGCTAATGACTGCAATCACCGAGCACATGGAATACAAGCACGGAGCTAGTGAGCCAGAGAACATTTTCAGGCATTTCATTGCTATAAAGAAATGAACAAATTCAAGAACACATTTAGATCTATTTAAAGGTGCTATAATCAACAGCTGCTGCACATTTTTTCCTCCCTTAATAAAAAAAAGTTATGAAATCCCAGGCATGGCAGAATGGATGCTGTTTATGAAACCTTGATTGAATCCCTCTCATGTTTGAAATCCCTTCACTACACAGACCAAGCTCACTGTCTACACTGCAAACTTCTAGATCATTCAACACAGAGGAGTGAGTGAAAAATAGTGTGTAATCAACACCTCCAAGACACCTATCTCTCTACACGTGTTGGATGCAGCAGAAAATAGAAGCAGTGCCATCCTTAGCCTTGCCAGCAGACCTTGTAAGGTGCTCAGTGCAGCAGCCCTGCTTCTAACAGATATTCTTGCACATGAGGATTAAAGCTCGCACAGATCTGGCCTCCGTGCACAGCAGCAGTAGTGGGAAGGCTGCTCTCACTGAGCCCAAGCACCCTTGAAAGGTCCCTGGGAGGAAGAGGAGGTGGCTCCTGTTCTCCCACGTGCATCTACCAACCTTACTCCAATGCTCTCAACAACAGTGAAGAAACCTGAAGCAAAACTGGGATGGGTTAATCTTCACTTGCCAATACCAATGCTAATAAGAACAAGATCCAGGCTAAGTACTCGCTTCTGAAAAGCCTTTAAAGTGCATTCACCATCCTGGAGCTCTTCTCCATCTAGCTACACAGCTGACTTAATTAGCTACTTGGGGACTTCCTAGGGCAAAGAGGAGATGCAGACCAGTGTCAGCTCTATTTATCCCTATTCTCAGTCTCATGCATAGAAGAAATTAAGTTTATAATTGGTTTAAAAGAGGTTACACAGAAACAACTAGGGTATTATTAGTTATTGTTACTGATTGGCTTAGTTTCAAAGATAGCTTTGAAATAAAAGATTTTTTTTTTTAAGTTAGTTTGCCTAACTTCATTGCTGCAGAAAAGTTCAGCAAAACAGCTCAAAGCATGTATTCTCTAAAAATTATATAAAAACAATCACAGTAGGGACAAATAATTTATGCTTCTGTTTCTCTGCTAGGAGCTACCTGACCTGGATGAAAATCTTAGAATGAATATTCTGTAACATGCTTGTCTGCAGGGAGGAAAGATGAGCACAGTCAGTTTGAGGTAAAGCACCAGCTGTTGGAACCTAAAAATCAAATTTATCAAGGATGCACTAAAGTTCTGTTAATCCTCCAAAAACCACAGGGGTTTGGAAGGCTTTAAAATAAAAGAAATTGGAGCACTCCTGTATCCAGACCAAGCTGGGACAGAGAATCCTCTCTTTCCTTAGGTCATCAGGTTCAAAATGGCATCTTAATTTCTACTGTCACTCACTCCTGAGGTCTGCAGGAAGTGATGTTTCAAAAAAYATATACATTTCATTCAAGCATTAAAATCACAAGTTCATATGAAAGTCAACTCAATATTGTCCTATTATTATAATGTTACACTAACTTCACAAGCCTGACACTGATTTAAAGTCATTTTTTAAGGGCAGACTAATAAATATATTTTGCATTCACCATCAGAAACACAGTTTCACCTCTGCAGCGGGAAGTAGGACTCCAGGCTTAAAAAAACACCTCAAACTCTTCTGTTAAACAATAAATTATGCAGAGACAAACAAATTATCAGATGTCTGCAGCTTTTGATCTCAGCTCACGCTACAGAAAGATTGTCATGGTATTTTGCAAGAATTTTTCCTGGTCTAACCAAGAGTTTGAAGCATGCAAAGATCTTCTATTTTGTTACCAAAGCYAGAAATAGGAAAGAGCACACAGGACAACATAGTTTTGTTCTGAATTCATTCCTTCAACCTAATTTAGCAATAATGCTTTTGTTCCTAATAATAATGTGAAATATATACAAGGTATCAATATATTTCCACATTTTCAAGGACATGCTATGTTGCAAGTATCCCAGCCTGACATATTTCTGTCCTCATGCTAGTTACTTTAGCTGGAGGTCTCACCTCACACGTGAGGACTGCTCATTTCAATGCTCATCAAGTTATCAAGCATAAGCCTCAAATTGTGAATGAATTAGTTAAAGGTACTACAAACAAGTCACAGGCTCAGCACAACAATTCAAGCTGACAACACAGGCCTCGTTTTCTTTTCATACCCCTTATCCTTAAGTATAACCTAGTAAATAAAATTTATAGCTACCTTTCTAGAGTTGGCTGAAAACTTTCTATCATGACTTCCTGATATCAGATAGATACTCTCCAAAATCCTGGTTTCCCACAGAATGCCTTCCTTGACTAAAAACTAAAGTGAAATTTATTGAGTCATTTAAATTCAAGCCTTTTTTCGTGTTTTTTTTTCCCCTCCTCTAACTTCAAAAAGCATCTTTAACTTCAAAAAGTTATTTCAACATCACTCTAACTTCTGTGCAGCACCAGTTGCAGCTCATGTTACTGCTCCACCAACACGGTAGACCCATTGGCAAATATCTCATCAATTCATCTCCTATGTACAAGACAATACAAAACATGGAATTCCTCACTCAAATGGCTAGTGTTTTTGACCTACTCTCTATTCTGCTGGTTTGACAAAAATTATTTCAGCATTTGCTATTCCAACCAAACGGGCAAACTCTACACAAATGGGCCTTGGCCTCAAGAAACTGCTCATGTTTAAGTCATCTGACTTTTTTTGCAGAAAACTGTATCACTACAGTAAGTAGCAATACTAAGTGATAACAGGCAACAAGGAGGTACCTGTGAATATGTTATGCTGTCTGTTTCGCCAAGAATTTTCAATAGCCTTAGAAAAATAGARAATGTGTTTTTATTTCACACAGTATTTGACTTTTCTTCATTTGTCTTCACTTTTGATGTATTCTTTATCCTTTCGTTTGTCTAGTAAAAAGCAAAAAACAAGAAAACAGATATAAAATATGCCTATCAATGTAGCCCCAACTATGAAAAAGGAGGTCAACTGCAGAAACTGAAACTTGTACATACAAAGAATTTCCAGTGGCTTCATAAACCAGGTCTGGCATTGTATAAATTTTTAAACATGTTATGAAATGTTTCTCTTAATACATTCATTTTTGCAGTCTTCCATCTCTGCCACTTCTTGGTGCCCATATGAGAAATGACAGTTCTGGACTCTCACCTGCCACACAGTGCATGCGATAGAAAGGACACTTGACCATCTCCAGATTGATGCAATATTTTTAACTAGCATTAGGGAAGAGAAAAACTTAGCCCATATCCAGGCTTGTATTTCAGGAGCCTAAACATCAAAGTGAATTTAGGTCCTTGTCCTTCATGGCAATTATCTATCCTTTTTTCCCTTATTCAGAGGACACAATCCAGAAATTAGAGAATCAAACTGATCTTTTGTTTCTGCTCACTTTATAGTTTGCTATTCCAGTATAAATTGAACAAGGACCAAAAAACATGTTCTTTAGTTTGGAATTACAGGGTTTAAGATTGTAACAGGAGACCTTTTCTTTTTTAGCAAGTTTCTTGGTTTTTCCACATAAACACAAACACAATAAACAGGTAGAACCAAAATATTTGAGTCTATAAGCATGTTCCTGCTTTCTCTATGCAGCTGCTCCTGTTCATGTACAATATGCCAATACACACATTCCTCAGACAAATTGCATGTCGTTTTTTGCACATGAAAATGTGCCCTGTGGAGGGCAAAGCACTCAGAACAGCACTGATACCAGAACTRAACCAGAGTCTGACATTTCAGATCAGCACCTTTTCATGACAGTAAGACAGAGGCAAAAAATTGTTCATAAACTGATCCCAGGTGATAGGGGACAGGAAGAAAAACTACATTATTGGGCCACTTTGTTAGCAGAAATAAGCTAWGATGAGGATATGATCTACTATGTTCAATCCCCCAGAGCTATGGTGAATTTAAAGTTGTTCGACATTAGCCACAGTGAATATGAAATTCCTTACATATTTAGAAAAAAATAGATAAAAGGCAGTTAGAGCAGGACCAATTTGTCCATTGCAGAGCTTGACTTGCTGACATATCTTCATCTTCATGCAGACATCAGCCTCAAAGCAAGTTATTCCGTAGACCATGGATGAAACAGCAAAGATGCCTAAAAGAATATGAACCTCAGCATATCTACAACTATTAAAATCAAGCCTYATCTCCACAAAATTTTACTCTCAGTTCTTGCAAAGTCAAAGAAAATGCTGAACTGTCCTACAGACATAATCTTTTTCATAACTGAAATTTCTGCAACTGTTATAGTGCAGTGCATTATTAAATGGAACTCAGTAATATAATTTGCCTTAATGAGAAGTGTATAACCACAATGAAATATTACATATGATGTTTTAATAAGGATTATGGCATGTTAATTTTAAACTGAACAGCACATGTAACAATCCATGTCCCATGTACAGTGCAACAGCTGCTAACCTGTAGGACTRGTTTATACTTTTCCCCACACAGATGAATAACAAGGTAACTATGCAACTACATAAAGCATCCATTTATGATGAAGASTGCTTTTTTGAATACTGAGAGGAAGTCACAACTGTCCCATTCAATTCACTGCTTGATCTTTCATGCTTCTGCAGAGAGAACATCTACAGTCTACGTGTTYTTTTTTGCATCAATTTAGCTTGTGGGCATATAAACTGGCCGTCCTATATGGGCTATGTTGACCAGTCTTTATAAAAAGCTCCAYATATTTCTAAATAAAAAATTACTTTCAACCCTAAAAGAGAAGTTTCAGAAAAAATATTCTATACTACTACACAAGGTTGAATCCACTTCACACTTAGTAATAGGTCAGGGTTCAAGATGATAAAGGCAATCACTTCACATACAAGATATGTCCTCACTCTGGCTGGAGTCACTCTAAGGTCCAGCCACTGTCAAGATGCACCTTGGAGCATGAACCTGGACTCAGCTGCTGCTTCCCTTGCCTATAAACCAAATCTAGGCGTGTACAGTTTTTGTTAAGGTTTAAAAGCAGGTGATACAGCTGTGGCCCAGTTTGTTGCTCCTAATTTTAAAATAAACATTAAAAGTCAACAACAATGAAACAGACATCTGTAAAGATTCAGTGCCTACGCCCGGATAATGCTGCTTAAGACCAGCTATATGCACAAACTTGTTCAATTACTGCACAAGCATGTAATTTTTGCACAAGACAACTAGACCCCTTGAATACAGCATGCCTTCCAGCAAGCCTCTCTCACTTCAAAATGTCTACAGGAAGCACATCCCTCACCGATACTTAATAGCAAATTAAGATCTATTTCACCACAGGAAGACTAAGCAGCCAAGCTCTCAAGAATACCCTCTGCAATTTTAAGTGATTATATGAGAACCGGCAAGCTAATGTAAAACAAAGCCTCTTTTCAYGTCATGAGCTTAGTTTAGTAGGGCTTATAAGAGATCCTGTTTCATCTTATAAAGAGGAAAGATCATCAAGGACAAAAGAAGTCCTATTCCTAAAAATGTGGAAGGAAAGAATCAATATTTCTGTCCTCACCTATCAGATGGAAATTTTCAAGAGTGATTTAAATTGAAACTATTTTTACATGGAGAAATGTTTCCTTGGATCTTTGTTATTGTAGTTAAACATCCCAGAAAGAACAATGCAATATGAGTCAACGCAAGTGAAAACACGTGGTGACGCAGCAGACTTGCTGCTGTACATTTTGGAGAGTACATGCTTTCTCTTAGAAAGATGTACACAAAAATCGGAATTCAAGGGAGTCACTTCCCTATGGTCCTCACACACTACTTGTACATGCATTAGTCTAGCATAAGGAAATGGCAAAACTTGCAGTAATTTTAGCCTTCTTTCAACATTTACCTTTCATGTTCTGGAGCACCTCAACCTCCTTTGACAAAGACCACACAACAAGTCATTAAATATGAACTGTTCCAATAAATCCTTCCAGCCCTGGAGCTCCACGCTCTGACATATCTGACAATGCCTACCCTCCACATAAGCACCTGGGCTTGAGGAAGGAGACTGCAGAGGGGCACCACCCAGGGACTGAAAATGAAGACACACAAACAGTGTCCCAAATAAACCACCCTTTCTAGAGATGCTTAATTCCAACTGAAGCAGGTGTGCTGCAACACAGACTTAATCACAAACACAATAGAGGATTYTTAAAAAAAGAAAAATAAATTAGTGGGGTTTTTTGAATCCTATTTGATCAAAAGAGAAAAGCTTTTAATAAGGATTACTTTAGTAAGATATATAGCTCACTTAYGCAGCACCAGCAGAAATTACTATTAATGTATTAGTAAACCAAGCTTCTTCCTCTCACTGAGAGCTCCCTAACAATTATAATGCAATTTGTCTATCGAATAAACAAAGTCAATCTTTCCTTTCTCCAGATTCTGAGAATATCTCCTTAAGGAGACTTAACTATGGWCACTAGAAGCCAGCACAGCTAAAAAAATTAAACTAGATTAAAAAACACTTCCAAAATAAGAAATTTTAAACCCTCAAACACACACACAGCTAGACAAGACTTGAAATAGCTTTTCAGACATCCAAAAGATAGTTCACCAAAATAAAAAGCAACAATTTCTTCCCGTTAGTAGATGGCGAGCACACACAAGCAATGCATGCTCAGATGCTTTGGAATAAAAACTYACTGAGCATAAGTTAAGGAACATAAAAATCTATTGAGATCCAGCTAGTATGCTCAGATAAAAGAACACCAATAAAATTCCTGTAATATTTTTGCAAGTCCTACATTGTGCTCTTGTTACTTGCAGAGTGCTTTACACTATAGCATCAAGACACTGAATGCAACAGTTTAGAATTATACAGTATTGTGAAATCTTGAGGATTTCACAAGTGATTCTCCCTCTTGGCATCCCCTTTCATTTCGCAAGTTGATAATTTCATATCAGCAAGACAGATTTTGATCCTTATCTTACTCTTTGTCAGACAAAGTCAGCCTTGATAATTTTCTCTGTAGATCTTGTGATGATCCCTCTTAAGCTTCCTTGGAATAGGGTGTTCTCAGTCTTGAGAAGAACAAGGCTGTTCTGGAGTATGTCTTATCCTGTCAACAGACTTAAAATTGAAGAAAATGAAAGATGTGAARCACTAGGAGATATATTTAGTGATTCACTCTGCTAAGGACTCTGTGTAATAACCCAACCAGGAAGTTGTAAACGTCGGTTACAGTATCTAAAAAGAAAATGCACACCCTCCATCACAGTATAAAGGTGATGCACCACGTGCTGTGCCTCTCTTGCTTTGGAAGGTTAGTTGTCTGTTTACTTGCCTAATTTAGATCTAATATTTTGAGCAAGCGAACTGCCTTTTGAGCTCAAACACTCCAGTCTTAAAAGGAAGATGASGAAAACACTGCAATCAGTACTCCCTCTTAACAAGTAAACATTAAAAAGACTAGAAATTGCTTATGACAAGAGTTTCAAAAAGTAATAAATGCTGAAGTGAGTTGTTCTGCCAGCATTAAGAAAAAACAGTGTCTGTCCCATTCAAAATGCTTCCTGCTACAGAGGAACAAAATAAACTCTTTAAATCACACCAAAGAGAAGTACTTGCTTTGACTTGTTTTGTCTACTGCTTTAAAAAATAATTGCTCAGTGCCATCACATMTCACTTTCCACTGTTTCATTCCTCCACATGCGTTGGGGCACAGGCTGCACCTGCAAGCAAATCCACTTAAAACCCCTTGAGATTTGGTGATGGAGCATCTTCACCACAGTCCTCTGCTGGAAGCTCTACCCACACCTCATCCTCCAGGCAGCAGGCCTGATCCTTCAGAAACATCCCCTTCCATGTAGCGCCAATAAAGACCACTGAATAATGAGTAATCCTATTAAAACTAAAGGATTTACAGCTAGCTTAATGCTTTAGGTGAAAAATGGATGGAAGGTTTATAACTACTCAATTTTCCACCTACCTAATTAAGCAATTCAGGAGCCAAAGAGGTCTTTTTCCTATATTTCTACCCCAATGGGACTATTTTCAACTGACAAATTAGCTAGCAAGGACTATTCTAACAAGCACTCAGTTTAGATTTTAAGTGCAGCAACAGCTACACAAATCAGTCATTACTCTGATATCTCAGAAAAACTAACCTAATTACACCACATTTCAGTTGAAAGAATAGGCAAGAAGGAAAACAACAAAAAACACTTATTCTTATTTTATGGACATCTTTTCATGTCTCAAATGAGCTTCTATAGCAGCMAATTCACACACTCCTTCCCCCAACTAGTCACTTACCTTTTAATCTTTGTGACTTGCCGTTTATTAATAAATACTGCAAAAGCTCTATGCTATTTCTTCTCTCTACTGATGCATCTCACTTATTGCCTTACTAACTTTTATTACAGCTGAGGCTTCTATAATTCAGTTCATTTCCACTCCTAGTTCCTTGTGCTGATAATAGGTGTAATTTCCCCTTTTTCTTAGGGGAGCCCATGGAATGCTCCTTTTTATTTTGTCTCATTATTTTTGACACCAGTCTTATGCAGTGGCATAAACCCTGCTAGACTAGGCTCCTGCTGTTCCTGTTTGCAGCACTGTACATTTGAAGCCTCTCCAGGCTGTGTTGCTTCCACTACAATCTCTGAAAAATTCAGATCAAAATCAAAAGGAAAAGTGACATGTGGGCAAAGAAATACCTGCTGTTTGGCCAACTTGTTGCAAACACTCAAATGCCCCTTAGCCCCCAAGTAATTAAGGAAAACAGCTTGAACAATTTAAATATTAAAAATGCATTTTATTATTTAAACATTTCATAAGGAGAACACAGAACCTTCAYAGCAACCAAAATTGAAGTGCAGTCAGGATGCCAAGCTCATACTACACCGTCAGAAAGAAATATAATTTTCCTGTATTTGGTAAAGCATGAATTTACAAATATTGCAGTACAGAGGAAAATTGCCTCATGTTAACCTTAAACACAGACTTTGGGAACAATACTTGGTCACAGCTTGTGAAATTCCACTTTGCAACCATCACAAATTCAGGGSCAGTGTCTCCAGAAGTACATTCAGTTCAAAGCAAGGCACCACCAWGTACTTCTGAATTATCCTACAAAACATGCAAGTGCCTCCTTCTCCATCCTAATATCCTCAGCTAGGGAAGATACTTATGGACGTGAGTAACAGTTTATGAGTGCAGGAGCTCTGGAGGAAAAGCAGGGCATCTGCCTTCAAAGAGATGAAGAAAAAGTGGAGGGCAAGACAGACCCAAGATGAGCATCTTCCAGAGCCTCCTTCATCCCCCAGCCATTCACCTGCACACCAAATCCAAAGCTGCCTCCTACAGGTAGTAGCACTGGAAGAGGACTCACTGCAAACATGAATTAGATCTGCCCCTAGGTACTTAACAGCATTTATTTACCTTGCAATAGCCTCTTGCGCTGAGTTACATTCCCAGGAAAGAAGAGAATAAAAGCAGCAAGAGACTCGTATTTTCCTCGTCCCAACTCTCCTGTGCTGCATTCAGGTTTCTTGAAGTGGGGACCTTAAACTGTCAGTCCTACCTGCAAATACCACAMAGGCATTTTTGTTTAGCCACCAGCTACACTGGGCTCAGCCCTCCATGCTGGATGCGTCTTCCCTGTGTCCCAGGCTGCAGCTCCTCTCTGAGGAGGCATCACTTTCCCTCCCCACCCCATGGCAAAGTGGAGCTAGCTCCATTAGCAAACCTCTGAGCAAGTTCAGTTCAAATCATATGCCTTTCCTACTGCTTAAAGCAAACAATTTCCAAATTAACTGTCAAATATATTTTGCCTTATACCTCTGTAAAAGACAAGTCAGTTTTCTTCTCCTGCAGTTCTAACCTTTTTTTTTCTTTAGCAAATTACGGCTGGTAACTATTTTGCACTTAAAAAACMAGAATGTGGAAGTTAACAGCTTTCCCCATTGCTGTTTGATCACCAGAATATCTTTATCACTACCTATTACATGACAAACCTGATTGAACATCCCATTAAAAATGATAGCTGTAAGGATTCATACACAAAGTGCTTAATAACATGAGCTTTACTTTCCTGAGAGGTCACTTCAAATGCATGCTATTATTTGTATATTATTATTCAGAAACCAACACAGAGCAACAGCTGCATAACTATCTCAAGCTTAACAGCTTGCCTCCTCCAYGCTCAAGTCAGATATAAACATTTGGAAGCTATTTTTCCAGAAACATTAGGTAATAAGGCTAAATAACCAACTATCAAAGGGCACTACTAGCATCTCAACCTCCCCCCACCAGCATAACACCATAACAATTTTAGACCAAATATCTGTCATTTAGGTCATATTATAGCCATCAGACTTAAGGGCTAAATTCTCAGGACAACAGGACATTTACAAGAGGCTGCAGAGGATCACAGGGGCATACAAAGAGCCATAAGCCATGTCCTGATCTGGCCTTGCTACATTTTCCCAACCAGGTAGCCCAGCTCTGAGCCACCGCACAGCACACACTGTTAGCAGATCSCTCTCTTTTTTCTCCATGAATCCACCATGAGTTTCAGCTCATGTATCACCATTGATATTCAACAGCTCCATCTCCCCCAGAGCTTTTCTAAAATGACCCTGTAAATCTGTCCTGAATCCAGGAGAGTGCCCAGGGCTCTCCATAACCTACCAGAAAGGGCTCCTCCTCCCAGCTGAGTCTCCACACCTGGGTCCCCTTCACATCACATCAGATCACAGAGCCTCTCAAATCCTCTCAGGTCAGATCAAAAAGCCCAGGAGCATTTTCACTATTAGAAGATCCAAGGCACCTGGAGGTGTCTTCTCATGCCAAGTTTTACTTACATTACAAACTATGCCAYTACCGCAGGAGCAAGTAGGAGGGAAATAAAAGCTCTTCAAAATGGGATGAGAGCACCTGAAAGACACACAACTGAAGTCGGGCCAAGCCCTRTAAGACCACAGAGAAAACCTGTAAGGCACTCTGCTTTCTTACAGCACCAGGCAATGGCATCATGTTGATACATTTGCCTCCCTTACATTCCATACATAAACGGTCTGAGCAATTTAAAAAAAACATTTTTTGCTTTGGACTGCAATGCAGCACTAGAGAGCAGTGGTCTGCAGGAACAGTAGCAGCACATGCAGAGGCTCTGCATATCTGTTTCTCAGTATCYAAACCACAAGCCACCTTCCCAACAGCGAGCTTAAATTTTCATATAGAGTGTCAGACCTCCCTCTCAGGAAGCTGCTGTGCCACAGGAAGAGCACAGAGAATATTTGGGTCATGCAGTAACAAGAAACCTTCTAGGTGGACATTTCTCCTTGATTCCTTTGTCTCTGCATGCTCAGCTGGATCACCTTGCCATCATTTTTCCCCCTCCAGACATAATCCATTTCCCCAGACTTTCCCCATTTCTACATTACCACTTATAAGATTTGAGTAAGGACRTTTACTCTTGGACTCGCTTCAAAAAGGCACTTAAGCACACCTGAAATTTGAAGGACACAAGTTGTCCCATTGTAGTCAGTGAAATAAAGCATGCACTCAATTTTTCAGAAATCCAGCTGTCCAGCCAAACAACTGTTCTAGCAATACAGCTTTCTTACTTATTTTATATAACTTTAAAGATGGAGAACTTGATTTCTTCTTGAAACTTGAAAATTATATTTCAACCCAAATAAACATTACACAATGACTCTTTTCTCACTGAATAAAAAGTAATCTTAGAGAAATTAAATGTGGATTGGTTTTCTCTCCTCTGCATCTAACTATGCCACTCTGAGTTTTGGGGAGACTTTTGTTTTTTTCTCTATTCTTCTCAGAATCAAAGCCCCTGTTCAAAGAACAGCCTTTATGATGCTTTGTGGTGGGATTAGAAAGGCAAAAGATAGTAGCACATCATGAGGGACATACTTGATTCAAGGCCGAGTTGAGAGCAAGTACAATAAGAACCTGAAAATCCTATCTTTTGATGCACCAAAGCATGTCCACAAGAATTCTTTCCAAGTTATTTTTATGGTATCTATCCCATGTACACACTTATACATACAATATTTAGGAGTTAAGCGTACTAAGTGTATCYGAGAGCAGCATTATTGGAATGCTGATGAAAGAAAAGACATTTGCAACTTCAGATAGCCAGAAGTGTCATTTTCTTTCCATCAAAAATATTCAAGTGTAGCTATTCGCTCTTTGTCTTAACATTCAGTAGGTTCCTCTCCCCTCTCCTTTCTAAGGCACTGAATACTTGTTCTATCCCCCACAACTAAGAATTTTGAGGTGGCTGCTCTTTGTTGGAAAGATTTTGTACTAACAGGGAAGAAAAWGTTATGTTCTCCTTGGGTAGCACTGCTAGACATTTGCAAAATCCATTAGAAGGTGCACTTTATAATTTGCAGATATTTGAAATTATTATACAGTCTTTAACTTTTGTGAATCACTTTCTTGATAGCACATAAAAATTTCATTGTAATTTTATCCTCACTAGGTTTGACTAAACTCACAATTTTGAGTTTCTTGGAAATCTTTATTCCAGGTCTTTTTCCCAACCTTTATAGTTAATCCAGTGACTCAAAATAGTTTTATTTCTGATAGCAAGGTCAAAGAGATATCTACTTTTAAATTTTGTCCTTAAGTTTCAATGGGGACAATGTGAGTTTATATTCTCACGACCAATCTTTTAGGAAACTCCATCTTCATTCCAATTTAATTTTCTACACATTCTTATTTAAACTAAGAATAAAAAACTAAGAATAATACAAAGTACACTTCAAGAATCACCAAAGATTGAATTTGTTGAACCAAAAAGATGTTATGATTTTAAGTTTTCTGGGTATTTAGAAAATATCTGCACATTTTTCTTGATTTTAGTACTATTTGACTAGCACAGGATGAATGCTTCACGTTAACAGCTTTCATAGTGACCAATGATTCATACTGAGCAAGCATCCTCCAGCTGCGCATTTTGGGATTTCCCCCCCTCCCCCGCCCCCAATGCTCTTAAAAAACAACATTGGTTAATAATTCTCCATGAAGGTTTGGAGCTTTCCAGTATTTAAAATGACCTCTGCACATGGCTAATTTGTGATCAGCAATAAATCTAAGTTTTCCAATGTATTTTGATTACTAATCTTTACCTATAACTAGAATAAAAGACACTATTTCCTACTAAAAGGGCAAAGAAATTAAAGAAAATTTAAGCTCAGAAATATTTTTTTCCCCTCAAGACATCAGGAAATACATATACAACAACTTGACAGACAGTAATTGCTCTCAAGAAACACAAACACAAGTCAGCTGAAATGAGTGGTATTTACACGGACAAGATGTTTATTTTTACATTGAATTATTTGCCATATGCAGTTATGTGAAATGGATCCAATTTAAAACCCTTGAATGAAATTACCCACACATAACACACTGTCCACAATGGTGGTGGATTTGCCACTGAACAAAACATGAATATAGCCATATCAGCTTAATTATGCTGCTGTAGGACAAAAATATCTAAAGAGTATATTTAAGCTGCATAGTAGGGATTAACCATGTTAAGGAAGACGAAATGAAAGGAATGAAGAAAAGAATTTCCCAAACTGTTGCCAGTCTGTTGTCTGTCTTGGTTGCATATAAACACTCCCAGTAACATCTGAGCTAGAGAAAGCACTAAGTAGTTCATTTCCTTATTCTACTGCAAAATTGGAGAAAGAATCATGGATCTGAGCACTGAAAAAAAAAAAATTTCAACAGAATATGTCCTTTGAAGCAGCAATTATGCTAAAATATGGGAAGTATTGATTATGATGTGCCCAAAGGTCAGCAGAACAGACCTTATTCCATCACTCTCCTATTGTGTAGGTCATTAGTATTTATCCAGTGCTTTTGTACACAAACTGCTATATACATAGTTCATTCTGAAATACCTTTTAGAAATCTTTAGTGGTGTCAGGTGTGGCCACCTTTTGCTGTTCTCACCCTGAATCTCTCACTCTCAGAATTTACAAGCTGAAGGAAGTAAACGTTACCRTGAGTTTCCAGCTCAGAGAACTGGCTCTGAGCTTTAGAAAGGGCATAACTGGGGCAGAAGTAAATCTCGTCACATTCACAAGACTCACCCCTGCTTAACTGTGCTGTGTCTCTGCCTTACAAATATACCATCTGTTCTTCCTAGGAACCATAACTTACATTAATAGAGTTAAAACCAAACAAGCTCCCACCAAAGTGAAGAGGAAGGTCGTTTCACTACAAACCTAGGAAGACAAATTAAAACAGATGCTCAGTGCATAGCTACTTTTCACACCTAATAGGCAGAATGTTGCAACAGTGGTATTTGCTAATAGGTTGGTTAATTACAGGTGATGTGAAGTTTTAAGAACTCATTAGAARAGAATTACACTTATCACCCAACAATTTGAACTTGCAGGTGCCTYGAAAACAGGCTCAAATCAAACATTTACCAAAGTGGGGTCATATTTACTGCTTGGCTACAGCAAAAACACACATAAACCATCTGTTTATAGAACAGGAATCCCATGTGCAGGATAAACAGGTGTRTGCTTCAGAGCTGGTCCCAAGCATTTTGCTTTCTTAGAGGCTGAAAAGACTGTAGGCTTCGTCTAAATGCCAAAGACAAAGCTAACATCAAGATTACTGCTTAAGGAAGCTCCCACAAACCCCTCCAACAGCACAACTGTGAAAAAGAATCCAAAACAGACACTAAAGGTGCCAACATCTGACTGGCACAGYTGCTTTTTTATGAGTGTCTGCTCAGTGCACTAGACAGCAATGACGAACTAGAAAAACTCATATAAAGTTATGCCAGAGAAATAACTGAGACTCTGCTCCCAGCTGTGCCCACCCTGTTCTTGCAAGGGTCAAGGCAATCCATCCATTTCCCCCAGTACAGAATTGGGTTTAGAAGCATTTATTAATTTACCTTAGAGTTACTGAAATGATTAGTTAATACCCGTGTTGTAATGTGACTATGTCGAACAGGTAATAAAGACTGTAAGTATGCTTCCCACCCCATCAAGAGGCAGCTCACACCCACTTGTAATGTATGAAATATGCTTTTAACATTTTAAAAGCTTCTCTCATAAATCATTCCCATTTGTCCACAGAAAGCCAGATGGATTCTGGAAAGGCCCTTATTAGCAGATGTGCAAAGCTCACGGATGGGGGCACTGAAGCAAAATTTGAGGCATTYGAGCAAGAATTTTACATTTTCATAAAACTGGCTGCTGTCATACTACAGTGCGAGAAGAATGCAGAAAATAGTCTGTAATTTTTAAGGTTACAATGATGAACTTCACTATTCTAAAGATCAATTTCTTCTTGTCTGTTTCATTATTTTATTTGGGAAGTTTCCTCCCTCTTCACCACACCCCACAAAAAAGCATAGAAGAGAAAAATTCAACTTAAACATCACATTGTGTAAAATATCAATTAATCTGATACTTACACAATCTCTTGGATTATCACAAATGGTGTCAACATCTATGTACCATTATTACAGAATTCATTTATTGCTAATCTAAATAGATACACACATACACATTGTAGTAGCCTTTCATCTAATGGAAGATTCCTATATACTGTTCCATATACAGTTTCATTAGCCACTGTAGCTACCCTCAACCCAATTCTAATTAATGCAAATGCCATGAAGTTCCTACCCACATTTCCTCYACAACTTAATTAGGATGGTGAGAGTTTTAATAGCTCTACACCTCTTCCTCCTAAATGAAGGAAATCTCATCATCCTTGTAATTCTTACTTCCATTACAACACGAGCATGAGATGGATTAGATYCCTAATGAGCTCTTCGAATAACAGCCCCATGAACTTGCTGAGGCACTGCAGCAAGAGAAATGTATATTAGTTAGGCTCTGGCCTTTAGAAATTAGCAGAAATTCRGCAGAAAAAATTCCCAGTCACCCCCATCCTATTGCATTTTGAAATGCACAAAGCTAAAAGGCTGGGAGAAGATCATCACAGGAGCAATACATCTAAGCATGCAGTCCCAGGCAACTGCATCAAACCAACCCTATGCTCAATTGCTCCTTTTCCCCTTCTCTAAGAAAGGATTAAGACTGAGAAGATCCTGATTTTTTATACTGAGTATTTTTTGCCTGCCTTTGGAGTTCAACTCGAGACAGAAATTTTAATTGACATCGGAAAGTTGCAGTATTTTCTTTGCCCATTTTAATGTCTGTCAGGTTGACTACATGACAGGGAGGCATCAGGTGAAGAAATTTTGCTATCTTGACCTTTAAAGTAAAACCTGCAAAGATCAGACACTTGAGTGCCCTTAACGAAGGAGTTTGTCTTATAGACTGACATGTGAAATCCAATCAATATGCATTTTTCCCCTTTTGTTGCCTGAATTTCAGCRAGTCACAACACATTCAATGCCTTGATCATCTGCCTGAAGCCCAAACTCTGACCTGAAGCTTCTTTTAAACTGTAACAGTACTTGGGCTCTCCTCTAATACTGGAGAAAACACATTTTCAGCAATAAAGCTCTCCTTTCAAAAACAGGTAACAGCTGTACTTTCAAAAACAATTTGCATAACTGCCAGATCCATAATAAACCTTGCACACAACACTACAGAGAGCATCTCTAATTAGAAATGATGTTACACAGGCATACTTTAATGAAAGTTCTTAGATTAAAAAAAGAAAACACATTTTCTAACCTTCATTTCTTCCTTCAGCAGTACTCTTAATCCTTCACAAGAGACTGAAGTTGCACAGCTTTTCAGAGTCACAGAATGGTTAAGGTTGGTTGGGACCTCTGAAGATCACCAGTCCAAGCCCCCTTGCTCAAGCAGGGTCACCTAGAGCACCTTGCACAGGACCATGACCAGGTGAGTTTTAAGCATCTMGAGAAAAGGAAACTCCACAGCCTCTCTGTCCTCTCTAAAGGTAAACTGTCCTCTCAGGTAGCCCCAGCCATGGCTGGGAAAAYCCTCAGCATCACACCTTCCACAACTAAAGCAGCACCAGCAGTCTTTAACATATTGCAGATTTGTACTTCTCCAAGCAAGCAATAGCAGCAGGACACAAACACTTTAAATATTCTTGTTTAGTAGAAATCCATATACCAATAACCAAACATTCCTGTTGACTTGGCAGAATTTGGCTCACTGCCTTTTTTTATGCTATCTTTGTGAGCTAAACCTGAGAATATTCAGATGTTTTTACAGCAATGCACCTGTCCACTTACACAGGAGACAGTGCAAAGCCCTCATGCAGGATCCCAGCTCCGACRGAGCGCCAGCCTCTTCCCTCAACATACCAGGAGGGAAGCCTCAAAATCTTGATAACTTAGACCAAAGAACTTGCAAAAACATAAAGCTAAAGATGGTAGGTACCAGTGAAACAAACCTTTCTATAGTATCCCCAAAGGACAAGTTATTTCTTCAGCCCTGCTGTCATCTGGACACCTTTGCTCCATCTCCCCTGGGTCCCTTGGACAACTCCATCTTTCAGTCTGCACCAAGAGCTTCCTCATCCGCTCAGTCTCCTTCCTTTTGCCCCTGGCAGCTCCCAGGGCCAAGTGCTCTTGATGCACCAGAGGACAAARGGGCAGCCAGCAGCACCACTGCCCCACTTCACTGGCTACAAGAAAGTCTCCTTCAAGATCTCGAAGGTTTTTAAGCAACACCATATTCATTTAAAAGTCTTTTACAAGCCAACAAGACTTTAAATGGCCCAAAAATGAAAGATGAAATGATATAACTGCTGGCAGCTGTTTCCAAATTAGTTCTAAGCACTAAGCCTCTATCACAAGGACTAGGTTTTAATCAGGGAACAATAATTCTCTATTGGGGAAATGTTTCAGAAATGTAATTACAACCCTACCCGTTTACTCTGATAAAGACACTGCAAGTGATAAGATACAACCTGGCACGACCACCTCATTTTTCCCTGAGCCTGAGATTACATCCTAGTGTTGAATTTAATGCCTAAAGATGCTTTATAGAAGTTTCTGAATAAGAGATTGGTTTCCTGCTGCCCTCTGAGCAGGAGACAATGTATTTTAGAACAAYAGCCCCTGCTGCATATCAAGGAATAAAGAATTACACAGAGCRGGGTGGGGAGGGAATACTGTGCTGAAGGCAGGCAGTATTTAAAGAGACCTTTCCCAGCCCAACAAAATATTTTCTCTTACATGCACTGATATCAAACCTTCAAGAACTTTGCTTCTCATTTAGAAATAGTTACAATTACTAAAAAGCTGCATTCATGTTAACTTAGTCAATTACAAAGGCTCCTTAACCCGGACATTTAAGTTTTGACAAGCAGATCAGTTCTCAGATATATTTCTTTAGTGTTGTAACTTGCAGGAGCTAATACTATTGCTAGCCAAACATCTAAATCAAAAGTCTAAATAAATGGCTTTGAAGATCTTTTCCAAACAAAGCAGATAAGTAATTCATTTTCTTCATACCCACTGCCCTGCTGAGCCTACAACTGACCTGAACACATATTTTCATAATAAAACATATTTGGCACACACAAAGASAGCACCAGTGGGTTGTCAAGAGAAATATAAGGTTCAAAACCCTCCAAAGAGAACAAGGCAGAATGCTTCTAAGAGCACACCGACAGTACTGGACTGCTAGATCCCTCATCTCTGTAACTGCAGCCTTAATCCCATGAGTAAATATCAAGCAACTGAACAAGATACAGAAAAACTGAACATCAAATCTGTCCCAAGTGTCACTTCCACACATGGCCAGACTCTGTCCTCCTTCCCACCGAGGACAGGCAAGTAGAGAACTTGTAAGAGACCCAACTCTAATTAGTCACTGGTAGTTTAGATTGAGATACCTCCTAGTATAAAAACTGATTTACAGTTTATCTAAGGCATCACAGTTTAATTACTAACATCTCTCTGGGCAAGATCAATCAATCATGTTTCGGTTTATTCAGTTTATAGCCATCTAAAAACGGGTGCTTGATGGGCTTATATCTTACTCACTAATGAAGTGTATGCTTGCAAGAGAGGGAATATCTTAAAGGGTATTAAAATCTTTCTGCTACAAGACTGACTACCTACTTGAAATGCACTCAAAGGAGTGGTTATAAAGGCTACTCCATTTTCAGTATTTACTTTTCTTTAATGGATTCTACAATAACTTGCAGTTTCAAATAAGACTTTTCCAATTGTTTGTTCAGATACTGATCATGGAGCTGGAAAAGGCCAGCCCTCCCTTGCTCTGCAAGACTCACTGCACATGATTTTCTACTGTATATATTCTCAAATGTTTCAAAATGTCAGTGCGCCTTTCTATATCCACATGATCTCCACAGTGCTGACAATAGTAAAAACCAAATAGTTTCCTTTGGTAGCAAACCTAAACAGATATAACCTGGAAGACATCCAAGAAGTTGATATTAGCAGTAGCAGAGTACAGCTGTGATGAAATCTTTCTTCTAATGCTAGAAATGCTCCTGAACCTGCTGCYGAATGCATTTCTCATCCACTCAGGCAACATGGGAGCAATTAAAAAAAAGTAATCTACTTGTTTTGTCAAAGGTTAGCACATTCCTTCCAGATATCAAAGTAAATGAAAACATTCTGCACTCTAACCCTTCTGCTGGGGCTTTTGCCCTCCTCCCCGCCTCTGCAAAGAGCCAAAGCTTTATGAAAGAGTTGAATGGAGAAAATATCTACAGCCTCAAGGAGAAAGTAATTCTCCACCTGAAATACTGCTTTACAGTATTTATAGACAATGCCTGGAAGTAGGAAAGCTTATGGATTAAATGGGGCCCTCAGCTCCAGTCATACAGGTCACAGTAACAGCATTTACTGTCTCTGTGTTAGTACTAATGAATGCTAACATTTGCTAAAAGGGAAATCCTGTGAAAAAGTGTTTGAGAAAATTTCAGGAAACAAGAGATTTTCCTTCACTCCAGACACAACAAAGGTGATAACACACAAGACAGATAATGGCAAAAATGATCTCTTGCCATCCAAGATATCAATGCCTGATATTTATATGTCTATAGCTACATGRGGAAGTGAAAAGTCATGTTTTAGAGGTAGCACTGAGAAAATGCAATCATAAAAGACAACTTCCATACAAGTTACATCCCCTAYGACCTGAGCCAGCCTCATAATTTGGGGCATCCCTCCAGCACTCTTCTGTCTCCTTACCCACCACACAGTAAGCTCACTATTTTTGATGTGCATCACTTCTAAATACTTCTCCTAGAACTGCTCTTATTTAGTTTTTGTTATGTGTTAAGGGACCTTTATGAGTCATATGGCAGGAAGGAAGATTTAACCAAGCTCCTAAAGCATAATGTCATCTTTAGATCACGCTCATTACAATTCATAAGCATTTCTCCACTTGACAGCTCTTTGGTTGTAGTTTCAATCTTATGCTAGTTTTTACTTGAGAGCCTGTTTCAATTTTCCACACTGCTAATAGAGCCTGAGGCTAAGGTAAAAATCATTTGGGCGTCTTGAAAGGATCAATAATTTTATGTGCCATGCATTTTAGAATACACAGCATCATTGACACAAATACTGTCCGTGCTCCAATAAATAAAACACATCAAACAATGCCTGAAGTTTCCTTACAATATTTTTTAATTTATTGAATAAGCTAGCTGCAATTCCACATACAGAGAGCAGCATTAAATATAATGGAGACAAAAATGGCTTAAAAAAAAAGTTACCGTAARACTGGGTGAATCCTTTGCCAAGCACTGTCATTTTCTCCGTATCCTGAGCCACATGAGAGCCTTTGGGGAGCAAAAAGGGCTGTTTCACTCCTCTTTCTTCCCCCGTGGGCTTTTGTGGCGGTATAAAGCTCATTTGGCTTTCCCTGTCGCCCATCCAAGCAGTCAGGGATATCYGATCAAGCGCTCAGACATGCTGTACTAAAACAGTTAGTACAATAAATTATTCATTCAGCATCACACAGAGCAAATTATATTTTAGGTGGACAGCATTTTTGCTTGCAGTTCATTCACTTGCAAGACAAGCATGAGACTGCAGAGAGGATGAGGGAAGGAAAGGCTGCTAATATGGAGCTGGTTTTCTCTCCATTTAAGGCTTCTAAAGAAATTGCTTACAGAGCACATGGAGGCTGACAAACTAAGTGCTACCCTGCTAGTATCTGCCTGTAGCCAAGAACATGTTACTTCATTTAAGGTGTGTTAAAGCYTCTAACCAAGGCTGAATGGAGATGCATGCTTTTCCCAGGAAAACAGATTTTGAAGAAGCATTAATCAGACTGCAGGATGAATGTTTTTATATTAACAGTTCTCTCCAACTATCTCTGAATCAGTGGTGTTTGAAAGGGGAGAAACGCAGCAATGATTGAGCCTGATGTCACTGTTTTTCTTCAAACATGCTCCATCCTTCACCCTTGCCTTCCCTACAACCATTTCCAATATAATTTAGGCTGCCTCATTAACTCCGAGTGTCTACAGTTTCCAAGCTTCATTCTTCCTTCTCCATCACACTGAGTTTCAGAGGAAACTCTAAAAATCAACACATATGAGAAATGATCCTGAGCAGACACAGTAAGACTGAAACAAACTGAATGCTAGAGGACAGTGTGTTAGTATTTGGCATCCACACAGACCATAAAGTCTCTTCAGCAAAGTGGAAAGCACTCTTGTGTTTGTATGTCCAACTTGTACTGCAATAAAAGGAGCTTCTCTAATATGAAATATCCTTCCGAAGAAAGCTATTATGTCAACAGCTGGAACTTGTCAAAAGTCCTCTCTCCTGCGTAAAACTTCTCCCCTCGTGCAATGCTGCATTGCAATCAAAGGCTTTCACAGAAACATCAATGTTAATTTAAGTTTAGCTAGAAAGATCTCAAGGAAAAAATCTCCCACTTCCACAGGAGGAAGAAAAAAAGAAAAAGCTACAGCTCTCCACTTGGAAATACTAAAACTCTCCACAGAGTTAAAAGCTCAATATTTTCCTCCACCTATTTGCAAACAAGGGAGAAGGGAAGAATGTGAACATCTGCTGAAAACATAGGCTTTGCTCGTTGGCTCGCGGAGAAATCTGTTATTCTTTTCCCCTACCTTTTCTAGCCTGATGAAAAAGCAGCAAAAAAMCAATTCCTACCCTTGCTGGATGCTTCTCCTATGCTGGAAGAGCTGCCCTTCTCTCGCTCCCAGAGGCAGTCCCTCCACCAGGATGCAAACCTCAAGTTCTGCACATTGAGAGCAGGCCAAGAGAGTGGCCACATTTGGGTGACTAGAAGAGGAAAGCACCCAACAGGAGGGCAGGGTGTCGRCCATGTGAGACACAGGCCCTGTCTACACACAGTTGTACCTAAATTAGGCTAGGTCGCAAGAACAGGAGGAGCAGCCATCCAATTCTTCCCCAAGTCAAACGCATGCAGGTGCCAGAATTCATGTTTGTGGGCCACCTGGAGCCCAATTTAGTCCCCAGTTAATGACAACCCTCTTGCCTTGACTAGGTGTTTCAAGAGAATCATAGGCATTCATTTAGCTGCCAGCCCCACTTCTCCCTAGTGGTTTCRACAATATTTGTGAGGAAAACGACAAGATTGAGTTAAGGTTCACACTTAACTAATTTTTACAATCTATTATAGGAAATTCTCCCCATTTACCACTGCACAAGTCCAAGTAAAGGCTCTTTTTGCCTCAGCTCTTCCTTTGAAACGGCCTAAATTGTTGCTCCAGCATTTTAAGTGACATACCTCTAATACTACGCACACTTATTCTTCACTGCCACCCTTTCATCAGATCAGTCTTTTCATCATTGTTGCTGGGCTCATTATTCAACATTTAGCTGAACTGAATTGCATTTACCACTTACTAGGTTTTTCCAAGCCAGAGATGATCTTAAGTTCCAATAGCTCTTGAAATTCATTGTAGCTTGTTATCTACTACGCTCCCATAGTTTAGTGGCGTGTTTAARTTTGGCTTTGAACACCCTAGTTGGGAGCAATTTATATGAATAGTGCAAATTGCAAGGCGTGAAGGACAGTGCAGAGCAGCAATAGGAATCTCGATAGCATCACCTGATCTAACCAGCAGGCTAAAGACGATGCTGACAAACGTGCCGTCGCTTTGGTGATTTAAGACCAAATCCACTATTTGATAAAAGGGGTTTAAGTCCACAGCTACTAGCAAGTTAAATGGCAAAGAGTCCTAGCATGCTAAGATGCATTACAGAGACAGCAAAATAAATGTTAAAGAATAGAGGAGGAAAAAAACTGCCTCCTTTTTCCAAGTTTTTGAATGGTACATTTCCATTTGAATTGTAATTTTCATTTTTATGTAAGAAAGGAGAAACAAGTTTTGAAGTAAAAAAAACAATGATCAAGTCTTTTCCTCTTGCTTCTCTATTTCTTTCCATCCAAATGCAAAGGGTCATTTTCTTTGAACTACTTCAGCTTTGAAAAAATTACAAAGATAAGAAATGAAAAATGGAAGGGAGGGAAAGGAAGGAGAAGGAGTCCTAACTGTTTGGCTCTTTGAACTAAAAAAGAAACTAAATGAAAATCCTCGATTTGATTAACAATCAAACTCTCATTTCTCAGTAAGAATTTTTTTCAAGTTATCAATCCTTTTGCATATAAAATACTTCAAGAATTGCATAGCTTTTTTTCCAGTGGGACTCTGTCTATTAGCAGAAATAATTCTTTCTTTGCAGCTTTTTTTCTCTGCATACATTCCCTCTCTTAATGGCTTTTAGAGTCATGTCCCTATGAAAGGAAAAAATGGGATTTAAAGCCCCTTCTTCCATATCTCCACATACTTCTGCCTATTTCTCAGCAAGAAATCACCACAAGGCTACTTTTTGTTGTTGATAACATCTAACTTTCACATCTGAACCTCACCATTATCCTCAGTTCCCTGAAGGGGAAGAACTTTGCTCCTGAGCCCTYGTGCCATTAGTAACTTCAGCCCCAGCCATGGACTCCGAGTCCAAGATCCATCTCCAATACATCTCCTGAACCAACTGCTCCACATTTAATGCCAGCATTAGTTAATCTCTCTTGCCAGTCCCTTGGAGACACTAAAGTCTTAGTCTGTGTTTCATACTGAAATACTGAAGACAGATGTTAAATAGCATATAGGGAAAAATATTCCAGGTTTCATACTGACTGGCCTCCATAATTCAGACAGCAAACAGCTGAGCAGCTCTGCAATTCTTATTCAGCCAGCTGGCTTATTAGAAAGTTAGTTGCAGAAAACCTGCCACCATGCTGCATTTTCCTTACCAGAAATGCAAAGGAAGAAACAAGCCACGACTGGCCAAATATCACAATCTTGAGTCATCCCTCCAATGGTCTCTCTGTCAAGGTACACAATACAGGAGTGGAGACCAGAGAAGGCAAGGTCATCTTAGCAAGCTGCAAAAGGCATGTTTCCAAGCAGGTTCTCTAAGAAAAATAAAGTTTATGGCAGCTATTTCACAGACAGCAATGGAGAAGTATTCCCCAGTTGATCCTACACCAGCATTTTTTTGATGGCACACAAGCACAAACCACTGGAGGAGACACAGCAGTCTAGAGAAAAGCGTTGCAAGTCCACCTGTCTCACTGGCCGAGGGACACCTTGTGGTGCTCCCCTCACAGAAAGCAAGGTAATGAGATTATGGGTGAAAATGAGCCCCTGTATAAACCCAGAAAAGTAAACATGAGGGACACGAGGGTAGCATTTCACTTAAGCCTCCTGCTTGCCAACAGGAATAGGCAGAGCAAGCCTTGGGATATTTGCAGTCAGGATACATGAGGATAGAGCACAAGCAAGGGCCTTGGGACAGCATCTCAAAAGTGCTGGTCCAGGGCTGTGTTGCAGCTCTTGCCTGTTTTGGGATGTACTGTGTGTCAATGGGTCATTGGGGACATGCATAAGCTTTGAATATAAACTGAGTGTGCTCGTTTGCTATTCCATTTGCTCTCCTAGTGCCCTAACGACTTTCCCATCCTGCTGGCAGGAAAGATAATGTGAATTTTTGAACATGATGGTTCAAACATTTATATATTTTGTTTTCCATTGTAGTTGAGCTGAATGGTATTATAGGCAATTGTATATTTACAACCAGCTATCATTAGCAGCAATCTGATTTACATATTCATGTTTATAATAGTAAATATTTCATGTTACAGCAATTTTTTATACATAGAACATTTTATAAAAGAAACTAGTTACTTATCAAAAGAGTCAAAAAACGCAAAAACTTTCATCTTGAATGTTTGTCGTCTTTTCATTCACCTCCCCCTCCATTGTAGAACAGAACATAAATCACAGTAATTGCAGCAGATTTCAAAATAAACTAAGTTTTGATTCAGATCAATGGAAAAGAAAAGGATAGATGATGAAATAAGCAGCAAGGATGGGTCTTATATTCTCAAAATGATGCATAACTTGTACAAATGGTTCACACTCCACATCACACAGCGGTTTTCTATGCATTTACTGCATGTGAAAGACGTCAAGTTACCAAAGACGACTCCTTCAATTCTTCATAAAGGCTTTTAGGGTATTGCAGCACATCAGGGCCATGTTAGCCGTCATTATATATGAAATATTAAAAAGYCAAAAAGTCACAGATTAGAGAAATATTCTGAAAGGCTGGTAGGCACTGAGTCATCTTCAAAAAATAAGAAATGTCAAATTAAATAGACTTGTGAAACTATCCACCCTTAGAAAATTATTCTCCTCACAGAAAGGAAAAATATGACTATATAAAATATTGAAACAGGAATGAATGGATTTCATCAGAATTAATTGCCAGAGACAATTTAATTCCACTGTCACTTTTTTTTGTTTTATTCGAGTAATTGTGAAGAACAAGTTTATTTAAAAGCAACCTCTAAAATGCTCTCCTACTCCCTGCCAAAGCCAGAATTACATACACATTAAGTTCTCTGCTAAAATGGAATGTACAGGTCCAAGCACACAGAAGTCAGCAGCCGGATCTGGACCTAACTATTCAAGATCAAACTTCAAATATTCCCTTTACAATAGGAAAGCGTGAACCAAACTGTCCTCAGAACTGAGGAGCAAATTATTCTGAGGATCTATTTTATTTGAAATTTTATCATGCCTGAACATTCACCTGATTCAAGGMAAAAGAGATAAGATCTAAGCAAACAAAAAAACCTCAACCTTCCTAAAAGGGGAAGAGTGAAAATTTATTTTAACCAGTTATACATACATTCTAACATTCAGTGCTTACTAGGAGTTAGAAATTAAGACTTTTGCTTCCAGTTAAACCAATCTGGCTTCTAATACATCGTACTGAAATGTGGGACTTCAGCGAGTATAAGAAATGCTCATTTCAGTTCATCCCATTTACTACCTCTTAAGTGTACAATCACGTTTCTTAGTTATACACTAAGAATTAAATCTTCTGGACTCAGATGAAATGTTTGTACTATAAAAACTGACTCCAGTAGTCCTAATGAGACTCTGCAGTCATTTCTTTTGAAAACTGCAAAGGCAGATATTTAAATGTTAGATAAACAGAGCATGGGAAACAGAAACATAATGTGACCTTAAAGATGAAAATAATTTCCCCAAAGATTCTCAGAAAAAACATCAGAAGCACTTTTTCAACTCATTCTTTTATCAAAACCGACCAGCAACCTTAGAAAACTACTCAGCCATTTCTAGAAACAACCAGAGAAAAATCCTTTACTGACCTGCAAAACACCAGTGCTCTTCTGTATTCAGGACAAKAATTTCTGTTACCTTACTTGCTTGACAGACTTGCTATCAAGTTCCAATATTTGAGGGACCCTTTTTAATTAACATGATACAACAGCACCTAAGTAGTGAAGCCCATCAGATCTCAGGTCACTGCCAAGCTGGTGCAGCTGCAAAGAGGAGAGAGGGTCCTGGTTGAGATAGGCTGGGGAGTTCTAGCAATAAAAAAAAATAAAAATAAAGGACTAAGCTGGGAGAAAGAGCACAGACAAAGCATCCCTTGCCAATTCCCTTGCTGTCAGGAGGGTGACCAGTGGAAACAGTAAATAGCCCTGACGGGAAGATCTAAACTCACGAGGCAGGTAGTCCCATCTGGCCCTCTTTCCTGTTTGTAACCAAACACGTTCCTTCCGCAGCAACCAGTTTTCCAAGGCTCTGGCAGAGACAGAATAGACATCATTTGTTATTCTAAATTCTCCTTGAATTTCTTTTTAATTAAATCTTTTCTTCCCTCCAGGGAAGCTTAATCAAAAAACAACCCATCAAATTACTAAGTTAACAGAGGCAGATTCGCTATAAGCCACGTTCATTTGCATAGTTGACGACTGTTGCTCTTTGTTTGCATCTTCTTGGTCACTTCAGCAAATGAAGCAAAGCTGGGTTACGTACTGTTTATTCAGAATACTTTAAGTATGAGCACAAGACTAGCTTATTACCAGAATATTCAAGGAATATTTATGCACCTTTATGCACTAAGATAATCATGTTGTTGCACTTGGCTTTGAAAATACTAGTCTCAGACTTTGACATTCTGCWTCCTGTAAGAATACTCTAATAAAATAACTACTTGAGTATCAAAGTAGTTTACAGTATTATGAATAGGGCCCACCTTCTTCTCTGCATTTACTCAGTTGAGGACATATACAGGGTATGTGTCCTCCATTACCACTGCTTTATAGTTGAAACCTTCCTCAACTGTGGTGACTAAGGAAAAGTGCTGAGTTGTAACCACGTGAGAGCAAGTTTCCCATTTCTAWTATCGGGGTTATTCCTAAAACAACTATTCATTCCTTCAGATTTGGAGACACTAGTCCCCAAAGGCCAATATAGCCTGGCTAGTCTCACCAAGCTAGTTATTGCTTTGAAATCAGTTAGTCGAGTGTCACACAAATACTCTGAAAAACAAGAACAAAATGATAGCAGATGCATACATTTGTATGCAGCTTTCAGAGCAGAGATTCTTCTATTATCATCACTGGCATGAAGAGATCCTCCCACTAGAATGAAGCCCTTGTGCTTCACATTCACCAACACAGAAAGCCCATTCCTATTCTGAAGGAGTCTAAATCAATTACTCTTCTCTATGCATCTTGTGGAAGAGAAGAACAGACATTTCCAGCTGTGAACTCTTTTTCTCCCTGCCTGAACACTAATTTAAGTGCCTGTCTTGAAATTTGCAAAGCTTAGTTCAAACACTAGTTTATAGATTCGCTCTAAGTTTCCCTTGAGCTAAGATTATAGTTTTCCTAAATGTAGGAGGTAAAAAGGAATAACTTTGCTGTTCAGTACTGATGGCTGTTTCAGAATGGCACTTTAGAGTCACATATATCTCGTTACCAATCTTTAACTTGATAGGAAGGCATCATTTCCATCAAGCATTTTCAGTTTAGCACCAGGGTGAGCAACTAAGCACAAGCCTGCATGGGTTTTGCAGAGGGATGCAAGTCAGCTGTACTACACATCACAGAAACGATTGTCAGGGCATACAGCTCAAAGGAAAAAAAATGCTTTACTGCCCTAGCTYTGAGGCAAACAGCCCATAGCTCTCACACAGAATATTGTGCAATTACAGATTTATAYAGAATTACTAGAAGCTGCTACATACAAATCCCTATGGAAGTCACCAGAGGTGCAGCACAGATCATGATGCTTTATAAGCTCTATTATTTGTTGATGCTACAAGTACTTGTCTTTTAACAGAAATGTGCTAGCAATATTATTGCTAATATTAAACCAGTGCCTAATGTATTAGCCCTTCTCTGACCACTGCTTTTACATGAAATCTCTAAACACTGAAAGAAAGGAATATTTTCATCTAATTAGATAAACCAGTTAAAATGAAGCTTATAGCAACTAAACATAGCTAATAATTCCCAGGAAAACTTCAGAAAAAGTCAAGCATCAAACCCAAACCTTTTAAATGCAAAGATTGTGCCTCTCTCCTAACACTCACCCTTTCATCCTAACACTTAGAGGTTTTATGCTAATTTTGATACGCTACATTTTCTATGCAGCAGAAAGAATGTACTTGAAATTGTGGTGTTCCTTTGTACTGTCTTCTAAAGCATTAAAACGCTGATCTCAGCTAATTAATTGAAATCTCAAAAAAAAAAAGTCATTGTAAATCTGATGCTACCAATGGTTTTAGGGTTTCTTTTCTTTTTTTTGGTGGGCAGAGTGGGAAAGCTGGAGAAGGCAGGAGGAAAGAGTTGGCTCTGACAACTCTTTGTTGGTTATCAGAGAAAGGCTAGCAAATCAGAACTGCCCTGTTTAATGCCCAGAGTCACTGACATCCAGATCCAAATCCTTGGGAGACAATTACAGAACGGACAGGTATGGATCAAGACTGCCAAAGCAAGTGAAATAGTTGGTTTTGCTCTAAGTGAGATGAGACACAGAGGTTAATACCTCCTTCCACAAGTGGAGAGCACAGATCACGTACTGGTCCACGATTTAGTGGTCAAACTTCAGGCTTCCCTGTCTACTCTGCAGAGGTTTCAGGTAGGCAGGCTGTTTCTTTCACATGGGATGCTCTTGCCCAAAGCCAACTGTCCTCACCAAGCAAAAGTAAAGACAAAAAAGTATATCTCTGTTGCTTATTTGAAAAAGAGTTTGAGCTTTTTGTAAACCCTCCCCTTGGTTCCTAGCTCCAGCCCATAAACTACTTTTGAGTGACAACCTCAAATCCTTTTGTGGCTTTCTTAGAGTATATTAGTCATACAGCAGGTCTCCACCAAGAAACACTGGCACAAAAGAAGAGCATCCTGTAAGAAGGAAATTACCTATGCGATATCCTTTCTTATACAGGATGAGCTTCACACTTAAACAGAGCTTGGAAAAAATTATTTAATAATCTGTAAATATTTGAATACTGCAAGCTACATCCRATTGAAGTTCATCAAATTTCCATTTTCTTTTCCAAATAGTCTCTGAAATATACTATAACTACTCAGTCTCACTAAGGGTTGCTGAAGAAGGCTCTTCTTTAAAATTAAAATACAAGCTATTTTAATACAGAATTAAAAACAAAAAACAAAGACAATGCCACAATCCAACAACTCTGATTTTTTTTTTTTTTCGGGCAGAATCACAACAAACAAACAAAACCCCCCCACCACAACTTTTTTTTTAAATATTTCTTTTTTCCAACAAAAAACAAAAAAAAAAAAACAATCCAACAACTCTGATTTTTTTTTTTTTTCGGGCTGGTAGAAAGATAATAAAGGTCCTGTCCCCTGTGCTCTGGCTAGAAGGTTCATTCTGTGCATCTCTAGCCCCTTACAGACCATAAGATGGCCATGACACTTCCACCCAGTCAAAAGCCACTTATTTCCTGGAGTCATTCTGGTATTATTTAGCCTATGCTCTCAAGGCCACTTTTAGAAGACTATCACAAAAATAGAAACACTCTCTCCCTTTTGCCTGCTATTTCCATTGGTTTTAAGCTCACCTTCTGCCTCTGGCACTGTGGAGAATAAGTGCTCCTTAACTCATTATCCTGTAGGGCAGACACTTCTCACCCGCTATTAAATATTTAGACTTTCATATAACAAGTAATCCTRCTAACTTGTTTGACTTAAATCATACCCCACTGGCAAATCAAATTAGAGAAGATTTACTCAAATCTACCTTTTAAAACAAAAGCTGATTTCCTCTGTGTTCAGCCATTTGCGGGATTAACTTTTTTAATGGGTTCTTATGCTCACAGTGTTTTTGTTTTCATGGATACTAGAAGAGAATGAATTATTCATTTGGGAAAAGAATCTCCAACATGCATTTGTATGGTATATTTAGTCCCTTCTGTCCTATTCATAAATCAATCCTGATTACTACAAATGCCTGTATTATTTCTAACAGTTTGGACCATTAATTCAGACCTCCTTGAGTGTATCAGGAAACTGCCACTAGTAATGGGAATACTGGGAGGAAATCCTTTGTGGCTGTTCCACTCTCCCTGCAAGGAACAGGCTCYATCTCCTTTCCTTATGCATAAGGCTATAGGTGCACCAGATATTCTCCAAAAGCAARATGTCATTCCCCTTGCTGCTCCAGAGTTAAGCTTGCATGTACAGAAGGAAGAAAATGACTTTATTAATGCTCAGTGGGTTGTTTCTTTATGACCTAGGAGGATGATGGAGAGCAGTTGCTTGCAACATCTACATCAGAAGCAGGTACAATTTGGTCCCAATATACAAGGGCAGTTCCTGACCTTCTTAGGGAATTACCACAACCAAGTCACCTCTGAAACAGATCACAAGGTATTAGTCTTTCCTGGGCTGATGAGCTGCTATCACTGAAGCAGCATTGTCACGGAGGAACAATGCCTCAGCATTTAGAGTCCAAGTAAATGCAACGTGCCAATTCCGATGCAGGCAGTACAGCATTTATCAGCTTCTTATTGCCCAGCTGGGAACAAAGAGGATTTCACACATTTTTTTWAAAATTATTATTATTATTTATTGCTGTATTGGCAMCACAGTGCACTGAATACTTTTAGAGGGAAAAAAATTACATTTCAGAACTCCTCAGGGCCAACATGCAATACTTCTCAATACACACAATAAAACTGAGAATGAAAATGCATTTATTTCCTTTCCAGTCCAAATCCTACTGTGCCACAATGGTTAGTATTGAATACCATTCTGTTTTATGCTTTGTGGCTTTATGCTAAACTCTAATTACTGATGTCAAAATAAAAGTGATACCCAAATGATACCATAGTTATTCTTCAATTTCCACTGCAGTAAGTGTTACTGAACATCTTCCAATTAGTTTGGGGTACTGTGTATTCCACCAGAACTCTGTTCTTTTATGCTATAAATCACACTGACAATTAACAATTTGTAAAAGAATGCATTAAATATGAGCCACTAAACACTTCAGTAGTCTAAAATAACACTAAATGAACAGCTACAAAGTTAGCTTTTTCTCATTATTGCTCTTAAGAATCCATACAGTAGTGAAGCTCATTAAGAACAACCCTAATCTCAAGTTTGGAGTTGCCTTGCCCAGCATAAATATAGTGTTGGCATGTTAGAAGCTAGTCAGTGGTGTAAAGTGTTTGATATTAACTATAGCAGGAGAAAGTCAAAGGCTGTTGCCAGCAAACTTCTCCTGCCACCTGTATTTGACTTATCCTCATTCCTCCTAGTGAGAAATCTGGACTTCTCTAGCCCAAGCCCAGAGCTAGAACAACCTCCAGATTTTCTATCACAATGATGCTGATGAATGCTCTTTTAAATTAATTAGTGATGTAATCATGATTCCTGAGAAAACAGAAATCATTCAATTTGTTAGACTGAAGGAAAATTGCCTGGAAAAGCCATTTGCGCAAGGCTCAGTGAAAACCACCTTCCCATCCCTGATAAACTGCCACACTCAACTGAACCCAAGCCAGAAGCCTCTGCTTTGGCTTCTGCATAACATGAAGATGACAAAAGATACAGATAAACTGCCACTGCTACAGAAGGAAATTAAGGCTCAGCTGCTGCCTTTGTCTCCTTGATCACTTAATATCTTTCCTAACACTAAAGCCTTTGCTGATCCAGAAGAGGGTCTCTAAATTATGCATCAAGCCTATCCAGAAGACCATGTTTCTCTTTCAAAGTGATTGTGGCAGCCAGTTGACGCCACAGAAGAACTTTTGTCTTGCGGTGATGCTGTGAAAACATATCCTGGTATTTTGGGTTATTTAGTGTCCATGCAAGTTCAAATCCCCAGGGGTGCTCTAGATCAGATAGGTTAAACGCCAGTGACTATTGTAATAGCAACTCTATAGTACTCATGTACTAACGTACTGAACAATATTTTATCTCCGAGCTCTGTACCTTATTTGCTGGTAAAACACTACCACTGTACATTCAAAACCCAGCTCTGCAGGCTTTTGATTCCCTCGTTACAAAGAAATGCAGTATTAATTATAGAGCAGCTCTCATACCTGCTCACTATTTTAGCTGTGATGCAGACCAGCACTGCTTCATCCGATTCCTGTGCSCATAATCTCCAAGCACACGCTTCTGTAGAAACTGGACCAAGTTATCCAAGTCCCAACATATGTCTGTAATAACATAGATTAATTGCTAGCATTATATAGAGGCAAAACACAGCTAAAGAGGTTGCTTTTTCCCCTCCTGCTTTTTCCCCTGTGGTATATGGATCAGGGACGATCCTTATGACATTACAAATGGCTACATGCTCTCCTTCATCAATTTATTTTGGAGCAAATGCTAGCTAAAAACACCATCTACTGCTTATCTGTCTACAAGGGCAACTGTCTCACTACACTATTAATTCCCTTTTAAAAATACTTAATGGATAATTAAAAATAAAACAAAGCAGTGTTTTGACATCTCTCCTCTCCTCCCTCCCCCTCCACCCCAATTCTATATTACATTGTTCACACTTAAAAGCCATCGGTTCTGCTGATCTAGGGAACAGATGGCATTATCAGCCCACAAGAATCTGCACAGGGCAATTAGAAAATACAGAGACAAGATTAACGCAAGGAAATTAATTATCAGTGATATCAGTCCAGTTTCTGACTCTGTACAGACATGCTAATAATTACTATGCATCCTGTTTTACTGACACATTCTGAGCCTCCGAGAAACTCCCATTACAGCTTTCTTATRCTGCAGACATACACTATTTTCTCCCTTCTTTCCTGCTCTGATAGAGTTTAAGATAAAGCTGAACAAGAGAGTCCACATCGTTAAAGGCACGTTAAAAGAAAATGTTCATGCAAATCCAACTTTTTAATTCTCTACCCTTCCTTTCTGAATACACTCAGTGAGGGCCACCTCCTACAAATACCATGCAAGCATGGCCCTCATCAGTAAAATAACACCTGAAAAAGCATATCTTGTAGGATCACAACATTTCTCCCTCAGCAAATCCAGTCATCAAAAAAATACCAGCYAAGTCAGGTCATTTTGAAAAGAAACCAAGTTACCTGGTGCTTTGCACAGACGYCTCATCCTCCAACACCAAAGGCTGGCTGGCTAGCGGAAGGCAGATTACTCAGGTACTCTGTCACAGGTGATCCTGTAAGATATATCTGCAGATCCATATTTTCCCCACTATCATCCTTTCTGGATGCGTGGAGAGGTTGGGGGTGGCAAGGTTCTATTTGTTAAACAATCTGAAACTTGTCATATGTACTGGAAAAACGCATTTAGGTGCTAAAAATAAATGCCATCCCACATTTCTCCTGCCTTGGGATTCATTCATTTTCCCATTCAGCTCTGTAGACTCCATTTGTCTCAAATACTATCAGAAAAGGGGGTGGGAGAGGAGGAGGAAGGCCTGGGGTAATTCATGGATGTAGAAATGACTACATATAGCAAAGCAAATATGAATCTGATCTAAAAATTGAGCAGGTGGCATGATCTCACCATATGATATCAACTCAACTGACCCCAAAGGAGTCATCTGTGATACTTAAATACAAAAATCCATGGCCGAATCTACCTCCATGCTTTTGTATGAGGCACTGCCTCAGTTTCCCACTGGTAAAAGAGCTGATACTTGCTCTGTGCTGAGAGGGCTTTGTTCTACCCAGAAGCAATATATTTTCCCCTTGTAGTCTATACTTTATAGAAGTRTACCAACCACATTTGGAAACAACTTGTTCTTCCTATTATTTTACAGGAAAAAAGAAATCTTGCTGCATTTGCATGGCATTAAGAAAAAAAATCTTCCAGCAGAAAAGGTATTTGATACTGATATAATAACCCTATACAGATTTCTGTGGGCTGGTAATGTCATCTTCTTAGTAGATGAAGAATCCCTAGACCTTTATAGCCCATGGAAAGCCTGTCTAAGACCAACTCAAAGCCAAGGACTGCCAAGTMAAACTGCCTGAGCCATCAATAAGGAGATGTGCAACAAGTCAGCCCTGATCAGGAACAGTTCCCTCAACCTGGCCATGGGCAGGAATCTCATTCACAGCTTCTCACACAGGAAATCACATTATTCCATTTTACTTTTTCCATTCTTATACTGGAAGACTTTTAGTCTTTTTTTAGTTGACATTTGGATATGGTTGCCCCATAGAGCTACGGGGAAAGCATTCCTGAACACCAATCTTCCATGCAGAATATTTAACCATATTCCGTATAACAAGCAGAACCAGGGCATGATCCCAAGCCACTTGACTCGGTCTACAAGCAAATGAACTGCAGCCTACAACCTGAAAAATCAATATTCTACCCCTTTCAACAGATACCTTCAAAACTTAGCATTTTTCTGACCACACAGACAGAAAGGTCACTGTTTAACAGACCTCTTGCTTTTACCACTGCTGACCGAGGTCTCATTTGTGCTGTCACAAGTCCTGGGTAAACCTATTGATCTCGGTAGCCTCAGGCTCTCAGAGTTAAGATTTCCGCTGTACGTTTACGCTGACGCTTGTCTGGCTCCTGCACTGCTACTGCCAATTCAGATTACTGCAAAGAAAGACTAAAATAATCAGCCAACATTTTATTTTCTACAAAAAGTTGCCTTTGCCAATAAAGTGATTTTTCTTAAAGTCTGTGTCATARTTCTGAAATACAGATACAAACACACGCTAACTGCAGTAGGAAGTAAGAAGTCTCTGATAAGGTCGGATCTAAATGCACTGCAGAACAGTAACTCATATTACATAATTCAATAGAAGTTTAATAGAAGACCTATTTCTATGACACATTGAATTTTTGCAGGTTTGACTGACAGTTTGGACTAGGTTTAAGTGAAAGGCTTTAGTGCATCAGATAAATGGTAGGGAACTAGGTGGAAGAAAGTCCTCTGCCGTGGGAAACATGCCCCCATGTCTGAGCAAATCTCTTGCAATAGGAGTTGGAAGGTGCAGCTCTCCAAGAAGTGTTTTAATCTGCTACATCTCTCTGCACATATAGCAAAAATCAARAAACAAAATAGAAATAAAAGAATACCAAATGAACAAAAATAACAAGGTGAARAAAATTAAGATGCACAGCACCAAAGCAAGGACCAAGCAAAAATGCTCCTGCTTCATGAATACTTTCACAGACGTAGACTAGCCCTGCACCATAAGTCAGCATGAAGGAACAGCATAAGCTTGTTTCTTTCCACATTTCAAATTCACACACACAAAAAGCAAAATAAAATGCATTCAACAACTGTGGATTTACTACTAGATTTACTGAAGCTACAAATGTTTCCAGATCTCAAAAAACGCTGCTAAYGGGCACCTAATTTGTTATAGAGCAAGGCTTTGCATCTCCCTCTACCTGACGAAGGCTCAAATTTCTGTACAGATATTGTATGCAATTCTTCTCCAATATTAGGTACATGCCTATTTATTCTTTTTCTAATCATTAATATCCTGGGGATAAATCCTGTTGCCACTCTAGTTGCCTAACGTAATAAGTCATTGCAAAAAGCAAAGTGGGAAGAATTTTTTGTTTTATTAGCACCTGGTAATTTTGATCTAATGATACTTGCTCAGGACTTTCCCATTACAGAAATTAAGAAAAAATCTCTAATTTAAAATTTCCTAATTTAAGAGCAATAAAAAAGTTATCTACATTAACTTCATATTAGATTTAAAATAAAAAAGATTTGAATTCTCCTTCCTGAACACTCACTTCTACTCGACCAGAACAACTGTATCCAGTTCTGCTCATTTGTGGAGCTTGTCAGGAAGAAGCCCTCCAAAKCCACTGCACTTAGACCAGCACAAACATCTGAGCCAGACATCTGGTCAAACCATTCAAACCAAAGCATAAAAGCTACGCTTTGCCATTTGCACTTCAGTTTCTCAAAGTTCCTCAATTCCCAGCACCAGCCTGGGCTGAGAGATCCCATTTGGAAACATCTCCTGTGGGAAAGCCCAGTGGGGACCTAGGAGCTCAGTATTCCTAAGTGCAAGGGCACTTGTATGTAGCAGATTTAATATGGACTTCAGGGTACTAATTCCAGGCACATAACATTCACCATTTTGACCCATATATAAGATCTCCTTCTCACTCCAAGCCCAAGGAAGGACACACAGCTTCCCTGGGCTCCCACATACACAGATGATTTATTTAAGCAAGCGATGAATTTTCATACTGGATGCAATTATTGAGATCTGTGAGCACACGCAGATACCCTCACATCCAAACCTAACAAGGTTCCTAGGGAACTTGCAGCTATTACAGATGCACAAGGTCCTTCTGCTCAGCTCCTGGGAAAGCACAGGCAGCTGATTCCACACTAATTCATTGCCCAATGAATAAGTAAAATCTGTACAGTATAATAAAACCATTGATCATTACGCTTTAAAAAAGATCCACTCCTAAATATTTAGGAAGCAGAGCGTATTCAGTGGAAGTGTTTATTGGCATAGGGAAATTAAACTGTCACCCGTGAAATACGAAAGCTCATTAATGCAGAGTTCCTTTTTAAGTGTTTGGAATTAAGTTTATTGCTGCATGCGCAACAGCCTTAAATCGCCTGCCGTTTAGTATGAGCGGGCGTTATTAAAACATATTAACCGTCGTTTAATTRATGGACATTTAAATTAAGGGGGGGAGGAGGCAGCGGGTGCCCTCGGGCGCAGGCTCCGCGGCGGGGACGGGGAGCGGGACCCGCTGCCCGGCCCGGCCCGCGCGGCGGCGGCGCCGGCGGCGGCACAAGGGCGCCCCCTGGCGGCCGCGCCGCGCGCAGCCCCGCGCAGCGCCCCGCGCCCGCGCGAGGGCGGCCGCAGCCCGCGCTGCGACGGGGCCGTGGGGCTCCCGTGTCCTCCTCCTTCCCCAGCGCAGCGGGGCACGCTCCGCACCCGCGGGAGGGCCCGGGGCTGGCACCGAGCGCGGGGACTTGGGGCGGGGAGCGGCGTGCGGGCGGCAGCCCCCGGGGGAGTCCGACGGCAGCCAGAGCCGGCGGGTCCAGAGCTGCCCCGCGGCATCCCCGGCTCCAGCGGCAGCGCCTGCGAGCCGCGACCGCAGGGAGCGCCGAGGGCAGCGGCGAGAGCGGCCGGACGGCCACGAGCAGCCCCCGTGGCCAGGGCAGCTCCGCGTCTCAAGCGCGATCAGAGAAGCGGCACCGAGCTAACTTTCCTAGAGATAAGGGTGCAGCTACCCCGCTCTTAACGGGATTTTTCCCCTCCCTTCTTTGCCTGCGCGCCCCGAGGCCGCCCGCAGCCCCCTCCGCGCSTTCTCGCTACTCACAGCTCGTCGCGGCCGATCCCAGGTGCCAGAAGCCGGCGAGCAGCAGCGCGAAGAGCCCACGGGCTCGGGCATCCATGTTCAGCGGCGCGCGGGCAGCGCGGCCGCCCGCCTGCGCGCCCCGATGCCGATCAGCGGGCAGCCGCCGGGCGCTCCGCCGCCTCCGCGCATCTACTCCCCGCGGCGCCCAGCGCGGCCGGGCACCTCCGCCCCGCGGGGCCGCTCCGCGCCCGCGCCGCTGCCCGGCTCCCCTCGCTGCTCGGCGGCTGCGGCGGGGAGCAGCAGCCGGCGCTGGACACCTCCTTATAGGCGAGCGCGCCGCTCTCCTCCTCCTCCTCCTCCTCTCCCCAAGTCACTCCTCCTCGCCTTCCAGGGAGGATCCTCGCTGCTGGCTGCACGCGCTGTTGAGAAGCATCGGAATCACGGAGTAAGTCAGGTGTCTGGAGAGAACGGGTTTTGGGTTTTTTCCTCCCCCTCCTCCTTTTCTCGCTTTCTCCTCCTCCTCCTCCCTGGTACCGCCGGAACAGCTCAGGGCGCCCCAGCCCCGCTGCTTGCTGCGCACACGCGCAGCCACCCCGCGCTCACGGGCGAGCTCCGCGGGATCCASTACCAGCCACTGCGGCAGGACCGGGATAACCCCACTTGAACTCACGACTGGCTCTGCGGATGGGACTCTGGTGGTTTAAAGCCTTCCTAAGGGTGGAACAGGGTTTTGTAAGCCCGGCGGAGGGGGGAGGGTGTTAATTAATTAATGATTGACTGATTGATGGCTACACTGCTCCCCAGCTGAGAAAGCCATGATCACCTTCTACAGGTGGCTAGGAGGTTACGAGCATTGTGTCCTGAGCAGGGGCAGCTRGAGCCTGTTTTGAGTTAGCATCAGGTGTGGCTTCCAGTGATTCCRACTAATGGGGATGCAGCTGCCTTTTCCAGAGCTACGGCTTAAATCGCAGTCTCCAGGCTTGGTGCTTTTCTGGGGCCTCATCCTCAGCCAAGCACTGCATCGACATCAGGTCAAGATTGCATGACTGATTCCCCTTTAGTCATCAAGGAGAGTTGTATTTAGGCCATTAATGTCTTTATTGGGAGAGTCCCTGGCCTGCATACACAGCCCCTCTGGATGGCGAGGCGCAGTGAGAGGCGCAGGCTGCTCCACGCAGCCCTCCTGCCTCTCTGATGTAAAGCTGAGCTTTAAATCGCTGCCACGCCAAGAGCAGAGTAAGGAGGTGGGGGAAGGACCTTGTGCTCAGCCATCAGGCGCTGTATCAAAGYGGGAGGGTGTCGCAGGACAGCGTGAGCAAGGCTCCCAGCTTTAAAGGAGTAGTCAGTGTGCAAAGCAAAAGCCCACATCTGAAAAATGAAAGTTACTGCAGCTGCAGTTGTTACCAGTACACAGGGTTAGATCGGGAGCTTAGCTGCCTTGCACTCAGGCTGTACAGTCGGCATCAATAAAGGATTTAGTCACACAAAAGCAAGACTCAGGAGGAATTTAGAAGCCTAATAAGATCTCTCAGACTTYCTGTTTTCGTTTGAGTTTCTCTGTGCATCCAAAGGCCCAGTCCTGCTGTTCTGGACTTCGCTTACATCTGAGGGATATCCTGTCCATGCATCAGTGTCTGCTTTCCCCCTTGAGTTGTGCCCCGGTGGGGCCGCAGGAGGATTCAGCCCCTCAGCTGATGCTTGTGTGGGGGCAGAGACAGCGTCTCCTCTGCAAGGGCTTGTTTTGGAAGGCAGAAAGGAGCCTCACATGTGGGATGGGAGAGGACTTCGTGTTTTCTCATGCTGCCTAAAAACCTCCTCTTCTCCTTAAGCCGTATGGGTCACACCCAAGACTCCAGAACAGCAGCCACTACTTTCCTTTACTGGATTAGGCCTTAAAGCCTGGGTATTGCAAAAATTCAGTTATTAACTTGACTTTTTTTTTTTTTTTTTTTTTTCTGACAAGAAACCACACTTCAGAAGTACTAGCAGTAAAACTTCTTGTGTTACCATCTGAGTCAAGTTAAGAAAAAGAATGTGTCTGAAAGCTTAAATCCTGACTGGATTTGCTGTGAGGACGACACAGCCACAACTTGGCAATATTYTTTTTTCCTGAAATTAGCAGAGGAGTGCAGAGTAAGGAGATTAAATGTTTTTTTTTTCTTGCACATTTTCCTTAAAAAATGCAATGAAATCTACTGCTTTTCAAATATTTTCAGTGTCTCTTTAAACTATCTGGCACAACGGTACACTTTTTAACTGACTCGCTGAACTAATTAGTGGTTTGTTTATAGGAAAGCAGATGTGGCAACGAGCTGTGCAGACTAATTAAAAGCTATCAGCAAATATAGGCCCATCCTGAAATGCATCCCAGTGGCTACTAATCTGGATCTGACTGCAAGAGCTGGACATCAGTTTACAAGTGCCACCTGCAATGTGCCAGTTTGTAGGAGACACCCCTTTTCCATTAACTCCTCGGTATCCTATAAGCACCACAGCTGAGAAGTTATGGTTTGAGTGGAGGGCTACACAGCTGTTCCTTGCGGGAAATTATGTAAATAATGCCACATTTAAAGGGCTTTTTGCCAACAAGACTTGTATTATAGCCAATTTATTATTCCCCCTTAAAAGCTGTGCAGGCAAAAAGTGTGTCAGCCTCAGCTGCAGAGCCAGGTACCTGGATTCTGGGAGCACTTGGCCAYTGATTTAGTTTTGGTGTTTTCTGGAGTTTGCTCAAAGCCACCGTCCTGGATGCCCCTGCTTTACCCACCATACAGTGCCAACCCCTTCCTGCCTCTCCCCTTCTCTGCAGCATGTGTTTCCTTCTCCTCAGTGAGGACAAAGCTGACCTGAAAAGCTGCGACCCAAAACCCATATCAAATCCTCTTCCTGGGCACCTCTCCCTCGCAGCTTCCTGCCATTTGCTCCGTGCCCGCTGTGCATGTTGAGCACAGGGATCAGCACAGCCTCCTCTCCCACAGACAGAGCAGAAATGCTCTTAGAGCTGGCACAGGTTTGGAGCTCCCAGTCGTGATAATCCCGTGAGCACCTTCATAACTTCAGAGTTAATACAGATCGTAATTAGGTCAGCTGGGACTGTACAGAAAGCAGTCCATTATTTCTGGGTGAGAAAACCTAACTTGGGCACCAAATTATCCTCCTCATCAGGGGCAGCTGGGTGTCCCTATTAACGCAATGCAGGAGAGAAGCAGCTTGGGACCTGCATGATGTGACTCTCATACAAGTAGCATTAGATCAGTAGCTGTTCTGACCACGATGCTATCAGTGCAAATAACAAATTGCTGAAGTTCAGCAGTTTCAGCTTCGGTACCCCATGCAAGTTTGTTCTGCTAGTCTGGAGCCTTAATATTTGAACAAAAGCAACCATTCATGAAAATAGATGAGATAATATGAATAGAAGAGCAAAAGAAGGACATGAAGACATAAGGAAGAGCAGGAAAAATTAGCTACCACAAGGGAAATAGGGTTAGCATTTTTGAAGGAGAAAGCTCATCTATTTAAATGTTTATCTGAGGAAGTAAGTTTATCTCTGATCAGATAAACTTGTTTCTTTCCTAGAATCAGTAAAGAGCATTAGCAGTGCTGTAACCCATGTTCAGTTTGCCACTAGAAGCAATAACAGTTTAGCCTATGAATTCAATCAATCCAGCTGTTTGGGTAATTAAGCTGGAATTCAGATGTGTCTGAAAGCAACCTTACAGCCTGCAGGTTAGGAGAAGAGCATTATGCGCAGGAATTTTGGAGGGTGCACACCCCCACAAATTTGATTGTATGTGGATTTTGGATCACATGCTGCTTTTCTTTTTTCCTATGGATAACGAGGAATATATCTAACAAACATCACATTTCTCGTCAAAAAAMCATAAAGCTCACTTTTTATTTTCCACAGAGAATCCTTATAAAAAGAAAAGACTTGTTCATTAAAGAGTATATGTATGTGGGGAGCATTCATAAAGTACATTAACCTCAACCAGGTGAAAGCAACAGCAGCTGCTCGTTATCCTTGGATTGCTCCACAGCATCCACAAGTCTGGAGGATAAGAAAATTTAATGATCTGCTGAGATAATCTGATGGCCAGTAGCATTTTTGTTAGGCCCACTGAGATTAGGGGAAAAGAAATCAGATGTCAAGCTGTGCAGTGATTATTGGAAGACAAAGAACTAAAATCAGCTCTTCTCCCCTCCCTGCCCTTTCTCCACATTATTTTACCACTGCCTTCTGGAATTGCAGCTTTCCATTGCGTTGTCTGGTCTGCCTATTAAGGCGCATGCCTCAGACACAGCTAGATATGGCTGCTGTAGTGATCAGGTCAATAACCTCACCAAATAGYAGTGTACGTGGCTATGGCTACAAATTACCTAAGGATTTCGGTACGCCTTACATGGGACACGTTCCTGCCTGCTGGTCCCCTGCCCTGACAGAGGTCACTGTCCCTGTCCTGCTGTGCCGGCCGYCTCCCTGCCAAGCAGACTGGTTAGCTCCATGTGGCCATCCACAGTTCTCCCCGAGTCACCTGCACTGCTCATTTACTGGCCTGCAGTGTCATCTTGGCACATATCTTGTCCCAGAACAGGCTTTCCACGAGTCCAGCTCCACCCTGTGAACCCAAGGACCAAGAGCCCTACCAAAAGTGCACATAGGCAGTTTGAAAGAAGGAAGCACTGGTTTCAGGAGGCCTAAATACAAAACTCCTTTCTGGAAACGAATCAACCACAATTATCCCTGAAGGGAGAACTCCTAAGTATCCCTGGTTTGGAGCCACACAAGCCTTACAATGAAGAAATTTTTAAAGGATACCTGAACAGTCAGGCATCAAGGGATGGATTTAATCCTTGGAGATCAGCTGGCTAATGGGAACATACCTTAATAAGAACTGAGTCCCAGCTGATGTCAGAGCTCAGAGTCTGCTTTATGATACTTAGAAACTTCAAGGTAAACTAGATTGAAAAATATGACATGAGATGGGGCAGAATTTTAGGAAAAAAATCATTATTACATAGACAGTTCAGATCTCAATGGGTGAAGGAAGACAATGCTATTTTTATGAATATCTATTTTGATATTTAAAGGGGGCAGCCTTATTTGTCATACATTTGTGAGTACCTGTTCCTCATTCTGCAGAACATCAGTCAGTCAGTCATGGAATAATACCTACTATGTAATTGGTGTGAGTAATGACATATAACAAATAGGCACAGGGTGAGATTTTCAGAAGCAATTAGTAATTTTCTGTGAACAACCAAGGTATCCCTTAAGGGGCAATTTTTCAGCAAGATTTTGAACTATACCTGCTGAATATCAGTGCCATGATCTGTCTGCCCAGAAGGGACGGTTAAAAAGAAGAGGCATCCAAAATCATTAGTCCCTACTGAATCCTCGCAGCTCASTGCACTGCTAATCCCTAGACTCACACGGGAGGATTGAAACCCTCACCCAGGCCAGCGTATGTAACAGGCAACTGTGAAACGTCTCTGTCATTTCACACAAAAAGTTTCCAAGGGGTAAAAAAGAGAGCTAATTTTGTCAAATAAATCATTCGTGACAAATGGCTCATCCAGCGCCAGCACTCAGAAAATTATTATTAGCAACAGCTGGGCTGGGCATGACAACCTATATTCAGGCATTCTTTTTACTTTTCTGCTTGTCCTTCACCAGTCTCTGTTATGGATAGAGGTCGGAGAGGAGTGAAAGGAGGGAAGTTGTGTGGAAACTAATGCAATCATTAGGCCATTTTTAACCTTGCTGCAATTATCATCGAGAAAGAGCCAATTGAGAATAATGGGAGGCTAGACAGTAATTTAGAATCCCTTGAAAAGAAAAGGAAGAAATGAACATACCTTCCATCCATACAAGCCTTCGGTATTTGTAGGTCTAATCCTGCAGGAGTGAACAGATCCTGAGCACTCCTATGTTGCCCATTTGCAGGAGAGGCAGAGGAGGTTCAGGATCTGGGCTCAATTTCTTAAATCACACTGCCATGTGAAGGCTGACCCTGGCATATTTTTGATGAGGATATTGAAGGAAAAGGGCATTCATAAGGGTGCCTTCTTCTAGACAAATTTCTTGGTGAGAATAGAGCTGGAAATTAAATTTAGTCTGGATTAAGCTGCAAGTACATATGTCTGTATGTATATGTGTGTATATATATATGGATATACAAAATTACACACATATGTGTAAAAATACATGTTGCATGCACAATATATGTATGTGCAGATATACACACACATACACACACAGAAATATGTGTAAAACAGCACATAACCAAGGTAACCCCACCCCTCACTAGGAGAGCCATTTATTCCATACTTACTGATTTACAGTGTTTATTTCCTTTAGGAAATTGATGCATTTGCATTAAAATGAAGCAATTGCAGGTAGACCTACCAGCACCCTTTCAAAGTGAAGTGATTTTAACTTCACGAGGGACAGATGATTACACCATAATGGGCATGCCTGAGCCAGATACACTTGTCTTTGACTTGAGCCAGCTTGAGGTGTTGCCGGAGTTTGGGATGCAGGTTACACTGAGGCTAATGAATCCCTCATACTTGGTAAATATCTGCTGACAACATGAGAATATTAGCATAATGTAGCCATGCAGAGAGGTGGATTTTCGGGGGTTCTTTTGCAATCAATATATTTTGCATCAGTTAAATATTTTTTTTCCTGTTAAGAGATTCTGAATAATCGCTATCAAAAGTAAATCCTTCTTGAATTCTTTTTTTTTTTTCCTGACTCTCAGGGCTGGTTTTTGCTTGTTCTAAGGATAATTATCTATACTTGGATGATGTTATGAATTTCAAGGTAAAGGGAAAAAAATCAAACTTGCTGTTGTGAGTTTTTATACCTAGGATTTAGAGCAAACAAGTCCCTCTAGGTTCCCATTCAGGCAGAAGGGGGAAAAAATCGTTCACCTCTTTGATCACTGTCAAATCAGTTGAGGTTCAGGCAGAAAGTGTGAAACCGTCTCTGAGAGATTTCACTGCGCTCGCACGAAGGAGGTGTTCCTGGATGTGCGCAGAGCTGCAGACCCAGGGATGAAGGGCGAGCAAATCCTGCCCTCGAGCTCACTTAAACCCAGGTCTCCCCTTGAGCTGTCATCCACACACATTGGACATGGGGTGAGTGTGAGTTTCAGCTTGGATTCACACTTTGAAAGGTAGCAGAGATGTATCCAGGGTCTACGCACAAGACTGAGAGAGAGTATGGCAGGGCCAGGAGGTTAACCAAAGTCATCCTTGATTTCATAACTATAATCTATTTCATAACTGTAGCAAACAGGGAGTGACTTAGGGCATAAGCCCATTCCTCTCGTTTGACTTTGTTTCTCCACCAGGGAAACTGGGACCATTGACTTATATCAAGTTCTACTCCTGCTCTTCTCTGTGTACAAGCCAGTTTGTTCAAAGCTGCTTCAGTTCTGCTATGTCTACTTAGATGTAGGAACCCTTAGCTTTGTCTAATATGAAGAAGCAAATGCAGAACTTAACAGCACATATTGACCCGTATCCTCTATATGTGTTAGCACCACTTATGTCAATGCTTTTAATATAGGCAGCTCAATTCCCACAGTGCAATTATAGCAGATGGATAAACAAGTTGCAATATATTGTTCACTTTATGACTATGATCATATAATTCTAGTTTCACTGCTTTTAACTGTTTGCATGAAWTAACAATTAATAAAATACTGAAAGTCTGTCTGACAAGGATATATGAAAGTATAAGAGAAGTGTGTAAGCAAAATGATTCCCCAATGCAAACCTCTTCAGCTTTGCAAAGCTAGTGGAGCTGTATCAGGGAGGAAAAAAACCCATTCCAGCAATGGCTGAGTGGTGACTATACCTCGATTTAATCATTATCCTCCTCCTTTTGTTCTTTTCTTTACCTATCTACTTTCCTTTTTTTTTTTTCTTCCCCAGACTTACACATATATATACTATAGTCCTGACCCAATATGAAGTTTGTAGATCCTTTTCAATATTGAGACCAATCAGTCATTACGGAAATATCTACAGCAGCCTCTGAGCCCATCAGCTGTGTAAGAAGTTGGTGACTAAAATAGGACTAGGAGTCACAAAGAGCTTAAGATGATGGAGTGTTAATTCCTTTGTCACAGAAAGTRTATTGGCAGGCTCATGGTTTTTTTTGAATCAACATTATTGATACATTCATTTCATTAAGTGGATACAGTCTTTACTGACACATATTCATTTACGTTGATTGCTTCAGCGAGGCAGCTCACAAAAAACTGATACCACTTCATGTCACTCTTTTTAATAGCACTGAAGCCCACTGGGTTCAGGTTTGTAAGTTTTAAACCCAGAAAGGACCATTTTTCAATTATTTTGATCTTGAATTAGAAAACATGTTTATTAAGAAGGAAATTCCTGGCTTGTGTCAGGAGACAGAAAGATAGCAAACAAAAGGTCAGATAGCTGCCTGTACTTAGGGGAGTCCCCTCTCTACCTCCTCACCAGTGACAGAAATGAAAGGTCATGATGAAATCCGTGGCAGAGCGTTTCTTGGGTGACATGCCATGACTCTGGTTTATGCTTATGGCACTTAAGAGATGTATTCAGTTGCCCAACCTGAATATAGGCTGTTGCCCTTGGGAACTGCTATTTTGAATGCTGTTTCTGAAGCTCTCCAGGGTACAGCATCCCCCAATGGAGCATGCGGCTCCAACCAGTTTTCTGCTGACTTCCTTCAGCTGGAAGGTACTAAAGTAAAATAGAGAAGCCAGACTTCAAAGCTTTTATATCGTTTTAAGCTACCTGGAGAAATCAGGAGTGCTTAGCTTCAGGGTTCTTATGCTAGCTTGTCTCGCACAGATACAAAAGAAGATAATGTCAAATGAAGAGGACATGGAGCAAATGGATTTTTTTTTAATTCTTCTGTGCTAATCTTCACAGGTATTTTTCTTTCATAAGCTCTTCTTAAAGTGARTATGATAGGCTATTTACTGAGAGTAATCCTGTTAGGAGGCTAGTGTTGTGCACTCGCATCTCCCACTATATCTCATTTTACAGGCATTCCAACATTCAAAATCTGAATGTGATGCCAAGCTGTATTTTTCTCAGGGTTCTCACCTTTATTACAGCTATAATCAGCAGCTGTCATGTCAGATCATAAAGCAGAGGTATCTGAGGTGGAAAAGACTGACTAGCAACTCATTTAAATACTCAGAATTGAAGAGGTCAGTACATATTCACACTGGTGGTAGGGAAGTTATGGAAATATCTGCTTGCATTTCTTCAGGCATGTAATTTTAGCACATATATGCATTATATGCACAATATCAACACCTTGCAAGAGGAGATAACATGCACTGGGCACTTGCAGTTCCCCTTTGACCCTTTCAGCAGCTTTCTGCACATAGAATCCTTATCACTTCCCCCAAAATTGCCAGYTCTCCCCAGAAATGAGAAAGGGGCAATGTTTGGCATCACCTTCACATTCCACAGCATCAAATACGTTGTACCAGTTCTGCTGGAGCTGGCTCGAGCTGCCTGCAGTTTTCCCCTGCAACTGGTGATAGCCACAAGTGGCAATTACTGGGCATACTGAGCATTTTGCATTTATCAGTGCCTGCCCTCGCACTTAGCTGGATGAGAAAGCAGCACAGGAGATCTTGCTTCCATCAGCGTTATTTGAGGATCTATAGAGAATGGAGTGATCCTGCTTTGAATAGCAACCTTACTCTAAAACTGTCGTGTACCTGGTCTCTGGCTGGAGACAATATATTTACAAAAGAAGAGTAAATGTTGCCTTTTTTGTACCAAGGTACTTAGAATGAGAGAGCATCATGCAACACAGTCATCAAGTGTCAAGACCTGCATGTTGGAATGGTCTGAAAGAGGCTGAACTAAACCRCACCAAAAACATTAAAATCATTGATTTCATTTTTAAAGATTTTTTTTTTCACTGTTTCTTGAGTGAATTATTTTCCCACCTAAGCTTCGGGCCCAATCTTCTCCCATCAGTATAATAGCCTGGAAACAGCCCCCAGTTATAGATTCCTTGAATGCAAAAGACATCAACCTCAGGCACCCAGCTCTCTCCTATTTGACTTTTTGTCTACTGAATTATTAAATTATATGCTTTCCTTCTCTAGTCTATACTTTTCTGAAGATAAACAGTTATTTTTATGGAGCAGGAAATTACATAATCACTGCAGAGTCCTTGAGTWTTTTGCTGGCTGAGGGTTTCTCTGTTCAAGTCCAGATAAGCTATACAATGTGAAAATATATCTGGCAATTTTTTTATTGACATTACTAGAAAGGTGTAATGACTGTTAGTCTGATGTCAACAGGAGGTACTGTCAAGAAGAGGAAGAAAAAAAAATCTCAAACCCCCCCACAGACATTCAAGGAGAAATTGTGTACTTTTGAGTAATTACAATTCTCTAAGAAGAAATAGACTTGGATAAACCTGGAGGCCCCCTTATGATTTTCCTTTTGAAAACTTCCATTTCTCTGACATGCTGCTTTGCTGTTCTGTCATTCCTGCCACCATGCCATACTGGACTAGATCTTTTTTCAGGGGGGAAGGAGTATATGGTCCTTAAGGGCCACAATATACAAATATTTAAAACAAACATGGCTTTGTTGAGCTTTTTTAGAAGTCTTTGAATCAGCAAACACATATTCTTTGTCTGTTTGAAAAGAAGCTGCAATTATAAAGGGGTATTTTGCTTGGCCTGGCACATATGTTCTTCATTCAGGTGGTGAGGTAGGCAAGTATCTCCATGGTAGGTTATAATTGTGTTTATTATATTCTTTGAATGTTACTTTGCTGATGTCAGTATGGTGCTTTTTTTTCTAAGGTGCATAGGAAGCCTGGAGCAGTATGGATTCGCACTTCTATGCTATTTTCCCACTTCTAAAGAGATCACATTTGCGATTGTAATTGTAAAGATAGGCAGTCCCAGAAATGGTGTCCCGGGGACGTGTTGGGTCTGGCTGCAGTGACCGCAGTCCCCTTCTCGAGACAGAAAATGGCTGAGTTTGCCTGAGCGTTGCACTCTCCCACTTCTGTCCTGGGTGAATCCTCCTTACCCCTTTAGTGTCACTCACTTGCTTTTCACCACTTTATCAACACCACTTTCCTGTGTAAGCAGTTCAAGGGCCTGGCAGGCCCCATGCCCTCAACCTGCATCCTTGCTCCGTCTCACTTTGGCCCTCTTGCTGATCCTGAACTCGGTGAGGTTTTTCTCAGTGAAGTTTTCTCAGTGAAGTTTTCTCAGTGAGGTTTTCTCATGGAAACTGATGTTCGCTTTAACTCGTTCATTCTTCTCTGAAAGTCTGGGGCAGTGTCCCCAGGTTGTTGCCATCTCTGTTTTCCAATTCTTCTACTGTGTTCCTGTATGCCCTGGTTGCTCCAGTGAGGGCTTTSATATCTTCAGTTTTGCTTCCAGTTCTCTAGTTCGGGAGCAAGGATCTTGAACTCATACTTCCATTCCACTAAGGGTAATTCACTATTCACTCTTTTTCATTGCTTTACATGTTGTTTTGTTAGCACTATCTATACAAACTTATCTTCACCTGTCACTGTCTGCCCTTGAATTAAAAAATGGAAGGCGGGCTGCGTATTTCGCTGCACAGAGGAAATATTGCTGATAGAAAAGCTGCAGGGCTAAAGCCAATGGCTCAAATGCTCAAACTTTTCTATGCGAGATTTCCCTACAACCTCGTCTTCTTGATCTATGGGTGTTTTATGACAGTGAAGCAACCACAGATTAGATTCATCTAGCCTAGGGCATTCATATTTCATCTGTGTACATGTTGAAATGTATTTGCTATTTGCTGTTTGTATTTGCTATCGCTGTTTTGTATTTGATGAAGTGTATTTTTTTTTTTTATCATGAAAAGGCTCTTTGAGCTGGATTCAGCAACCTAAACATGGGCACATAGTGCCATTTTAAACATTTCAGGGTTTTGTGTTTCACAAGTAACAGAAAGCTCTCCACAGGGGTAGGATTCTCACAGAGGTCATAAGCTCCATGCAGATGGCTCATACTCTAATGCAATATGTATTATGCTGGTGCAGATACTCTCGTTCATCTATGTATTAAATAGCTATGATTAAACAGCAGTAGCTCTCTTCCTTTCCCATCATCTTAAGCTTTCTCTGGCAGCCTTTTTGGAAGTCTGAGGAGTCACACTTGCTCATAAACCAGAATTAAACTGTTCACAAACTTTGAGATTTGGACTGAACACTGCTCAATGTATTTCAGGGTTTTATTTTATTCAACTGTTTATATTACCTGTAACTGGAAGCCCTCCTTATCCTGGGATTGTATATAAAGATGGKCAGTGAATTCAGTACTTATTTGTAGGTCTTGGATGAGAGGAGCATTTTAAGGAGTTATTTAGACAGGGAGAATGAGAAGTTTTTGTTCATTTATAGAGTTCTCAAGAGGTAGATGAGAGGCAGGCTGAACAGGCATACTTGAAAATGTAACTTGTAAGAGAAGGAGGCTGAAAAGGTGCCCCCGACACAGGCACAAATTACAGCAAATGAGAAACAAACACATACTAAGAGCAACACATTCGTATCACAAATACTGGCTAAATCTTGGTCAAAGACAAGGATCATAATACAACAGAAAAATAGGGGGGAAAAATAGAAAAAAGTGAAATAATAATAATAATAATAATAATAATAATAATAATAATAATAATAATAATAATAATAATAATAATAATAATAATAATAATAAATAAAATTAGGAACAGCCTTATCAGCTAGCCCTGTTGAATTTGGTCATCATGGAGGTCAGACTGGTTTGCCATATTCTTCTCTATTACTTTTCTTACCTTAGTCCTCACCTTGAGAAAGATCTGTGCATTACCATGGATGTTCTCTGTGATGTTTTGCTGGAAATGTCTTTTGCCCTTTCCAATTTAAATGTTTTCCCTGTTTTCCACAGAGCAAGCATTCCTTTCCAGTGCTGGAAAAAAAAGAGAATGTAAAATTTGCCTCTCATTTCCTAACATATATTTTCCCCTTCCTTTATGGTCTACATATCTCACACAGAAAAGACAAGACAGAATTCTCCACCTATTATTTTTTAAAAACAAACCAGCAACAAATTCTCCATAATTACAGAGTCTCAGAATGTTAGAGATAATATTGAAATGTTGACAGGCATCTAACTTTTAGTGGGGAGGAATGAGCGATTTAGTTTGGATGAGCTAATAATATATTTCCATTGGTAAGTAACAGCTCTCCATTCCTGATAAAAATGATTATTTTAATAAGCCTTGAAATTGTAGGTCTGATATGTACTGTGATAGTATGTAGGATGAACCAGTAGTGCAAAACTGAAAACACTAAATGGAGCTTGTGCAGGGATCCTCTGAGGAATTATTAAGATTATAACAATAGTCTGTTAGCCATTGAAATTAGATTTATGCGACTTTTTCATGTAACAATAATTTTTAATAAAAAAAATTCATTGTCTTTTATAAATGCTTTGCTCTTTAATATTTAAAATGTATTCTCCCAGTTTATTGTTGCTTCCTGTTTTTGAAGATAATACACAGCTTAATTCTCCTAGTGCTTAAAACCTGCAGGATATGTCTTAAGATATCAYATTATTTAGAAGAGGAAAGGTCTGCAATTCTTAGTGTACAAGTTGGGGGTGTTGTCAATGTCCTTATTGTATTTTATCTGAATAGGTAAGACAGACTGTAACCAGCCCCAGAAGAAACCCATGGTCTGCTATAATGCTGTTCAAGTGGTTGCCCATGGCCTTCCTGTTAGTCAAGTGTATTACTTAAGGCACATCAGCTTCTTCTGTTGCTGTCTCCGTTTCTCATCTCATCCCTCTTTTCTTTGTAGGCTAAAGGCTCTTCTGAGAGAAGCTAAAAAAATCTACCTCACTTATCTTTGCCTAGTACAACAGTACCATTAACTTAGATGGAGCTGTGTGGCAGTGCTGTAATACAAGTATTACAATGATAATAAGGGTTTCACATAGAAGGATCAATAGTTACAAGGCATTAGTTCTTTAAAGCCGCTTCTCTTCTGTGGAGAGCAAGAAACAATTTATATACACCCCATCACTGTCATAAGAGTGTTGTGAGACTTAATTCTCTAATGCTTGCATAGGGCTTTGAAGGAACAAAGCCAGACCCCAGCTGTGTCACAGATCAGGCAGCACAAAGTGGCTCAAAACAGCTAAATCAAAAAATCAACAACTGTATTTCTTGGCTAGTGGAGATTAACTGTGGAGGTTATTTCACCAGCACCTCCCGTGGCCTYGTAGTCCTGGTCCTCCGGTCCATGTCCAGCCTCCCCACTCAGACAGGCTTGTACTGAAGAGCAGACTGAACTAAGCACCTTGGAGAGAGAGAGAGACTGCCCAGAGCCTTTGCAGGCTCTTAGTTGTGCGGCCTGGGTGTTGCGCACACAGAGCAGGACATGAGAACAAGGTGTATCGCTCAGCCCGGCAGCACAGGCGCAGCTCTGCCTCGGCGCAGCGCTGGGGCCTCAGCCGCGTTACGGTAGGGCCGCAGCTGTCGGCGCCAATGCAAAATGCAGAATCTCAGAGCGTAAACTTGTTCTCGAGCCTTCATCACTCTTACAATGTCAACATACCTTCTGTGTCCCAAAAGCAAGCATAACTCTCAGGCAACAGAGTCTGTGTTGTGAGCCCAATGGATGCTCCCAGGGGAGGAGAGTTCATGTAGTTAAAGTCTGTGAGGCAAAAGCGGAGTTCTGCAAAGGCCAGCACTATGGAAGGCAGAGCTTTGAAACAGCTATGTAGATAAGAGATAGGTGAATCATAAAGAACATGCTGCAATTTCATGTACAATTACTTCATATTTTCATCAATTTTTACCCAATATCTAATTAATGAGTTTTAGTCTTCATCATCTGAATTTATTGAAGCTGAAGAAAATGAACACTCGGTAAGGCGTGCAAATTTATGAGTCTAGGATAGGCCTCAGTTAAATACAGAAATCAAAGTATTAACACCGTCTTAATTAACAAGAGGAGGTTCCAAATCTCATTTTGATCAAGCCTTTCATGAGTCAAGTTTTAATTATTTCAAATCTCCATTGGTGGCTGCCATTTGTCACTGTATTGAAAATAAATAAATGAATGAATCAACCAATAAATAAAGCTGACTCTGACCAAAAGAATAGCCATTTGATGGGGACAAAGAATGGGTATTTAATGACATGTTCTTATCACAGAACAAGATGAAAATCTGTGGAAACCTTTCTTTGTTTCTCTTAAAACATAACAGAACTAAATAGCTCATATTTAACTCTGACCCTTCAAGCATTTTTTTTAGAAGTTTATATGTCCCTGAAGGCTTCCGCAGTATCATAAAAAGAGGCTAATTCATGCCTTTCCGAGAATATTTTTTTAAACTGGAAAAAAAAATTTCTCCTAACATACAATTCTGAGAGGAGACTTCAATCTTATTTTAAATCGAGTCATTGGAACAACCTACCTAGAGCGAGCTGTACTCTGGATCTCCTGACTATACTTGATGTCTTCTGGAAGAAATGGTTAAATGCTACCTGAAGTTACGGGCTTGGCATAAGAAGCACTTCACCAAAAACTATGCCCTGTATTATGTAAAGTGTCTTAGAAGACAATCATAAAGGTCTTTTCTTGCTTCTGTGTAACCATTAATCCATTAAATTTGTCACTGTAAATCAGAGTTCATCAACAGCATTCACCTATTTGTGGGACAGAGCTGGAAACATAGACTTGGATTTCTTTACATTCTCCTTTTTTTTTTTTTAATCTTTTTGTTTCTGCTGTTTTAGTGGCAAAGACATTTGAAGAAGACRTTCATTCCCTGGCAAGTCAGTGGGGTTAAGTACATGAAAACTACAGTCAGACTAAAAATCTGTGATATTTTCCCAGAAGCAGAGAAGAGACTAAGAGAGAAGCAGTAGAAACCAAGCCTTCAAAACAGCATGTCTGAGTGTTTGTGATGCTCTGATTTTGAGCAAGTATAAAAAGGGAAGAGCTGCCTCAAAAGCACTTCTGCTCACATTGACTTCAATTAAGAGTCACAGCTCTTGTGAGGCTGTGCAGGAGCTCTGTGCCTCTGCGCACACATGTTAGAGCCAGCTGGCTCATCAGAGAGGATGGCGAGAGCTGATGYAGCCCAGCTTGCACCAGGCCTCACCTAGACTCTTTTCTTTCCTCCAAACATTCTCTTATTTCCTCTTATTTGAACCTTAAACACTTCTAGAGAAGCTGCCTCTTCCCAGAAAGTTAAAGAGGCCTTATTCTTAGAGAAATCCTTTATAAAAACACTTACAAAGTAAACGACAAACAAACAAAACACTTCTATTAGAAACTTCACAGAAGGCATGAATCAGAGAGAACAGCGACCAAGGCCAGCTTTTCTGTGAGTGCAGAGTTGTCCCTGGGTTCCTAACACAAGATTTAATATTGCATCTTTCCCTTTTGCAGTTTGGATTTTGAACAGTCCTTTTTGTTCTAGATTTCTGTTTCAATTGCATGTAAGAGTTGTTCTGAAAAACAAACAAAAAAACTAGCATCTTCCTCTTGTAGGAAATAAGAATATTTTTCATGTTCCTTTTCATTCCTCAGAAAAGGAACGTTTAAATGTGGTATTTTATATAAATACACAGAGGTTGAACAATTTTAAACTGTAAAAGTGTTAGCATAGAGTTTTAAGGTTTTTGTTCAGAAAAGTTCCCTACTTCAGAATAATTTTCTTTCCCATAAACTAATGTTCTAAGGTTTTACAATGCTCGTTTCACATGAGTGCCAAGGAATCAACACAGCATTTTTAGAGAATACACTTTGACAACCAAAGCCCAGCAAGACCTGCTGCAGATTTCAAAGACAGAGGGTAAGCAAGGCCTGCAGCTGCAGAAGGGAGGCTGGCCTAAGCCTCTGCCCGCCTAAGGGGTACTGTGTCCCCTGTGGTGCCTCTCTCCAGAGGACAAGTCAAGAGCAGGGGGAGACCCAAAGGTGAGAGCACCAAACTGTGGTGCCTGCCCTTAGCTCCCAGCACAGTTTGCAAAGATCCCGAGCGCCTCTCATGCCACTCAGTCTTGTTATAGCTGCAGATACTCAGCAGTTTGAAAAATTGCTTTCTCTGGTTTGGGGCCAGTCTCTAAGCTTTCCTCATTAGGTGTTTAACCATTTGTAAAGCAGAACTAATGATTACTTACCCGCCATACAGAGACAGGTAGTAGATGGGGGATGCAAATAATTTTAAAGTACTCTGTGTTCTTTTGTTGCAAGATATTCTGCAAGTGGGAAAACACCACTACTGTACTATTGGCATTTACAAACACATTTCTTCAGGGTTGGTGTAAATAGGTGAGCTGGTTTAAAAACTATGAGGCCAGTTTATTTAAAGCCCGCAGAAAAGAAAAAAATAAAGCGTTTGATGCTCCTTACTTCTTCCCTTTTAACAACTATTCTAGTTTTGGTTGGGTTCTTTGTTCATAGCAATTCTAAAAACAAAATGTAAATTGCACAATTAAACATTTGGAACAGCCTTCTTTATCAGTGTAAAACCCACAGTGTGTCAGGGGCATCTAATAACATCCTATTAAGGAACATTTATCAAATAGTTGTTGAGTTAACTGCTATTATCTTCTGTGCCATCCTCCATAATTTGATGTGAATAGTTTCCAATATTTGCAGCATAGTAATAATCTAATGTTACATTGTTATGCAGCCCTTTTTATCTCATTCTAAGGACTCTCCTGTTCCTGTTTTACCCCATTCTCCTTGGGTTGCCTTCTTCATTTCAGGCAGGATTGTATCTATTAAACCATCACCCCCTGCTTGCCCTCTTCTTATACCCTTCACACTGGCCACTGCTGGAGATGTTGTATTGGCTGAGGCTGACTTCATTCTGGTTTGGTGGGACTGCTACGATGTTTGCAATTGCTGCTGGGGAACTGTGTGTTTTCTAATGCAGAAGCAGATTTGCCCGCGATGGTAAAGAGCACTAAAGCTCCTGCATTAGCATTATTTGCAGCAGACACTGCAATTGCCTCCAACCACCCTCTCATTGAGGCAGCTGCCTGTGGCTGGCCGTAGTGCCTACTGCTAACTAATGCTGCACAGAGGTGAGCGAGCATCAGTTTTGAGGCCTCATTTCACACTCCCCTTCTACATCCCTAGGAATAATCACAGCTCCACCACAAGCAGTGAATTTTTTATTTATCAGACAAGCTTGGACAAGTTGTCTACAAATAAGCTTAAGGGATGTATATGGAGGGTAGGTGGGAACAAGGAGAAAGATCTGGCTCTGTGAATACAACAAAGTCTCCAGATGGTTTTAGGCCTTCTCACAGCATTTTTTTGAGTATCCAGGTAATCACACAGATCAGTTCTGGCCAGGAAACCTGGACCTCTGCTCCCTTTCATTGATTGGAAGGAAATTTCTGCGTAGTCCCTGGCAGTCAGTATAAGTAACTTTCAATGAGTTGGTCGGGATCTTGAGAATTATAGTGTGGGTTTCTTATTTCTTATTGTTTCCTTTCAGTTACAGCTTTTTGCACCCTAGTTCTCTGACCCATCAGTACCACAGGTTTCTCAGTACATTACAGTACAAACTGTGCCAGGTGTAATTTCCAACTGTGTGCCTCTTGGCAAAGGATAGCTTTAATTTTTCCAGACTTGCTTTACCTGGAAATTTCTCTTTAGTCAAATGTCTAAACTGAGTAAACATAGATTTTATAATGCTTCACCATGCATTGACCAAAAGTTGAAATACTTGATGCTTAATTACTTTTCCTCACTCCATGAGACCTTTGTTACAGAATTATTAGTCCTACTAGAATATCCATAAGACTCCTGAGTTAATCAATCCTTCTCTCTGTGTCAAATACTCATGAAAAATGCTTGAGAATCTTTCAGGAATATGCATAACAAAATAGCAGAATATGTTGTAGTGGGTATCTTTTTTTTTTTTTTTTTCTCCTTCCTTGTCCAGAAACAAATTCAGCACTTGGCTCAAGTCACCATAAAGTATGTGAACACATTTCCTAATAAAATGTGAAGTTTCCCTACAGGAGCAGTGAGCTGTCAGCTATCTTTCCGCCTCCTTTTATTTATTTTCCTCCCTTTCCCTTTGCTAGCTTTTGTCAAATTTCTGAGGAACATTCCTTCTCTCCTTGCTATTCTGCAAAAGTCGAAGAAAAGAAAATTGGGAGGGGAGGGGGCTAGAAGCTTTAAAGTTAAAAAAAGAAACACAATTTGGGGACTACAGAAGCAGCTGTTAGTTGCACAGACCGTAATTTACTAGAATTCACATGGCTGTAGTCAGCAAAATTAGTGTTTGCTCGGGTTTGCATTTCAGGCAACTCACCAATCTTGAAACAAGCTTAGAGCTAAGAGATCAAGGAAGTCAAACAAAAAGGCTTTCTCTGTGATTTTTGTTCCAGGACACATATTCTCTTACAAATTAATTCTCCTTCTTCAAAAAAAAAAAAAAGTATGTAATTTCTCTCATTTTATAATCATCATTTTATGATCATCAACAGTCAGTTGAGTTACCAACAGTATTAGCCACATGGAAACCTGAGTTCACAGTGAGGGCTGAGTATGAATTTCTCCTCCAAACTGCAAGCAGAATGCAAGGAGAATGGTTTTCTACTGTGTGAAAAACTTCCATTATTAAACTTGGCTACATTTCATTTCAGTTCTGACGATGTCTRTGTAACATGAAAACCTTGGTGAGAAGAACCTCACTTGCAGGATCCCACTCCAAAGGCCTTTTGGTCTGCTCTTTCTTGCTAGGGAAGAATTGCTTTTCAAAAACCTGGAAATTCAGAAGTAAATAAACTGTTTCTTTTTAGTTCAAATCCATCAGGAGAGAAAAAGAAATATAATTCAGGGTTTTTTCTTTAGCCTACTGGTTGATTGAGATGCACCCCAAGGTGACTCTGTATTCCTGCGTTCCCCTATAGCATCCATTATGTCCCATGTTGCTGCACCATTTCTATGGGAATCCCATGTATTGTAATTGAGTTCTGCCCCCATCCCCAAGCTTATCTCCATCCATCCCTAAGCTCGAACCTTCTTTGTCTCTTCATCTCTTTTCACTCTTTTCAAACCCCTCAGTTTCTTCAATTTACTTCCATCCTGCCTTGAATCCTGTCTCTTACACCTTTTCAGAAAAATGATTTGTTTCCTGAATGGATTACATAYGTCATCTGAAAAAAAGTAAATGAGCTTTCTACGTCTAATATAGCAATGTACAGCAACAGCAGACTGCAGAGAAATTCCCTGTATTCAGCCAGGCATATGAGGGCCTCATTTCCTTTAAAATTTCTTTAATATTCCTTCAAAATTTGAAATTTTACCCAGTTCTACAAAATTCTGCCAGCTAATATCTAAAGCCTTCTCAAAGCAGGATAATTAGACCTCTAAAATTACCGGTCAGATGACATATTTAAAGGTTGAAAGGCCACGGATTTGTTTGCACTCATATGATTAGTACCAAACATATGACTGAACGTGTTCAGTTCGTATTTGCTCATGCATCTGCAGCAGAAGGGGTGAGAGGGGAAAATGGAAGACATCCAGAGAGAAGAGAAACTGCTAAAAAGGTAATTTCAGAACTTAAGATAGTTTTTGCTCAGGATTGGATATTCAGTATGCTTGCAATAATGGCAAACAATGATTGAGAGGGTCCAAAGAGTCCTCATAGAACCCTGTAAGATGGGATGAGTTCAGACAACCTAGTTTAACTCTGCTCTAGCAGAGATTTGGTCTCAGAAAAACTCTGAGGATGAAATTAAAGTTCTTAATTAAACGCTGAAGGAAGTTCAGTCCCCTAATTACTGCCATACTTCTGGAAATGTTTAATCTTTGACCTTCTCTATTTTCAAAACATGCTTCAAAGTTCTTCCTGATAATGTCTCTAGCATCTTTAAAAGACTCTGATATTCAAAAGTGGGAAGGAAATAAGACTGGTATCACAGTAACAAAAGGAAATTAAAAAAAAAATCTCAAACTATTCTAAGGTTGCTGATAGGTTTCTAAGCAAACTGAGTCATAATAAAAGACAATGAGACATGCAGCCTTCAAACAACTGTCAGTATGGCAAATACTTGTTTTCCTCCTCCTTTTACCTTAAACAACTATTGTAAGAAGTGAAAATTAACTCTAATTAGATTACCTATCAGTGTCACAGTACCTCAGCAATGTCTGATCAGATATTCTACCAGGAAAATTGGGAGTAAATAATAAAAATAATGGGAAACAACAACTAAAGATAAATATTCTGATTAAATATTGATATTGAAACTATTATTTATGCTTCCTGGCTTTCCTACATTTAGTACTCATTAGCAGTGTCCCTCACTCATGAAACATTAATGGTCTATTTTTATAGCTGAGGTATTTTATGAAATAAGTCCTTGTTATGCAGCTGAGGATTCGGATCCTTTCTACCTATTGAGCAACACTATTATTGTCACCTCAAGTGTAGCAAGACTTTTAAAAAATTATTTTTAGAAGGAGGGAGCATCTTTGTGACCCTCCAGAGATTAGCCCTTGTGAAAGTTTTGAATTTGCATGTGTTCACAGGCAATAGAGCAACATATCCTAGACATTTTTCTAGGTGTTACACTTCTGTCAGACAGGCAAATAAAGAAAATAATAATGCTTTGTGCTTGTATCTTCCTAGATTTCAGCTAACCTGCAACTCAGACGTTTTCAGAGTGATAATATCTTGTAAGCTGTGTAGAGCTTTTTATTCACAAATTTGTCAAAATCACTGTGGAATTTACAACCTTCTGCATCATGAGTTATGCAAATGCACCGGGCAAAATAGTATGTACTCCTCTTTGTTTGGAACCCAACACTTGAAAGTTGAATCAGATTCCTCCAAGTTTTGTATTCTGAAAAACATGAACAATTATTCCCCTCTGAAATTCCCAACCTACTTGCAATTTCAGGTGCTTCTTTTCAAGCCTAAAGAGTTTTAGTCTTTTTCAACATTCCTCAAAAGCAAACCATTACTCAAATGTAAACCATACGTGTGATCTTTAGAGCTGTTTGATGTTTCAGGCTTTCATGGGAAAGAAAAGAGGAGAAGAGGAGTAACTACTGGCTATGATTTTGGCACAGTCCCCCTCCTTTTCTCTATCAGTTCTGTTAATACTCCTCTTCGTAAAACGCTAAGGAGACATTTCACTCTAAARTAACTTTAGAATAACTAATGGTCAGTGAAGGACCTTGGATTTCCAGAGTCTTGAAAAACTTCTATGTTCTTCCTTAGATTTCATCTTGTAATGTACAGAAAATATACTCACAACTACATCTCAGAGAAGAGCCTGTCCTGGGATATGCCTAATGGCTCCCACAGCTGGTGTATATTGATGAAGTTCTATTGATTTCAAGAGTGCTGCACTCATTTATACCAACTAAGGATCTTGACTCCTATGTCCTGGCACAACCTAGTGATAAACTTTGTCTTAAAACAAGTTAGGGTGAATAATTCCTGTGAATCACATCACTGAGTTAGAGTACATATTCCTAACAARAAAGTTTTACACCTTACTGGCCTTAAAGAAACAAATTCGGTGATAATAGCAGTATATCTCTGTTGCGGCCACAAGATGGCCATATTTCTGAATATAATATTTTAGGAATCTTTATAGCACAGGAAGTAAATTTGTTCCTTTCAGATGGAGAAGGCAGTGACTGGTGAGAGTGGCATCTTGCTGATGGTGTCTCTCTGCTTCCAGTTTAATATCACTGAATACAAAAGTCTTCAGGAATCAGTAGCTTTAGAGGAGATAAGTAGCTTTAGAGCTCAGAGATCACACACAGTGTGCGAACTTGATGTGATTTCCAAGATCCACCCCCTGCCAGATGACACACCAAACTTAATTTGGCTCTACCAGTTATTCATTGATCCAAGACCACTCACTATCTAAACCTCTGCAGAGGAGGCACTGCAAAAACRCCCCATGGTAGCACTCATAATTCATATGTGCTTTGGTCTTGATGTAGAAAGTATCAAGTGCCCAACACTCGCTGTCCCAGGTTATTGGATCGGCAAATCAATTAACCACKTTGGCAAGTTATTCATTGGGAACTCGGCGTGTGCCTTGATAGATAGAGCGTAGTTTTCTGATATGTGTCTAGAAGCTGAGGTTCTGCTGAACTATGGTTCAGAATTACAATAGAGGAATGCCAATAGCTCTTTATTCTTTAGGGATTTTTCTAGYACAGTAATTCCTCCATTTTATAATTAGAAACTGTAAATCACTCAGTAATCTCTCAGTGATTATGACCAGCTTGTTCATTATTTAATTTATTCTATCAATTTACATTTTATCAAGAACTTTAGGAGTTTATCTATTTACGTGTCTACATACTCAAGGAGCRGAGATGGAAGTAAATAGAAAAGGGAATGAAAAAGTGAAAACTTAAGGAGTCATGAGTCACCTAAAAAAGGTACAAGTGTGTCCATCAGCTCCTGCACCCATCCTTCACAGTTAAACATAGGACATTTTCACCTACAGGGAAATGAAGCATATAAATATAATGGGCCTGATCCAGCTCACAATGGATTATTCTAAGAAGAATCTTGCATTCACTTCAGCAGGAATCAGTATCAGGATGGAAAAGGGTTACAGAAGCAGCCTTTTGTTCATGGGAGAAAATGGATGCTCAAATCCTGACTTCTGGACTAGTTCCTTAGATATATGGCTGCCTTAGTGCCTTCCCAAAGACCCCAATTTAARAGCATGTACTTAACCACACCATAATAACTAATATAATTCAACAGGACAATCTCTGAGTTTAAATTTATGCATGTTTTCAGATACCCTGATAAATTTTTTTTTCACTCATTGAATACACCAGATATCATCTTTTCATTTTATTTCCAAATGTATATTGAAAAGACACAAAACAAAATAGAAATCCAGGCAGCACAAGCTGATGTAGATTTGCAAGGCAGCTTCATTGGTTCATTACAATTCTACTGTAATTACATCAGAGATCAAGATATCATCAATAAAATAGGTTGTCTTTATCACTCATTGTAGCCTCAATAAGATCATAAAGTCTGCCTTTTAGAGATATTCTTTGATATAAATCATTTTATCGATTGAAAAACAACAATACCAAATTAGATATGAGACTTACAGAGATCACAGACAAGCAGTGAACAAGAAATTACACAGCAAGAACACATTCCTGGGCTGCTATAAAGCTTCATCTTCAGCAGGCCCAATCTAGCAGTCTTTCAGAGAACTGCACTGATTACTACATGTAAGACCAGAAAAATCCCCATTTCTCATGTTTCAGGAAAGTACTCAATTGTATCAAACAGCTCTGTAAATATAATGTTTGCAGAAAGTGATTTTTGTAGGTCAGCAGACCTGTGTTTTAATGCAGATAATTGAGTACACTTAAAAATGCACAGACATTGTAATTCCAGCACTTTGAGACTAGTACGACAGAAAATGTTAAGGCAGCATATACCTATTATTTTCTCTCTGACAAATAGAATTAAAAAGGAAGAAAGCAATTTGCAAATGCAATTTTGAATTAGATTAAGAGACCAGTGAGTATTTCCAAGGTGTCTGCCAGAAATGCTTTGAACAATTCAGATCTCACAAGGAACTACCAGGATTTCTATCAGAAGCTGTATGTCAAATGCATGCAGTATTGTTATGATATCCCCATGGCAAGATCCCAGATGYATGGAGAACAAATGATATGGAGCATTCCATGCTTTCCCAATCATTATGTAATATTATCATAGTCTATAAATTTGAGATTTGAGGCAGTTTTTTTCTTTGTGAAGACAAAGAAGAAATACGGAACCAAAAGATGGCACTCATTCCTATTCTATACAATAAAATAAAAATAAAATAAGAAAAACGTGAATGTTGAAACAGAATCCAACAGAATGTTTGTCAGCATGGTAAGTGAGGGTCTCACAAATCACCTACTGTCAATACTTTTGCAGGCATCTGAAAAATATTTTAACAGAGGATCTGAAGGAGGATAATGAGGTGGCATTAGGGGCTTCTTGGGAAGCTCCTCCCAGGAAGCAGAACAGTGTGGCAGGTCGTACTTGTTTGAATTTGCTTGAACAAGTACTGAAATTACTTGTTCAAAAAATTAGTGAGTAAAGCAGGTATCTGGACAGAGTGGGAGCATTCRGTTGGCTTCTCTTCACCAAATAAAAGATAATGATTGTAGACTGGAAAGAACTCTGCTAGAAAGACAGTTACCTTATACTTAAAAGTTTGAACTAAAATATTAAAATTGTTAATATGAAAATGACTTCAACTCTGATTCCTCTTCAGTGACAGAAATCACTGATCAACACGGCACTAAACAGATGCTCATTCTGCAAATCACTATAAATGTTTGTTACTGTCCCTCTGATAGTTATTAAGGTTTCATGACCTTTCCTTAATCTGCTTCAGAMAGACTCATAAAGCCATGGAGCAAAGTGGATTGAGTTTACCCCACCCATTTCATCTGAAATGGATTAGGGAGTGCTAATCCATTCCCTACAAATCTGGGGTTACTAAATCTTCCACTATCGCTGTAAGAACYGGAGGATGATGCTTCTTTATGACTGCATTTGAATAAAAAATGCCCAGCACATTTTTTTCAGCAAATAAGATTCAGCTTTTACCCAGCCCTATAGCTCATGAAATGCCTTACAACAGGACACATTATGGTACCCACCATGGCCTTCCCAGCACCACCCTTCATACAGACAGGTTTCTAGCCACCTCTGGCTAGAAAACAGTAGCAGCAATGACAGTACCAAGTCCTGCAATACAGAGAATCTCACCAAGGGCTGAGAAAGACCCTTAACCAGTTTGCAGTTTCAAACTACAGTTTCGACGGCTCAGAGTTGATATTTCAGGCTCTGACTAGCCTTTACAATAGTATTAGTTAAATTCAGCCATGTTATCAAAGTTCTCTTCAAAAATCCTCCTATTATGTTATTTGAAAACCTATTAACACAACCATGGGAAAAAATATATAAGAAGAATTTGCAATTCAACAAAGCAAAGGAAAGCAATCAAAAAAGGTCCAACAGCTCAGCCTGTTAGTAAACAACCCACCAACAGATGGAAGTGGGGATTCCCATTCCTAGTGCTCACATTTGGATTGGAACATATTAAGGTTCATCCTTTGAGGCTGTGACACTTTGTTAGTTGGCTTTAGAAACTTGCAAATGAAAGCTGTGCTCCTGGAAGCTCTGGAAGCCCTGCGGAATGGTCTTCAACATCCAACGCTCTCACATGTCAGCCCAGGCCTGTAGAAACATTTCATACTGCTAGTGTAAGATGGAACAAGCATAAACCTGGCCTGTCCCTGCATTATTCCAAGCTCCAAAACTCCATCTAATCAGTGGTTGCAGTGGGCTGCAACAGCAAGGAGAGCCCTCCCTGCCCCACCAGCAGGACTGCTGGCTGGGAGGGAGCCGAGGCAGTGCAAACAGCTGGGAATTGCTTCACACAATTGCCAAGAAATTTAACATGAGATTAAAAAAAGCAGTTTTGCCTTAAAAAGTCTCTCTCTTTGCAATATGGTTGGTACTGTCAGACCAACATTTAATCTAACAAGCACCGTGTTGTTTAACAGCACATGATTTGGGACCAAAATTAGTAAATGAAAGCACCTTTCTTATCTGCATGTTGAGTTTGGTAGAGGAACCCAAGGCTCATCCTCCACAAAGGTCAGATAATCTACTTGGGGGGGGAAAGATCATTAGATAACCGCCTTTCGCTGTAAAATGAGCACCTGATTATTCAAGTCGGGTTTGAGTTGTCTCCCTTGTACACACAGGGTGTTATTTTAAGATTTGTTCTAGAGATTGTACTCTGCATTTAAAATCTCCTTTGTAAGTAATTGTCTGCTATCTCCTTTGTTCTTGTCAAGCAGATGAAGGAGGGAACTCCTGCCAGCTTTTTTGTTTCTCATTCGGCATACTGCTATAAATTGTAGATACAGACCCTCATAAAAGCTTTTACTCACCATCTTTTATTAATAATCTCTGTGTGTATGTGCTCACATGTGTGTTTATAATCATGTATATTTCCAAAAAGAGGAAGGAGGGTAATACCAAAAAACAATAAATAAAGAACCTGGACCTTAGGCAGCMTTTGAGTTGCTAAATTATTAGGCCAAGTTAAGAATTTGGGTTAATTCATGAACCATTTTGACTTTGAAGCTTCCTGGCTACATATACTTGTTTATACAATTCAAGAAAATCAGCCAAGCTGGAATTCTCCAATAACCTTTTCATTTTCTCATTCAGTTTTTCAAATATGGCCTGAAATACTGAGATGTTCTGCATTAGAACTGAATGCTTTTTTTTATTACTATTGTGCCAAGCACATTTAGAAATGTGTTGTGCACTTTAGAAATAAAAGGTAGCACTACCTAAGTGCAGTGTATTTATTCAGTGTTGTAAATATTCATAGTGCTTTTTATGTCAATAGAAAATAAATTATATTCTGCTCTTGGTTAGGGTGATACTGATCTCTGATTGTTCCACTGACTACATCCTGGTCTTCTATAGACTTTAGGAAGCATAACTAATACAATGATATGGCCTATGTAATAAAAAAAAAGAAAAAAGAGGGGAAAGAAAACCCTGTTGAGATACAAAGCTTTTCAGGGTATGTTCATTCGGCTCTGAAATGTGACCCTGGAGTTAGATAACAGGCATTTTGTAGCCAGAATTGAAACTGTAGTTTGAGGTGTCTGCCTTGGGAGAAACTGCAGGCATGTAGAAAACATTTGTGGATGTTGTTACTCATTTCTAAGTACCCAGTGAAGGCCATTATAAAGTAATTGGTGTTGCTAATCTCAGTTCTACTGTTTCAGATAATTACTGTGCTAATGGATGCTGACTGAATTCAAATGGTTAATGGCAATATATCAAGATGCATAAGAGGAGAAAGAAGGCAAATGAGCAAACTTTTGTTCAAAATCTCATGGCTGCTAGTTAAGGGTTAGATTCCTTTCATYATAAGGCAGAGCTGCAGGTGAGCACACTATTGCCATTTTTTTAGTATATGCTAAACTTAATCTGGAACTCTTCAGAGACTTTAAGGTGCTGGAGCAGTCATTTGGTACATTGTGAAGTGGCAGATGAATAATGGTGAGTCCAAATCTTGGGGCAAATTTGTATAGCTGGAAAAGGTTTGCAGTAAAAGTAGTCTGTGAGAACTGAGAATTACAGTTTTTGAAACAGAATAGACTGACTAATGGTCCTAACTGTACAGGGTGCAAATCTCATGCTTGCCTTGCAAGATCTAGGGACTTAGGTGGTAGCTGAAAGAATTGAGTTCATATCTACATCCCACATCTGTTCCTGAGACTCTTTGGAATAGTCTAGGAACAGTTACTTCTTATTTCCCTTCTTTGGAGAGAAAATTTGAAACTTTGAGATTTAGCAAAAAAAAAMCCCTTCATTCCTTTACTTTTAGTTTTTCCATTTTAAACTCTGAGATAACAGTCCATTTACATTTTCAAGAAGTCACTGAAAGAGATTTCATTGAACAGTCTGTAGTTGGATACCTTAACCTTCACCGGTGTGCCTTATTGGTGCTGACTCTTTTATCTTTGTTATTAAAACGTGCAAAACATTGTAGTTCCTATTTATTTAAAAAAAAAAGAATCTGAAAGTTTCTACAAATTATGATTTGTAATAAGAGTGTAAATGAGCAACACCATTAGATTCTAAGGCAAAATGATGTTGCCCTTGCAATCACTTCATACTAAGTTATTCTCTAATTTCTTGGTAGACTATCTCTTTTTTTTGTCCTTTGTAACTCAGAGGTGTTTTTTTTTTTCTATTAAATAGGACTGATAAAAGGCAAAGCCGAAGTAGAAATTTCACAGATATTTTACAAGCACCTTATGGACTAATGCAAAATCAAAGGTAACACTTCACCTGGTTGCAGCCATTTGTAAGATGACCTACTAGAGTAAAGCTAAGTCACAGATCTATGTCTTAGCTGATGGAGCCTGTGAAGGAAGCTAAGGCTATCTGAGAAACCTGCTCCTTTCATCTTCAAAACTTATCTTAAATATTAACAATATCACGTTCCAGTTCTTTCATACCAAATCTTAAGAAGAGGCTCATGAATTATGAATTTTCTATTCAAAGTATTTTTCTTCTGTGATTGTTTTAATGGTCATCAGACATGCTGGACTGATTGTTTTTCAAAGCACTGCCATGTGTTTGCTGGAAAGACATACAAAGGAGTGGTAAGGAATTGGTGCCTTGTCACTGCTCTCTACATCTGAGCTAGTGAGGCACCTTTGATATGCAAATACATGGCTTGGTCTACATGTCCACTTAGGTTTTGACCTCTCGACCAGTGGGGTACCTGCTGCTCATCCTAAGCATGATGACCGTTTCACTGACAAGGACATACGGGCTGCAATATTTACAACTCATTGTGTCCCACTTCTCAGAACACAGTCAAATGCACAGAAAAATGAACAAAGCTTGGTTACTRGGACTTGTCCTCCCAARTATTTGTTTGCATGATCATGGCTCATAATTTCATGATCTTGCTTTATTATTGKTAAATTCATCATCATAATTCATAATTTCATTTTAGTGTAGAGTTTGAGCTGCCTAAGTGTGATACTGTCTGGTTGTAGCTGGGGTGCCCAGCACTAGTGCTRGAGAGCAGACCTGCCAGGACAGGGAGTCCGCCAATAAATAAGGGGAGAATCCCCACGTACACTGGCAGTTCTGCTCACCACTATATTTCTCCTTCTTCTTTTCATGGCATTATATTTATTCTGGCTGGGTAAGTAGCTTTTTTATCCTGCCCTCAATATCTCATGGCAGTGAGTCCAACACTGTGCACTGTGRAGCAGTAATTCTTCTTGTGAATTTTATACTTGGGCAGAATAATTTCTTCATTCGCCTCTTATGGGAGAGTAAATAAGACCATCAGATTTACCTTCTTCAGGTCATGTCTCTGTATTGTGATTTTTTCTAACTCTGCTGCTCTCTAAACTAAACAATATTAAGCTATTTCATTTTCTTCCATCATTATCCCTAATGGACTTTTAGAGCCAAGAGAGGTGAGAATAAATATGAGATCTGCAGGAGACACCTATAGAGAAAGGGTAGCCAATATAAATGAGTTTGCAGAAGAGATTTGAAAGTAAATAAAATCAGTGAGTAAATAGCTCAGGATTTGCATGAGGAGAAAAGCATAAAAAAAAGGAGAAGGAAGGGTATGGTGGGCTGAACTCAACCTGCTATAGGTGGTATCACTAGCTGAAAATGTTTAATTGACATTTTTCTTTTTGGAGAATATTTATTTCTGGTGGTCCAGAGGCAAAAGGAAAAATCAGATCATACCAAAAACATATACCAAATACTATAAATTTTTGATGATAAAAACCTTAATATTTTTCAAACTTATGTATATATATACACACACCATATATATTATATATTTTTATATTATATATATGGATTTACATATATATATAATTTCACCAAAAACAAGTTTTTGTTTTGCCCATGGAAAAAGCAAAACCTAACAATAATTTTAAATAACTCTGAAGCAGAAGCACTGGATTTTTTTTTTTTTTTTTTTTTGATAGCTAGAACATTAGTTAAAACAGTGGAGATGAATATCACACACGAACACACAGCTCAGGGAAGTGGAGAGGGAACACAAGGAGGGAAACCTAGGTATGCTGATTCCTTGTGTTCTCCTCTGCTGATTTATCAGTAGTTTAATTAAATTTGTTCAATTTGTAAGATTTTTGCTTTTTCTTTTAATTGTCAATCCACATTCATTTATTTTTACAGCATCTTGTGAAGATTGCTGAGGAATTCTGGAGGTCACTGTGCTTTGGTTAACTGTATATTTTATAATTTCTAGAGAAGAAACCAGTGTCCCATAATATCAATTTTATAAGCTTTATATTATAGTATTTCTGCATTAAAACTGTCAGTGCTATTTCTCCACAGGAATCCATGCAGCTACTCCAGACCAAGCATGATCACAGGATATAGTCTACATATTTTGTTTGTTTGTTTGTTTGTTTTCTTCTTTTTTTAAGTGAGCTGGTTTAAACAGAAATCCTTTGGGAACTGGCTTACGAGTTTGCTGAGGATGAACAAAGCAGATGGAGACTCCATTCCCATTCCTTTACAGAGTCCCATGTTGTCTAAATGAAATTAAAGCCATTAACAAAACCACATGCTTTCACTAGCTCTAGCAGAACTAGTAATATTTTGCCTGGTCATAACACAAAATTCAGTGAATAGCTTTGGATTTCAAACTTAATGGAGTTAAAAGGCCACTTAGARAAGACCTTTACTGAGAAAAAACCCTACTGAGCTTCCCACATTATTACTTTGAAATTAGTTTTTKAGAGAGGACTTTCTAATATCGCTTTTGCAACTCTTTTAGAAGAATTGTGCACAAAATCTGCTCATTACTATCATTTAATCRAGTTCTTATTAAAATTAACATATACTACATCAGATCATCAGACTAGCAGACATTTAACTGGCTAKTTTCAATTTATGACATTGGATAGAAACAGAGATGCAAGTAACATTCTTCGAAGTTAATGACAGTCACATTGGAGGAAGACAGTTGAAGACAGTTTTGCTGATTTGAAGGATGGCTTAAAAGTCCAGGAGCAGACTGGATTGAGGGTATTTTTTCTAGGCTTAAATGAGTATTTTAGGAAAAATTACAGTGTCATCAGAGATGATACGGCAGATGTGATTTGCTGTACCATATACCTGGTTATCTTATTCCTCTGCTCCGCATACTGAAGTCAGATCACCCTCTGTTCCTTCTCTTCATGCCTCCCATCTGTGTAGTTTCTTAACTTTTTAACTTTAACTTTCTTAACTTTAACTAAGAAAGATACTTTCTTAAAGGATCTATCTGCACAGTATCGAGCGTAAGGAACCTGATTGCAGGAACAGTTGCTGCTATATTATTTTTTAACAACAGATTTTATATATGTGCTTATGAAGATTGCATGACATTTTGTGATATGATTGTCTCAAGACTTTTGGGAAAAAAAAAAGCCAACAAGAATGTTTGAAGTGTCTCCTTCATCTCCAAAATAATCCCAAGCAAAACTGGAGCATACACTACTGCATAAATTAGTAATCCAAATATCTAGGATGAGAGCTCAGATGATTTTTTTTTTAGAAAACAGGCCAGAATTTCATGGTAATTCACTAGATGCTAGATTGGAGTAATTCTTCTCAAAATGCTCAAGTTACTCTAAGTTTGAAAATGAATGAAGGTCAGTGCAGTCCCACATTCAGATAAACCAAGGTGAATAGGTGAAACAAGGAACCTAAAGAGAACAATCTTTAAAAAAAAATTAGTTGAAATTCTGAATAACATCACTGTTATCTGTTTGTTTCCATGGAGCCTGTCATAAAACTTTAAAGAGCCTGAGAGGGGATGGATACTGAGTTCCAGGCACTATACCCCTTCTGATGAAAATAATGTTTCAGGTATAGAAATAAATCAAAGAAACTGGGCTCAGTATCAGATGATAAGATTGCATCCAACATAGTGTAAGCCCACTGTGCCAGAGAGCTTTGTGTGAGCCCTCTGCACTGGCCTCAGATTACTCACTCTCACTTCAGAGTTTGTTACCTGGTGAACACACCAACTACCAGCAGATCTTCAAAGCACCTTTGTGCTCTGAAGACAGACGGCAATTGATCCTGCTTCCAACAAATCTCTGCTGAGGCCATCACTTAATTAAAGACAGAGAAGCCTCAGAAAGAAGCTGCCATATACCAAAGCAGATCATGTGTGAGCCGACTGCATGATGATACACTAGGGACTAGGCTGGATGCCTGTGATTTTCTTGTGCTGATCATAAGAGGCTTGGGTCAAAGCCTAAGTTAAAAACAAGATTAGACAGATACACAGAGACTGAATGTATCAGACGTTATTAAGCACAATGATCTGAATGCAGCCTGTTGTTAAAGAAGTCTYCAAAGGCTGGAACAATAGAAGCAAGGGAAGAATAACTTCAGAATTGCTGTTTCTTTTGCTTTTCATCAAGTATTCGCACCTGGAGACAGAAACAGGATACCAAGCTGTATGGACCTTCACCAACCTAAATAGAGTTCATTTCTATGAGTCTGCTATTTCTTTAATTTACATGAGACAGAAATGTCTCCTTTGAAGGCAASTGTCCTGAATCATGTCCATTGATTTCCATTTTAAGTTTTAAATTGATTTGTCTTGGCAGAAAATGTGTGTAGAGGAAGACCGTTACTTCCACTGAGGTAAGACACTGTGGGGAGGGCAGATCCCCCTGGACACAGAAACTCTCTTGGCATAAATTTTTTACACATTCCTTACCTTCACTGGACATCTGTGGAACACTCAGTGCTGGGWCTTGGAACCTACTGTTGCTGCATAATCTGGGAAAATACATTACATGGAAAAGGCTCATTATTTTTGCAGGCAAGCAGAGGGGTTGAGTGCCAACCAAACATTGCGTGGCTGTTCTCAAGCAAACAGAAAAGGTCTGTGACATTTTTCTCTTTGCGTTCCTGGGGAAATTCTGCAGCAGTTAATCTGTTTGTTTAGGGACTCGTGGGAGAAGTTGTGAATTCATGCAGAGCTCTACTGATGATAATAATGTTAATAACTTTCTCAAGAGCAGACAAGCTGAGACAAGAAAGAACATGGTAATGAACTCAAGAAAGAAGACCTGATGGCAGTCACACTTCACCGCCATTTTAGTAACATTTGCTAAAAATGCATTTGATGCCAGGAAGAATGCCCAGATCTTCGGACCTCATCAAGTGCTGATGTCTTCAGGGCCTTTTTTTGGTGTCACCCCCATAGAAGGTCAAACTGATAAAGAAAGTGTTCTCAGCAGTTAAATTTTTCATCTGTATCTCCTGTTCACAGAATATGAACAGAACATATTTTTACATAATGGCAGCAAGTTATTTGTTTACGGAGGAAGATAGATTTTAACATCAAGGGAAAACCTGGTATATTCAATATTGAGCAATTAATGAGGTCTGAACAAGGGAAAAGCAGAGCTGAAGTCCTGTTAGTAACTTCATGTGGCAGGTGCTGCTARCTCCTGAGTTTGAACCTGAGGACTTTATTGTTTCTTGCATGACATTTGATTTCTCTCTCCAGGTGCAGAGTGAGATCCTGATTATCTTTTCTCTTCCGCTCTCCTCACCGACAATATGTTGTGGACAATGTTTCATATGTTTGCTCTGYTCCCAATAACTACTGCAAAAGGAGAAATCCTCCCTTCTGGGGCAGTCGAAGAGTAGAGTCTTCCTGGCCAGGTCCACTCCTAAAGGAAGTATGATGCAGTTTACTGATTTGGAGCATTAGCTAGTCCCCCTTCCACTTTGAAAAGTTTGTAAAGATACTGCCAGTTTTTCACTCAGTCTCCTGCCTCACTATGGGGCTCCTGAAAATCCAGTAGTTAGCCACACAGTCTTTGTGATACGGTTATTTTATCAAAGAAAGCCTTAATGTCCCAAAAGTTATATTTATCTCACTCAGCATTTGCTATCTAAGATGGAGGTGTGCAGTCTGAACTAGTTTTTATTTTTTTAACTTTTCTCTTTGTTCAAGGAGAGAAGCAGGAGGAATTCAGAAGGTATTTTCTGTATGTACTTGACAAGTCAGTGCATGCAGCAGTTTCTTCATAAGAATAATCACTCTCTGAGTGACTTTTCATTGGCCATTGAGGGAGCCAAAACAAGATGCTTCAGCACTACAGGACTAAAGCTGGGAAACACGTTCTACCCCATGAGAGGAGTCCATCATTCAAAATCATCTTCAAAGGCACCGTCAGAGAGAGAGGCACAGTCAGCTCTTCTGTCCTCCTTCTTAGTTAATTCTTCCATTTTTTTCCTCAGGAATATGAAAGCCGAATTATTTTAATGTAAATTAAGGTGCTTGTTACAGCTTTTAGATTTCATATGGAATAAGACATGTTTTCCTACCCATAAAACTAAAAGAAGCAGATACTATATTTGAACAATCTAAACATCTGACCCATCCAATCCAAGATGCAAGGGGAGGCAGACATGCTTGCTCTCTTCAGCACAGTAACACTGTTCTGATTTATTCTACCAGACTTGGTCACAATTTAATAATGGAAAAAAAATCTTCCTCCATTTGTAGCAATCAACTGCTTGACTTTATTTTCACCTCCTGATTTTTTAAAATTTCCATTCTTGAATGCCATTCTTTCTCTTTCATTCCATCAAGCAATTTAGTGGTACAGCTGTTTTCAAAACTCATTGATTGCACTTTCAATAGACAGCTGTGATGGTCCACTGCGGTGGCAGGTCCACATATTTCAGGGATTAGGGAATGTAGGAAGGAACAGAGGTGCTTCAGATGGTCTTTGGTATGAAAAGAAATCTGATTTACTAAAATGAGCTTGGGTCAGTCTCTTAGATTATTTATTTTCTCCTGACACTGCAGAACATCATTACCATATAAGACTCACTGCAGCCCAAAACTGAGCAGAGAGAAAAACAGACAYAGGAGAATGATGGTGAAGAAGACTTAGGAGAAGCTGGGGCCTATACAGCCAAGGAATCCCTGGAGCTTTTACCCCCTGCCACCCAAGTGGAGAAAACATTGATGCGGTTGTCCCTAGAAGCAGGTGAAAATAATCAAGGGATTCTTTTGGATTTTCATTTTCCAGAGGAGAACCTCTGGGGTGCTGCAAGTAACATAAGACATCTTCCTATTTGCTTGTCAAACCTACAGATAAATAACACCCTTTTAAAACTGAAGGTAGGCTGTTTCTTTTTTGCCTCAGTGAAGAGTGAGWGATATTGAATACTCTGAAACGCTTTTGTTTTAATAAAAGTATTGTTAATTTCCCTTCCTCCTCACATCCGCAAATCCTGTTAGGATGCATCCAGATTATGATTTGGTTTTGTATGCTGTTTTGGTGAAGAAAAATAAAATAATCAAAAAAGCAATTTTGCATGTGAATAAGAAAATCCAATATTATTACAGTTGAAAATATGTCACAAGAAACTGCTTTTAAGAGAAAATCATTTTTCTATTAGAATAAAACAAACAAAAGGCTACTATTCATTCTTTCATTTTTTTTCTTCTCTAACAAGGTCTATTATAGGGCTCCCTGAGAGGAATAATGCAGTCTTTCATCAATGATCAAATCCCATCGCAAAATGTATCAGTCCCTGCTGGCTGAATTATACTGAATTTGGGAATTTCACTTTGATGTAATACTGCCTGATGTGTGACTTGCTATTCAATATAGTTGTTAGAAGGACTTATCTGCAAAGCAGTTGCCTTATATCATACCTGTAGCACAAGAGGTATTTTTTAAAACTTTTTTYCAAAAGAAATCCACTTTTCTTTCCTCATTTCAAAAGGCAATGCAGGGTTCTCTGCGTGTATGTAAAACTCTCTTGGCACCTGATGTCTGCATAAAAGGCAAGGTTCAATTTAGCTGGTTGTATCCTTCGTTTTAAGCTTCTAGAGAYGATTAACTCCAAAGCAAAGCTTCCTTTTAGAAAGTTAATGATCTTTCCTCTTCTTTTTTCCCCCAGCAGTCTCCCTATAATTTATTTAGTACTTGGTTCCATGGTACCTTGATGTTGTAGGGAGATAGAACATTGTCAGTATAGTGTGTAGAGTGTGTGTAGTGTATAGTGTGAACTGACCTCTATATGGCCCAGAAAATGCCTCATCAAATACTGCTGTTTCAGACACACAACCTGACTTTTCAAATGGTTGTTTTTCAAGCCAACCCCATTACTGCTTGGAATCTGACTTGGTACCAAGTCATCCATTCAATGCACGTAAGCTTTATGTGGAAACCTGCTATAATTGAAGGGCTAGCATGGAAACTGTAAAAACATATTTATGTTTTTGCAAAGTATATTCACAAAACATATTCAGCAAAACACCTCCCTTTGGCCAGTGCATCCCCTTTACAGCCTGTCCAGGACAAAGGACGGTGCTCCTGCCCCTACCCAAGTGCAGGTCGCMTTAGCCTGGTGAATGCTGCTAATCTCCTTTTCCGTATGTACTGAGAACATAGTGAGACAGCGCTAAGTGACAACCACCCTCTTGCTCTAGAACAAGAGAAAAATATTTCTGTTTTTGCATGTACGCCAGGATGCAGTTGGGTGGAGAGGTGCTCGGCTTCTCCCACGTCTCTCCCTCCCAAACTCCGCTGCGTTAGGCCAGGCCTGGGCACACGCGTGAGCGACAAGCCCTGGGGATCAGCAGCTTTGCTCTCCCRGGCTCTCCTTCCCAGCCCGGCTGCAGCTGCTAGACCACATCCCAGTGAGGGATGCAGAATGGAAAAATGGAGCCTCTGCAGAGAACACGCAGAGATTTAAAAAATCAATTTTGAGAAGCTGAGCTACTTGTTCATGTGTCACCGCATATTTTAGCCAAAAACATTCTTCTTATCAAGAAGAAAGGCAGCACTGAGGAGAAATTATTTTTCCCCTGTGAGTGGCAGCATTATTAATCTGTGTGATTAATTCTGTGACTATTAAAGAAACTGCAAGGCACCTCTCCATTTACTTAATATCACTAACAAATACACATCTGTCACTCAGAATGCTGTACACTCAGCAATGTTGTTCTTGTGGTATGAAATATTTACTATTTATTGTGATTGTTACTTTTGTCATTTATTGGCTTGCAGCAGCCAAAAACATGCCAGGCAGCTTGTGGAGGAACTAGGAAAACATTTTCAAACCAGGCTACCTTAAAGTTAGATGCTTAACTACAGCATTAGATCTTTCAACCTTGATTCGTAAGAGTCCTTTTCACCATATATCTCAGTCATCTAGGGTACATGTTAAACACATGCCTCTGTTCTTTGCAGGAAGAAATTAAGGAGGAATTTTGCTGGATCCGGTTTATGGCTAGACCCACTCTGTGGCTTTGCGCTAAACAATTGCTTTTCCCCTTAGCTGGTGCTGAAAATGTTTGCAGAACTTCCTGGAGATTTGCAGATTGTTTTCCTGTGGTGCCATTTCTAGCAGATGGATTTTGATATTGCATTTGCATATTTTTTACCTCTATTCTTAGCCTATATAGTTAAAAGTGTCTGATAAGAAKCCTCCCCTAATGTCTATAACTCATTCATAGCAGAACCCACCAGTCCATTAAAGCTGATTTTATGATTTTATAGCTCCAGCATCTCCTGCACCTAAAATTCTGGTAGCAGAAATTTAGTGTATAGGAAAGAAACGACAAACAAATTTATACTACTAATAATTTAAAATAATGCCTCTGATGCATACACTTTCATTTCTGTTCAAAATATATCCATTAATTTTGAGGTAGGTTTTAAGAAACTGCTATTAAATTATGGATGGTTATAATTATAACAAATAATGCTTTCCTGCTGTTCCTAAGGAGCTCAGTGAAGTTGTGATAATAATTGCAGTCATGTTCAGTTTCCATGGCTCAAAATGCATCTGAGTGTTGACAGGATGGATTTTCCCTTCATGCTATAAAATTGTATAATTTTTCAGGCTTTACACCTTGCCTTTAATTTCTTACCCTAGTGGTATTAGGTGTAGATTACAGAGACACCAAACAGACTGGATGGACTTGAATCAACTTTCATTCAAGTACCTGCTATCAGTAAGGATTTTACATATTCCTAATGACACTAGAAAAGACTAGAAAGTTTTCAAACATAGGAAAAAGAAATCCCTTCTATGTATTGTATTCTATTGTTTTCTGCCTTTATTTTTCTGTTTGTGCTGGATGTTTTTTTATACCTTGTAAAATTAGGTCCAATTGTGTACACAAACCATTTCCATCTCAGATTTTGATAAATGTGATTCTCTCTCACTATATTTCCATAGATTTCACTGAATTGCCTTTAATTGAGACCATTTGTTATGAGAGGGTATCAACGCTCAAGACCAATGGCTGGCTCTTCTCTTCATAACATTGTTCCCAGTGTAAAATCAGATAGAGTCTTCAGAAACTTAGAGCTTTTCTTTAACTAACCATATAACTCACTAGTAAATATAGAAGGTTATAACATCTTAAAATAATTTATGGCACTGCCAGGCCTGAGGAAGAAAAGACTTCTCTTGGGAAGCAGTTTCAACAGGAACTTCAAAAATTGTATGTTTGATAAATAGCACCACCACTAACAATGTTCAAAGTGCAAGGATCAAGGGAACTTTATATAGCAATTCAGACTCTTAGGTCCACACAAAACTATTATGGAAGAAGATGCAATGCAGAGCAAACGCTGAGCRTTTAATATGTCAATGAAATCTACAGGAGAGCAGTACAGGAGACCTTCTGGGGTCTGAGTTTTAACCTCTCTGTATACTAGTATCTAATTGATAAAAAGATGGCTTTCTTTTATCATAAACGACCAATTTTTCCACACAAATGAAATTTTTCAGTCATAAACACATTCCTATCTTATACTGAGGCCCAACCTGTTAAAAACTGTAAAATGCAATAAAAATTCTGTGATCAAGTGAAATATTACTGTTACTTCTGAGTATTTATCATTTAACTTTTTTGTATTTTTCAGCTGCAATTTAGCTAATATTTTTAATCAGTAAGTTGTTTCATCTTCAGTTAATTTTGAAAGTGAATATTTTAGTTTCAAAATCTAATTTTTTCTTTTAAAACAAATTCCACCAAGAAGTCCATTAAACAGTCTCGGGAGAAGTACTGTTTCCTTACAAATTGGGATTTTCTAATGAAAGATACTTTATTGGAAGRTTCCGGGAAATTTCTATTGCCTGATACTGTTCTATTGCCTGAGACTGTTGGATTAGACGTGTTATGGAGGACTAGGAGATTCTTCCCTTAAAAGAAGTGTTTGCCCTATGTGATCCAAGGATGGATTAATGGATGGATAGACAAGTGCTTTCAAATAAGGTTCTCTTGACAATTTCATCACAACTACAAAGTTATATTTCCATAAAGCTCCTGTAGCTCTTGTGGACAGAACTATGCTGAGCATACTGAATTTAGAGGACATCTGCATTCTACTGTTGCTATCTTTGTTCCTTTTCTAGGACCATATGCTTTGACAGAGATAAGAAAGAGAGGATTTGCTATTTGTGAATACTCATTATAACTGTAATGAATGAGATAACACTGATTAACAAAGAAATTAAGAGCTCTGTTCTTTGGAGAACAGAGTAACTCAATCCATCAATCCATTTAAGTAAGTACTCAACATAAAACAGGTGAGTAATTCTACTGATCCCATTTTCTTACAATTTAAATGTGCTTAAGTGCTTTATTACCACGTGAACCTTGCAATAATTCATTTTTTCAACATAATCTTATAGTCAGAAACAGGAAAAATATGTTTTGACAGATTGAGCACAGTCTGTCCTTATTTTGATGTATCTAAACAATTGTGTAAGACATTTTCTGCATATCTATGTATCTGTATATTTGTGTGTTATCTTTTTTTTCAATTAGATGCTCTCCTTTGAAATCTTTTTACATTGCGGTGCTTAGGATGAACTTCTAAATTTCCCATTAAAGCACAGTTTGAGTCACGGTACTGAATTCAGGATATTTTTCATAAGAAATCATTCTTTTTATAGAGGAAAGAGACTATAGAGAGCATTCCTGAGCTACAGCTGTCTGCATATCGGAGAAGAGACTGGCAGAATGGCAGCATCTTTCATCTGTAAAGTGGCTTCAAGCCTCCTGAACATTTCAGGGAAGAGCCCAGAAATGGTCCACAACTAAAGCTTCATGTTGACTCCTACTAGAATGGCTTAGAAAATACACCAAAAATATGCAGTAGAAAACATTGCTCTAAGAATTGTCTCCTCTTGCTAGTCCAAAACTTTGAGATTTAGCTGGTCCCCAGCATAAACATCCAGAAAATCACACAAACATATTCCTTCCACACACATATGCCTTTAAACATCCGTTCTGTGGACAATCCAAATCCTTTTGTAGGGACTGTAATACAGAAAGGCAAGAGTTTATTTGACTTTCAGCCTGGTTGCTGATAATGGGCCCAGGAAAACATCTGTCCATCTGTCTATCTCTGAGTATTAAACAATTGCTGAGGACACTTTTTCCAGATGTGCAAAGGCAAATTATGGTGATGCAACCTAAGAGTGCTGAGAAAGGAGACCACAAAGTGTGAGCAACAGTAGCCACACAAAGAGAGGCTGCTTATTACACTCTGCAAAGTTGTTCCTTAAGAGGAACAAACACATTGCTCTTGACCTGACTTTAAAAAGTCCTTTCTTTATCATCATAGCTTTACAAGGGAGAGCAGGGGAACCAAAAGAGACAATAAAAAATATATATAAAAGAGATTTCTTTAGAAATGGGCTTAACCACAAAAAAAAAAAAAAAAAGCTTTTCAGCTGACTTTTTAAAGTCCTTTCTTTATCATCATAGCTTTACAAGGGAGAGCAGGGGAACCAAAAGAGACAATAAAAAATATATATAAAAGAGATTTCTTTAGAAATGGGCTTAACCACAAAAAAAAAAAAAAAAAAGCTTTTCAGAGGGGCTGAGACAACTGTTCGCTCCACACATGGCTCTTTCATTAAGTTGTTACCTCCCCAGTGTCTGTCTTTAACTGTTTGGCTCTCTCAGTGGTTGAAAGCCGTCAGCAGGGCTTAAATGAGCGCTGCCTGCGTCTCGTGCTGTTCCATGTAYACAAAGCAGCCAGGCAATGCTCAAAAGGCAGCCTGGCCTCTTCTCTTGTTTGCCAGTCAGGGCACAACGGGGCTTATTTATTCCCCAAGTTATCCTCTCTTAAAGCTCCCTGCTCTCTGTGGTGCTCGGGAGCAGTTCGCTGCAACAGGTGAGCTGTGCTCCCACGGGCAGCGGGGAGCGCTCCCACCAGCAGCGCCAAAGCAGCTCTCACTTTATTCCAGGCTGCGCTCCCTCCGGGAAGCGGGGAGGCTTTGGCTGYGAGCCGCGCTCAGGGCTCGGGCTGATAGCATCCTTTGCCAGCCAGATAATCGCCCCTTCAGAACACGCAGGTGGGCAGCTCTGTCAGACGAGCGCCTTTCATTTTCGTCAAGTGCCATCTCGGYGCGCGTGCCCACCCCACGCCGTGAGCCGCAGCCTGGGCTCTTCCCACCCCCACTTTAATTAAGAAGCCCTCTCGGGCTCCTGCTGGGGCTATTGCACATGCCAAGCCTCTTTTCCAGATCTGTTTCTTTTCTTTAGAGCCCTATTGCTTCCACACAATCTGCAGAGGCTGCTGCGTTGCAAGCAGAGCTGCAACGTGTTCATGGGTACATAGCTCTGCCCTAGGAATAGCCACAATGGGAATACCAGAGTGCTTTTGGCCTGAGGTGCACACAACTACCACAATGGTTCCCATCATCTCCTTCAGAAAGATCCAGTCAGGAGCCAAAGAGCTGGCTGAAAGCAGGAAATTCAGAGTAATCACTTTCCCACTTTCCATCTGCTATGTTTACTATAAGCCCATGAGATACASTGGAGATTGTGGCCTTTGCATTTTATATTATAATATTTCTACCATATCACATAGGCATGAGGATGAGAGGCACATAAAAAATGAGGCAAAAGAGGAGAAAGAGAAAGAATGTGAGTGGTGAGCTTGGCCTTCTTCTCCCCTTCTCCCCTTTCTTTCTCCTGGCATGACAGGAAGGGCACAGCTTCCTCAGTCCTCCCTGCTCCTCTTTGGCAACTGTTAATTTCCCCCTCTGCTTATTCAGCTAGGAGACATCAAGCCTGCTCATCTAACTTCTTATCCTTCTTTATTTTCAGTATCTGCTTTTCTTTCCTGACTGGTTTGCAGACTGTGGTAATGACCAGTTGGTCAAATGCCTTAAAACAGAGGTCTTCCAGTGAGCAGATGGAGTGAAGGGAAAGTATTTAAAATGAACAGTTACTCAAGGAAAACCAACAAAGTCTGCTAATTTATGGTTAGTTTGCTTGTAAAGAACAGAAAATGAATATTATCTATATCTAATATATATATATTTTATATATATATATAATCTGTAGTAATCACAGGTTCCCCTGTGTATGATTTGCCCAAAGTCCCTTCTCTTTGACATTTTTTTTTATTTAATCTAGTGTCAGAGCTTCACAAGTAGAGGGAACTAAAGTTACATGGCTTCCTGCCATCAGTGCTGTCTTACAGTAGTCCTCAAATATAAATGGTTGCATGGTCATTAGGAAGAGTCTTTTTAACTTCTACACCAAGTTAGAATATCAGAAATTATGTACTCTGCATTAGGTTGTGATCCATTACTCGCTCCTAGGCAGATGGAAAAAAAAAAAAAAAAAAAGCCTATTTCAACCCATTTTGCATACAGAGAGTTAGATTATGGTTACATCAGCATTTCAACTGGCCAAACTGAGGAGGTGCAGCCTCTCCCAGGGGAAGTGGGTGCATGTGGGAGAAGAGGTGTTTTATGGCTGCCAGGCCCAAATGGTGATAAAAAGTTTGAAGCATAAAGCCTGGAGTGAACTGTATTTATAAGAAGTCTGTGCACTTGAAGGTCAAGGAGTTTTGTATCCCAAGAGAGATGAGGTAAACCTCAAATCATGTGTGTAAATTTTCTACTTTGTGGTAAGATTACCTCACAGTTCAGGGATTTCAAGTCATATAAGCAGCTCTTTTAAACTGGAATAGCTTGACTTGCCCCAGGCTATCCAGTTTGGCTGTCCGTGGTCTTAGAAATCAAACCCATAAATCTTTTTTTTTTTAATAAAAGATTAAAATATGCTATGAATGTGTATATTTATGGTCAGATTTCATCATACTAAGCACTTTTTTGTCTTCCTCTATCAGTTGAATATGTAGCAGGAAATGATTTATATGTACTTGTATTTTTTTCCTAATATCATTTAATGAAGGTCTAATACTGAGCTAGAAAGGTCTTTTTTTTTCTAACCAGCCAAATATCAGCAGTTTCTACAAACAAGATATAACCTTAATAAATTACTCAGCCTTTGAGAAAATCAGGGATTGACATGGTGTATCCTCAACCCAGAAATTACTATTGTTCAGAAAGAATAATAATAATGAAAAGAAAAGATTAAGTGTCCATATCCAAGCTAGAATTGCTATTGTAAATGAGATTGTAGGCTGAGGAATTGTCTGTCTCGGACATGACAGCTGAATCTTCCTGTGAATTATAGCGGGGGTCCTTCAAGTTAACATTTATCCAAAGCTTATGATGCTTCAATAGTAGCTGGGGAGATAATGTGCTGTAATGTGGGCCTGGCCGCATATGTAAACTACAGCGTGAAATGAACTGTGCTGCTGCACAAAGCTGAAGTGTCCCTGACAAATAACAGCCCCAATGAAATTGTTTTGAAACCCCAGGAGGCCAATTTCAGCTTTCACTCGCCTTGGGAATCAGGAAGGCGACCTCTACCACCACACGTGGCCCATCAGCCTTCCACAGCACCATGCATTTAGTAAGTAAGGGAAGTATTTGCTTCTGCTCTGCTTTGTGACGGGATAAAAATTGTTCCCAGATCCTCTCTGGGAATTCAGCACTGCTGGGAAATCAAGGAATTGACCATGGCTGCCAAACTCCAGCAAGCTCTTCCTAGAACGCCAGGCTATGGTGGTTGAAGTGAATGTCTCCAGTTCTGGCATATAAACATACAGTCAGGAAAACTACATTTATATGGAAATATCTCGAGGCACTGTCCCTGCTCGCTTTGGACATGGAGAAACCAGGAAACACTTGCTTTTCTCTCTGCAATGCAAAGCATTTCCGTAGTGACAGGGGGGTGACTTGGGATGTGCATGATTCAGGTTCAGTTCCCCGGCTCACTGCAAAGGCAGCGCAAAGGAGGAATATGTGCCCACATTTCATCTGCTCCAGTTTGCAGCCACRGACGACCAGAGAGGCACCTTCCCTGCTTGGCCCAGCAGACAAAAGCGGTTATTTTAACACAGCTCAGTTACCACACACTTACAGACAGCCTGGATTACAAAGTCAGGTGCCCTTTCCGAGGCTTGGGCACTTCATGACCTAAACTGAAAAGCAAGGGATGAGCAAAACAGATTCCCACTGAGCTTGCTTAGGTGGTGATGTCTGCCTTATTAAGCACTGTGCAAGTCCCTTCACCTTTTGATTTCTTACTGTATCTTCAGACCTGTCTGTAAAGCACTAAGCATAGTTTTAACACCAAATACATCATGGGAAATAATAATAGCTTCTGATCATTTATACTACAAGATTTTTTTTCTAACCTGCCCTTTGTGACAGCTCTCCATAGATTCAGACTTGCAGGCTGTTCTCAAATTTATGTACTTTTGACTGCAGCCCAGCTGCCTCCCACACAGCTAACAATTATTCGAATATTGGTTCTTTGATGTTAATACCTGYCTTTTACTGCTTCATCAATACCGAACACAGAGTGAAATACAGCCAGTTGCAGCTTTTAAGGCTTAAAGATCATGGTCATGAAGATGACAGAATCAAACTCACCCTTTTTATAGTTCATGCTTTTTGTGCCATTCCTTGCACCAGTGACTTTTTTGGGCCACAAAAGTGAAATACTAAATTCAATTAATGCACCTAAGGAGAGTTGTTGCTAGTTTTTCTTATGCCTAAATATCAAGAGCCCTCAAAGGACTTACACCACCACAAACCCCCTGAAGGTAGAAGTGCAGATTTTCTGTTTTGTGAAGCAAAATCATGGAGACCTTTCCAGCAACATTCCAGTTCCACAATTCTCCTTAGCCATTCCTTTTAGAGGAATCTTCATAGATCAAGTTTAATGATAGTTGGGCCAGATTTTCAGCTGAGAATTTTCCAGCCACTAATAAATAAAATGTCGGAATGGCATAAGGACAGCAAATTGGCACTACATTATTTGTGCCTCATATACAGAATTATCTTTTACATCTTTTACAAACAAATTCTGAGGAATAACTTTGTTCTCTTAGAACTAACTTTGGTTGCAGGTAACTAAAAACTGTTTATGTGCTTGTGTCCTCTGTGTTTTTATATGAGCTTTTAACTGATGAGAGTATAAGAGATCATCATTGCACAGTAATGCAGGAAGCCAAAAATCAAGTACTGCAAGATTTTCCAGTATAAATCATGGCCTAACCTGTGTTAAAYGAGTATAGTTACCTGGCAGCTTTTGACGAGAGCTGCTTTACATCAGGCAGAACACAGTAAAGAGAAGCCTAAGAACAGTGCATAAAAAGGAGGTTTGCAAATTTGCCTAAATCAGGCCCTGTTCATTTGTCATGCTGTTACTGCATAGCTATTTGTCTACATTTGCACAGAATACTTGGGGAAATTGTCAGAACAGACGGAGTCTTTCCTCTCAGAAAAGGTAGGAGAATCATTAGGGTTGATTRTCTTGGCTGGATAGACAGGGAGTCACATTCCCATGGTATTTAATAATGGCTGTCAGTCAGATGAGAGAATATGGTACAGCGAGCATAAAACAAATAGGATATGGGAGATGAGAAAACACGCAGAACTAATTATGAGTCCCGGTAAACTTTTTCTCTGAAGGCTTTTTGATGGAAAAAGGGTTTTTATTAAAACCAATATTTTTGCAGCAAGTATTTGCTCTTTGCATTTCTAGCTGTTTTTAAAATCAGAGACCTAGCCACTCCAAAAGGCTTTCATTTTTATTCTGAGGAATTATCTATCTATAAAAGAAATCTTCCTTGGAATAAAAAATATTACCAAGGAGCTCTATAATTAAGGATTGACCTATTTACAGTTTTCTTCACATGCTTTCCTAGGCCTGTTGTTTGTGTGTCCCAAATGCAGCAACCTCCTGGGAATACACAAATCCTCAGCTAACCTAGGAGCTTCAGCCCAAGGCCGGGGCGTGCGAAGCCCAGCAGTGCAGAGACTCGGCCTTTCCCATGGCCCTGCAGCTCCTCACAGCACAGACATATGGCAAGGACAAAAGCAGCCACCTGTGCACACATCCCAGGCACTCAGCAATACTGCTAAATATGAGGAAACAGGAGCTCCTGGGGAGGACAATTTATAAAGCTGTCATACCTTAGGAAAGCCTGAGGAGGGTTAAATGGCCTTTCTGCCATGTCACAGAGATCACCAGTTCAAAGCAACTGCTAAAGGCACACACTAATCCTGCGCCCCCATCCTTGAAGTGAAGGAATCCTTGAGACAGGTTTTGATGAGCTAAAGCAGAAGGGTGGTTTATTTTCCAGAATTTCCTCTTAGCCATTTGTAAATAATATGAGAAGCTTCATGGCCTGTCCCATCAGGCGCGACCTCCCAGCCGTGCGCAGCATCACYCGCCCTGAAGGGCAGAGCACGGGCAACATGGAAGCAGCAGCTCGACCATGRAGGATTAGTTTCAAGGTAGGAGCAACTTAGCAACATAATCATCTGTCTTTTTGCAATGTTTTCAATGCCAGAGGTTTGTTGATTTTTGCCTGTGCTTATTCTTGTGATACTAAATTTGATTAGAATGAACTTCCCCTCTGGGTGCATTGGCAAACCATAAGGTGGAGATACACTGAAGCCTATTATAAAGTCAAAATCTATAAATAAATTTAGAGTTACACAAAGCAAGGCCCGGCATACTGAGCATTTTATTATTCAAWATGTCTTTTTGCTAGTGGCATATCTACTTAATTCTGAGAGATCTGTGTTTTACTAAGCCCAGCAAGCTTTTAATAACTGAAGCTTTACAGCAACTTTTGTTTAAACAAATATTCAAAGGTTCTTTTCAAAGATCTTAGCTCTTTTCTTCCATAAACAAATGGAAATGTAAAGTTCTTCAGAAGGTTATGGRCATTTTCTAGCTCAGGAGTGAAAAAGAAACTTGGATTGGAGTAGTTCAAACTGAAGTCTGTGGCCACCTCAGGTGGGACTGAGTGTTCTTAGATACATAGATCAAGCTTCACATAATTTTGATGCTTAGATTAGCAATTTGTGCTTGCTATCTAAACTATGCTTGCTATATAACTTGCTATCTATTTGTGCTTGTTTTCAGTTTACTAAAACTGGGGAGTCTCTTTTGCAATAAGTTCTCTCCTCATTGCTTTTATGGGACTGACTCTATCACTGACTACAGATCACAAGGAACTGAATGTAGTCTTTGACAAATATTTGAAATAGAAGTAGTTTGAGAAGGAAACCTTTGCAAGTTCTGTGAAAGAGTAGCTCAGTTCCTGGCAATTCCATCAGAGAACTGAAGTCCTATCTTCAGTCAAGGGAAATCCAAAACCAGTGTCAACCTGTGTCAGCTGAGCTTCTGACTTGTGGGTTTTTCACCACTTCTTTATATGCATTGAGTAAGGACAGGAACGATCATAATTCTTAGCAAAGCAGATTTTCATTTCAAGTCAAGTAAGATTTTAATATTTTTTCCACGTGAATTTGGAATGTTGTAGTTATGATTAACAAGAGCTATAATGGACTACATGTTACCGTATTAATTCTAAAGTCTCAGTAACTGTCAGGGGGAAATCACTGGAAGTCACTGTTAGCTCTGAAGCAAGATGAACAAATGGTTTTCCAGGTAGAAGAGCAGCTGAATGTTACTTATGTTAATAGTATTTCCATGTGAAACTGCCATGCATGCAATAATTCTTACTTTGTGAGCTCTTGTACATCCAAATGCTTAAGCCCTAAAGCTAAATATCTTGTTGATTCACAAGACATGTGAAGCATGAGACTCCCAATTCTTAATTAATTCATTTTGATTATACAGAGCAAATGGCATTATCAACAGACCATCAATCTCCACTAGAATTGTAAATGCCATTGCTCTGCATATTCAGCGCTTAGTAAATTAAAATTTATATTGTTTCCAAACAATATATTTTATTTTTAATTATTTGGTGTTTTGTATTTTATTTCTGTTTGTACTGATTAAATCTTTAAATAGTATCATTAATTATCTAATCTCTAATTATTGACATTTTGTTTCTTGGGATTACAAAAATTTCTGACTTGTAAATAAATTCCCACAGCTCCTCTTTACCCCTTTCAGTAACTTAGTTTCTCAGTAGAGAAAAGCGTGTCTTTCTGTCACTACAAAGCTATCCCAGCTCTCACAGATATGGTGCATTCATTATGTTTACTGTTCTGTATTTAGTGATGCACATTAATCTCTAAACTAAATAAATTAAATGAATGACGTTGACATGCATTCTAGATTTCAGTTCTGCATCGAAAATCTCAGACATCCCACGGTTTTGAGAGCATCAGCTCGAATGTTAGGCGYGATCTACTGGGTGAAGATGGGGAGAGGCTACTAAAACAACACTGTTGACTGCAGTTTTGTGTCTTCATTTGTCCTGATCTGTTGTACATGTAAGGTCCACGTGACAGTGAGGAAGGAAGGAGAATTCCTTGTCACAAACATGCAGTCCATAAAATGAGATGAATTTCTTGCATTAATATCTACTGCAGCTACRGTTCTTTCTCCCTAAGATGTAACTTTAAAAGAGTTTTTCAAGCTATAAGAAGTTTTGCTGAATTAAGAATTTGCCCTCTTTACTGGCAAAACAACAAAAGTTGAAAGGCCAGTTTCAGATCCAAGAGTGGCCTTGTGTTAGGATTTGAAATCAAATGTCCTTGGCTGTGCTTGTGATGGGGTTTAAGTTGTCCTCTCACCTTTTTTTTTTCTTTTTTTTTTTTAATTTTTTTTTTTAATTTTATTTTCCTTCCTCCCTGAGCCTTGTGATCATTAGACAGGATTAAAAAGCTATGCTGACAAGTAAGAGTATCTACAAGTTCACAGAGAAAGGGAAAGAAACTCATACGCTGATCCTAAGAGGATTATTTTCTTTCTACTGCATAAATTTTGCATTACAGCGGGATGAGCACTGAGGAATTTTATACTTTATTCTGAATATTTATCTTTGCTTGTAATTCATTTATTTTAAAATAAATGAAGAAACTGCCTCATAGACAATGACAGAATTGCCACAATTGCTCTAACTTTCCAGCCAGACAGATACATATGAGCGGCTTAGGCCGCTTAGCAACAGTCTYCTCTCCAAAGCGATAGTCTATTGATATTTGACACCCACCTTTAAATAAAGACACCTGAATTCTGTTTTTTGCTCCTCAGGCATCAGTGAATTAGCAGTTATCCCTCTTGCTGCAAATCAAGAGCAAAAAGTCTCCTACGTGTTGTGCCTACAGCCAGCAAACTCACTGAACAAAGTGTGCAATAAGTTGCTTAACGGGTAGGTTTTCTACTCATTCTCTGGTTCTATGAGGAGTTCCTAGCTGGCTTTTTTTTTCACCACAGGAGTTACTATGAATTGACATTTCCTTTGACATGCAAAAGGCTCCATTGCAAAGATTTCACATGCCAATTATTCCAGTCCCCAGAAGGAGGCAATGGTCTCTAGTCTGTGCACAAGCCCATCTGGCTTACATGGATTACCGCAGCACTAGGCTAAGATTAACTCTCCTTCTCCATCACYTAACAATTTTGTAATCAGTAGTGACAAAATATTCTCTCAATATCCAGTGGGAATTTTGCCATGGACTTGCAATGAAGCCAAGATTTTAAATGAAGTTGTCAAATGGTGAGGAAAGGAGGTATCACTGTGGCTCTTCAGGAGAATGAGGCAGAGCCAATGCGATCCAGCTCACACCATAACCTTGATAAGACCCCGCGTGGCATGAAGTGGCTTTGCAAATGTTCAGATACGTGTGGGAGAAAATCTGAGAGCCACAACAAGGAACTGTTGTCTTCTGAAGACCAAACTATCAGCACTTGGCGGCCGAGCGGATAGGAGGGAATGAGTGAAGTGAGAAGGAGCCTCATACACTGCGGTCAGTCCAGGGCACGCGGAGCGAGCGCAGCGCGGCCAGCTCGGGCCTGCAGGCCTGTCGGCCTGTCTCAGTTGTGCTCCACGGCTCGGCCCCCTGGGCTGCCCTCGTTACATGCTCAGCTTCTCTTTCCTTCCTTCGTGAGCACTGTTCTGCGCCTCCTACAGACCTTGTGCAAAATCTGAATGGTTATGCCTTTTTTTCTTATACAGAATGTATTCAATTACAGAATGTACCAGAACATAACATTTCTTTAGTTTACTTAAATGTAAAAGACATTCTTTTCCTGCAGATTCTGTGTTCATCTTTATATAAACTTTTGATTGATGCTTAGTTTGTTTGATATCTTGATTTAATTTCATTTCTAATGGAAGAGTGGCTAATAATATAATACTTGACAAATAACACCAAACTGGAATAGTATTAAAAAAGGATTTAAAGTAGTGCCAACATGCCAACTACTATCGGGAAAAAAATATTCTTGTTTTAACCTTTGAAGAATCAGGCCTTGTCTTCTCAGCATCTGTTTTATTGTTCTTAACCTTTTTTTTTTGCTTAGTACATCTCATTTTATTATTTTATAAGCAGGCCAAAAAAAAAAAAAAAAAAAAAAGAGGCCTAAAGGATATGCATAGTGACCCTATTAGGTAAAATCCTTATATTAAATTCTACTGCTTAGATTTTGTCTTGCAAAAAAAAAAATTGAATGAGTTTTTGTGGACTGTTAGATACTATTCATGCATGTACAATAGGAGAAATGGCCTCTTACATAGCTTACAAGAGAAGWAGTTCACTTGTAGGCATGTAAATTCTGAAGAAAACACATTTATTATTCAGTAAACAGAAACAAACAACAGAAAACTGAACAAATAAATAAAAAAAAGCTTGACTGGAGCTTTTGGGAAATATCTGTTTTCACTCCCTTCTCAAAGGAAATTTAAGTGAAATTAGAACTAGCACACAGCATTTGTGAACCTGTCAATCTAGGGGAAAAATGGTTACCTATTTTGACTAATTATCCAAGCCACATTAATTTTTAGAAATATTTATCAATTTCAAGACTCCCCTAATCAGAAGCACCTCTGGACGTAAGTAGGAGCATGAACATAAGCCTGAAACCCAGTGATAATGTGATAGCATTGCTGTCCTGCTGTCCCATTGAATAAATACACTATTTCCCATTGAAAAATATATATTGAAGGATTTTGGTTTCATAAGGACTTAAGTATATACTAATGTATGGTTATGGATTAGGGCCCCAACCATTAAATCCTTCAAGACATAACTTCTGTACTCATACCACTTGTATACCACAGTTTGCTGACACAACACCTGGCACAACACAAATAAGAACAAAGATTCCTAAATTTTCTATTCATAACTGGAGTATATTTGAATGCATGAAGATTTCTGCTAGTTTTTTTTAACTTTTCTAAATTAAGGACAGAATATTCATACCAGACATCATTGGAAAATTAATTTTTTTTAAGTTCAATTAAGGTCTAAATTAGTCCTGCTTATCTGTGGTATCAATAATCTTTGTTCACATAGTAAGTTTAATTTGCAATTTTTAAAACCATTTTTTCTGGCATTTTAAAAAATAAGGTGGCTAAATGTAGAAAAATTACAGATGCCCTGAAAAATGTTCATTTATAAAATTGAGCCTATTAGCCTTGATTAGATCCTTTGCTTACATGGTACTTCCATGATAATCTGACATAATGAGTTCCTACAGGATCTATAAGAAAAACTGAGTATGTAGGAGGAATTTATTAATAACTCCTGTGAAGAAAATGCCAATTTGTAAGTCTAAACCACACTGAACCCCAAAGAACTCTCCACTTAGAGAAGACCTTTAGAAAGGACATAAATATAAAAGAAGGCTGTCTTGTTACCCTCTTTTCCAGGATTTCTTATTTTTAGTTTCAGAAACATGGTCATAAAAGCACAAATCATTTACTTAATTGTTTTTATTATTTTTCTCAAGCAGACCCTCATGAACCTTACACTAGGTTTGGGTGTAAGGTAAGCGGAAGGTTTGGGGTTTTTTTGGCTTTTCCTGGATCCAATTAAAGAGTAGATTATGGGACACTGAGTAAGAAAGAAACATCAAGATGAATAGGTGTTGCATACTGCTAACAGCTGAGTASAGTAAAGAGCACATTTTTCTATACTTAAATTCTTTCTGTGGTAGCTAGTTAAGGACTGTGTGGTAGCTAATATATGATTTTGTTTAAGAACACAAGGTTTCGACTCCTCTGTGCTATCACTGAAATGCCAGAAGATGGCCTATAGTACAAATGGGAAAACATTTATTCTAGGGATTCCCAATTCACCTCCGCAATGAGCTGTGCATGATTTCTTTTACCTTACTAGATGCCCATACATATATAGAGAGATTTCAAATATTTTTAACTTTTATGATTCATTACCATAATGTGAGAGGTCTTAAAAAGAAAAAAAAAACATTCTCCAAGTCAAACGCAGATTGCAAACCCACACTCTCCAAAACTAGAGGGTTTTCAAGTAACGCATATTCACAGGCTCATCCACTTAGTTTAATCATGCAAGTAACAAATGGGGTTAGTTTAAGAGGAAAATTCAGGCTGAGTATCCAGAAGCAGAAAACAATAATCTGGACAGTGGAGATGCACTGAGCCATGAAATTAGCCTCCCTGAGGGATGTAGGAGAAACAAGAAAATTTGAAAATGCCAGAAAGTTACAGCGCGGCAGGGAGCCAGAGAGAGGGACCCGAGATCGCAGACAGGCAACCTGTGTTTGGCTCCCAGGGTGATTTAACGTGTTATTGTGCTCACTCTCCTGCCAGACAGGATCAGCTCCCGAGCAGAATCAGAAGGCAAACAGGAGACATATCAGCTTCAGTACTCTGCCTTATTTCTTAGCCTCAACTGCTGATAAAATGGGGTTGAACTCAGGGGGCAGGCTGTCAAACAGTGAGTGGTGACGTATAGGCTCCRTCTGGATTATGTCAAACCTTGCACATAGTGTGGAGGAGGAGGGATGGGGCAAAAAAGTCTTAAACCACCTTGGAAAGACTTGTCAGAGCCTGCACAGGGTGGTTTTTTTTTGTTTTGTTTTGTTTTTTTTAAGCTTAAAAATGAAAAAAAAAAAGAAAAAGAATACAGAGGGAAAAGGAGGCTGAGAGAGGCTGAGACACACTTCTCCAGAGATCAGGAAATTTAAGTAGATTGAAATAAATCAGAGTAAATAAAACTGCTGTAGATAAAAGCGTGGACGTGAACTTCCACCCACTTCTGAGTCTGTCCCCAATACTGAAGTCTTTACTCCATGCCAAGGGCTCTGGTGACGGCAGAAAGAAGCCCCTTTCCTCTACTTCCCTCCCTTGCATGCTTTATTGGGTAAGAACGGCTGCCAGAAAGTGGGAGTTTTATGAAAGTGCTCATAAAACGTTATGGGTAACGGTAAACAAATTATTACTCTACAAGAACGGTCCTTTCTCTGGCTAAAACAACAGCTGCCTGACAGAGCTGCCTCTCAAAGCAATGGATAAACCTATTACAAAAGGCTACCGCTGGTAACAGAGGAGGCAGCAGAAAGTCAACATTATTGAAGCTGCTTCCCTAACAGTCATTTCTGAAAAGGCTTCTAATGATTAATATCTTAATGTCCTAGCTTGCAACACGGCTTCGCAAGAGTAGATGAAGTCCAGTCCCCTACCCTGAGATTCAGAGGGCCTCTGTCCAAGGCTTGTTTTTGTCCCATACCTGCTAGGAGCCATACCAAGATGTTTGCTTTTTCATCTGTCTAGTTTATTCTTGCCTTGCTAAACAGAAACTGCTCCATAGTATTGTGTTTATCCAATGCAGGAACATTTAATTGGGACCAACACATGATTGCTATAAAACAAGATGTTAACAATAATTGTATTGCAGTACTTTGGGTATTTTGCCTGTTTGTTTGTTTGTTTTGTTTTGTTTCATGGGGGAGAGGTTTGTGTCTATGATATATATTATACGCACTCTATAAAGCCATGGAAAGTAATTCAAGAAAGCCTAGCAYACAAAATCAGTATAAACATTTCCCATATCTGACCTGTCAGTGTAGTAGATACTGTAACTATGATCCTATGTGGCCAGTTTGATGGTATCATTGCTCTAGAAAACAGAAATTCTAGAAATTGAGTCTTTTGCAGTGTGTAAAGTGCCTGAGTCCACAAACTTCTGTGAAGTTGCCAACAATGTTTGAAGGGTACCTCTGCTGTCAACCCTCTAGTTGCACTCTGATCCTTCTCCGGTTCTGCTTTTCCATATACAAAAAAAACCACCCAAGTCCTTCAAGGCTGCTTCACACACCTACCCAAATCCTCAGCCCTCATGGTCCATACATCAGGCAGTTCTCCAAGTATCACACTGAGATGCCCAATTCAGCAGCTGTTCTCGGGACATGTCTTCCTCCCAGCACTGCACACTACACTAATGCAGCCACTCCATGCAGCTRGAAAGGAGGGTGCCTGGACTTAACTCTTACTTCTTCCTGAGATGCAAGTCCACTCTTGAGAATGCAATAACCACTAATCAACTGGGTAATGCRAGTTGGCAGTTTCAATTTCTCGTGTAAAAACCTATTCTACATTGCATTATAGGCAGAGGGGAATAGGAAAGAGTGCAGCAGAGCCTGACTCCATGTTCTCATGACAGGCACTCACCTGGAAACAGAGAAAAGTGGGTCTCTATCTTCTGTAAAAGTACTGTTTATGTATTTCATTCCATGACTATTTAATGCAAAAGATATAAAATTAGGAGGCCATGAAACATTAATTAATATATAAGCGTTGTTCACTGGCTTCTCTCCTCTGAGAGTAAAACATTTTACACTTTGGAACACAAATGACAAGTGCTGCTTTCCTACCCTCTCACTGTTTTATCCACTGCCATTTTCACCAGATCACAAGGTCTTTTTCCTACATTTAACCTTCACACTGCTTCACTGCTGGCCTGTTCCAGGTTAGCCTGTCAAAGCTGAGTGTGTAGAACAAATAATGCAACAGTATGGCAGACATATAAAGGGAGTTTCTAAGGGCAGTGCTTCTGGCAAGCGACTTCTCAGAAGCACCCGTAAAAAAACTGCGCTTGATCATAGCAAATTTAATATCCACTCATGAAACTATTCATCTATAACCAAGAACATGTCTATGGTGTTCCTGCCCTTCAAGGTAGTGCCCGCAGTTGTTGCACATTCTCAATGAATAAAATGATACAAACTCACAAGTTCTGAGAAGCRAGATTAAGCATGAAATTCAAGAGCCAAGTTATGCTTTACTGGCATTAGGCAAAGTGCAGAAATATGCACTGTTGTGGGCATAAACAGCTCTATTTCCCGAGTCTTTTCACCTTGCACTTAAGCAATCATACCTATTCAGGGTAATAGTCTGTCCTTCCATTGTGGTAATTCTTTCTGGCCTCTTATGAGAAATGAAAATAATTTTCTTTGCTGAAAGACCAGGTCTTGAACCTAAGCATAAATCTTTCATTAGTTTGCATGTCTTCTGTCATCATTAAGGGGAGATTATGAATATTACTCCCATGAAAACCACATTTCAAGTTAGTGATGAAGACTTTAAGCCATTTGAATTTATGGCAGTATTTGAGCCCTAGTTTGTTCTTGGCAGTTCCTGATCTGCACCACCCACCTTGACTGGCTCATCCTGCAGCATGGAGCTCCCATAAGATCTCGTTCCACACATCTACATTATCCCTGTAGATGCCTCAAACTCAGCTCCCGATTAGGCTGTTAGTTCATCCTACTCTCCTTGTATTTTCAATTTAAGATACAGTGTTTTCCACTCTTCCTAGGGAGGCTGAGAGCACTTAGGCCTCCCCAGCTCCAAACACACTTCGCACAGGAGACAGACGAACTCCTTTCCACTGCTCTGTGGCTGTAGTTACTGGGGCCAGGGGCAGTGAAAATGGAAATGTCAGAGAAATATGGATTTTACTTAAACATTTTTTTCTCTTATATTTTCCCATATTCTCCAAAATCATCTGCTGTTTTACTACCATGTATCAAACTGCGAGACTTTCTGAAAACCAAGAATGAAAACCTTTCTTGGTCTCTGTAGAAAGACTGTGATTTCAATGTTACTGCAAAGGTTCTTTTTTCCCCCTTTCTTTGTGGCTGCCATCATTAGGAAAACATGTCTGTGCACTGATAATTTGCACATACTGGAAGAGCAGTTATATTAGTCAGTGAGCAGTTAGTTACTGAGAGCTATTGGGCTACACTCGTTACTATGGTCAACRCAATGAATCTGCAGGACTTTATATTGGCACAGGCAGGTTGTATTGCTATTCTTCTTCTTTTAATGGATGGACTAACCTTTACCAAACTTGTGAGGCTATCCTGAGTAAGCAACTGTTTCCTTAGCAGCGATAAGAGATGGAAGGAGAGAAGGTCAGGATAGAAAACACCTATAACTTATCAAGTATTTCAGGTGTGCTAGTGAACACTATGGGAGATAGTACATAAAACCACTCTGTTGAAGACAACTGATTTGCACTGATTTTATGTCAAGCTACAGCTTCTGCTGCTTGACTCTACTGCAGACACACCAAATCTTTCACCTGTTGCAGGATCCAGTCTCTTACTTAAGTCTCAGAACAAGTACTGGAAAGAATCATCAGGTATTTAATGCAAATAAGTATAAAACTCRGATCTACAAATCCATTTTTTTTTCTAGCAAGTAAATCAGCATTATAACTCAAAGGTCAGAGAAAAGTTTATACCAACATAGTCCAGACGAACTGAACTTCAACAACATAAGCACGAGTAGCAGTAGCAATAAATAAAGTTCATTAAAGTCAGCATTGGCTAAAAGTCAATTTTTATTTGCCTAGGATCTTGGGTAAGTTTTACAGCCGAGGCTGAACTTCATGATCTTTCAGCTGTACTATTATTAGTATTGTGCTAGTATGTAGGAAGCTACCTCAAATGCAACTTAACAAGCAGTCCTACATTCCTTGGAAGTGACATTAGTGAGCAGGGATTTGCAAACTCGGGTAGTTTTCTGTTCAGAAATAATGCTGAAAGGTAATTAATACAACTGACCAGCCACTTCTTTCTCCCACGTGCCCATTTTTTGGCTGAAGTACTTTTTGGCTGAAGTACTTTGTTAGATCTGCAGGAAAACTGTCTTTTTGTTAATCTTCACTTATTTAAAAATTTCAGTTGCAGGAATTTCTAAACAAGGTGACATTTCAGAGAAACAAAATTGTTTGATAAAGCAAACATCACACAAATTTGAAAAAAAAATGCAAAGTTTTAAAGAGGATAAAGAGAAATGTCTGCCCTTTTCCAAATATTTCCAAATATATTTTTTGCGCCTGCAAACCTGACCTGAGGGGGTTAGTTGACCCGCTCAGAATAAGCAAAATATTTATGAACTGGAGTATTTACACTTACTTATGAATTGGACTTCATTCATACATATAATACAGAAAGCCAAAAGAGTGCAGACGAAAGTCTCCATTCAGAGGAAATTAAACTTCTCAGATAATATATTGAATTAATTCTGATTAAAAATTTACATATTCTAAAGAGACTGTGAGCTTGGTACTCCTTTAAGTTGGTTAAACCCTTCTAGTCCATCTTGCCAGTGAAATCACTGGGAGTTAGACACCTACAATCATTTGAGGGTGCTAGCCAAAGTTTCCTAATGCTAGAGAGAATCCTTAATTCCTTAAAATGTCATGATTTTAATAATTTAAGAAATGTCATAATTTAATTTCTGTAGGCATAACATATAATAAGCAAGAGACAGAGTGCTCTTCCAGGACTCTCTTATACAATAATGAGGAAAAGAACTCAAAATGACACTATTCTAATCCATATATCATAAATTCCCAAGAAAGAATAAAAAAAAACCCTAAAAAGCCTGAAAAATACATCATCCACAAACAAAGGCATAATATTGATAGTAATATGAGACGAGAGGTGCATATAAAGATTTCCTACAGTGCAACTGAAATGATCTGTTAAATATTTTACTCTAATGGCTTTTTCRACAGTATTTTTTTCAGGTTTCTGTACATTTGTCAGGGTTGAATTCCTTGCATTTTAAAAAAGCGGGCAAACAACAGCAACTGTGTTTATTCTCTTTGTTCAGTTTTAGCTTTGTTAAAAGGAAAATCTATTCCCCACTTTCCCCTCTATTAATTTCTCAGCAGATATGAGCAAACTTTCAATAGCTTCCCAATGTTTACTTTACTTGTAAAATTAGCCAAACTTCCCGGGTAGGAATGGGAGCATTAAGGAAGCCTTGTGGCTATTTCTGCAGAGAGTCATAATTTGGAACAAATGTATTATTTTGTTCTTGAATGACAAAAGCAATGACTCAAAATGCAGTGCAGATATTTCTGTGGATGGAGGTGTGTATGCACGCACGTATAAAGCTTCTGGTATTAAAAACTAATAACTGATAACAGAAGCAAATTCTAATGCAGACAACAATGTTCTGCCTATGTGATTTTCCCTGCAGTGCAATTTTGGAATATTATTCTCCACTCACTGTCCATACATTATCATGTAATGTGGATATGTTCTTTTAAATAGTTTCTATTTCAGTTGAAGTTAAATGGCCATGGATAGTTATTTTGCAAAAGCCCCTGTGTGATCAARCAATAAAGCCTTTACTTCTTCCACCCTCACTCTGGAGAGCAGTGTGATTTGACTGACTGAGGTCTGTAAATACCTTTGCATGCCTTCAGGAAAAAAAAAAAAAAAAAAACAGTTCAGCTCAGTGGAGGTAACAAAGTCTTAAGGAAAAAGTCTTATTTGACCACTGAAGAGCAAGTCTGCAAGTAGAGGAAATGGTATTGATAAAACCATGCAATGCAATGTGATCTAAGAAAGTCCTGAATATTCTGATTCGAACGCTAACAACAAAGATTCTTTGCCACCAATTCACGGACAAAACTGGGAACAGGCAATTTGAGGCTCTCACACTCTAACAGTGTCATGTGTCTTACAGCTCCCTACTTTACCTACACTAGAAACAGCTGTCTTAGTGAGATATCAACTGGCTAACTTGTAGTTCAAATAGGGTAAAATCAGAAGCATTAGATTTAGTTGCCTCAGCTTATGCAGGGCAAGATTGGAATTTGTGACACTCAGCCCTCAGGCTGTGCCAGAAAGTTTAATATTTGCTCATCTCAACATGTCTCATCCTTTACTGCCTACTTTTCTTGTTACTATCAGAGACCAAGGCCCTTCAGATAGCACCAGCTGCACATAAAGACAAAAGTCAAGAAGCTCCATCTCAGGGTATCCAAGCATCAGAGTCAGATGTTAAATTGGCCTTTTGACATCAGATTAGTGAATCCTGATCACCAACAACGGAACTGAAGTTAGCAATTTATTTTTCCTATCAAGTTTATGTACATCCCAAGGTAAAGATTTTGAGCCACAACCTTCTCTCACAGTGGTATCTCAGCGGATGATTCCTGAGCCAACTATCCTCATGTTTCTCAACAGTYAAGTCAGAAAAGATGATCAGAGGCACTGGAAAGATTTAGAAACTAGCACAAAGAAAACCATCCCAAGGCATTTAAATGCTTCAGGGCCAAGTGCTACCTCTCTTAAATATGACTAGCATTGTTACCATGGCCACTTTCCCCTCTACCTTTAATATGAAAGCAGTATATCTAGACATGAGACACTGACCCGCATAGTTCAATGCYATAGCTCAGTGTCTGTTCAGTCATTGTCAGCATATGTATGCAAAAGGTGAAATACTGCTCATTCCCATCTTTCCCCATCAAAAAAGTACAAAATATTAGTTAAAAGGGAGGAGGGAAGTATATGAACTCAGCCTCAACAGTTTAGTGAAAGAAAAATCTCTTACCCATATTAAGCACTTCTAAAACACACAATGCAACAGGTCAGAAGATAGAGCAATTGGGTAGGGATCCCAAGTTTGCAAATTCTTCTCTGACACTAGAAGCTGAGCTAGCCAGGCAAAAAAAAAAGAAAAAATGTTCACTACATAAAAGCAACCTATTCCTTTATAATGAAGAGGAGGAAATAAACACAGAACAAACAACAACAAAACCAATAAACATGCAAATTCCTAACTCTGCTTTCAAAATATATTCAATTTTAAAACCTGTTTATCCATCAGACCAGCTAAAGAAACAGGGGAGGGRAAAAAAAACACTGTAATCTCTAGCTTTAAGAAATTGCTTATAGAAAGAGTTTTAGCTGATGAGACTATTGAGTGAACAAGATGATTTCATAATACAATTTGTGCCTGTTTGGTAATGACACTAAAGATGCAGAATAGAAACCAAAACAATCATTCAGCAATTCAAGCAAAGTCAAGGCTTATTTATTTATATTTTTAATGCTTTTCTTTTGCTGGGGCCAGCACTGAAATGATGTGGATAGAATGAAGCAGACTAATCCAGAATTCTAGACCCAAAGTTCACCTCTTACATCCTCCTCCAGTGGGTGCTCACTTTTTAATGAAGTTAAATTGAAGATATATTTTTCTGAGTATTTCTGAGTATTTTTCAGTAGCAAGCAGTGAACCAGGCTGCAGACTACCTTTCACCTGGGAACTATGATGGTACCTGAGGCACCACGAAAGCCCAGATGGAAGGTGAAAAAATGATCATAATCATTATGCATTTGTTCAAAAAACAAAGTTAGATCTGAATTTCACCATTTAAAGGCTACAGAGGAAGCTGAGAGTCTGAGCTTTGCTCTGGCTGTTGAATGTGATGTGGCAGATCCGGTTTACAATATAAGTATCTCCAGATTGTAGAGCCAGTCTGGGCAGTTAGGTGTTGGGGTTTTTTTTTTTCCMCGCAAATTACAAGCCTTTTGTGATGCAGCAGAAATTTCATGAGGAATTCATCCTGTCTAAACACGACAGTTTAATAGGCAGCTGCTTTCTTCTGATTGATTACAGCAGGAGCTGAGAAATGGGGGGAGAGAAAGTGTCTCCCCTCACTGCAGACACTTGCTTTAAGCTGCGTGATTCTCTGCAAGGCCCTTGTCTCTCCATGGACTCCAAGGGCTGGCGCAGAAAGGGCATCTCCCAGAGAGACAAGATAAATTCCGCACCTTTTGGCTCAGGCATGAGCCAGTTTATTGTGCCCATTTGTAGCCASACATGCCATTCCCTCTCCTTTAGTTGTGCCTATTAGCAGTCCAGCTGCCAGTGAGTGTGTTTTGAAGCACCTCCTGGACAAAGAGTGTAGCCTGCRTGGAGGATGAGCTTTATTACACTACAGCAGGGTGTGTAAGCTCCTTACCCCCATGCAGTCTTCCTCACCTTCAGTTACTTCATGCTCAGTTTTGGTGGGGAGTCCACACACTTCAGAACTGGAGAGCAACTGCAGGGGCTGCTGCAGATGGCTACGGCCCCAGAGATGCCCAAGGAGCACAGATATGGGGCACTTCACAACCCCGCTGAGACAGGATGACAAAACTTGCCTAGACATTTTGGTATCCAGTGACGGGCATGTTACTTGKGGGTGAACCAGGCTGGTATTGGAAGTAAATCAAACACGATGGTGAAAATTATAGGCACTTGTGATGCTGCTTAGAATCCGAAGAGCAAACTGCAGCTAAGGAAAGCTGTGAGACCAACCTTTAGCTACTAAACACCAGGACAGATAATATGGGGACAGATTATTTCTGATCTTTTTTGGTTATTCCCTTAGGCCAGTGCTCCAAATTAAACTGTTTGCACTCCATGGAATATGGAGAGCKGAATCATTTGAAAGGATAGCTGGAGTGACTATCTACGTCAATATTTTATAATAGCTTTTCTATTAAAAGATAAGTAGAGAGGTCTGTGAGAAAGAATACAAAAGTAGAAATCAGACAGTCCTGGTTTCTAGACCTCATTCTGCCACTATTTTTTTTTTTTTTTATCTTTGGTTCTGGGCAAATCACTTCAATTGTCTCTCTTAGTATTTCTAATTATATAAGAGTAATGCTCACAAAAATAACTATTTTCCTATTTTTTCTGTTGTTTCAATATTAGCTTCTGCCTGTACAGTGCATTGAACTTTAAAATGTTAACTATTTCCTTGTCATAAACACTAGCTCTTGATATAGACTCACTGAAGAATGGTTATTTTACAGCTGTTAYAAAAGCTAGGTTTATTAGCTGAACTTATCTCTCTGCTTCTTGCTTTTGTATATTTTCTTTCATCATCTGAGGTTCATTTAGTTCCATTTAAATTACTTCATTTCTGTGTCTCAAAGCASTTATTCAAAAGGTAGATTATCTTTGATTTGAGTTTACTGAATAAAAATGTCTATTGCTGACATGGCTTGACTTAAATGCCTTTTTTTTTATTATTTTTAATTTTACATCATACTGCAGAATCCTATTCCTTATAACAATAACAATCCAGTAAATATAGACTTCTAGGTTTGTTTAGCCAGACAGTGTACTTTAAAAAGGACTTTTAAATCTGCTATTCAGACTCGTAGCAGTTTAATGGATTGTTGATAGGGCAGGTAGAGTCAGGGAAGATGTGATAATAGCAGGTGTTTTCTCTCTCTTATAAAGTCTATACAACTTTTATTTTCATTTCATTCYTGTCACTTAGCACAGTACAGCAACAATGACCTGCATAGTGAAGACTAGAATTAGCTGAGCAGAAAGCAGAAAGAGGATGTAGAATCAGAACATATGTCTGAGCTAACTACCTACTTGTTGTGGCCAAAGGACGTTAGATGTCAGTGACCAATTGCAGCGTGAAGGAAGTTCAGATGAGAGCATAGCTTATTTTAGTCCTCAAAACATTATTTTTCATTCTTATTGTTACTTTAGCTTTACTAACCAAAGTGTTTATCTTGGGACATTCCAGAAGATTGTCTCCCAACCTTTAAAGAAGTAACAATTTTATGGCTGGGGTAGACAGGGATACACACAGAAAGGTTTACAGGTTTCTTGTCTGCCAAAGCTGTTTCTTAGCCTTTTTTTTTTTTTTTTTTTTTTTTCCCTTTTGTCCTTGGTTTTATATTGCTATTGCTTCAGTAGATCACTACCAAGGAAGCTTAAACTGTCAGAGCTGTTGTTCATCAGGAAAAGTCTATTTTGCAGATGGTTACATATATATTTATACATATGCATATCATGTCACCACCTTCCCATATATTTGGGTCTTCATCTACTCCAGAAAGAGCCTTTATAAGGATATGGTAACTGACCTGCAGAGCTATCCATCCATTTCCAGATTCATATAGAGAGTGTCTGCTCAGATGATACCCCAAAGAAAAGGCCTGTAAGAGTCTCAAGATGCCTCTCAGAACTACATCTTCTCCCTTGGTACAAGGTAAAATATAACCTGTCTGTCAAACCTGCCAAGGCATTTAGTCTCAACAATGATTTTAAATTCTACGATAATTTCTTCATGCATTTTCCAGGTTTATTTATAGTACATGATAATTAATAATTACTTAAAATTGCCACAAGAGACACTCTAATACCACTGGAAAAATTATCACTTTATCCTGCAAGATAAAGAGTGGAAAAGTAGACAACTGCAGTAATCATATAGGAAATGTTTTTCATTGCTTATTTGCTTTTGTCTAGAGATGGGGGGGCATTTCTAGGATTTAGCTAAGGATAGGCTTTAAAGTCTGATGAATTTCTGTTTGCTTTTCAGTAATCATTTTGTATTTATTTACCTGAGATAGCAGATACTTAAGGGTGAGTCTTGTGCTCATTTTCTACATTTCTGTTTCTTTGGAAAGTCAAACTGACAGGTGACTTCCTGCCCATGCAATCAAAACCATAGCCTGTTAAAATTGCACAATGCGAAATATCCCTTACATGCAACCAAACGAATATGATCTCAGTGTCAAAGAGGTTTTAAGACTAGAAACATCTGTAAGAAAAAATTAGCACCCTCCAAAAGCTGGAAAACCACTACAGGAATCGGGGAGCCTGCATTAAAAGTAAGAAGTTTGCTAGTTATTTAGAAGAGAGCATCTCATCCCTAGCCCAGTTGCTTTATCTTTCTGTTCAARCTTCCAATACTTGTTCAAATAGTGTGTTCTAGTAAAGTCCAACCAAGAAAGCAACASAGGACATATTTTCAGTTCCTCTAGTTGGGAGAATTTACAAAAATAGACTGAAATCCTGTGCTTTTAGAGCAATATTAGTGTGTTGTATGCAAAGGGGGTCATGGATTGACATCTAAGCCCAATTCACAACTCCCCATAGTCCTGAGCAAGAAGGGATCAAAGCTCATCATTCCATAGGGTGTTGTAGGCATATGGGGATTCCCTCGTCACCACCCTAGACATCAAGTCAACACAGTGCCCTGGACTGACTGGATGGGGCAGCCTGAACTCCTCATTAGCTTCTCCCTCTTGATTTCTGTGCTGGCCCATAGGGTGCAATATAATGTTGCCCATTTTAACACACTGATGCTGAGAGGATGCTGAGGATTCAGACCCACACACATGGTTTTATAAGTATATTTGCAGTCACAGACTGTGCTGTGTAGACCTCAAGTTTTTCCTATTATCGCTTTCTCACTACGGTTCAGCTAAAGCCATCTTCTATTAATAGTCCTGCAAGCAAGCAGCACTATCCAGATATATCACTGGTAAATATGGGTGAAGATTTCACACAGTGGGGAGGTAAATTGCAGCAGCTGAGTTTTTTTTTTTTTTTTTTTTTTTTTTTTTTTTTTTTTTTTTTTTTTAATCCTGCTAGAAAATCTGTGAAAAAAAAATCATTCTTGGATCTTCAGGTTATTATAAAGAGACTAGAGAAAATATTGGAAAGATGTATCTATAAATTACCTGGTTTTATTTAGGGCCTAGTCCTTGCAGATTGGAAGCAAGATGAAGTCAAGGAGAGGAAAAATTCCAACCTTACAGATGATTGGAAGGCAGACAAATTTTTTAATTTCAACTCAACAGAGAGGGATTCAAGACAAACAATAAATCTTTTCTTTGCTGGTAAATCCTCCATTTATTACCACCATGTTAGCCACTGGGAACCTCTGACTGGAAGGCGCTACAGTGGTGATTACTGATATCTACCCAGATAAGAAGATACCTTCTCTTTGCTCGGTGCAGATGTTCTGAAGGAACTGGTAGTCAAAGAGAGTGTGCCTAGAATTTCTAGTTAATATTCATCATCGCTCGTGCAGCTCAAAAGTAGTTAGATAACTGAGTTGCAAATGGTATTATTCAAACATAGGTATTATACAATAAAGACTGTGGAATCTCATACTTTGAAGATTTCAGTTATGCAACCTTTGTTGTCAAAAAGCAACTGTTTCCTAATATAAAATCAGCCAAGGCACTTTATCACTATATTTTCCCTGGMTTTCTCGATATGTTATCAAGTGTTGCTGAGTTTCCTTTTATTTGCCTTTATACATGTGCAAGACTCTGAGAAGCCTCAGGGAGCAGATGTGGTATTTGCAATTTTATTCTGAACAATCTGGCTGTTTTCAAAATATTCACAGGAAAACAGCAGCCACAACACCAGATGTGAATGTAGCAAAGCAGCATCTTGTGTTTACATTTTAATTTCTCCGGCTAGGAAGGCTGGGATGCTTATGCACTGGGAACACATAATAAATACATGTTGTATGCTCTAATAATCTATTATATTGATGTGGTGCCATTCATTCCGCAGCACTTTGCAGGCCTTCCATACAGAGGCCCACCCACTCCAAAATGTGGCCCCGTAGGTCTGGAGTACTGCAGCTGTATATTAATTCTAAACAGTAACAACCTTAGCATAGTAGTAAGGGGTAAATAAGCTTTGTGTCTAACAGCAGCTGCTGTGAGGGCTCTAAGTTGGCAGATCTCTATAGGTACATGTGTMTGAGTGTGTGCATGTGTGTGTGYGCATGATTTTTACAGCTTTTAAACATCTGCAAGACTTACTTTATAGCGCTGCTGCAAACACCTCTAAATAATCACGTCGCAGGCATCTAAATGTAAGACACACAGAGTAGAARTCCCAGATCCCCTTTTGCTGTGGAAGGGGTGTTTTTTTCGCTGTATATGCCTGAAGCAGACAAATAATACTAAAGCAAGAAGCAAGCCCATGTGGCTTTGTGGCAGCCTGTTTAAGTAGCTACACTTAGTAGCCAGGTAAAGAATCTGCCTCTAAAATTCATAGCGGGCTTGAAGAGTGGGAGAGACATTTCACTCTGCAACAGAAGAAAGGAAAGACACTGCACAGAGCTGAAYTCCCTGCATTTCCTAACTGTATTTTCAGCATAATGTTTAGGGAAGGAAGGACAGAGGGGATGGACGCAGGACCACGCGCTGCCAGGGCGCTCAGCACATCACAGTGTTTCTCCTTTCTGTGTTTCTCTAATCAGGAGGCTGGGAGCTCAGCCCCGGCGACCTGCAGCCAGGGCACTGCTGGGACAGCCACCAGCAGCATCTTTCTGCTGCAAAACTTGTGGTAGCCATAACAGAGAGTTGGGGGACAAGGACAGTCCTCACTGCCCTCTGCCTAGAGGGCACCCCTGCTGGCATCGCAACCACAACTCTAAAGGCAGCATCCACACAAAGCCAGACGCTTAAATCCCGTTTTTCATCCTGTCTTGCTCCACCTCAGGCTCCAGACCAACCTTTGGTGAAGACCGCTAATGAASAGGAGTGAATTGAAAAATCTGCCTCCTGATTAAATCAATGAATCCTCACTGTGGCTGTTGGGATAAACGTTCAAGGAGCCAGTACGCACTGCGTCATGGAAAATAGACCTAGTTTACAGGGAATTGATTTGATCCTGGTATTTTACGACTCCCGCGCGAGCCTGATGTGGCCAAATTGGCTCTCTCCTGCAATACTTTATCAGGGAGTTATATCCTTTGTCTAATTAATGGGATTTGGCGCTAGAAGACATGACTGTATAAAGGATTTAATGCCCGGGCTGCAGGGGCAAACGAACACTTCACAGTGCACTGGTACTTGACTGAGAGGCAGTGGCATTTTTAAGAAAATCTCTCAAAGGAAAAAAATCCTATCCTGTTTTTCCCAATATCTTATCTATGTTTGGAAACTTCCTCCCTAAATCTTTAATGAAAGCAGAATGGGGTTTGAAAAACAGCTGGAGGACATTGATCTACACATTGCAATTTGTTTACGTATAAAACATGCATAAAGGATTAAAAGCTGCTTAACAGTTTGTCTGCTTTTAGCTGCTTTCATGCCTTTGCTTTGCTATAGCACCGATCCATGTCAGAAGRTACCCTGGGGGGCTTTTAAATAATAAATAGGTTCCTTTGGAGGATGCCTTTTTTTTTTTTTTTCTTTTTTAAATCTAATATTAATTGGTATATACAAAGGTAATTATACATACTCTAGAAATATGATGTGCCACTCATTCCTCCCTGGTCGATGGCATTTGCCCTGCCTCACAGTAACTGTAGGAGTRTGGGAGAGCAGAACTAAGGCTGGGGAGTGACATCAGACTAAATTAAGTGCTCATGCATTTATGTATCAGCATAAAGCGATGCAAATGCATTTATAAAGTATGAATGATTTATCAGGAAGTCGTTTTGATGCCTTTCTGTTGCACGTGGCTAATACGGCGAACAAGTCACTTCATTGATTCCGATCAGGATCCTGGTTCATCTGTCACTRTGAAGAGGCTGTTTCAAAATTTTGCATTTTAAGTACTTCTCTTTTTTTTTTTTTTTTTCCTCCAGCCTGCCGAGGTTGTTTCACCTCTAGTGGTCTGAATGATTTGTTAAGCAAAATATATGACTAGTCCTCCTTACTAGCTAAATGCTGAAAATTGTCTCTCTAAAATAATACCTTGCATTTCCTGCTCATCTAATCCCATTTTACACAGAGGCACACAAAATAGATTGAAGAGACTGGTAATTTTAAAAGATAGGCAGCTGTCTGTGCTACAGGAGGTCATAAGCACCAAGCTGTGTAGAAAGAACCAAATAAGTCACCTGTCACTCAGCTCAGCAGTGGTGAAATTCTGCCTCGTAATGGCCTGAAATCCCAAACTTGAGCTTGTCTGCAGATACTCCACCCATGTGGGTAACAGCTCTCTCACGTAGCATGGGGATACATTTGTAGATAAGATCACAACAGTTTTAGCAGAGATGCAAGCTTAGATATGCAAGATTTTTTATCTGCCAATGAAATATCTGTCTCTGGCATTTCTGGCTCATGAAATGAACCATGCCAAGCTGCACTGTTGCATCCTATACCGTATAAAAGCACCACTGGGCCACATTCTGTATTATCATCCCAACTGTCATCAGCAGGATGTAAGATCAGTAGAGTTAGAACTGAGCACTCTGCCTTCTCTGATGGGATATGTCTTGGCAAGATAGTTAGTCCAGGCWCTTATCATAATGTTATCATAACTCTCAGCAACTCACTCACAGAGAAACTTCCAAAAAACCTTAGAGCATAAACAGTTAAAGCCCATCCATTCTGCATGCTGTGCTACCTTCCTGCAAAGGACAGACAAGCTCTTTAACTTTACACCACTGACTAAAGAAGTCACAGGGCACTGCGGAAGAAACAAACCAGATCTCCTGGGAGAGACTCCCCCAGGTACAAATGTGAGAGTGGAAAACAAGTGAAAGCCAGGGATTGCAAGAAAGATTTGCTAATGAAATCCCCAGAAACTCCCAGCACAGACCAGACTTTGCTTAACCCAAGGCTAAACTAACCTAGCTGATCAGATGTGCTGTCAAGCATTCAAGTTACCAACAGAGTGGAAACAAGTGCTTACCACTGATCAAGTGAATGACAGCCCACAGTACAAATCTTGCCTCTGAAATCTTTGTTCTTATTTCCAATTTAGTGTAATTCCTGTAATTCCTGTTAAACTGCAAGGCTAGTTTAACACAAAATTGTCTTTTTTCCATTAGTAAGTGGAAGAATTTCATGCTCTTCCTGTCAAGATCTGTGACTAAATAGGAGATTTAAGGGACATAAAGGAAGAAAAAGGAAATCTAAAACTCCAAAGGGACAAGAACATTGGATCATTTGCTCAATAAATATAAATTGTCATATTCACTTCACTTCCCTAGAATTACAGGGGCATACGCAATAAAAAAAAAATCAATTAATTTTATGTATCTTTTAAAGACATTTTTGGGCCTTTCTCCTTCCTCTACCAAATGCAACTAACAATCTAAGCATACAGAAGTAAAATTATTTATACAACGCAGACATAAATTTGCACAGGAACATGGACTTCCTATCTTGCCACTTCCAGAGTCCACCACCTAGTTACATAAAGGCTTTACCTACCCAGAAAATAGCTCATAATATTGTATCTGGGTCAGAAAAGAACTTGAGTATTTTGGTTTTCATTTCCTACAAAAYGGTGAAATGAAAAGCAGTAGCACTATGTTGCTTTAGTGCTAGCTCCTCTTCCACGGAAAGGGATCACAGGCTTTCCCATTTATAAGATAACAGCTGTCCTAGACTTAGTGAAGATGCGTTCATAGTCCTAAGCTACAGTGGGATATTTTGATGACCAGGGCATACTTCTCCTCAGCTTTCTAACCCTCTGTGCCCAACTCTTTTAAGACACCAGCCACACTGCTGTACTTGGAGGCCTTTCAACCTTGCAGTCTTCTAGCCTCTATCCATGCAAGCTGCTCCCACCTTACCCCCGACCAGAGGCCTCAGCTATCTCTGTACACCCAGCTTTGTATGTATAACACCCAAACATCGGCATTCAGGGCTATTGTAGACACCCTGATACATCCATTCCTTGTCTCCAGTCCCCTCTGCTCTAGGAGGCCCCGTCCCCATAGGTCTCCTGTCCTGTCTCCTGACCTCCACCAGCTGCTTTGATAACCCTAACATGTATATTCAGGAGCTTGGATCCATTCTATGCTAGAGATACTTGAAGGCATTGAAGATTTTTTCTCGTTGGCTTCACTGATATTTGCTTTTGAGGAATATTGGGTGATTACACAGAGATCATTGCAAATCTTGCCCTGAGTTCTGTACCAGCACAAGTTTTTTTTTGCTTTTGTGTTTTTTTTTTTTTTTATTCTGATGGGTTTTGAATCTTGTCCAAAGTTCGCTTAAAAAAAAATCAAAATCTTTTTTCTTTCAATATGCTAAATATAGACATATAAACAAAATTCTCAACCAGATAAAGATAGCAACAGACAGATGGCATATAAACCAAAGCATTTAGCAAGCTCGAAGACAGCCTGTACTCATATATAGTTTGTATTACATCTTTCTGGCAGCTAATATTTTTGCAAAACGTGGCTGAAATCTCAGTCAGTCTTGTCACTCAACCTTGTAAATTGTCTCACGTCATTAATGAAAACATATTAGAAATAGGTATTCATGAGCCTTCAATGAAATCTGAATGTCTTTCTGTCCTAAAATATTTACATTTATAAATATACTTCCCCTGCCCTCGCTGCATGTCTCTCCTTCCTGAAACATACTTTTATCCGGGATACAAACTTCTTCGACCCAAGAACCTGCTGATACAGGGTCAACCAAGGTCTGAACCTGCTGATACAGCAGATGCATCAGCACATCATCATATTGTGAATTTTTTAATATTTTAGTATTCCAATTTTTACTTAATGGAAGTTAAAAGCAGAACTCTTAACATCTTTATACTGAAAAATAAATACAAGACAGATGCATTTTTTAAAAATATCCTTCACAGTTACTTGCTATGTTCTGCTTTTTCTCTTTCCAGTGCAATCTCTATAGTAATTTTGGGTAACATTTCAGTAAAAGAGAAAGAATTGGGTGAGGATTAAAAGAAAGCCAAAAAGTGACAGGCTGGAAAACCAGAAATACATCCTGCATGTTTCATACATAAAAATACCAACATTTATAAAAATACCCCCCAAAAAACAAACGGAAAACTCTCAGTACATATGAAATATCTACATTTTTTTTTWAAACTTGTCAATTTTCTGAGGATGTTCCAGGAGCTTAAAAAAAAGCTGGTGTAAATGTAAATGGGATTACTTGAGTGATTTCAGATCTGACAGCTTCACATTGATCCTGGGCAAAATACAGGAACAGCAGTACAGAACTTACAAAAGAATTAACAAAAGTTGAAATAATAAATGCCAATCAACACTGTTTTATGGTGGGGGAAAAAAAAAAGTGGTTTCATTTTATGACATTATGAGCTCAGTAAATAAATGTAAGATTTGGGTAAGGCATTTCACCTGGTACTATGCACCCTCCTAATTAAGAACAATACACAATCACACAATCAACACAGCATATATTCAGTGGATTCATGACACTCATCTGTACTTCTGAATGATTACAAGAATTCGTTATCAAATGGTGTAACATAACACAAGCATGGGAACACTGGATCAACCCAACAGTCCTACAGCTTGGTGTCCCCTTCCCAAAGCTAGGGAGAACTCAGCTGTACTGAAGAGCTGCTAGCTCTTCAAGTCTCATTTCTGCACCAGAACTATTGACCTTTTTAAAGTGACTTGTAAGAGAACCTGAAATCATCACTGATACAGTGCAGATGATGCACTCGTGAATTTTGTCCTGGAAATATTTTTGTAAGAGAGCAGAACAAATTGTACGTTACAGCATGACCATATATGAAATCAAACTTGTAGCAGCAAAGTTGCTCCTATGCACAAGAGGCTCTGCTTCAGGAATAACATTACTGGAAGAGGCACTGAGTTCCTGGTGGCAATGAAATGAGCATAGGATATCAATGAAATACCACGGCCAAAAAGGATATCAGGATCTGAAGCTAAAGATAAACATTCATTAAGAAGCAGTGCATCCACACTGTGCAGACCGGAATCCTATGGCTGATTTGGGATTTAAATTTAAGGAAGATATTGAAAAATTGAAGAATGACTTAAGTGGAAGATAAACCTTACACTGATAGGCGCAAAGAACTCCGTATTATCCTGAAGAGCAGACTGAGGGAATTTGTATTAGATTCATCATCAGTGGTAATTCTCAAGCCCAGACTGGATTTCTTTTCTCCCTGACAGTTATATTCTCCTACAGCTAGGATTAAATCTGTGAACCTCATCAACACTAAGACAAGATAAACACAAGATATCAGTGAATTTGATGTCAAAGAACATATTCCTAACCTTTCCCAACAGATTCCTTCACTGTCTTCTTTAGGACTGAATTTCCCTCATTAATTGCCTGCTTTTTGGAGATTATTACTACATCTCCTTATTGCTTGTCTTCATTCTGGGACTTGATTATAATGACCACATTGGCATGCCACATTACGCAGGCAGAGCACAAATCAGTGTAACTGCTTCACTTAGTTATAGYGGAGGTTACAGAGGACAGAGCTACTGAAAATCCATGAATGGTTTGAGAGAGAGGAAATACAAGTGATTTACTTATTGCAACTCTTGAAGCAACAAAAAACATACATTATTACCTTTTCCTTCAACTTGTTGGAATGGTCCAGTTACTCTCATACTTGAGCTGAAAATATAACCAGTGGAACCTCATGCTTGGTATGATGGAGAGGAGACGTGGAGGACTTGTGCCTATAGAGAGCTGGGAGGCGCTGAGCCCACCTGGAGCAGGGCCAGGCAATACAAGGGTGGCTCCTCTCAGGTGGGCCAGGAGGAGGGGCAAGAAGGGCTTTGAGTTGCATTTTTTTCCTAGAGCACCTTTTCCCTGTGCAGGAAATTGCTGCAACCCTTTTTCTCAGGCTTAGGAAAAAACTATAGCTCTTAACAGTGCCCTTGTCTTGTGACATTTTTTTCATGCAGAATAATAATTCATAATAATAATAATCAGKGTAAGTAATTACTAGATGGAATCAATTCCAGATGAGATATGAGAATTCAAATCCCAAATCAAAAATGCCCTTAAAATGCTGCTCAAGTGTAAGCACACCTGTAGTCCCTTTGGATAGTAGTGGTGCTATGCAGCTGATTTAAGTTACAAAATCATTTCAGGATTGATTAGTACCGGGTGAGGGGAGGACTCAAAACAGCTGCTTAACAGCAAGATCAGACTTTGACCCTCCACTGAAATAGTTTTAAACAGCCCTACTGAGGTTGATAATATAATGTACCAGCATAAGATCATGCCTTATAACTTTGAGGTGCTATCAGTGTTAGTGGAACAGAAGTATGGTTTTCAAAATGAAAGCTGATTTGATAAAGTAGAGGAAATATTTTCCTTCTTATTCTCTCTGCTGGTACACTGAGAGAATTTTCAAACCACTCTTGTTGTTATTTTTAAGTTAACTTGTAAAAAGTGAATTTTAATTCTTTCTCTTTGGGTAGTTAAAAATCCCTCTGCCCACTCAGAAATCCAGCTTAATTTTTGCAARTATCAAACAATTTTATTATATTCCTTAAATGGCCTTTAAAATAATTGATTAGACAATAAATATAAAAAAGGGCATTAATTATATTGTGAGAAAAATTTTACTTCAGCCTGCAACTTGACACATTTTTCTTCCACAAAAGCTGCTAAATTACTATGAAACAATTTGATGCTGCTTGTAATAAATTTTGAAACCTAAGCTCTGTAGATATAAAATGACAAATTTAACTGCATTTATATTAAAGCAATTTTCTGCCCATCAGAGAGATGAGAAAATTAATATGTAAACCATTAAGTTACAGTCAAAAACACTATGCACTGCAACTGAAATAAGGATTTTTTTTATGTTATCACTTACATTTTATCACTTTCTCAAAAAAGAAACACTTACCCAAAATTACAATCACAGCATTTAAAGGAGGCCCATTAAAAGAATATATACTTTGGGGGAAATCATCCACGAACTATGGGRCAGTCCTGTTTAAGAACTGTTATTTTTATTTTTTGCTCTTTGTTTCAAGAACCTACAAGCAGCTCAGTGCACTCCTGGTGCAGGCGCAAGCGAACACTGCTGCCGGGTGCAGCGTCAGTGCGGGCTCTCTCGTGATCCTCACTGCTGAGCAAAGCAAAGCTGACTTGGAGAAGTAAACAGGGTGTTTTAGAAGCCTGATGCTTTGARCTTATGCACATGAAAAGCATGGTTTGTTTGTCGTGGGCGCCAGGCCTCCCTCAGCTTTCACCCCCTCGCCCTGACCCCGGCATTCCCGTTGGCCTTGGCCTTCCACGTGGTGCAGCAGCACCACCTTTCCAGGAGTTGGCCCCACTCCTGGTGAATCAGAAGCTGCTTTTCCTTGGGCATCCACCAGCCTGGCTTAGGTCCCAGGGCTGCAACCACAGATCTTCTGTCTTGAAGATCTCTAGAAGAGGATGGCTTCTTCTCCCTCTTCCCATTTAGAAAAAAAAAAAAAAAAAAAAAAATCCATCCCTGATTAGCTCTTGATTTTTTTCTTTCCCAGAAAGGGCTACATAGAATAAAATGAATTCAGAAACAATTTTATACGTGTGTTTTCCTGTACCTTCAGACCCTGAAATCCTATAACTGCGTCCAAATCTAAATTGTTGGTTTATTTAAGTTAAACTTTAATCATCTTCCAGAGTTGCAAGGGCATCTTTAGCCACATGAATAGAATATAATCAGCACGCTGCATTGTTTGAATCTGAAAACATCCTAAAGAATTAGCTGGGGGAGATAATCAGAAGCTTGTGGCTTTTTTCCTTTTGTCTTTTTTTTTTCCTATGGATTCCCCTCTCAAATCTCCCTTCTTTCACACAGACATTGAAAAATACAAACCACAAAATCTCTYTTTCTGCTACTACTTACACAGATGAGCCCTCAGAAAGCCCCCAACTATTTTCACMACCTTAAAGAGGTGGATCCTTTATCTCACCTGCAGCACCTGAACAGAGTTAAGGGCATTCTCATTGGCAAAGCTGCAGATACACTCACAGAAGTCCAAAAGTAAGAAATTAACAGAAGTGATGAGTCCCCTGGCATTGCTAGAGACAGATCACAACCTGCTGATTTGGCAACCACGGCTTTCACGTCTCAGACACCAATTTTAGCCTTCTGGAGAGGCGTTTCTGACTTTCCTCTCAAATTCCTATCAAGGTCCATAGCTAACACTGCACTTCTGTGCAAGGCACAACTTCCTCGCATTTCCTGACATGCTTCAATTCAAAAATGCGTCCACTGAAAAATATTGTAATGTTTGCTGCAAATACATTCCTTTAGATGCATACATCTCATGCAAATATCTTTTTTTGTTTGTTTGTTTGTTTTGCTGGGAACTCTTGACATGCTATTGCTGTAAAGGCCTTATCAGTGTGACCTAAGACTCTGAAATATTGACAGAAATATTCCAGTAGTTGATAGAACAAAACCTCCCTGCAAAGTCAACACGAAAAGCCCCTCCAATGTCACCCTTTCTTGCACCAGTTGGATAGAGGATGCCTAAATGGGAGAGAGGGGAAGGATCAGTCTCTTAGGAGAGCCCTGTGCAGAGCATTTCAGTTACTCCCTGCAAACTGAATCAGGCCCTGCTCAATCCATTACCTACCTCCAACATGATCCCCAGAAGAAGCTATTCTCTGTGTGTGGGAGTTGCAAACTAGCCTCCTGTTTACATTGAATTGTAGAACCGAGAAGCAGAGCAGAGGTGCTTGACACAAGAGATAGATGAGTTATACGAATATGATTTTTCCCCCCACAAATGAAGGCAGCAAATTCAGCTGCAATATGCGGCATCAGGATATTTATGGCTTGCAGGTGTTCATGAAAATATATGAGAATCCCATGAGGTTCACAGATTTTAGAAGGAATTATTGTGCACCTGGAAATTTGTCCTGCAAAGTGTGGTATTTGTTTCCTGTTGTTATTTGCTGTCCGTTCTTTTCTAGTCACCATGCATTATTCATGGTTGTACTTGTAGGAGAGCCAAATTCTACAGATACTCTTCATCAACAAGAAGGAACAGTTCAGACAAAAAATCCTCCTTAGAAAGGGTGACTTGTTTGTTTAACAGACCCAATACAGAATTATTTTACCTTCCTAAGCTTTTCTTTTAAAGTAAAATTTCTGTAACCTATCTCCAGAAAAATAAAAATTAAAAAAAAAAAATTTAAAAAAAGGGAAAAAAGAAAGTAGAACAGGTAACTTTGTCATTGTTATTTGGAACACAAAGCTGCCTTTCTGCTCAGCCCATAGCATTAAGCTGACCCTTCCATAAGGGCTTCAGGCAGGTGCATACAATTCCCTTACTTGGAAGTTTCTGAGAGAAACTTTGCAAGCCATAGCTTCTGTTTGCAAGGTGCACGTTTTCTTCTCCTTCCTAAGGAAACTGATACAAGGAGAAACATGGCCAGGAAAGGCCTTCCTTGGAAGGCAAGGAGCCAAACTACCTCACAAACAACATGCAGGCTGATTCTATTATGTGCCATACTAAAGGGTTGGCTAKGACACTTACTAGGAGTCCCTCAAATGTCAAATGTCATAGTTTGTCCCCTAAGGGGACAGAACATACAGACTGCCCTCCCCTCCATATGACTTTCAGTCMCATGAAAGGATTCCTAAGGGACCCTCAGTGCAAGAGGTGCAACATCTAGCAGAGAAAGCGCTTTGGCTCGCAATCCAAGTATTCTGCTGAGTCCTTATCTTTCTTTTAATCTCCTAAACGGTAAAAAAGGCAAACTGTTTTTCTTGCTCTTTGTCAGGGGCAGAGGGGAACACAATTTTTTTCATTAAATTTTCCTGACATGTCTGGTTTGATATTTGCATAGCTAGAACCCTTTCCTTCATAAACCCTTTCTATTTCATATGCCTAACTAAGAATTATTTGGAGATAAAATTGTCTAAACTTCCTCATCATTAACTTCTTCAAATTATACTGTCTGAAGATGTTTATGGATTAGCTAAGTAATCTACTGTGGAGCACAAACTGCAAACCAAAGTGAAATTGAGTTCCCAACTGACTGAGAAGGTAATTAATGATTTAACTGCACAACTGTTAGCCGATCTATAATGCAACTTAAAAGCTAATTGAGAACTGTAGAGCCAAAGGAAAGAGGAAAGCACTAAACAGCCACAATGCTCCTTCGAGTAGTATTTGGTCAGCCTGCTGTCAGACAGAGTGGAAAAAATGGCCATCCCTACCTCATATAAAAATAAAGAYGCTCTACAAAAATATGTGCTAGCATTGAGGAAGTGGCATTTTATGATCACCTCATTAAGAGGGCAAGTTTCTAGCACAGCACCAAATTCCACAGCTTCCCCTTCACCTTGGCTGGGAGCATTAACATGCTCTATTTCCCTCCCTGCTTGCAATGCATCAAAACCCACCCCAGCTACCCAGAGAAGTGTTTTCCACTGCCATTTTACAGGCCCGTTATCTTAATTACTCCCAGCTGACCAAGGAAGCCTAGAAATAATGCAATTGATTGGGCTCCTCTATCACCTGCAGCAACTTTTGCAGATTCCTGGCAGCTGGTACAGAATCCTTAAGGACCTACAGCTGTTGGGCCACCTTATGTCTGGGCAAGTGTTAATCTTTTCACTGCTGAGCAATACATGGGAGTATTTAGCATCCTACCAGAGCTGAGAAAGTGAATAATGATTTATGCCATGCAAGGATTTGCTCTACTCCTGCCATGTGCAATTTCTAAGCAAGGCCGTAGATTAGGTTTACCAAACAATGCACTTGCTTAAATCTCACTGACATGACCCTCAAGACCCTTTGAAGAAATTGTCCAAGTTTTGGAGATAGCTCTTAACTTTTAGGATATGTAGGATCTGTAACACCCATAGATCCCTATATTTTTAGGGTAATAACTATTAGCGACATTACCAAGGCCAAACTCTGTAAATCTTGGTAGTATCTGAATCCTGAGCCTTTTTCAGTGTGAGGCACTTTTTTAAGCAGCAAGAGTCGGGCTGATACATATTTTCAACAGRTATTTCACAGTTTGAGCCCTACGTGAGCTATTTCAGGAGAACAACACAGCCTTTAAAGCTAAGCTAAATGAATGAAAGCCATGCTGTACCAAAATCTTGGCCTTGCTCAAGTCAAAGGTGAAGCCAAAGATGAAGTCAAGGTGAATACATTTCAGTCCTGCCAGTGTTTCACCTTACGTGTTCTATGAGCAACTTATGGGCTTGTATATCAAGAAGACAGCTGTTTGTTTTGGTAATAAAATAAAAATAAGATACTAGTAAATCCGTCAGTGTTCTTTCCCTCCCTGATGAATATATTCTCCACAGTCTCTGCCTTTGAAAGGTTAGCTGTYTCCTAAAGGCAAGAGCAATGAAACCACAGTATTCAAGTTCAGTTTCCTGCCTTTCTCCTTTGTCTAAAAATGTTTTATTGGGAGGAAAAGGATTCTTAATTTCCTAGAATCAGCACTTAGTTGTGTACTTAAGCCTCAAAGCTGTAAGGTAACAATAATAGGACTTTGATTAGACTATAAAGCTTCAAGCACTGTCTTTTTTGTTATACGTCAGTACAGCACCTAACATAATGAAGTCCAATGCTTTCTATGCTCTAACACTGTGCATAGATAAATAAATTAAATAATAATAGTAATAAAATGCACCTACGCTCAGCAATTTGCAGACTCAGAGGAATAGTGGTTTTCTTTTTCCCTTGTTTCAAACTGTTTTGCAAGCCAGAATTATATAGCTCAACAGAATGCATAGAGACCATGAACAGCCAATTGGCCAAAGGTACAGGCTGTTAATCCTCCAGAAATGGCCTGTTATCACAATTAAGTCCTTCTCTTCAGGAAAAGAGAGAGAGAAAGGGAATGAGAGTGTAACTTGTGTTTATGTTTTTCTTCATTTGCTGTTGTTTGTCTTCCTACAAGAGTAGTAATGCTTTCGAGCCAGGACATTCACAGGAGATAAAAAAAAAAAAAAAAAAAAAAAAAGCTTCTTTCAGCTCCCTCTGCCTGGTTATGAATTCCCCATATCCCCAGACTTGCTGAAATGTATTGAGATTTAAATAAATCAGTTTTCCTTTTAATGCAGCTTGTTCAGAGCATAGATAGGCTGTTGCTGCTGCACAGGTGGAGGGAGTGTTAAGATAGAATCTAGTCAGAAATTGTGCTTTTGTGCTTTCCCTATTGGCAGTGTGATTTGTAGATAGAACAAATCTTACTTGCTGTGTTTGAAGCAGGGCTACTGAAGAAGGAAAAAAAAAAGTTTTCTAGATGGCTATCGAGAGAATAAGAAACTTAACTTCACCTGTGGACTTCTAATTCCATCTAAACAATAGAGGTGAGTGTTTGTGCTGGTGACATACTGTTAAGATGTGTTGTAGGCATTTTAGAGTTATTAGCACATGTGGATGAATGGGAGGGTTTCTCTCAACCATARCAGAAATGCCTATTTATATTTTTGTTTGGAGCAATAACAGTATAGTAGTTATGAGAAAGCTACTGATGTGTCAGACTGTTGATTAACTGTGTATTAAAATACCTATTCTGAATTAAAGATTTCACCAATCTCATACAACCCTCTCTTCGTTATGAAGTGTGGAAGGATGGTATTTATAAATTGTATCTGTACAAGGATTATAAACAATTAGAACTGAGACCATGTTCCCTGCGACTCAGGATCCTAGTGTACGAGAGAGGCAGCCTTATTAGCTGCTTTACACATCTTTTTTAAGTAACTATTCAGCAATTGAAATCTTGCCTTCCACATCCAGAGCTATTTACAGCATTTACTGTACGAAAGCTGTGCGTAGCACTTGGCTACGGTGGGTCAGAGAGGGTTATTAAACAATCAGAAGCAAAACACTGGTAAATGAAAATTGTCTTTCTCACTAGCATGTTAGTGTGAAGAACAAGATGTTGCTGATCTCTCACTAACATGGGAAACCAGTTAAAACATCCATTATGGTTAAGTCAGGTATGTACCTAACTAGTTTGCTGAAAAGAAATAAATATAAGCACGTGCCTTGGCACTTTACTGAATCCAGGCCCAATATAGCATTTCTGCTTTGAAGCAGGCATTGGGAACAATATGTTCTTATGATATTAATATAACCCATCTGCCAGTTGCATAAAGGCTGGCAAATTACCTCATCATTTTTCATCCTACATAGCAAGAAAAAAAGTTAAAAAGAAACCAATTCCCCTTATCACTGGGATGCTGCAAAGCTCTATGTTTATGAGCACAAGCTTGATGGTTCCATTGCCACCCCGGCCATGCTCTGAGCACAGACAAGTACTTGTAATTAAAAGGTACAAGTAATCCCAGAATATGAAAAAGCCAGGACTAACCAATTTCTGCAGGCATCAGTGGTGACAGTCACAACAGCCTGGAGGTGACAGTGTCCTTCCTGTGTCTGGCTCTGCTGTCTGAGAACAGGGCAGGTTCCTCTTGATATTCCTGGTAGTCCAAGCAGTTTGCTATTGACACAGCTGTGGCAATCACAAATCTCCTGGGCAGATTTCTCTAGAAACGTGACCCAATTCTGCTTTGCCCTGACAGAGCCTTTTCTCTGCTGTGGGTATTTCCCCTGGGAGACAGGTTTGTGGCCATGACCTCACAGACCTCCTTAGCCCATGGGGGCACCATGGGTGAAACAGTGCTGATGAGCAGGGATAAACCAGAGCTTGCTCCACTTTAGTAACCCTGGGCCTTAAAGTCTAAGAAGCAACAGTTCAAACCCAGGTGTAGTATAGCCATATTAGTCAGGCAGGGCTAATTACATCAGCTGCAGCACTGTGYTAATATGGTTGGTTTCAGAGTCAAATGTGTAATTTTGTATGTACACTGTTCTACCTCACATGCATGAGCTAACTGATATGCTCTGCTGCCRTAAGTTCCTCTGCTTTGACCTCGGTCAGAGAAGCCTGGTGTTTTTCCTTCTCATGTCAGGATATTTTGGAGAGAACAGTCCTATTCATCTCCATCACCCTGCCCCAGGAACWGAAAATGACTCTCTTGTGCTTGCAGTAGTAACAAATCTCAAACAGTACCCAAGGCTTGTGTCAATAATTATGCAATGCCTGAGGAAATGTTCTGACATTTGATTTTCCAAGACTGAATCAGGCATTATGTTCCCCATTATGCCGGTGTATACTATTATTGCTCCAAACAAACTTGGAAAAGCAATGATGAAATAGAACAGAAAACTGTATTTTAATTATATGCAAATATTCCATTTACAAGGAAGAGTTGACATAAGACCATTATCTGGCATCAAACACAAACCCATCAATTTTCAAGGTGAAAAGAAATCATAAAAGTTAATCTTAACTCCCTACCTGCAGGGTACAAACCAAATGTCTTTTCTTGCTTGCAATAAGCCCCATTGTTTTTGACTGAGCTAGATGATAAGAGAATATATTCAAATAAGGTATCCAGTTCTGACGACAATCTACCAAGTACCATGTTGGGTCATTCCAATGATTATTTTTTTTCTGATGTAAAAATAATAGCTTAACTTCAGTAGAACTGCAACAAATAATACCAGCTGTGCAATTGGTCTTTGACCCACGTTTGCTTTGTCTTCCATAGAGGTACTTCAGTTATTTAAAGCAGTTATTGCTTATATTCAAAGAGCATGAATACTGTGTGACAATGGGACCTCAATATAGAAAACTATTTAGACAAACAGATAATAAAGTTGTCTCCTATGCCTTAAATATACCTGCAATAAAAGAAGCAATAGCATTTTGTATGGATATATTCATTAGCTTTGGTTTTATTTTCTCCCAAGAACTAACTGTTTTAAATTCGAATCACAATCATTCCCAATACAGCTCAAAAAGGAACGATTTTGTGCTTACTGGAAACTGGCTAAAAGATCATGAATAGGAAGTAAAAATAAACAATTATGCATTAAGATGAGAAGCTGTGTTCAGCGGGAGCAAGGGACTGGTGTTAGGCCTACTGTTACTTAACAGCATTATTAATGGTCTTGAAGAAGAAGCAAACAGGACATTAATTAAAGTCTGTGGATCCAGCTATACTGAGATGTTTTGCAAACACCGTTGGGAGAGAAAATAATACAAAGGGAAAGAGATAGGTTAGAAAAATGAGCAGGAATCAGCAGAGGCTTCACCTTGACCAAATGCAGGTAATGAGATGAGGAGAAGTAAACTTATACATACATATTAAAGACACAGAAATTTCTGAAAAAAAAAAAAAATCAACATAGAAGTGGTAGTTTAAGTTGAATAAGCAAAAAATATATGTATTCTAACAGAACAATAAAGAATAAAGCAACAAAACGATCTGAATGAGGAGCCAGTGTTGAGGCCCTGGCACAGGAAATGTCAACCTTAGCTTGAGTTATCGGGTGAGGAAGAAATTTTGGCTTGGGTCTACAGTTTAGTTTTCAGGAACATGGGCTGAAACCGAACCTGTTTAACTGCTTTTAGGTGCTAGAGATGTTGGTGCTAACCAACATGATGCTAACCATGGGGTTAAGGTTGAATGTTTGTACATGAACAGTGCAAAAACACTGAATGACAGTTTTAAATGAATCTCACTCATGTCCCAGCTGATGTGCCACTAAACCACTCAAGGCTTTCCCAAATGGTCTGCCCTCCCTTTCCAGGTTCAGTACAGGCTCAAAATCCCTCTTTCTGTTGGATAGACTGAGTAATCCAAATATTTGTATGTCCATTGCTATTTGCTAGAGTTATGGTGTTTTATATCAAGTGAAAGGTTGTGAAGGCAGAGGGGCCGGTGTGTTTTATAGTGTTCTCAACAGTTTCTGTCACTCTGAGAGGTGYACACTGACCACATTGCAGGGACACAGGGCTGTGATCCTGCACTGTCAAGAGCCTCAAGACTCAAGAATAATTAATGGATGGTTACTTGGCACTACTGAAAGCTAGGCCATAGCCTGGCTTAATAAAGTTGAACTTACACTCATTGTAGCATTATTATAATTTTATATTTCTCTAATTTTATGCAAGCCACATAAAAGTCAAGAGTAATGACATTACATAAAGAAAAGGAGCATTTAAGATTAGGAAGAAGAGAAAAGTCATAGCTGTCAGATCCATTAGTTTGGAGAATAGCCTCCACTCTGTAGGGAGTGGATACATGTCCATTGCATGGATCATTTMAAACTACTCTGAACAAAATATGGGGAAATGTGCATGAGGGAGCGATCAATCCTGTTTTAGTTGGAGACATTATGGTACTGCACTAGGTTATCTAATTGCTTTCTTCTTTCTGTAGTTTGTAGGATCGCCTGAATTCTCTAGATGTGGTCAGTTTATGATTTTTAAAATGCTGTCAGGTGGGTAAGAAGTTTGTTAATCCTCATACAATAAGAAATCAGTATATATGATAGGCAAGGAAAATAAGATTGAGGGGAATTGCTGGAAAATGTTAAAAGCACTAAACAAAACTTGAAGGATTTTATTTTCTACCATTTCAAGTGAACATCTTTACTTTTGTAAATCACAGTTGTCAACTAGTTAAACAGCAAAGAGCTATTGTGACTGACCATAAATGTGCTCGCTTGCAATAGCAACGCATGAATATACAGAAGGTAAATATGCATTAGATACCTCTATTTAGCAGCTTGTAATTCACAGTGACATGGAATTCATTGCAGGAGACTGAACCATATTCCTTCTATGCTATCCTGATGTAAATCTGAAATAGCTCTATGCAGTTCAATGAGAAACCTCTGGATTCACTTTGGTACAACTGTTGAATTTATAAAACTCTGCTCTGAATGGCTGAAGTTTTACAACTTCTCTGTTGAACTCAGAAATAACTTATAATCATTTATATGCAAGCTCTGATAGATTTACAGGTGCAGAAAATGAGAATTAGCTTCAAGATTAATGTATAACAGAAAAATAATGCAAAGGTAAATTTAAAACAAGAGTACAGCCTTGTCATGTTTTTTCTACATTGCCAGGAAATAATGACTTGCCTGAGATCCTGTGACTGATAAAGTGCTCCTGTATTGGTTTGGTACTTCTGCCCTAGGAAAAAAAAAGAGAAAATTAATACCGCACATGAGTACCAAAGGAAAAAGAAAGGATGTCAATGGCAGCATTCTTCAGAGATCTCTTCTCTTCAGTAAGTCTGTAAGTGATCTGGGAAAGAGAGGGAACAGTGAGGTGACAAAGGTTTACTGATCATACAAATTTTTTCAGGATAGCAGGATTTTTTTCAGGATAAGAGTTGGTGATAAAAATGAAGGAGAGTATTATGAGATTAAATATTTAGGAAATAAAACATCAGATGAAATCTACCRTAGATAAATGTAAAGTGATACGCATGGGGAGAAAAAAAAAAAATCAGTCCTTACTTTACATATACACTAATGGCTCTGAGCTGATCAGTACTACTCAGTAATGGTCAAAGAGCAAATATTTGCCAAGAAGTAGAGAATGAAATAGAGATTATCATGGTGACACTCTAGAAATCCAGGCTACACCCTTATCCCAATTACAGTGCAGTTACAGTGGTTTGGTCGGCCACCTCCGAGAGAAAACAGCACAGCTGTGAAGCTGGAGAACCATGATGCAAGAATGCTCAAAACTGTGGAGCAGCCACCCAGTAAGGAACAACTGCATAGACTTGTTGGGCTGAGAAAAAGCAAATTAAGGAGAGAAGTGACAGAGGAATACAAAATTATGGCTCACTAGAGCAAATAGGAAGACGTCTTTCACTGTTCCTCCCAGTAACTAAGGATATCAAATGATTGAAAATGAAGCCATGGGTTCAGAACAAAGAAACCAACAAGCAAAATCTGGGTGTTCAATGTACAGATTAACTGTGATCCCTCCTGCCCTACTCGTGATTATTCTGGATGGTAAAAGCTTCTTACCCAAGTTTAAGAGGTGATTGAACAATTTCGTGGAATTGAAATCTATTGAGGGGTATCAGCTGAGCAGCACATTATTGAGGAGTACAGAAGAATTCTGTATTATGTTCTGGAAAATGTTTGCTTTGTTATTATATAATCTCTCTATGATCTATTTCTTGCCACTGTCATAGATATATCTTTTGTCTGAGTCAGTTCATCTGTTCTTATACTCTACGGTCACATAACAATAGCTTCACCCACAGAGGAAGGCTCAGTGATGGAAATGACTGGAATTTTTCTGGTGTTGTGTCATGGGGTAATTCATTTTCTTTAAGGTCTATATAGGATTCTGTATCACTGCCCTAATGCAGTAAAACATTTAAGCACATGCTAATTTAGACAAGAAACCTTGTGAAACCCTCCTCAGAAAATATGGAAATAGGCTACATACAGATTAAAATCTTCAAGCATTTTTCTCTAAAGCTATAGCTCCCTCGAAAAAGAAAAGAAAAGGGAAACAGTGGAACATGCAGACTCCTTTTCATATCTGAATGCAAACAAAAGCAGGAAACGCTTTATCCAAAACTCCCTGAAGACATCAGAAGGCATTTTCATTACCTTTAAAAGCCACAGTATCAAATATATTTTTGGTTAATACATTTGTTGATGACTTTGCTCAGAATTACACCAGGTTGAAGGTCTCCCAGGAGCTCAAGCAGTCTGCTAAGCTCTTATGGTAGAAGTAGCCAATTTCTTTTATTGGCAAGCCCTATGCAAGAGGTCAGATCATACAATTCGATGTGATATTAACCACGTCCCTGAGACAAGAGACCAAACTCTCATTTAAAACATGGCCAGCTGGAGGGTGCTTTCCACATAAGTTCAACTGCACTAAAACTCAAATCTCTAGCTTTGTAATAAGATGCCTTAATCATTTTGTTAGCAACTTTTCATCTGCCTGGGGCTTTAGAAGAAAAGAATAAATATAACAGTTTTAAGGAGAGCATAAAAGCACCAAGGTGTRTAGTTGTTACAAGATAATTACATGCTTTAGGGGTATAATGAAGGCCAGGTACCTGGAAGATACAAGAAATGTGGGTATTTCAGCCAAGTCCATTCCCTGGAGTATATAAYTCTACACTGACTATAGTATAATTAACTTTTAAGTGGACAAAACCAGAAAGKCTGAGTGGTTCTGAAACTAAGTGTTGTCTTGTTGTCACACAGACTGGGTTCTTAATTAGTTAAATTACTTTTTCTGTCCTTTTCATTGGCTTTTGTTAGATGTTGTTTCATATGCAAACATAATTTTCATTTTGCAAAGGTTGATCATAACCACAGAAGACAACAAAAGCTCAGAGTAATTTAATGTAACCCCTGATTACCTGAGCACATTAACAAAAGGAATAAAGCACTACTTTTCACCAACATCACCAGAGCAACACAAGCAATATCCTCCCCTGAAAAAAAGCACAAGCAAAGATAAAATAGACATTATCTGTAATGTCAGTTACATATCCCTGTAATAAAACAAAAATGTCTATCATGATCTCAAGAATCAGATGCTGCAATTATTCCCTCCAAGTGGGACACTCTATTAAATGGTTCATTTAATGATTCTACAACAGGCAAATTCTTATCCCCCCCATGCCACACACAAATGACATCCACAGATTTATGCCCATGCAAAGCAGCACAGCAGACAGTACCTTTCCTTTTGCCTCTCCTGCCACCAGCTGTCTCTTATAATCACATCCATCACATTCCCTCATTCAGTAAAGGCCTTTGAAAAAGGCCTCTGAGATTCTGGTAGTAGTCTGTGGATTTGGGTATTAAATTTCCTTGGATGGCTTATYCATCCCTTCAAACACTCTGACGTCTTAGGTTTTTAGTCTCAGACTGTTCCTAAAATCTGATCAAACCCAACCAAATATTTTACAAAAAGAAACTTATTGATATTTTTTATTCTAAACTTTGCTAACTGTGCACACAAACATAATGTGTGATGCTGCATCAGATTCCCCAAGTCACSGAGTATTGTATTCTAAAAATTATACTCTAAACTCTATGTAAATACTATTGCTGTTACACTGCTATTTTTTATGATGGTGAAACGACAGGTCCATGTCACAAACCACATCTTTGCAGTACCAGATCCTGCATAAATACACAGATCAAACGGATGTTCTCAGCTGAGATTTAACAGTATAAATAAGTGGGATCATCTTAAGGGCTTTGGTAGGAACTGTCTCATCTAATTTCATGCTCTTTCTCCAGTCACTGATTGTAGGATTCTAGACAGCCTATTCAAACTGAATGACTAATTGGTACGCAATTAAAACTTAGTGACTCTTCATGTGATCAGTAACATAATGATTTGATGAAGACCACTGGCTCCTTGGGCCTTTCCAGCCATTAAGCTTCACTTAAAATATTCAACAAAGCAAATGCATGTACTGTCCCCTATTGACTTACAGCCCAAGCTGAGGTCATGCAGTATCAATGTGCACTCCAAACTGAATGGAGAGAGTAGGTAATATCCCAAAATTGTGTTAAGGTATAAAATCATTCATAATTGATAACAGATCACTATGTTTTCTAATGGGGCTGCTGGAACACTCTTCCAGATTTAGCCATGTCAATAACCTGGGCTGAACAAAGTATTTAAGCATAAGAACATAAAGAATTTGTTTTCCTTTCTCAGAGATGGAAAAAAAAAATAAATACTTCAATCTTTCCTATATCTAATTCCAAGTGTAACCTGTTACAGATAAGCAAAACTTTACTAGGAGGAAAAGTAAGATCTCTTGAAACATAGACATGATTTCCATGCAGTTTGCAGAAAGAGGGAGTGTCCTGCCCTGACTACGAATCTCCATTGCCTGATGGGGGTGGGATATTAATTTGACTCATAAAGAAGTAATAATACGTGCTATAATTTTTTAATGAGTAATTGGCAAATGTTTAGACATATGAAATGGCGAAATCATAATCCTGTTCTACTACAACTGATTATTAAGGAGCACATCTGCACCTGCAGACCCAAAGGGGTTTCCCTAGCTCTCAAATCTGAGTTTTGTCATTCTCTTTTCCAGGAATTCTCTCCATCCCACTGAGGCATCTACAATGGAATAATTATTCTTGAAATAAACAGCTCTGAAGTAGTCAGGGAACACTCAAGAATTYGGCTTTTCCCTCTTTTCATCTTTACTACTTCATAAGTAGTGTGCGCCTTCTCTGACATGAAGATTTGTTCCAGTATCTATAGGATAAATTCGTAAATAACAGCAGGTCACTTAGGTGCAGGATAGTCCCTCGTGTATTTTCCTTTTCTCAGAGTGAAAGGTTCATACAACTGTGACAATACCAGGGCAGCTGGTAAGGTGGCTCCAATTAAGTTGCTCTGATTTGTAGTGCTAAGGGTTCAGCCTCCAGACATTTCCAGGTTGGTATTAAAAAAATGAAAATGCACTTCAGGAAAAAAAAACAACATACATTTCAGTCCAAGATTATTAAAAAAAAAGATTTCCTATCCACTGACTGAATAAACATGACATATTTATACAGTAATAAATTTAATTGTGTCTCCTTTTTCCCTCTTGATCCAAGGAAGTAGAAATTGTAATATCTCATAATATGATTAATATTGTTCTTAGTGTTCTAATCACAGACGGCTCATCTACTACAATATTGCATTTGTGTCTACAGATAATTGCCTTCCTTCTGAGAGTGGTCTGAATAATAAGCTGGAGTAATTAAAATAAACTGGCATAATTTCAGAGTGTGTTGCTACTGTACAAAAGTAACCAGCAAGCCCATTTTGGGGAAGTAAACTTCAGTATGACTTATTCGCTCACAGATGGCAAAGGCAGTTTCATGGTATCATAGTTTAATTCCTGGCAGTTGAGAGTTTTGCAGAAAATTGCCTAGATATCTCAAGTATGAAAAACACAAATGGAGAATGTGAGTTGTTTAGTACACGGCTGCATGGGCGCGTACAGAAAGTTTCCTCCTCTCCCACGGAATCATCTGGACATTAACCTGGTGCAAAGCTGGGCAGCTTTTGCTTTAGCAAATGGGCTCGGGCTTTCAGCTGGAAATGTAACCATATGCAGAACTAATACAGCTTCAAGATTCCTGAACCAAATCTGACGTGGACTCAGGCAGCTTTCGGCGTAGGTGGAGTAAAGGCATGACTGTGTTCATCAAATGCAGCGCTTGACAGACCTTAGGCATATGCTCTCATATTCAGAAGGGTAACTGCAAGTGAAATTCTTCCTATTTAATTTTAGCTATCTGAAAGTTAAGGTTCTAGTTATCGAGGCTYTCTCTGTGATCCATGGTAAGGCGGGTGTACAGGGAGCATGATGCAAACCTAAACTGAGTCACCCTCGGAAGGTGTCATTCTCTTCCCAATACCTATGGAGCCGAATTTAAAGAATTAGCATAAGCCTGGGCCTCTGGTTTTTATTTGGTTAATATTAAGAAGAGGAAATTTMTGTGTGAAGTGACAACACTGCAAAAAGGTACACTTTGCTTTTCARCTCACAGTTAACTTCCTCTCTCTCTGCCCACTTATTGCAATTGCAGATTATTCTTAGAAAAGCCTGGTCTGGACAAGATGCAAGCTAAAGGTCCATGAAGATTCCTCTCTTTAAGACATTTTCTCTTTTCTCTAAATGTTTTATTATTTCCTGCATCTGCTCCAGTTGCCCAACAGCCTATTAAAAATGTGAACAGCAGAAGTAGACAGCTTTCATTTWCCAGTCCCTTCAGTGTGATATACAAAGCTAAAAATCACCACTGTGTGGCTACTGCTTCCCAGTTTATAAATTCGAAGATCACATTATTCTTCTATTTTTGGCTCTACATCATACCAGAAGGCAAGGAGAGTTTCTTGCTCACAGATCTTTTTCCAGAAATCCCTCATCTGGCTCTATACAATTACTTCATGGTAACAGGGTACAAACCTCTGAATTTGGGGTCATTGAAATAACCAGTTTTATCAGCAGTAACATAACGGATTCGGATAAAATTAGTTAACAATGAGGCTACCACTAGTTCCAGCAGCAAACTAGTTCAGTCAGCCCCYTTTTTAATGGGTCCAATTAGCCTGTTCTTTACCATTCTAATATGTGTGCTGTTAACACTGCATAGCACTGTTTTTTGAGGATATTTTGCAGTATTTAATCAAATGTCCCAGAAAGGTCTAATGGCAGTTCATTTTTGTATTTAGTAATCAAAATGGTAAATTCATCAAAGAAATTGTTTGAGAAGATTTCCATAAAATAACTTCAGTATTGATTACATTGCTAGGTCTTAATTGTTTTTTAATTGAATACTGTATCCATTTTCCATTATTTTACATCGGATTGCTGATAGGATAACAGTCCACAGCTACTTGCATCCCTTTGCAGCCCTTTGGCATCTCTCCAGGGAACAAATTAATGGCTGGCCAAAGATTTTCTCAGCAAAACCTTCTGGGATTCCTGAGTGAATTCATCAGAGCTTGTTCTTTTAGATATATTTTTCTTGTAAAGAAAGTTAGTTTTATTTTAAAGTTCGTAATTGTTAGTAGACTGGGAGGTATTTTACCACTCTCATCTGCTAAAAGTACATCCTCCTCCTTCCCAGATATGGCACAGAAATATTTATTGGACATKTTTCCTTTTAGTGCATTATTATTAACTACTTTTCCAGCTCTAGTTGTAATAGGCTTATTCCAGGGTTAGTATTTTTCCCTAATATGCTAACAAACTCCTCTCTCAAAGTTCCTAGCTCTACCAGCTCAAAAACATTTTTGTGGTATCTTCGTCTTCCTTTATTAATGGGGGAGATGAAGTTAAGAGGAAGTGACATAAATCCCTTAGACAATGTCTCGATTAAAAGCTATCACATTTTTATAATATCCAAAGGAACAAAATCGACCATGATGTTAACAGGAGGTCAAGAGCTCATTACTGCCACGGGAGCCCTACTGCGTGTCCCAGTATGGAGAAGACCAGACTCCAGCTGTGGCTGATCAGGCTGGCAGGATGCAAAACTCCCTTAGCTTTGTCAGCTCCTTACCAAAAGACATGAACATAATCCCAACACCAAAAAGGAAAACCAGAAAACACTACCTAAACTCAGTGGTTATTTTGTGATTAATATCAGGTTTTCCTCCTCTGTGGTTCATTTTTTGGCATCTCTAATCATGTATGGAGAAGCAAAAAAATCAGGTTTCCTGTAGCATCTTACACTTACTCTTCCAAGCTGTTATATTTATTCTTCCAAATACTTTGTGATTTCCTTGTCCTTTCCATTCTCCTCTGGTACTACACTAGGCACTAGTATCTTATAAACTGAAGAAAACTTCACTCACCTGCAGAAGTCAAACAATTTTTTGCTTTGATGGTTACAGTATTTTGAACTAATTTAACTTCTGATGTTAAAATCCTAAGCTGTTTGCTTAAATTTAAAACAATGCCTGTGAATGCACATGTGAATTGTGAACATCATTTGGACATACATAGAATGTGCATCGTGTTTCAGATTTGCTTGAATACATATGCAGATAAAATCCAAGGAACACACTAAGGAGCATGAGCATATTGGGAGGTCACACCAAATTCTCTTGGTAAATTATGCATAAGTTACAATATAGAGACCTGAAGATACTTCTTAAGAGAGAAAGTAAAACAAAACAAAACAGAATTGTTTCTTTCCAAGCTTTATGCTAGGAATTGATTAAAACAATTCTTTTGTTAGTTTTGCTAGTGTTATGCCTTGAGATAACAAACTTGAAAMGCAAAAGAAAAGTGATAAGAACATTAGATGTCCCTAAAATAAATGGCATCTTTAGAAAATCTCACATAGACTCTCTCTTCAAAGAAAGAACGAAGCTGCTCGTTGCTACTGTGCAGATCTGACRTGCCTTTTTAGCTTCACAGACAATTGGCTCTTCCCATTAAAGCTAGGCTTTTTTAAAGTCTGAGGACAGTAAGAAACACAAAATTACATGATAAATATTAATGCTCATTGCATCTGCTAATGAATTAGAAGGAAAGGGAAGGCTTGCATCTTTATTTTGTGTCTCCAGCTGTATAATAGAGTTGATTGACTGTAAGCAATGGAGTAATACCGAACTAATCTCAGTTAGGCAAGCCAAAATGGAAAATACTCAATTTCTGAGGATTTTGTTATTTTTATTATAATGTAACTTGCTTTTGAAGAAAGACAAATACATTTCAAAAATTTTTTTTTTAGGAAGCCAGAGCTAAACAGGAACATGGTACTGCAAGATCTGCAGTTGCCTGCTGGAATTAATGCTCTTCTCAAGCTCAGTCTGAAGGTTTGCAGCTCTGGTTGGACCCAAGATTGCCAGGGCTTCCTGGAACCTGACTTCATATCCATAAATCCAAAGGTCTGTGTTTGCTTCTGGAAGCTCTGAATTCTTGGGTTTCAATCGGATCGATAGGAAGCTTGTTTGGCAAAACCTCAAAGGTGAGAGTGACTCAGCAATTCTCACATTCTCACTTGTTTTGTAAAATAGCACTTTAACTGTACTGGCGAGTCAGACTTATGGCTGTGTTTAAGTTTCAGTTTAGATGAATTTGAGTATTCATGGAAAATATTTAATTTAGAAAATACAGTGACTGACAAATTTATACATGGTGTTGTGCAAAACAGACACAAATGATAACTACTTATTCTACTACTCTTTTCAAAACCCGCCTGGATGCCACCCTGTGTCATGTGCTCTATGTGTCCCTGTTGGAGCAGGGRGGTTGGACTAGATGACCTCTAGAGGTCCCCCCCAGCCTTAATGATTCTGTGATTCTGTGATACTCAAAAATAAYGTGAACTTCCATGGGAAATGTCAGCACAAAGTATTTTTTAAATATTTATTAATTTTTCTGCAGAACTTTTCAGTTTCTGTACACCTTCACAAAATAAGCAAATAGAAAAATAATATGCATATGTAGATAGTTCACTGAATTAAATTAGARAATGTAAAGCAGAACCCAAATTTTCTGTGGAGAATTCACTATATAAAAATGCCATTTTAAATTAAAAATCACTTCAGTTCCAGAACTCTGGCTAGCTCCAATTCAGGTGATCTTCATCATTTTTACTATTGTAATTAATAACCATTATGGGATAGACTTAGTAGGATAGACTCACTCTATCAGAGGAAGGAAACTTCTCTCTGAGTCACTTCTCCATTCCCATGATCTAGGCTTCAGAGAGTGAAATGTTGCCACCATTTCCAGTAGATGTTCTCAGAAGAGCCACTGGGGTGGTTGAATTACCATGTGCGCTACCTCCAGTTCACTGTCAGCAATGAGGAAAAGGAAACTCCAGTGCAGACAGAGTAATTCTGGCTCATTCCTTGAGTATTTTTTTTGGAGCAGCTTTACATAGTACTGAGTTTTCGCACAGGACTATAGCAGCACTTCTCCCTCCTAAGCTCCATGAATCTTCATGCCAAGTCCTTCCTCCACTTCTGATTAGTGCAGAAGTTGGAGTGAAGTGGCCCAAGAGTGTAGGCTTGAAGGCTGGCCTTGTGGACGGCGGGTRAATGAAGTCCTGAAAGGCAGATTGCATCAAGGTTTATTCTGTATGATAGAGCTGCTGACGGAGACCCAGGAGGTCTCCCTGCCTGCGCAGAACCAGAGGAGATGTCACTGGGGAAGCCCTGGCACGTCCCTACCAGGTTCTGAGATGCTCTTGGACAGGGGCAGGRAAAGAGGAACAGATGCTTCTTACGCATGACCCCTCACTCAGGGCTGTGCCTGGGATTCCAACCCAGCTCTTCAAGCAGCAGCTACAAAATGCAGCGATGACTCCTGCCAGGATAATTGTCACATCTTTCAGCAGGCAAAGTAATACAGCAGAACTGGGAACCTTAATGTGCAATGTCATGTTATCACTTCTTTAGGAAAGAGTGAGGGAGAGATGAGAGGGAGAGTGTATTTCAAACACACAGTGTGTGCACAGAGGCTGCCCAGGTCCTGTAGGGAATTGTAAAAACAATTTTCTTCCATCTGAAAAGCTCAGAGGTCTGGTTAGAGTCCAATGACACTGTCATTTTCCTGGGGAGAAAATACAGTGTGCCCAGCAGTGTAAACTCATACTTTTAATAAGTAACAGGCTCTTTAAAGCACAATGTTATATGATGACATTTTATGCAGAGATCTAACTCATAAACTCAGACAGCAAAGAAGGATAAAGAAAATGACAAGCCAGATAAAGCATACATTAATATATGGTGGTAGTAAAAGTCCTGAAGAATGGATGGGCCACTTGAAGGGGGAAATCTGGAAAGTCTCTGAGGGAAGCAGTAGGACTAGGCTAGTTCAGTGTTGGTGGGAAACAAGATCTGAGACAAGTCTCAATAGTTCAAAACATGCTAATTAATAAACACTATTGTTTAATAAAAACGCCAGGAACTATCAATGTCTGAATAGCTGCACATACATGTGATTCAGCTGCTGTGATCAATGCAGTCATTAGCAACTTCAGCAGCTCCTTCTCTCAATGTAAAACCATTTCTGCTTGCTGCATATCTATCATCTGGGGATCTAAAATAAAGCTGAGTGAAGGGAGGAAAAAGAAAACAAGCAAACAAACAAACAAAAACTCAAAAAGTTCCTGTAAATATTTTAAAGAGAGTTCTAGATTTCAGTCTCTAGATTTATTTCACAGAATGACAGAATGGTTGAGGTTGGAAGGGACCTTTAGAGATCAGCTAGTCTAACCCACCCTGCTCCAGCAGGGACACCTACAGCACATGGCACAGGGCGGCATCCAGGYGGGTTTGGAAGACCTCCAGAGAAGGAGACTCCACAACCTCCCTGGGCAGCCTGTGCCAGGGCTCTGTCACCCTCACAGTGAAGAAGTTCTTCCTCACATGGAGATGGAACTTCCTGTGTCTCAACTTGCACCCATTGYCCCTTATCTTATCACTGGCCACCACTGAGAAGAGTTTGTGCCCTTCCTCCCTACATTCACATTTATACATATTGCTCAGATCCCCTCTCAACCTTCTTTTCTCCAGGCTAAACAGGCCCAGCTTGCTTAGTCTTTCCTCATAAGATAGATGCTGCAGTCCCTTAATAATCTTTGTTGCTCTATGCTGGACCCTCTCTAGAAGTTTCACATCCCTCAGCTTATTTTTATTTCTCTTCAGGCTAATAGAGCTGTGTGTTATACCCAAATCCAGCATGACCACAGTGCAATGAAGACACTGGTTGTCTAGTGAAGAGAACATTTACGTATCATTCCCTTGTACTGCTTTGAATTGCAAGATTTTTCCTTAGCTTGAGGGTGAAGTATTTATAAACAGCTAAAAAAAAACCCCTCGAATCTATATACCTATGTATGTGTTTGTGATATATATATCACACATATGTGTATATTTAAAATAAAATGTGATCCTAATTAACGTCACTTAACTCCTGAACTGAAGCTGCATCTGGTRATCACCTGATCCAACACCCCCACCCTGCTTAAAGCAGGGTCAGCTCCATAGCTTCCTTCCTACCTAATTTATTCACTGGATCTGTGATTTCACTTTATATGAATATATAATTATACACATTTGTATGCATGTATATTATATGAATACAGTGTGCTGCTTTTAAGGAATAGGTCTGGTCTGGAACTTGTGAAAATGGAGCATTGAGACAGAGGGCCAAACTCCATAACACGTTTCTAGAGAGCAGGGCAACCATGTATCATCACAGCAGCRGTGGGACACCCTTCCTTTCACTGAAATTTTTCACAATTGCAATTAAATACATACCTTGGAGAAGATGCTGAGTATTCTTTTCTTAAAGAATATGATGGGTTTGAAAAATAGTTCAGCATCTTCAAAACCTAGAAATGAGCGAGGCACAGCAAGACCTCGTTTTCTGTTATTGCTCCAGAATACTTTCCCCATATCTAACTTTCTCTKTTAGATCTGCAGCTCCTCTTCTTGTTCAAATTATCTATCAGACATGAGCAGCAGACTGCTCAGGTCACTGCTGTGTCTGTTTATCAACATCTTGTTTAAACAAAAACTAGCCATTCGGCTCTGATTGAGAAGACACCAGTGTTTTCACAGGCATCAACAGCCCTGACCTGCTGCAATGAGTCCTGGAGGTAGCACTCAGGTATGAAACTCTGATACTGATGCAAAATTAAAGTCTGATTTTCAAACCTTCCTTCAGCTGATGTTGCAAAAAGGAATTCACTTGCAGCCCAGCCTGCAGCCACTGTGTAGCTCCCAGCAATAAGGACGTGCAGGTCTGGCAATGATCTCTAGTAAGCCAGAGACACAGACCTGTAGCTTGAGTGGTTTGGACCTCAAGTGTTTGGTTGTGTACTTGGCAAGGACTTTCTTCACTTGGTTTCCTCCTTTGCTCACATTTTTAGTGACCTGATCAAACAGAATTGCAGAGGGCTTTATTTTCTTTCTTTTTAAGTACAGCCAGGATTCCAAGGGCATTTTTCATGAGAGCATTTCACACTCATCCTATGCCTCCTCCACTCCAACCTTAAGAATATTTATTCTCACCCTTGCGCCACCCATCATTTATGCTGGGATAGATGTTTGCGGAGGCTGGCAGGGAACCAGGCAAAGAGATTTACCCATGTTAAAAATACTCCTCCCGCTTTTTAGGGTTTTTTTTTCAGGCTTAGTTTTAACTTAGGTTGATCCCACAATTCACTTCTGTGTTTAGTCCCATAAGGAGTTGCTAGGACAGAGCTACAGGGGATGGGTGGGAACAAGCACACAAGGTCACAGGACAAGATCTGTTGTCATTAACAGCAGCCATGTCCTTTCTAGAGACACGTCCACAGGTCAGTTCCTGTGAGAGGGCCCCTTTCTTCCCTTTTCTCCTGCTTGGTGCTGATCTAGTGCTCAGTGCACAGGGGTAAACTAGGAACTGGCTGGGAGGAGAGGCTTAAGGTCAGGCCCAAATCTGACTTTTTAAGTTTGCAGCATGGGATGTGGGGATATGAATGCAGCTGCAAAGGAAGTAAATCAATTGACAGAGTGGTTGAGAGCCCCCACTCATCATCTGTGGAAGGCAGTTGATCCAGAGAGCAGTGAGAGGAGGAATGCCACCAGGAAGGATTTATAGGGCCTGTTAGACTTTGGCCTGGAGAGGGTAGGACTAGCTCAGGCATCAGAGAAAGGCTTTTTTATACCATTATTTGTTCGTCGACCAAGGACATCGAGGGAAAGCTTGGCATGCAATCAGGAGAAGGTTTTGACAGGCAAAAAGACGGATGATGGTTGCAAAGGCCTAATATGGATATTCTTTGCAATAAACTTAAAATAAAACCTAAGAGAAGGATAGCATAGATAAATTCAGACATCCTGAAACAGCCACAGATTCTCACTGTATACATAAATCAACTTTTGATTTGCTTCACATAATAATTAACAAGCATTTTAAGTACGGAGCAGCTTTCTTAGAGAGGTAAAATGAAAGACGCTCATAATTTCCTCATTAACCCACTTCAAAATCCTCTGCACTAAACGATAATGCCTGTAGTGTTTACAATATCAGAAGGCTCACAGTGCGTGCAAGGGAAAGAGATGGGAAAATGTACAGTGTTTTGCAAAATGACTCATAAATAAATGATTCTGATTGAAATCATTGTGACTTGAATGTTTAATCCTTCCGTGTATTTTCATCTGCAAAAAATTCTTGAGCAAGCACYAGGAAAGAATATCAAGGTTTGAGCCTTGGGATGATAAGATTTTTTTCACCTCACTTACTCAAGACTTAAAAAACCCATTATGTGTTACAGGTTTCCTGGCCTTATTGCACAGAACTGCTCAGAATTTTATTTTTCACAACTAACAGAGTCACCTGCTGCTTATGCTGGTGTGACAATGGTCACAGTGATTGTGAGGGGGTGACTCCTGCTCTGTGGCGGGGTAAGTGAGACCTCACTTTATCTCAAAGCTTACTCAAAAATTCTTCGAGTCTTTTTCAAYGATGTTMWRWAAAAAAAAAAAAAAAAAAAAAAACAGGAAGAAATGGAAACCTCCTAGCTTGTTTCACTCTTTGTTTCAGCCTTTGAATAGGAACAAATCCATTCCTCTGTGAAACCTATATTACTGCAATATAGCAATCAAAATATTTTATTTTTATTAAACCATTATAATATTTCAGCTGACAGGAATACACCACAAGCTGGACATACCAAAGGATCCGTACAGTTTACAAGGCCAGCATTAGGTAAAAAGGGAAATTATCAAGTACAAACAAAGGAGAAAGGATCATTCTAAGCAGGGATTTGAAAGATATCGAGAGCAAATGAGGTGGAGAGATGTCGCTTGAAGTGCCACATTTTGTTTAATCTGCTGAACACATTCTCCTCCTGGCTGAGCGGTGCACGTGGATGCTCCCGCGTGTCTTCATGCTACAGTGTGTGCACAAGACAACAGCAATACGTGCAAATAGTCTCCAAATATAAACACACAGGCAAAGCAAAAGCAAACTGGAAGCTCGTCACCAAGCCATGATGTGTCAGAGCTGTTACATAAAAAGAATGGCCCRTGTTTTGATGCCTTCACCTTGCTAGGGGAGTTTTAACTGAAAAAGAATATCATTGTTTCAGGCCAAAAAATGAAAATGCTTCTATAACATTTGTGGTTGGGAACATGAATACCTCAAAACCTTCAACATACTAGTTTCCTAATGCCTGTGACACGAAGGGGTGCAGCTACAGCTCATACAAAGAAAAGAAGCAGCAGAGGCGAAGGCCATGTCTAAGTTGTTTATCTGAGCCAATTTCAGGTCACCCACCAGCCACCCATGCCCATAAACAGTCTCTCCTAATTGAATTGGTTCAGCTGAGCTTCTGGGAATGAAGTTTGCTTTCCAGCCACACTCCTTTGCTTTCAAAACAGAATGTCATGCTTTAAGTTTCAAGTGCAGGAATTCTGCCAGCAGCAATATTGAACAGATAATCCCATAGCCCCTTCTGACTTCCAGACCACCGGCCTCCTCCTCCTCCCATTGCTCCTGTGCAGAACCAGCACCAGAGGACAAGCAGCTAATCTATGAGAAAGTTCCTAGAAAGACTTTCTATTTTACACTTTCAGCAGAGCCTGGATACATCCCCATGTTGTGCTCAAGAAAGAGCATTCRAAGATGGGTGGTTTTGGCACATCATTGATATGGTGGTATCAATGGTATGGTGTATATACATTGCTCCGGGGAAAGTACAGCAGAACTGCTACTTATTTTTTATAGCAGCCAGGCTGTTATAACAGCACTGTGCTTATTTTGTGGTTCATATTGAGCAACCATCCCACCGACAAGGATGCACTTCCCACCAGCACAGACAAAAGAAGAAGGAAAACAAGGGTTTCATTATGAATCTAAGATACAGCAGAGATTCCTGGAGCTATTACATTAGTTGATACTGTCTCTTGTAGGTTACTGTCTAGCCCAGTACGAGCCTAATATTAAAATCTCATTGGTATATTGAGCTAGCCATAAAAATCTATACTGTTTAGGTAACTGGCTATCAGTTTTGACCTTCAGGGGAAGGTTAGAGAAAACTGTATAAATATTAAAATTAGACTTGAGGCCCAACTGCAAAGTTCATATCCAGATCTCATATCCAACTTAACCAACACTTCAGTGCATTGGGAATGATTGATTTGGTTTGGGACCATCTCTAATTAAAAAAATATATGTATCTAATAATCTCACATCATTCCCACTGCTATTTTTGCTATGTACCTTGCCCTGGGTCTCACTTATTTCAGAAGCCTGAGTCATATGTTTGGGCACTGGAGAATTGAGAGTTACAGTACGAGTAACTCTAGCTCATAATGAATATATAGTATCCTTAGGAGAGCCCATGCACAAGCAAAGAGAGAGACAAAAATGTACAGCCTCAGTGAGAAGCTACACAAAAGCTGGCAGATAAAAGATATAGCTGAAGCGAGTGGAGTGAGTGACTCTCAGTAGCCAGTAGGCAGAGGAAATGCAGCCAAGGTGGGCAGGTGGATAAGCAGTAAATAAAGCAACACTAAGGTGGCAAATTGCAGCATCAGAAAAGCATGAAAGAAAATAAATAAATAAAYAAAAWGACCTAACTAATTAATTCAAGAAGACAAGGAGAAAGTGCTATCAATCTCTACCCATGTCAGGTAGCTGTGGGTCCTTGGCAGTGGATCTGTTTGCTTCTTCCCACCTCTGAAATAAGAGCTCCTTCCTCCAATGCAGCCCCACAGCAGAGCTGCTCTGCTTGTTGTCCTGCTAGTGTTATGGTGATACTGGATAAAACCAAACAAGTTTGGGCATGCTGCAACACAGATTCTGAGTTATGATCCAAAGTTTTATGAGATAGCACAGAGTAACATCAGATCAGTCAGTGGAAGGACAGTTAGTGAATTAAACCACTACATAATATAAAACCCCATGAGCATGAAATCAATTGAGTTCATTAAAAACACTGCGTCCCACCAATCTTTGTAGGAACTGAGATGATAAATTATCTACTGTCTGTCAATAGTCAGAGACCAAGCTGGGTTACAGAGCCCACAACAGAGTCATTTTTCTTATCACCTGGCAGTTCATCTAGATTTGAGGAAACAATTCTAATAATATGAGGAACTTCACCAACATACTGAACACTTCAGTTAGAGCTTTATCTTTACTATAGCCTGGCTAATTCATTTCCTTTTTACCCTGTGCAGCTGAAGCAAAGCAACTACAGCCAACATATTTACAGCACATGAGACAGAATATAAAATCACAAGACTTCCACTGCTAGGATCACAACCAGCCTGATCTTCCCCTCATCAAAAACCTCTATTTATTTAATAGAACAGARTCACACCAGTTCAGGATTTTCCCTGGTAATTATTTTTATGTATCCCTAAAAGCTAAAAATATTACTAAAAACACCTCTATTAAGGATGCTTAGTCTCCTCAGAAAAAAAAGGCAATTTCTATGTGAGGAAGTGAATTGGTCACAAAATTGATTTTCTTCCTACTGTGTTGAGAAATTTGTTTTAGATTTCCCATTGAAATCAATGACTCTTTGTGTAACCTATCACAAAAGAATTTCAGTGCTTGTAGAGAAAAGAAAAACTTTCTAAAACAAGTACATGCATTCTGAAAACATATCATTGTTTTGTAAAAAACAGCTTTCCTTAAGAAAAAAAGGGGATTTTTTCAAATCAGTCCTACTGCCGGGAAGGAGAGCCAGGTTCTTGGCAGGCAGGCAGAGAGAGGCAAGTTCTTGCAGTTCTTTTTATACACAATGAAGTATGGAAATGATCAAAAACACGTTGTAAGAAGGAAGCAATTCATGATTAGCTCACTATAACACAAATTGGTGATAGCTCTAAGGAGTAGAATACATGGTATAATAGTGGCCATAAAAAGGTGTAAAAAATGTAAAGACACTGAATTTCAGAAGAGGTAATTTGTGTGGACATGCAAGAACCATTAGCTGAAGCCAATCGGATGAAGTAACAGAGACAGTGGACATAGAGGAGAAATGGAAGGTATTTCTAGATAAACTGATGTATACCCAAAGGGCTGTGAGCTACCTAGCAATAAATATGTTTAGAGTGAGGGGAAAGGAGCAAATGGATGACCTCAAGTGGAATGAGTATTCAAAAGTAAAGAAGAGGCATATGCAAGATAATGAGATATCAAATCCAGAGGAAGGAGGAGATGGTTATAAACACTCAGGACTTCTACTTACTAAGATTGTTAGAAGATGATGGGAGTGTACAGAAAGCAACATGTGCATAAGCAGATAAGAAAATGGAAAAAGGGCAGGAAGAGGAGGAGAAGCACTGCTGTGAATAAGGATGTTGTAAAGGGTCTGAAATGTGCCCAGTATTTGCCTGAACTTCTTAGCATTGCAATATTTTATTTCTTAGTAATTCTGTTGATGGTGCATAAACCAGAATCCAATCCCAATTGAAAGTGGTGTTGCTTAGAACAGATTTACTAAGTGGTAAACCGTTACTTCGCCCTGTAAAAGATTAAGACTCTGAAGAACATCCTGCAGACATGTTTGCTACTAGCAATATAAACAGGAAAACCTTTCACACTTGCCATTTCTTCCCTTCAGTCCTTCACAAACTCAGACTTGGTTGTGAAACACAAGTGCAGGGAAAGTTARGGGCAAAAATCACTGCTTTTGGTGAAGTCAGGATTTTTCCCAAACATGACGACCACTTTGGAGAGTTGTAMGCATCAGCAGTTAATACTTCCCAGTCATGCCAGATTATGCTAAAGGTTTTGACACCAAAATTGGAATGTTTTCACATAGAAACCTCTGCCATTCCAAAAGTATGTRCAGTGGGAGCCATGGAGCTCTCATGGGAGGACAAGCTTTGCTGGCTGCTACGTTAGATGGAATATATGAGGTACGTCTGCTGGCAAGTACCTGGGCCTGCAGGCTCAGAAGCTGATCTGAAAGGCATTCCCGTAAGCAGTTTGCCAGTTCTTGGCAAATGTTTATGCAATGCAGTTCTTCTCTTTTTCACCTAGGGATATAATCGTCCCAAGTTAAGGAAAAGAAAAAAAGTCTAAAACCCTCAGGAGAAAATCAAACAATTGGTAATACAAAGGCAAAATATTTGCTGGGTGCAATAACAGAAACAAAATAATTTAGGACCAAAAAGAATCAGTATAAGATATTATTTACTTCTGCTTCAGGAACTTATACCACTTCAAAGCTACAGTGTGCACATCTGGCTAGCTTACTAGCTAAAGAGTATCTATAGACAGGAGATGGAATTGATAGGATGAAGAAGACAAGGGGCTCAAACCTTTCAGCTATTCAAGAAAAAGTTAGCAAAATGGTATTTGAATTTTCCAGTAAACAAGGAGTTAAGAGGAAAGATTCAAGTCACCAGTGTTTGGCAGCAGTGTTTGGCAGAATCTCTCTCTCTATATATATATAAAAAAAATGGCAGAAATTATAAATTAGTTTGATGAGAGAAATTTACTGAGCTGACCATTCAGAATTACTGAACATAACTAGCAAGCTAAACAAACAAGCATGATACTGTAGACCATGTGTGTTCATAATAAATGATGAATTAATTTAAACTAAATATGCTAAAAGCTGCCTGTACAGTGATGGTTTCATGACACATGACACATCTTCCACAGTATATGCCAAGTGCTTGCTCCTGTTAGGTGACTGTCTTCACTAAACAGCCAACGTTTTTGTCTCCTTAAGAGTTTTCTTTGTATTGTCTCTTTTTAAGGAGCTTAAATGAATCAGAAAATGTTACACAAAATGTGGCCAGACACAAGACTTTAGCTGTTACCACAGCTCCAATGAACCACTGTCTTCAAGACAGCCTCTCCCTGTATCACACATGTCCCCTGCCTTTTGAGGGACACCACGTGAATTCCTCTCCCGTTCTCTGCACTCCTGCCCTAAATTCTCAGCCCTGAGAGCCTTTTCTGCTCCTCTTGTCTGCTGGCTGTCCTGGTGACTCCTGGTCAGACACCGCTACGGATGAAATCGCTACCTACCACAGAGCTCCCACCCTCAAAAATAGCTTTCTAGTCTCATTTTATCTTCTCCCTCCTCATCTCTTTTGTAATAACATCTGAAACCTTTTCTTCCTCAGATTTTATCTCAGGCTGTTCATCCATCTGTGTTTATTTCACTTGCAGAAAAGTTGCAGGTTCTGTAGTGATGATGATCTAGTGTTTTTGTGATTTCACAGACTTTCCTTTTATTTAAATCACTGCTTTGGTTTTCCCTCCCAAGAGGGATTTCATTGTACTGTTTATTGACTTATTTCCTAGTTTACTTTTTAGGAAAATAATATTGTCTTTGACTGGTAGGGATAGAATAATTCTTTAATTTGCAGCTTGAATTGAGTGATATCTTGTAAGCAGTTTGCATTGCATAAAGTCAGAAAGGAGAGAGAAGGAACATGAATACTTGCAAATGTATTGATTAACACTTTTTTTTCAAAGTCCGTTGTGATTATTTTGATTTTTGCATGCTCCATTGTACACTGCCTTGAAGAAAGCATTGAAGAAGAAAGTCAGGAGAAGAGAAGGAAAAATACCCACTTTTTTAGCTACTTTCAGTCTTCATTGGAAAGCAAGAAGAGACCAAATCAAACAAAGTAAAATTATTATGAGACTAAAAACCTCTGTAACGTCAATGGAGGGGAACACCATCCGGATGAACTGGCAGAAAGAAAAGGAAAGAAAAGTCCCATTCAGATACATGGAGAGCTTCATATGTTAGTGATAATATGCATGGCTCTCTCAGCAAAGTAGGGATGGAAGGAGAGCTTCCGTTGTTTAAATTAATGCTTGCCTATATTTGTCAAAGTTGAGAGTAATAAGATGATAAGAACTATTAGGTGCCACTTGAAGTGCCAGTAATCTATAAAACAGGATGTGAAAGCTCATAAGAAACTGTGCCATAGCTAAAGGAAATACGCTTTAGGCTTCATATTCCTAAAGATTGAATTAATTTTTAGAAGTGTTGACTATCCAGATTCTGTATCATATAAAACAGCACGTACTCAGATSTACCACCCCACTGCAGACAGACTTGCAGGGAAGCTCTCACCATGGTATGTTTTCCCCTTACACAGCAAAATAATCCTCTCTATTGATACTATCTGARGAATAAAATACTTACATTACTTAATTTATATTTGAGACAAATTTAATATTTTGCTGAAGGGCTCCYTAGAACTTCATAATTATATGAGGAGATCAATCACTCATTCTTTGCAAGCTCTGGATAGGCTCCAGGAAAACAAAAGACAAAATCAACATCCACTGCTTCAATGGCTGGAAAAATATTGATCAGTTTGGTCATTCGCTAAGCTCATTTCATTCTCTGCATGAAAGAAAATAGCAGTCTTCTAGGAATAAAAGATACTCTAAAGGCAGCATCTTAATGCATTTTCACAAAGGAGCACACTGTAAGTCCTTAAGGAGCACTCTGAATCTTCTATTTTTAAGCCATCATTTTTTTAATACAGCTTTTGCAACAGAATATAATTATTGCTTCATATTGCATTACCAGCTAGAAGCAAGAAATAAAGTTCAGTCGGAGTAGGAGCAGCACAAGCATTAAGCTAGAGCCTGGCTTCCCACTGAGGAGGTGTCAGTCTAAATAGYCCAAACAAGGCTATTGAAAGAGAGAGAAGACGTATTTGGGAAGCCACACTTGGAACAGACCCATTAAAAGGCTGAATGACCTGTCCAGGGTAAAACCAAGCACATGCTTCCAGAGCAGGGATACAACGCAGATTTCCTAATCCARCTCCTAACAGAGAGAGCACCTTCTTCCCTGATACAGCTACACTCACATTCCCACTAAGGCCTCGGAAAAGCAGCGCTGCAGTGATGGGCAGCCCCATTTCCTGGGAGTCAACGGCATGTTAGAATTACCAGTACCAGGTTAGGGCATAAAACTGCCGGCTCTTTTGTTTCTCAGCAAAGCCTGACACATCTTTGGTCCAACTGCGATGTGTCATTTTGTCAGAGGGGGCCACTTTGCTCCGTGCAGCAGGCACAGCCTGCGTGACTCAGCTCTGAAGTGCAAGGAGCACCTGGCCGCGCATTAAGAGGGAGGAATATAGAGACAGACACTCTTGTCTTTAAAGGGAGCTTAAGACAAGCTCATGTCTGGAAGACAAGAGCACACCTCTTTCCACAAAAGACGTGTGATCCCCTGCCTCCCCAGCACAGCTGGGGTGCTAATTAGAGAAGTGCTCACAGGTCCTAGCCACGTGTCCCTGCTCTGCTGCAGGAAGCAGATGGAATCAGGAGCCTACTCCTGCTTGTGAAACGCTACAGTCTAAATTAATGAGAGTGAGACGTAAAGCCTAAGCAAGGAGAGTCAAGAATTTGCCTTGGGTCATGCAGCTGCTTTCAGAAGAAAGCTCCTCTGCCCTTCAGGAAAATCCTGACCTTCTCAATCATTTCAGCTGCTGTACCTGGGAACGTGGAGGGAGAAACGTGGCAGTGAGATCTCTCCATTTCCATGGTGCTTTGCAGAGGTTTCAGCCGTACCGTGGTCTAATACAAGTGCTGGACCAGAACATGACCTCTGTGGTCATGGATGTGTGTGCCTGGGAGAAGCAGGATCATAGGAAGCAAGAAGTGATTTGTTAATAGTGAGTGGGAGGAAAACCTTGCTCACAGGAATGGGCTCAGCCGTTCACATCATGAGCAGGACAGAGCTATCCCCACCCGCTTCAGGAAGAGTCACCACTTCACAGAAGAGGACAGGAAACTGGGGGAAGCAGAACAAGTGTTAAATTCTCCTTGTGCCTCAAGCTCTTCTCTTGTGGATACCTGCTGCAGCCCTGGTAGGGACAGGCACTAAATCAGTCTCCCTTTCGCATTCTTGTTAGGCAGGGCCATTGCTTGTCTGTGGAAAGAAACAATGTAATCCAAGCTAGAGAGAAAAGCCATGATACCATCTGTGCATCACAGCAAGTCGTTCAGGAAGGAACTGCAGGTTTCTGCATTTCAACAGCTAGTCAGATACTCTCATGCTTTGAGGCTTATGTTGTGGGGCTTATGTCAAAAGATGATGAGATAGGATGTTTTGGGTGGGTTTCCTGCCTATTGATTCCACTGCAACCCTAAATCCCCAGCTCTTATGTATGTGTGTATGCAAACTGTCACTCGTAGTCCCTACCAGGGACATAGAGATGCGGGTRTGGAGCTGCGCTGCAGCTGGTGGGGGCAATTCTAAAGCCATCAGGTTTCGGCGGGTGGGTTATAACAGTGGCAGTGACAGTACAGCAGCACGGCCAGCAAGCCCCCGAATCCCAGGGCTGACTTTCACACACACCTGCAAGTTCAGGCAGTTCTCTCATTTTTTTGTTGCTACCTTTGCTAGTTAAATGAGATCCAAAGCAAATGTAACCCCAAACGTACCCTGGGAATGCGGAACGAGCACACCCTCAGGCACAGGAATGCTGGGAACGAGAACAACCTTTAGCAGTGATGTTCATTTCTAAAAATAACTGCTCCACAGCTGACAATAAGCATTTTTGCCAAGTACTGTTTTCACGTGTTCGACTGGAACAGCTGGATACTCCCTCTTTGTGCTTGCCAAGTCAGTCTTTGGATTTCCAAAAACACCTAACCCCAAACCCATCAGCAACTGGAAAGCCAACTGTTAATATTTTGAATGGCTGGAAATAAAGTTTGCATATACATCCACTGCAAAACGATTCTACTCCCTTGAAGATAGGTGAGCTCTCTTCTGATTGCCTTTATGAACATCTATTCAACTTAAAAACTGTGACATCTTGCAAATCTGGCATTTTTTGCTTGTTTCCCTATGAGGTTTTCAGACTTTGCTGCTTTTATTTCCGAAGCACCTGGAAATGCACAAAAGTGGGGAAAACATCCTAACTTTTCCAAGCATGACTTCTAATGCATTTAAGGCCTGGGGAGAAAATTTAGGTCAGTTCCCATTTCACCCAAACCAATTGATCCCCTTCTATCAGCCACCCAGGGCAGGATATGCTGCAATAACCCGCATGCATAAGGAAGGGAAATGTCTATTGCCACAGATAAGGATTGTACCACAGAAACGGGATTTATAGCTGAGACAGTGGCAGCGTTTCTGTGTATATTGACTTGTTCAGCTGCACTTTTGATTGGTAACAGAATTACACCTATAGCCCTGTTTTCCTCAGGTTTCCTATTWTTTCTCCAGCTTTTCTTGCACTCACAGACCGCAATTCAGATTGCAGTGGTGATTAGCAATATCCTCTTACCCAAGAGCTAGAGTACTACAGACAAACCCAAAATCTCTGCTATAACGAAAAATAAAACGCCTGCTACTACAGTGTGTTCATTTATCTCACCTTCCTTTATCTTTCTTTATTTTAGTGAAAAAAAAGATTTTAGTAGAAAAAAAATCTAAAATGATATTCGGTGCTTATATATAAATGTAACCAACGATATGAAGATATATATGTTACATATGCAAATATCCACGGTGTGCCTACACATGACATTTTGAAGATGCTATCTTTGTACATTCAGGATTAAAAGAGAATTATTTTTTACAGCTAGAATCTTCCAATACCTAGTGTTAACCGAGATACCCTCCTTGCATCCCATTATTTCCACAGTCTTTTGCCTCTTTGCTCTCACACCAAATCTACATGTAGCAAGACTGAGCAGCCTCATGGGCCAACAGAGGTTTGGTCATTCTGGGTCAGTATAAGGATCCTTCAGGGCTGGGCAAGCCCGAAGCCCCTGTGCTCCTGATGTGCTCAGCACTTTGTTCTACTTCAKTAGGAGGGCACAGATTATGCAGTAGACACAAGTTCAGAGTAGATGGGTGGGAAGAACCTGATCCCTGATTAGCACAAGCTTGGCTGCAGGTAGGATGTTGAGTCTGCCTTGAACGAGTACTGCAGATAGGAGAAAAACAGCTTTCACACTGAAAATGATACCTGTGAGTGCTGGATGGGCTGTAGCCCATTTGCTACCCATTTCCTATAAGACAGGACAGGATAGGCTGGATATATGACTCCTTGGCATGGTACCAGTTCTAGCACCTGCTCAGGCCAAAGGAGTTGCCACGGCAGGAAGAGGTAGGTAGACATCTCTATTTTTCTAAGTTTCCAGTAGTTGCTCAGTGGGGTAGTTAGCTCAGTGTGTCCTGGCTCTGCATAAGGCAGCACAGTCAGGCCCTGCAGGGCCCTGATCCTGTCGGAAAAATTTACTGTGCTTTTGTTCAGCTCTTACACAAATCACTGCTGGGAAGTAATCAAGTAAATTCTATTTATGCTTCATTATTCATAATTTTTGCAGGATCAGAATGATAAATCAAGGCAACRTCCACTTATTTTTGCAATACTCTTTTGACCATGTCCAAATATTTGTAAAACATCTAAATCCCTGGCAAAGCTTAATTCCATGAGCCAGACCAATGTGGTGCTTCTGTCCGCTTATTTGGCRGGGAGGTGGTAATGACTAGTTTGAGCCATCACATCACTTAAGAGTCAAGGCATCATTTGTGCAGCTATTCAGCTATGTCCAACAACAATAACCTGACTCTATTCCTAATCTGTTTTAGTCTTCCAGCAAGAGCTGCGTGCTCTTGCTCTAATGCTGATGCCCCTCTCCTCTGAGTCCAATCCTGCTTCACACAGAAGCTCTCTCTTTCTTTTTCGGAAAAAAAAGTAGCTGAAAAGCACACACACTGTTACTTTGTGGTGCTTTCTTTACATTGTCACAACTCTGCTCAGGTTAATATTTGCTTCAAGGGCAGGAAATTGCAATAATATTACGCCTTTCCTTTTTTTTTCCAACATATAAATCGGAATCCAATTGTATTAATATAATAAGTGTGTATATCACTCTGTAGGACTCATTCATGATACTAAACTTTTATTGTCCATTTGTTTCAAATTACCTTTTCTGATACATAGTATTTTTCCCTTGAAGCGTAAAGAAATTTCAAAATAACGTAGCTGTGAGTGTTGAGGTATATGGAGGTATTGAGATTGAAATGCCCCCCCATTTTTTTTTTTTTTTTTAATTTTCTATTGCCGTTCATGGGCTTTGGCTGGATTATACTTGGATTTCACAGGACATTCTTTTGACCAAGAAGCCTTCTAGTTTGATCTACAGCTAGAGACAAAAATATGCATTAAGAACAAATGTGAAGTCTCAGAATTGATTTCTTGCTCTATTTTTAATGTGACTTTTACAGGGGCAGCCAGAAACCTGAGCCAGAGTGACCCTTGGTATCCCAGGTATGGAGCAGAGCCACTGAAATACTGTCCAGGCTAAAATAAACAGACCCCAAATAAACAAGGCAGACAAAAGCCAGGAAGCTTAAAATGTATCTTCTGGGTTCTTAAACCTCAAGCAATTAATATATAAGAGAAGTGCAGAGATTTCAGAGCCTAGGAAATACTTATTATGAAAGTGGATTCTTCACTTCTATTACTATCCTGGGTTTTTTTGTTTGTTTGKTTTTGGGTTTTTGTTTTCTTTTTCAAATTTTTACTCTTCCTGGCTTGTCTCATTCACACTCCCAGTGTGCTAGGCAGTGAACCAGTGACTCCCTAACTTAACTTTCTGTTTTTTCRCATAATGGAATTATTTGATAATCTATGCTGTGTACCTGTGCTAAAGATGTTGAAGCTCATGAGAAAACTAGTAAGTCAATTTTGAGTGGCAAGTAAAGGCAAGTTTCTAAGTCTCCTGCTTGGTTGCTATTTAAGCTGGACTCATAATCAGCTTTGTTCTTTAAACCTGATCTTTGGATGTTTAAATACCCTTAACTGTGACATTTAGAAAGCAAGCACAATCCTATCCTGCCTTCACTGGTCAGAGTTTCGCACCCTCTGACTTCACGGAGCAGAAAGACCCTCACGTGTAGGGCTGCAAGTTGGCAGCAGCTGAAGCGCAACTGAGCTCACAGTGCAGGACTCCTAATGGGAGCTGCACACCACGGACTAGCTCTTTGGGGGAGCTGCTGAGCCACTGCCAAAACAAGGTATGGGCCTTGTGCCTCTGATTCAGAAAAGGTATCATCACTTTATTAAGTGTGTATGTGTGTATTTTAGTCTTTCAGATTTAATCTTAGCCTTTAGTCTTTCCGATAACACCAGTAATAGAGACCTATAGAGCTTCTTCATTTTGAATAAAACTTGAAAGATATCTAAAGATCATTACTGGCTTAACCATGATGTCTATTTATACACACTATTTTTTTGTTGTTTATTTGTTTTCTTGAATTGACTGGTGTCATATATTCCAATTTTTAAAACATTTTTTATAGTGCATGTGACAGATATATATAGTTGAAACTGTAGATGTATCTCTACTGTGAAATAATAAAYCATATTTATTTTGGTGTGAAGTACCATGCAAGTCCCAGGATAAAGCAGCAAGATTAAAGCAGTATTTGCATTCCTGAATATTAATATAATTTCTCTTAGTATGTTTTCATGATTAGATTATTCCCTGCCCTACACAAGGCCAGTGAAATGAAAGACAGTGATACACAACTATCTGTAAGCATTGCAAAGCAGATTTGCACATCTAAATCCTAAATTGTATCCTGCTGGATTTCTGTTTTAGCAGCTCCCCATCGTGCTTTCTGACGTGAGCACCTACATTTTCTCTAGGAAAGGGGCTACTCTGCCYGTTGACCAAAATGTAATGACCAAAGAAGTTTCCTAAGAAAAAAGAGGAATTGTTGAAATCAGTATTTTTTTTCTCCATAGGTAAACACCAAGATCATATATATGTATATACATTTGTATATATAATATACATATTTAAGTGTGAAATCTTGATGCTAAAATGAAACTGTTCAAATATTGTTTTGGATTGTTGAAAGTGTAACTATTTCAAAATGAAATATTTACTCTTTGTTYGCTCTTCATTTCAGCATTTGTGAAGGAATATTATCACACCGTTTGCTGATATTTAAACCTTTGTCATTTTCTTTTRAGAAGAAAACAGATGTCAAAATATCAACACGGCCCTGGGACATGGATTTCGAACAGCTTTAATCAGTGTCATTTTCCATAGCTTTTACTTTGATCTTTGCATCTTTCTTYAAATCAACTGCTTCTAGGTTCCTGCCCTTCAGAAAAAAAGAGCATGGAATCAAAAGATAAGGAAGGAACCTCATGAGTTAACCTAAGCCCTGGTATCATTCATAGCCCATTATATGTGTTTAGTTATCATAAATTAGTCTTTACTACTACCTATTTTTTCCTGGACTGGAGGAGTTAAGGTGTATCACCCCAAACTTGTATTTGCTCTTTCAGYACCAAGGCAGGATGGAGCCATTGGAAAGTTAGATATCAAGTTTAAACTAATAGCAGCGAACAAGTTGTCTCTGTTCTCTCAGTATCAACAGGCCCCACCAGGGAAAGATTTTTCCACATATCCTCACAGAAGGAATCACCTCAATTCTGCCTCTCTCCACACAGGAAAAGGACTTCAGATTAGATGCCAGTCTTTCAGGGAGCTGAATTGGTGAGATGAATTCTCACCTGTCTCCAGCTAGACAGTCAAATATATGCTTATTATAAGCTAAAGATTAATGTGGGTTTGAGAATTAGCATCTTTTACCTTTCTGCATATATTTCACCCAAGGATTTCTTAGTGCTTTGTAGTCCTCAGCTCACAGTGAGATACAATTTACTCTTATTACAGGTAGTTCAGGTATATGTTAAATAGAAATGACACCAAGAACCTTATATCCAATTATTTACTACTTATACTATTAGGGTAAGGAGCATTTAAGGAAGAAGGAGACAACAGAGTCAAAATATTGTGCCTCACTTTTTGCAGAAGACATCAAGATATCAATCACTATGCAATTGTCCCTAAGTAATAAAATTAATTTATATAAAAAGAGAAGGGTCAGGGAAACTGAAGAGTAACCACTGAAGACCAACTCTGTTTAAAAGCACCTTTTGATGAATTTCACTCAAGTGCTGCTTTATCATCTGTTCCTTCTGGGAAGTCAAGATTTTTGTTTGTTTGCCTTTTTTTTTCTTTTTTTTTTAAAGCACCAAATTTAATTGTTTGTTTCCCTGACTGCAATGAAATAAGAAGATAATGAGTTTTTCATTGTTCACTAATTGTATACTAAAGACGCGACACAGTCAGCCAACTGTAAATTGCTGCTTTACTGTAATGTTTGGATATTTCAGTGCAAATAGACACAAATACATCTGTTCCTGCATAAAGTAAAATGTCTCTGTTATGAAAACAAGCTGATGTAGGGAGCAATAAAAAAATAACTATAATGACTTCTGTTGATTAGGATTTGGTGTATTGTTTGAGTTGGTTTTGACATCTCTGAAAGACACTTGCATGTTTCAGCACCGTAAAGACAGACGATATTTCAGAAGCTTTTCACATGCTACAGTTTAGATTTGCAAACCTGGAGCTGATGTTCACAGATAATATAAATCCTAAGATCCAAGTAACTTTGCAATGCAAAATAACAAAATCTGTTAAAGCTCAATAGGCACCATCTTTTCTTATCCTGGATGTTTCTAAAAATAAAGGTTCCCAAGGTGAGTTAAGCATCAAAGTTATGTTAGCTTTGAATTTCCTGGCACGTGTGTGTTCTCTTTTTTTTTTTTTTCAGCCTGTTTTGGGGACAGACTAGAATTTAACATTCAAATCTGATCCAAAATTCCCTGAAGAATCTAGATGGAAATTTTAACCCTATTGAGTTTAATGGGAGTTTTACTATTGACTTAAAAGAGACTAGGATTTCATGTTAAAACTTTCAATCAGACCATCCATAATGTATAAGTTTGACTTTAGAGGCACAAAGTGACTGCTTAATCAGTAAACCAATCTCCCTGTGGAACAAGAAAGTGTCAGTAGACAGTGTTTCATAATGGACCTGATCCAAAACTCATGTAAGAAAAAAAAAAAAAACAGACTCCTGAAGACTCCTCTGACTTGGATAATATTCACTACACTCACTGTTCATGAGTAGACAGTTTCTTCCTAATAGCTCAGCTCCTTTTGGCGAGATACACAACGTGCTTTCTTCTACAGAGAAATGTGTAGTAGTGAATTACTGCTCACAAGATACTGTAGCATGATTTCATAGGAATAATAAGAAAAGAAGCTTCTTTTAATTCATTATGTTCATTTCAAGCATTATTTGATCTGTCCAGCTTTTCCATTATAGGAAAAAAAGGTCTGAGTTTGAAAATAATAAATTTTACATGGATTTTAATGCTCAAATATACACATACACATATATATATGTATATTACTATGGGGAGCAATCATCTTTGCTCTAGGGTGGCACACACCTGTGTGGTTACCTGTGTACATTATCCATTCTGCGACATGCCATAGCAGCTGAAAGCTAGAAGAGCTGGAAGTGGAATTGATGTCCAGGTGCCTAATACAGGAGATGAGTCACTCCCCACGTCCTCCGAGCTTTTAACCACTCTCTTCACAGAATCACAGAATCACAGCATCACAGCATCACAGAATCACAGAATCACAGAATGGTTGAGGTTGGAAGGGACCTCTAGAGATCATCTAGTCCAACCCCCCTGCTCCAGCAGGGACACCTAGAGCACGTGACACAGGGCGGCATCCAGGCGGGTTTGGAAGAYCTCCAGAGAAGGAGACWCCAMAACCTCCCTGGGCAGCCTGTGCCAGGGCTCTGTCACCTTCACAGTGAAGAAGTTCTTCCTCACATGGAGATGGAACTTCCTGTGGTTCAACTTACAATCATTGCCCCTTGTCCTGTCCTGTGAGCTTTTGTTATATTTACAAAGCAAATTGTTTTAGGAGAACAAATGCAATAGTTGGCTTAGCTGATTTTTGTTGGGTTTTCTTTTCTTATTATTTAGATGTAATTCTGCTATCTAAACTTCACAGCTCAGTCTCGTTCAGCCTTTCACTTGGACCACACAACTTGTGCAAAACTCTGCAGCACTTGTGGAAAGATTTGGACCAGCCACAAAGTCTTTTTTATTTTTGTTTCCATTATGATGAACAATTGTACAGGCTGCAAAGGAACAGGATATCTTATTCAAATAATAAAAAAATCTTTCCACTTTTCTGCAGTCTCTGCTYGAGTTCACTTTCCCATAATGACTCTCATATCCACTAGAGGAAACGAGGAAATTATTAAAAATGTGCATGCAACTGTCTTTGGCTCTGAGCCCTTCCATTTTTTCTCCATTTCATCAGGAAAAAAAAAAAAAAAARRRRGGAAAACTGAGGTAATTCACACAGTTTGGAAACAAATGTGTGAATTGTCAGCACAGGCTGACAAGACTTTTTTTATATTTATTACTATATGTTTATATATACTTATATACATTTATTTATAGACCATTTTACAGCCATTGGCATCCACTGAAGCACTGTGGTGAAGCAGTGACGCAGGCAGGTCTGGCCAGCAAGGAAGGCTGACAAGATGATTGATCGGGAATTAGAAACCTAAATAGCGAGCAGATACCTAAATGTGCTTGAGAATCACAACAGACTAGAGGGCCTGGGCTAGTCTAGACAACAACTGCTTTACTTGTCAGTACCCCTTACTGCAAGGGTGACTTTGGGGCCATCACTGAGCGTGTTGTTGGAGAAAGAAAGTTATTTTTTCCCTTGATTTACTAAGGCCATCAGGGCTTTTCTTTTGTTTTTTTTCGAACTAACTAACTCAGCTTCTCACACTGATTTTGAGGCTTACCCCTTACAGGTTATACTTTTAGTCTCGTCCAGAGAAATTTTAAAACAGCTCTGTTGTCAAATTTAATCTTCATGACTTAGATGTGGTCCAAACCATGAGGTCTAGTCACTTACACAGGAAAGTGTAACTGCTTGGGCAGCCGTTTGTCACCACGCGGGCCCTGCATGCAAGAGAGCTGTGGCCCTGCTCCTCAAGGGCTTGCTCCCCATCTCCAGCAGAAGGGAGCCTGCATTCAGAGCTAAACATCCCTGTTTTCTGACCATGCCTGTTTGCCTATATCTGAAGACAGAATGAGCAAAATGCTCTGTCTCAGCTTTTACCATTAGATCCTTGAAACAAGCAGGAAAAGAAACCAGTAGGCTTAATGTTGTGAATATGGAACACCACACAAGCTCAAAGAAAGGAACAAAGGTCACATTAGATCCAAATCCAAATATAACACCTAAATTTTTATCCCTGCACTTAGGTTGGGGGCCAGAGAGGAAAGATACATACATTTTTTCTCCTCAACTGAAAACTCTGCCAAGAGGCTCTTAAACAATCCAGGAAGCTCCAGGAAGATAAAAGACAATGTTACAGAGGGCAAAGTTCAAGGAGATCTGAAAAGGAGACTATTCAAAATTAAACTGCACGATTATATTAGATGCCTGTTAGTGCTGTTAATCMCTGTTCTGCCTCTGCACTGTATTCTGCTTCACCAAGTGCACATGTGGTACTGCCAGTAGCCACTGCAGCTTCCCACCAGTAAAACAGAGTGCACGACAGATGTGATGTATTTTTTTTCATCAATTTTTCTGTGATTTATTCGCATTTTTGTTGAGATTCTGTGGCTACTAGAACTAGTGTTTTCTGCATTCAGTCCACAGAGAGGCCAATAACACATGCCAATGAGCTAAAGTGCTTCCTGGGAATATGTCACTTGTCTACTTGAAAAATGTATGAGAGGAGTACGAGGCTAAACGTGGAAGTGTGCAGGTACTGGCATTTGCCAATAACATGTGGGGATTGGCATTTATCTAGTGGTGAACAGGCTCTTTAAGTTTGTGTTCAGCACTTATCACCAGGCAGACATTGCTAGTCATGACAGTGTTTGCCGCCTGACTCAAAGGGCAGGCCCACTAAGGCGAATCCTTGGCTTAACTGGTAAAATTCAGCTGTTGGTTTTGTGCTGAAATGGGTGGGGSCTGCCATCATTTTCAGAGCAGAACAGACTGCTCCCCTACCGAGACGGAGCTGCCCCCAGAGGATCTGCCCGTGTTTGCTGCCAAGGGTGAATCTTCTTTGTCTCTTCTTGGCTGTCTCCAGCTCTGTGGAGAGGCTGCTTCTAAAGCCCACCAAAGGAGCAGCACAAGCTCCCAACTCATGGAGGCTGCTGCAGGCGTGCTTTGAATTAAAGTGTCTCTACCAACTGACCGTGAAGTCTCCTTAACCACAGCCAGCAGAGAACACTGCCAGACCACCCTGCTCAGGGCTGCTTTCCCATTCTGTCTTTCCTCCTGAGTGAAATTTGGCATCAACTAAGGAATTCCTGAAGGTGACTTCTCAYATAAGAATAAAAGAGAGCAAAGATTGCACAAAACAAAATAAAATCTATAATTAAGTTTCTTTATACAGGCTAAAAGAAAAAAAATGCAACTCTCATTGAAAAAGCACATAATACTGTTTTTTTTTCCTAACCCCTCTCTTTCCCTCTAGGACCTTTATTTATTGCATATTTCAGCAGCTACTACTGGGTGATGAGTCTATCAAATGATAATGTAACTGCTGACTTATTTATTAAACTTCACAAGGGCCAAGCATGAAGTGTAAATAGAAAAATCACTATCTCAGGATGCCAACAATGATAATTGCAGCTACAGTTGCTGTGAAGGCAGCAGAGTGCTTTGCAGAGTAAATGAGAGGCAGGTTTTTCCTCAGTAGATAAACATCCTCTTACAGTTCTGAGCAAGCAGAGAGATAACACAAACAACGCAAGTGTTTAGCAAATGCACTGCTTATCATTCGGCTAGTTGGAGGGAAAAGGTGAGAATTATAAAGTCAAGTCAAAATATGGGAATGAATATTGAACTGTGATAAAGAGAGAGATATACGTCTTGACTTATCTCTGGTGTGTGTTAGTTCACTGGCAGTCAACACCACAGTGAGAATAAATTTTCAGATGAAATGTCTGCATTCCCCAAACGATAACCACCCGCTCCTAGCACTGCATTCTCCTTCTGCCTCCCCTGGGGTATCTTCAGCAAATTCCCATGGCTCTCTCCCAGTGTTCACAACTCATACATATCACTCTGCCTTGAAGGGCTAAGCTCACTAACACCATATTTAGCATAGTTTCACAAGGGAATGAAAGAGGAAAAGTTAGACAATTCATTACAAAGAATGCAGCATGAACTGCATTCATTTGGGCATGAACTATAGAGGTCTCATTTTCATGCACAAAGACAAGTCTCAGAGAAAAGCTTTGAGGAATTTATTCCTAGAACAGTGGATGACTAATAAAGTGAAGCTTAGGGCATTGCCAAAGTCACAGAAAGGAACCTGTACCCTTCATCTGCAGACTTGTTCTGGGTGTCTTATCTATTTAGAGAGAGTGAAGAGGTCTTGTCGCTATGTCATGAGGTGGAAACTTGGGATGCGGTGGTTCAGTTCATCACTTTGCTCAAGGCCAATGCAAAAGGTATTGGCAAAATAGCCCGTGGTGGGGTCTCCAGACCTTTCTCAGGATCTGCTCCCCAGCTGTTGTAGGAGAGGTGAAGGAGGTAGAGAGCAGTCCCAGTAGTGGAAAGAAGGACAGAGAAAGCAATGCCTGAAGACTGGCTGTGCTTTCTCTCTGACTTCTGCTGACCTAAGATTAAGAACAAAGTTGAATTCCTCTTCCAGCACTTCTCATAAGCCTGGAGACAGTCTTCACTTTACCACCAACTTTTTGACTAATGTCATCTGAATCAGACTGTCCATCTGTGCCTCCATTTATGAAGCCATAAAATAGAAGTAGTGCTCATTCTCCATTGTGTATCTCCAATAGAAAGTATTTTACAAGCCCAAAGATGCTGTTTTGTTGTTATACACCTTATGCTAGGAAGAAATGCTGGAAGAGTTGCTATTTCTGAAAATAGTCAAAGACAGATTTTTATTTTGTAATCTTTTTTTTTCCTCCCAGCACTGAAAAAACAAGACCAGATTCCGGGGCAGGTGGCAAAGAACCAGATGCCATTGACAAATTAATAAATCTTCAAATAATAACAAGAGTAACTTCTCAAATGAACTCACACTAAAGTTTTTTTGGTAGCGGGTCAAGCTAGCATATGGTTGGCTTAGACATTGGGATGATAGACAGAATCTGAACAGAAGCAATCAAAACAAAATCTGTTAAGGAACAGACAGCAGAAATATGATCAGTGGAGGCAGGAAAATTAGATTGACAGCTGAGAGAGGCAGATAAATGATAAATATGAGATTTGGCTTTTCTTCTTAACAGGAATTCAAGCAATCTTCCACCTACTATAACATTTTGTAAGCTTTGCATGTCTTAACAGGCTGATATTAGGAAAGTCATTTTAAAATAAACACACTATTTCCAAGGGAATACAAAGCAAAACATCACTGATCACATTTTCAAAAAGGATTTACTTTTTCAGTGGCCAGAACTTAATCGTTTGTGCAAAGGAAACCTAGGCAGAATTCTGCATCCCTTTTGGCCAGAGATGCTGCCATGTTTCAGTGCACACATGCATGTGTTAACACACACAGAAACTGAAGGCATCGTGCAGATAATCAACAGTAAATTATATCCGGAAGGTCTCAACTTAGATTTTCTAATTGCAACCGTTTGGTGCAAGGTGAGATGAGCACTCACTGTTTTCCATTGCCACCTCTCAAATCAGAATGGACTAGGCAGAACTAGACCAAGAGGCCGGATTTTGTGAGCACTTTTCATCTGTGTCAACATCCTTTTAAAGTAAATCATCTGTCCAAGATGTCTAGGTCTGGAAGTATTCAGCTTGTAGCAAAATATGGGTAAAACTGAAGATCCAATGAAATCAAAATGGAAAACCTTCCTTTTATGTCACTTGATTTAAAGTATGTCCCTACTATGGCAAACASAAAGCAAATTGGAAAGCCTGCAGAAGCCAAGGTAAATTAAGACATATTTCCAGGCACACTCTTACTTCAGGTTCCTCTCTTTGATTCTTGTACTCCATTTAGAAATCTTTAGCATGTGGAAGGGGGATAGTTAGCTCAAGAACCTCATTATTGAGATATCTYTGCTTGCATTGGGGGATGTATGTATTTATTTGGCATGATGCAGCAAACTCAGAAACATTTTCAACAGACTTTCCACCAATTATCCAAAATGGCTATGAAATCTCTTCATCCTGTTTCTTTCCCTACAGCTTCTAATTCATAAAAGAGCAATAACCTCCTGTGAGTTATTTCAATAGCTCTACTGTGATTGCTCTACAGTTTCCTGCTACAACACAGTTATATTATTTGTAAGTAGAGAATTATTTAGTTGTACAGGTCCAGGTGGGTCTTTTGACACACATCCCAATCCAATTTAGACATCTAATGGCCCACAGAAGCAGAGGATTTAGGACTCTCCATCCTTTTTAAGCACTTCTGGCCTGTAGAGCTGACTTCCTAGTAAGTGGGAATTGAACTATTATGTGAGGCCACATCACGGCATGGTGCCATCTCTCTCACTGGGGACTGGCCATCCACTCAGAGGGGATCTAGACTCAGCTGGATCCCAGGAGCCAAGGATAGGAAATATGAATGGCAACACTGGGCAATGGAACAGAGAAACCCTGTGCTGRCAGATAGAGACACTGCTACTCTTTTCTTACAAGGACACACTCATTAAGGAAGACCAAGTGCTCACGGTGGCAAAATTGGTGAGAGTTATTCAAAATTTAGTTCAGCAATTAGCCTGACACACAGTCAGAACGAGATGCAATATTTAAATAGTCTGTGCTTCCTCGCTGACCAAAAAATACTTTTTTGATAAAAGTCTCAGATGAAATTAATAAAGCTTTCCCCTGTTTTGTCCTCTGCACTTTCTAGTTGTATATTTGCATTTCAACTTCATTTCTGTTTGTGGCTTTCTACACCTTTATGAATATGGAACTGACTTCCAGAATGAGAACCCTGGACTATTATCCCAGGTATGAAATGTCAGGATGTGTATATTTTCATTTCCCATAGAATATATTACCTAGTGGCAAAATGAAAATATTAAAAATATAATATGCATGACAAATGACAGTATGACCTGCACWGAATGTTTAGGCCCTCTGAAATATCAACAGAAAAAATTCCTCCCTAGAGAAATAGAAAGCAATTCATAAAAGCAATAGACCAATGGGATATTCTTAAGTCTGTACTGAGTCATACTCAAGCGTCATCAAATGGATAAAACAATCCATAAAACCCACACAGATTGCATGAGGTAACTGATATGTTCAGATTAGGACTTGCTCTGGAAAGAGGATTGCTCTTACATCACTATTACAGATCGCACGATCAAGACAGGAGTTGCTTTTGAACCAGCTGAAATGCAAACAGCTTAGACTGGACAGACTAGTTCACGGAAGGTAGAGGTGAAATTAGAAAAAAAAGTTGATCGGAAAGATGGAAACTCTAAGGCCTACAAGAGAGGTTTGCAGACTGTTGACTATGATCAGTACATTTACAGCGTGGCATCTTATATTCTGATTCAACAATCTATTGCAGACTCTTCTTTTGTGGAGCTACAATGATGGGAGAGGGGTCTGATTTAGCACTTGAAGCACACACTTACATATGCCACTTAAATATGTTGCTCTTATGAGACACAAGTTCAAGGACTAGTAAAACACATTCCCTGTGATACATATTACATCAACAGCAGATTTCAGAGGTTACCATTCCTCAGCTGAGCTGCAATAAGTATGCATCTGCATGTCAGCTCACGGTCTATAACCATATAAAATCATATAGGTTTGCTTAAACTTTCTGTTGTTTAAGTCTTCTTACATCACTTCAAACGGATCATCTGTAGCTATGAAAACATGYGCTTCTCAGCTAAGTTTCTCACCTGAGTTGACAAAGGAAACATTTGTTTGACTTCTCTGGAACTATGATGAATACCAAAAATCCCAATTCCAGTGATGAAGAGAAAGGTATGAGGCTCATATTAGTCCTCTAGGCATTCTAGTCAGAAAGGCCATTTCTTCTAGTAGCTGTCTTTTTGGGACTCAGTCTGTCTTTTCACAGAAGTGTGACACTGTACAATTCAATTCTTTGCCATTGGAGAATTGCAAAGTACTAGTAAATATTTTACTATCCATTTTATGATTTTTTTTCTAAATGAAGTGCATAAAGGAGCTAAAGAGATTATAGCATTTTCTATATTTCTATTCCTACTTTACGACACCCCAAACATTAAGTGAAAATCTGTAAGTTTATCCATAATGTGCAATGATACAGCACATAGATTCTAATAGATGGTATTACAGTGCATAGATCTCCCAAAGCAGGAGCTGATGAAAATGGATTTCACTACATGTGCAATTGGAAATGTACTTGTCAGCTAAGCATTTCAACAATATTAAGTTTGTAATAAAAAACAAACCGTCATTATTATTCTTGGTATAGTTCCATGTGATTCTTAAGGTATGCAGCTGCTGCTTTGAGAGAAAAAGCACATGTTAAGAAGATGATTTGTCTGGACCATGCACTGTGTAGGAAAAACTTCAGTGCTAGTTCACTGAAAATTAATTTTAACCCTATGTGAAAGTATTAACATGAGCATTTGAAGGAAAGATTTTTAACATCATCAATAAATGCCTGTTCAGTGTATATAAAAAGATATTTTACTGGGTTATTAATGAAATTCTTTCATTTTTCAATTCATCACTTCTTGTATCTCTTTGCCCTCCTTAATTAGTTAGTCAATACCTGTGGTGCTGGGTTGTTTTTACCAGAGAAAGCAATCAATGATATGATCAGAGTCATGCTCAGGGTGATCCTGTTTGCTTGGATTTAGGTTTCAGGTTGGGTAAGTCACACTCTAGAAGTGAGGTGACTTATTTGCAGTTCACTTCAGAGACCAGCCATAGGAAAATTCAATCATAAAATATGATGAAGCATTATTTGCAAATAACTTCAGTAAATCCAGTGTGGCAGTAAGGATATCATAGCACGGAAATGACTACAGATAACACTGAGCTATTTGGTTACATTAAAAAAAAGAAATTGTACTTTGGAATTCAACTGTAGAACTGTGGGCTGTGCAATAAATATGTCAGTGAGCAAAAGCACTTGGCTTGCTGATATAGATACAATATTTAAAACCAGCACTAGCTCTTGAGCTGGAATTAGCAAAGTGGGATTAGTCTGCTGTGAGATGGCCTGGCCACCACAGACAGAACTTCTTGGGATTGTAAGACCTTGAGCTAATGAAATTTCAGATGGTTGGAGGGGTTAAGTGAACCTGCTAGCTAGATGCACTTCCTAGGGAGATTGAGACACAGAACAACGTGGACTGAGTTTCAAGCTGCCATTTCAATCAGGCTGATTTGGGGGTGAGTATGGTGGTTCCATCATCCTCAGGTAGTTCTATAGTGTCTTCTATCAGACTTTCCTCTAAGCTTGGAGGACCAGGTGAGATCTCCCCGAAAAGCGTTGTGGAAGAAAAACCACAAAACAGCTCAAGGGACTGTTTAGATGCTCTCCTCCCTTCAAAGGCATCTTGCAAACCCTTGCAAGACTTATGGGTCCTAGTAAAATCCAAGTAGCCCAGAGCTGCCTTTTGAGTGTGCAAATACAACTAACCAAGGCTGGCAACATATACTGTATGTTAAAGTACTCTTTAGGTCCCTCCACCCTGGTCTGAGAAAGATCAAGTGGGAAAGCCACATGCGGCGGGGGATGCAGACAYGGTGGGACAGGATCATTGGATCTTGGGATAATTCAGGTAGGAGGGGACTTTAGGAGGTCTCTACGCCAACCTCCTGCTTAAAGTGGAATCATCTTTGAAGTCCAGTTGAGTTCCTAAGTATTGGTACACTCACAAATCACCCCAATTACATCACTGGCAACCACTGCAGCTATGCCAAAGCTTTAGTAATCATCTTCAATGGTCTGATCCCAGGCTCTAGAAGGGATAAAAAGAGTGGGATATCCCAGGAGTTCCTAGATAAGCTGTGAGGTGAAACACTGTTTCACCACACAGGTGGTCTTTTTTTATTTTATTTTATTTTTTATTTTTTAATCAGCTTGGGCATTAATATGGCCGTATGACAGGAAGAAGGAGAGGTCCTCTGACAGCAGAGACGATWTACAGCTTTGAGCCTGAGAGAGATGCAATTGAGGTGCTCTGAAGAAAGCAGGAGAGCTACCCTAGAGGCAGGTGGATAGACAAGAATCTGCTATCCACCCGAACCTGTACACCAGTATTGTATTAGGAAGACTCCAATTATAACCACAAGCCTGGAGCACAGCAGCTTTCAAAGTTTTTGGTTTCACAAACATAGCAGGTTATGCTTGTTTCTCTCCGGCCATATCAGTGACCCTGATCCATAGCTCAATGCCTGAAATGGAAGCAGCATTATAGAAAATACCCAGCACTATAAAATCACAGAGAGGTGATAACAGTCTTTCTTAACACAAAGCAGATATGATGAGTGCTTTTGAATAAGCTTCCCTATTGATTAGGAGAAGAGGGGTAATCGCTCACTGATTATTATTTTTTTTTTATCAGAGATGTTCCTGATTTTTATAAGCAAGAAAATCTAATGCATACATTTAATTCAGCTGTATAAATGTATGCACGGAGTCAGTTATACCTAATATTTTTACCTTTCCTGTCTCATAGTCTTCTGCAGTGTAACAACACCCGCAGTGTTCCTTTCCAGAGTGGCTGCATTTCAGAAGTGAGTCACCATTTATGTGATCAATTGATCTTCCCTACATAGTGTGATACAAATGTATCAGGCTTTATTGCTATCTTTATTTACTGTTACACTATGCAGCAGCAATGTTTATTGCATTCTCTCACACATATGGCAGAGCCCAGAACACACAGGATTTACCCAGCATAAGAACCTATTAAAAATTCTAAAAATACAGACTGGTGAAAAACAGCAAAGAACAAACAAACAAACAAATAAAAAATACTTCTAAAGCACTTCTGCTTTTTGSAGAATCACCAAAATGATACATACTATTGACAATGATTTTCAACGCATCTTACCTCAAGAAACACCCCTTGGGGATTTARTAATGTCTTCTAGCATGACCCCCTGAATGGCTCAGAACAGTTATAAGAGCTCCCACAAGCAGAGGTGGGAGTAGCAAGCATGTCAGCTTCTTCACACATCATCTTGCAGGGCTGGTGGCTTCTTTTTTGGCCTTCCTCCCTTAGTTACCCAGAGGAAGAAGGCACTAGGATTTTTCCAGGGTAAGCTTTTAAAACTACAGCAGGAGAGTTCTCAAGGTTCAAGGATAGCATCTGGAGGCATTCGCTGTGTTCAGTGCATAACCACCCACCTATCCTCACAAAGTTCTCACTCCCGCAGTGCATTTATTCCTGCTGGACAAAATCCAAAGCAGTATCTCCTTTTCCAAATTACTTGTTCAGATCCATGGAAGACCCTTATCAAAACCACTGTAACTCATTCAGTCTCTCCATGGGGTGCCTCAAACAAATCCTACCCAAGAAACAGATTCACACCATTTAAGAGCACTAAGGAAGACCACTACAGTCTGGACTTATCCAGTCATGTTGAAGAGCACAAAGACTTAGAGAGGTTGAGTTTGTAACAAAACATCACAGGTCTGGATTTTAATGGATGGATGGAAGTTATAGCAGAAAGAAGASTGCAGTGAAGCAGTAGTAGTTGCTTTAGCAGGCTCTATGGTCACATAGCAAAGTATTAAAGCAAAAGAGCAATCCCTGCAGGGCACCAAGGCCCTTCTTACCAGTCCTTTCCAAGCGCAAGAGTCACATGACATCTACAGTGTCCTGTCTTAATCTSCTGGAATGAGATTGATTCATCAAAAAGTGCAAAACCAATCTGTATTCATCTGTCCAGACATCTKTGCAATAGGAACACAGCAGATACCACCAGTTTTCCCCTAATAATCAGGAGAGACTGCTATGGAAAGAAGCTAGCTAGAATGCTAGAGCACTGGCTTTGCTGAAGAGCCAAGTCTCAGTAAGGAGCTATTTGCATGTTCCCTCTGCATTACCTGTTTTCTGTTTTGGAAAGATGCAGAGAGTCTCAGAAAGAGGTGTCAGCCTATGAGACAGACAAGTTTGCTCCAAAACCCAACCACTTCCTCTCAAGATTACACACACAAATCTCCTAATTCTCTTAAAGCTCAGCCCCATGCTTGACTCCCCCTCCGGCACTGCTGCAGTCCAGCTGATCCTCTGCTGATGCCTCAGTGCTCTGTGTCCCTCCACACTGAKGTATGAAAATGTAGCTGGGACACAGACCCCTGCACGCCCCGCTGCTGCACTTGCTTTCTTCMGCTGAAGGTCAGGCACTGCAATTTCATTTCTCACAGGCAATCAGGATGCATTTCTACACCAGTTGAATGGAGAGCATGCTTTGCAACAGCAACACTGCCTGATTTATTTTAAAAAGCTGGATAGCTTTGACTTCTGTGTATAAATTCTTTTTTCCCCTGCTTTTAGCTGAAATGGACATGTGCCAGCATATCCATAAGGAAGATGGAGTGGTTACTCTGATTCCACCACTACATTGTGGCTAGGTTCTGTCTGCCAAAATACACGTTTCTGGGCCATCAAGCACAGTCATCGGCTACCTGGCAATCCAGCTGTGTTCTGTTCACAAACTACACAATGACCTCGGAGACTTATTTGGGACATAATTAGCTTTTACCATAAGATTCAATATAGCAATAACAAATTTGAAATCTGTCTGCCTGATTTTTCCCATTTTTAGTTTTCTGCAATTGAAAACCACAGCACTTTCCATTCCACTGTGTTCGCTATTCAATTAATATTTAAATAGCATATGAAGCAGCCATGCCCATGGCCATTTGCAATGGAAATAGCCATTTAAATGGAAAGGTCACCTCCTTCCTTTGCTGTCACAGCTTGCTTAAGAGAGAGGGCAGCTCCCTTCTCTTCCTCTCCTTTTCAGCCTGCCTGCCCACTGGCCCCCATTGCCCACTTCAAGACCCATGATGAGACTGCCTTAATTTTCCTTCTTAGCTTTAGTCCAGCTATGCCCTTGAGGCAGCTTTCTGCCTAGGAAAACTATGGGTACCTTCCATTCCTTGCAGAGAGATTGGAAGCTCCAAAAAGCTATTTTCCAGAGAGACTGAGCTCTCGTTTCCTGCAGATAAGTGGGGGCTGTTATCTCTGATCCATGAGTCCAGGCAGGTGTTGTGGATACGCAGCTCTCTGCAATGCTGGGGTGCATTTTCATTCCCTCTTCCCTTGTGGCAGCTGTGAATATGCCTCACACATTTTCAAAAAGCTGCACGTGAGGAAAAAGAAACAGGCTGCCCTTGATGCAGCCTCACAGTCGGTTAATATGCTCTCAATGATAGACTCGCAGGGTTGTGTTGACTTGGAAATGAGAGAAATAGGAATGTAAGTCAACGTGACTCAAAGTAACACAGCTAGAAGGTTTGATGCTGTGTTTTAAGCCTCTGCTTTATGAACATTTCTTTAGTGACTGTAAATGTCATTTAAGTCAAAAGCAGATTTCACTTATAACAATTTGGGAAATGTGTCTAACCAAAAATGGTATCAAACATTAAGATTCAGAAGAGAAGCTAAATGTATACGTCAGATGTGCAAGCTAAAGAATAAAAGCCTTTGTAGTTCTTCCGGAACGGAATGAGTGAAATATCATAGGCACCAAAACGGTGGGATTTCTAAGTATTGGAAACTGCAAATGGAAAGTAAGCAAATGTTTAAATCTAGTTCAGTTGCACAAAGTATCCACATTCTTTATTCRTAATGACAAATTCACTATAAGCTGGCTAGACAGTTCTGCAGCCCACTGAGGTTTGTAGCTCATCCTGTAGCCRTGAAAGAAGATGGTTATCACATAGAGTATCCGTGTCCAGCCCGGGAAGCACACAGCAAATGGGAAGTGCTGGTGCRCACTCCTTTGGGTGGGTTCCCAAAGCTGACACCACTCACTCCACAGCCCTTTCAGCAGAGCTCAGCAGAGAAGGTCCATTTCACTTCATAAAAGCAGGAGTATTTTGCAGCAGCATTGCAGTTTGATTTCCCTAAGAAAGAAAAGAAATGGAGGTAGGGAGATCCAAAACTTCCTTCAAATGACCAGAAAGACTAATGCAGCCTAGTGTCTAAGTCAGAACCCTCAGCAGTGATGAGACTTGCCCTCAGACTGAGTTAAAGTTGTGCTTTAAATGAGCTGAGCTGAAACCTAATCTCTGCTTCCTTCAGATCCGTGTATTCACTATCTTAGCTGTGCCTCTCTCAAGCTCATGTGTCTTCCTCAAGTTAAGAATTCAGTTAAGAATTAATCTGAAAAAAACAGACATTTGGACACAATTCCAGAGTGTTTTTGTTTGTTTGTTTTTTGTTTTCATTGATCTATCAAACAAATTTTGAAAGAGCAAATGCTGCCTGGGGTGCTCAGCATCCAGCACTTCACTAACAGCTCTAGTGCTGAAAACTGCCACCCGCCTCATGGCAATAGATGGCAAACCTTATAAATCCTGAGCAGCCCCCCAAATGGCTCTCTCCTGGGAAACAATACAATCTGCCAGACTGAAAAATAGTTTTAAAAAATTCCTCTTCTTCATGTGTTTATTCTTAGTCCTGTTTGGTTTATGCCATTCCAGCTGACTGTATTATCATTCTCTGTTGTACGTTCACTAAAAGTTGTAAACTCTTCAGGCCTTTTTTCTGTCTTTGGGGAGATCCAGCTGTGTATTACACATTTACAGGGCTGTAAGCATCCAATCTGTTCACTGAACACATTCAAAAAGTGAATAAAAACCAATTCTAAGAAGCATAGCAGCAAGACAGAGACTTGATTGCAAAGTAAATATCCAAATGGAATTTGCTTTGGATTCTGTGCAGCTTCCTACCAGCTTCAGGCACATCAAGAAGCAGATGCTTTCAGATATAACCCCTACTGAAGAAGTGAAATGTGTCACACCATGAAAATAAAGAGTCAGATAAGTGTCACTGCTTTTAACTCTACCAATCATGTGAGTGACTTCAGCCATTTTGGCTCAAATCTCTGCTTCAGACACGACTCTCCCTTTAAACTGCTTGGCAGGACATGCAAAAGCCTCCTGTGTTTTCGGATTTTTTTTTTTCCCCATCATTTAATACAGATTAAGTTTAAATCCAAGAAACCCTTTTGCTTTTCATGTTTGAAATCTTCAAAGTGTTGGATCCTGCCTGTCTGTCCACATTCATTCCAGGAATTTCCTCCAAGAAAGTTGTCGCATGTTGTGACCTCTAGAATTAAGCAGAACTTTTGCAAGTCTGTTATATTTTTTTCTCTTGGACATTGCTGTGTTAGAAGACAAATACGTTAATACCACAGAAGGTTTTATTGAGATAAACATTCCTTTTCTCTCCCATGTCGGCCACTTTAGTTGCCGCTCAATTTAGTTGAAGCATAAAAATATCAAAGTGAGAGTTGAAAAACTAAAGTTAGTTTAGCTGTTTTAAACTCTTCCACACAAATAAATACAAACATATATGTGTCTACTTTGTTATATATTTATATCCATATCTCTATTTGTACTACATGGAGAAGAAAACTTCACAAAAAAATCTAAGAAAAAAATTGAGGAATAAGTGTGAGTTTTGTTTTTTAGGGTTTGGATTTCTTTTGTAAAATACCTGCCACTCGGCTTCTGGCCATGCAGAAATAAGCACATTCTCTCTCTGGGCAACAAAAAGGCAAAAAAAGGGAAACATTTTTTCTTGCTTTGGTAAATTGAATCTCGGCCTCTGTTTGCTTGTGGCCTGTGCTCAGCAGCTGAGWGGCACCTTGACTGGCATGTAAGAGCTGTAGGAAAACTTTTGTCTTCATTACAGGGTTTTGCCCATGTACCAAAATATTGCCACATACAGGCCTGGAAAATAAATTTGGTATCATTTTTTACATTTCTGGAAATAATTGTCTTTGTCATTTGAAAAGCAGTAAGACCTCTCAAACCTCCAAATAGTCAGTGTTCTACATATCTGAACCTTGCCTGCTTTTTTTCTTAGTCAGTATTAGAGGTATTTTCTTTCTGAAGGCTAAAGAATATAAAAACAAGCCCTTTACCCAGAAACATGTAAGAGAAAAGAAAAATTGAAATGAAAATTGCTAAAAATAGAACAAAAACTCTTCCTTTTTTTTTTTCTTTTAAATACATTGAGCATTTACTAGTTGTTTTATGCCTGACACTGATTGGCCAATGGTGCAACAATAAACACTGCAGCATTCAAACAAAGACACTTTAAAGGGTAGGGGGAAGGAGCACCCACTCCCTGCAGATGCCAACAAAAGAAATCAACAAAAGAAATTTAAGAAGCTTTTATTAGCTGTTTAAACTGTAGCATCACTGTTCTCAAGGCTAGGGTAGGATTTCAGAACAGTGTGAAAAAGGTTTATTTCTTCAGCAAGGTCCTAGACAGCTAAGTAAATGGGGTTTCTTTATTCCTGCTCTGTGAGGCACAGCAGGGACCTTTTAAGATCATGGTGTTACCTTGGCTCCACTAATCTGCATGACACCCTTCTGTTGGGAGGCCGTGCCCTCCAGCAAAGAGCAGTGACTGCAAATGCTCCGCCTGCAGCCTGACAGACGCGTGTCCACCACCTTCCCGAGGATGCAGCAAGAGCACTGACCGGGAATAAGATCCCTCAGGACAAGCAGTTCACATCCACATGTTGTGAAACACGGGAAGGAGTCAGGCTCTAGCTATAAACACACAGAAAGGGCAATTCATAGGAGAGGTCAATGCGTAGACTCATTGGAGAAGGCAGGGGCTGGCTCTGGTCTTTGGCTGTTCTCATTACTATTTGTACAAGTCCTTCTCTCAGCTAAGACTTACAAAGTGTCTCAAGTTGCTACTACTTAACTGAAGCTTCTGAGGTTGGACCTGATGCACTGTCCTTGCAGCTCGGATAGGAATCTGGCCAAAGGCATCATTAGTCCCCAGAAAGAGTAGACTTTTTTTTTTTTTAGGTCTATTGGGCTGACTGATCCTTCACCTGACTTCATTTTCTGCTGGTTGACTCTTTACCTTTTGACTGTGACTCTTCCTATCAAGTTGTGTCTCTGTATTCTGTTTCCAGAGATTACCCAAGATTGTCTATGCACCCTATCCTCACATTGTAAAGCATGAATACACTTAACAAAAGGAAACAGGTTTTTATAGAAGGGAAGAAGATAGAAAAAATTAAATCCAGTAGAGAAATTTGAGAAAAAGGCTAGAGATATCTGTATGCCACCAGCTGGAGGAGTGTAATACAAATAACCTATTCATTCAGAATATTAGCACTTATAGATGTGAAGGGTTGTTTTGGTCAACTCAATTCAGCCTTAATTATTTTTAATGCAAGCATCACTGCAGTACCAGATGCTCTGTAAAGCAGCAAGATACATTGTAACATAGAGAGAAAATCCYTCTTATTTCTCAGCTCAGCTATTTTCCACAAGAACTCCAAACCTGACTGCTGGTTCCCATGAGAGCCATGTTCTCACTGTGATTTATGCTGTTGAAAACTTGCAAATGGTCCCGTAAATGGGTGTCACGCTTTAATGGGCTCTTACCAACAATTATTCAGGTTGTGGCAATCTCAGAGAGTCCTGCCCCGCACTTWAGACTCAAGGTCCTGTGGTCGAGCACATCCTGTCCTCAGCACTGGTGTGATCCCAAGCCTGTCCTGTACTTGAGGTTAGGCAAGTTTGTTGGCAAGGGGTAGTTACCGTAATGAGGCACCAGCAGAGATGTCCCTGTGTGAGGGTAATTTGCTGCTGGATGTCTCATTAAAAGAACATTACATTCCATAAGGTAAAAACAGGCCAAGACAAGGAGGGCTGGGGAATCTCGCAGCAAAACTGAGCCCAGGAGAAGGTGGATAGAAACATGGGACTTGTTTTAGTGAGGCTGAAAAACATCCACAGCTTGGATAAAACTCTTCTCTTTTGTTGATGCTTAAATGTGAGGAAATGTGAGGAGCTTGAGACTGTGAAACTGTGAATAGATCTGAACAAAAACATGTTTGACAGGGATCAAACCAAAATGACCCAATATTCTTGGACTTGAGATGAAAGCCCTAATGGCAAGTTAGTTTGGAAAACTTGATATTGTTAGAATCACCCAGCAGAGTAGATTAAAAACATTTCTGAATAAAAAATCTTTCAGCACAATGGAAATTTCCCTGTAAGTGACCAGTTTCAAAAGCACTATTTAGACCCGAGCATTCCAACCTTTTTTTTTTTTTTTTTTTTTTTTTTTTGGCTAGTGTATAAAAACATAGACCTTTTCATATATCAACAACAGCTGATTTATTTTTGTAGGGGAAAGAAGTCTTTGCCTGAATACCTCTCCCAGTGGGATGTATGTTCAAGCAAGATCATTTCCTCACACTTTTGCACTCCTGGAACCTCCATCCTTCTAAATCCTCTCTCTGCTTGTGGCTACTTCTCACCATGTTGTATTTAATTAAAATGTAAAGCCCTTAGGTATGGGATGACAAATGTGTTACCAACATCATGCAACCTTAGAGTTTTTCAGGCCTTGGCTAGACAAAGTCACATCCAACCCGATCTAGTGGTGGCAGGAAACTACTCCTATCAGCATTTCTATGTTACAAGAAGCCACATCAAATGTTCTAGCTGGAGTATTTTAAATAAGGTTACCTTTGTGATTTTGAGACAGAAAGTAATCCATCAAATAAGCTCTAGCCAYGACTTTTTAGTGTAGCTACCCATGGTTCTCATCTAGTGTATATTAGTTCAGCTGAAAAGCAGAACAGCCATGGCGAGCTTAATACTAGTAGAGAAAAGCAGCTAGATGTGCTTAGCTCAACAAAGCTGCTGCCGATCACCTTAGACCAGCAACTTGTCACATTCCTGCCCCCAGCCATGGSGTCACTTCCAGAAATTATTCACAGAACAACCAAAAGTAAAAGCAGAAAGCAGAATTATTGGGCAGACATGTTGATATCATTCAGGAAAAGGCAAACTATGTCAAAATATTTGAAAAAAAAGTACAGGCCTTTTATGATTTTTTTCAAATTTTTGACAATTTTTTTCTTTAACAGTTAGATAAGACAATGAATGTTTACATAATTTCTTGAAATTTACTCTGAACTTCAGATCTGAAAGATCTGAACAAGATTTTTCTTTCAACTATTAAGAAAATCTTTAAATTTTCAAAGTGTATTCTGCATAGGTATTGCTACATCTGCCATCATGAGTTCTTGCATTTACCATGTAAAACACCAACTTTCCTGCAGCCAAGTAAGCGATAAAATCAGCCAAGTAAGAACATGGTCGTGTTGCATTAAACATTGCACACTCTGCTCCCAGCTTTCCACAGCATGTATATGTTCTCTCCAAAACAGCTCTGTTTAGAAATATCTGATTGACAACCATTTTAATCATTATTTATTTGTTGTTTGCCTCCCTATGACAGCACTCTAACAGCAAGACCTATTCTGCTTTGAGTAGTACCTAAATCTACAAGCATGGCCATTCCTCCTTCACATGCAGCTGTGCAGACAAGCATTCTTTCAGAGCTATGACATTGTTTCAGTTTTAGTGACACTCTCACAGTGACCTGGAACAGGAAAATTTGTGCTGCTTTTTAAAAAAAGATCTTATTTTTTGCTGCTTTATTCCCTTAGAGGAAGCTGTTTTTCTGGAAAGATGACTCTCTTCCTATGGCCTTCAGATTGATAAATGTGAAATTGCTTTCCTAGTTTGGTAAAGGGTATATATGTCAAGGAACTACTTCTTTAAAGAAATACACAACTTCTTTAAAGAAATAAAATTAGAGCACAAATAATCTTGACTGTCTGAGACCATTCATCACCTGCAATCTAGAAGCAGAATCACAAAAGGACAGGTAGCAGCTTAGTTTCAAGCTACAGAAGACATTTACAAAGCAGACAATTCCTTTTTCARAGGTTTTTATTGTTGCTAGCTTCTTCATTGATTTTAAAAGTCACAAAGTTCTTGTTCATTAAAAATAAATAAATAAATAGATAGATAAAACTCTCAGGCTTTGCCTGAGATCCCCAAGCTTTGCCAGAAATTACACRTGATTTATAATTAACTATCTCTATGAGAGAGACCCGAAACCCTACAGTAAAGCTGCTTGAAAGGCAATGTATCRCTCATCAAGGATTAGCCCTCCCTGAAGATGCATGAAGGAGCAACAGGGGTGACGAGGGAATGCGAATGAGTGGGTTGCTTACCAAGCAATGTTATTCTGGGGTTTCTGGAATTGGACACTAGGGAGCAGCTGAACTTTACATGTTCTTCTAGACCTCAAGAGAGCCTGTTAAAATTTCACTGTAGTTCAAAATGGTCAAGAGGGGAAAAAAATAAAGATGAGCTGTCTAGAAAGGAAACCCTAAAGACTTTCAGTGGTTGCTTAATGATAAACTTTAACGTGGTAAAATTAACAAGTTTAAAAAAAAACAAATTGAACTCTGATCATTACAGAGAACACCTAATGAGGTGCTGCTCACACCAGATGGAAATCTGGAGTTCCACAAAGCCCATTATGCTCCATGTGAGATGGTTCTCAGTGATCAGGATGGCTCAGGAGACATTGCAATGTAAAAATCTATCAGATAATGATTAGAGGGTTTAGCTTAGTATCCCTTTGAGAAGGTACCCTCTCCTTTTCCAACACAGAGCAAGTTTAGAGGAGATGATTGACAAGGTGAATCTAGAGCTGTTTATCAAGCTGTGAAGGCCAGGGCTGAGATAGTCCTTCTTCTAAGCAACATAAGCAAAAGCAGGAGTTTAAATACATAGATTCCATAAGGACAACCTCAAAGACACTGCATACATTACATCTGCATCTAAGAGCRTTGCAACTCAGCTGTGCTTCGGGAACTCAGTAAGTGAGGAATCCAAATTAACTTCATGTTGATGTTTGCTGATGTTTGCTGACAGACATGCTTATTTACCACTGAGTTAGTTTATCACTCGTCCCTCAAATAAATAGCACTCTGCTTGCAAAGTCCTTTTACTCAAAGACCTCTGCTTATACTCAAACTGAATATTTCCAGAAAGTTTGACAGCTTATAGGAAAATTGCTGTACCGAAACCAGTACCTACTTGAGAAGGTATGGAGACCTCCAGGATGAAATTGGTTTGATAAGTTCTGCAGATAAACATTGAGGCTATGTAGTTACCTCAGCATAACTGATGGTTCGAACTCTACAGTTACAGCCCCAATTCTTGATTTCAGCTACTACTTCTCCCTATGGTCACATGGAAACTACACAGCTCAGTTTTGAAACTCCTGAGTATTTGGAGTTCTCCTTACTTGCAGAGCTTGACCAGAACTATCTTCAACCTAACAAAGTGTGAACTAGATGCCCATATCTACCTGGGAACCTTAAACACAAGGATCCCAGTCTAAAGCTCTCCATCTGATCAACCCAGAACACACCTAACTAACTGGGCTCCGTACAAAACTTTGTCAGATAAGCTGGCAGTGGTATCTTCCCCATTTCATGGGCTTTTTTCTTGGCTTACTACTTACTAGCTTACTAGCTTGCTTTACTTGGTATCTTACTCAGAGTAGGGTTTGCTCAGTTCCTTCTCCTTTCTAGCAAGGATCCCAACCTGCATCCTTTCCCTACCAGAAGGGCAGGCTAAGTACCAAGCTGTAGGCGATGCTGGAGTACAGGGGTAGCACCGCTCCTGGAAGAGACATCCCAGAGCCCAGAACTCCCCATAGAYTAATAGAATAGAGGATGTGGCACCACACATGCTTTGTACAGATAGAGTGCCCTACTTTCAAACACAGGGAAACCTGCATTCTATTCTCTACTAGTGTTTGATATTAAATGGTAATCAGGTAAAATAAATGTTCAACTGACACTTCACCATTCTCGTTGTGCAGATGCATCATTAGCACAGTGCCCACTATTTAATGGCCTTCCCCATAGAGGGAAAGCTGCTCGTGCTCTTTACTCCTCATCATTGCCTCTTCTCTTTAACTCCATATTTATTGTACAACTTCTTTACAAAATATAAACAGCAACAAACTGTTTATCTGCATTCTTAGGCAAAGAAAACATTGGACAGAGCAGACCTGCCCATAGCAGCATAGCTCCACTGCCCTMCTTCTGTACCAGGACAGGGCGTACACTGAGAAAACTAGAATAGCACTGAAGAAAGTGCCAACTTTCAAGAAGTAAATGCAGTGGGTTATGCTAAGCTTCAAAAAGAGCTTACACATCTGAAAAAAAATGGAAACAGGCCTGGAGAGCTATATGCTTACATAGGCCTGGGAAGTTATGTACCTCTCCAGCCAGCTTGGCCTGGACATAAGAGGGCCAAAGACATAAGAGAGTTCTCAGCAGATCTAGACACCAATGGAGAAGAGATGCAAGCAATGCATCTCTGCATTGTTACAAATACACAAATGKATAAATGTTATAAAGTAAATGTCATAGAAGCAGTTAACAATTTCATGCTAAATAAGACACTGAAGGGGAAAAAATAGAGCAAACAAAMCTCATAGTGCTCATGAACACAAAGTCTGTCCTTTACGAAAATAAGTAGCTAGATAAGAAAGGGTCCACCCTAAATCTTACTCTAAGGGAAAAAATCATACATCTACCTACAAGTACAAAGCTTTGCTTCTACACGAAGTTTCTATTAAGTTAGGCAGAATCTCAGACTAGCAGAGATCTCACCAGCCTACAGAAAACCAGCCCCCATAGCTGCTCCCTTTCCTTTCTGTGGCTGGGAGCAGCAGGTGGGCAGCCACTTGTTTTCACCTCTTAACATTTTCATCTTTTCTGCCTATAAAACCCTGTAACTCTCAGTTTCTCCAATTAGCATCTCTTGACCTGTTCTCCCCAAGGACAGAAAAAGAAAACAGAGAAGGGACTGGTATTAACCCTTCACAGCCAGAATTGCAGGGAAAATCATATTTGTGCTCAGTAACTGGCTGCATTATAAAACTGCAGTTCCTGCCATCCTTGAATGTCTTTTCTCCTTCTTAAGAATGTCCTTTCCTTTGTCTCCCTCCTCTGTGGCATAATTTTTTTGTCTAAATCTTTTAATCCCTTAACGCCCATAGCAGGCTCTCTTCTCTCATCTACATAATTTTCTCTTGGCCCATACTAGATTCATTATTCTCTTCTATTCCATTAATTCCATGCATAACTTATGCACTGGTACTTTCTTAAATAGCTTTTCTTAAAATGGTCATGGCTACCAAGAGGTAGTGGCAGCCTTGGACTCCTAGATCAWACATTGGTGCTAGTTTGATACCTACAACAGTCTCAGACAATTCATTCACTTCTTTGTGTCTCAGTTTCCTTGTTCAGAGAGCATCATTATCCTCCATCAAAGAAATAACTTACTCAAGACATAATTTTCTTTAATAAGAACCTTTAAAACATCCATATGATCATATACTTTATTGCACATATATCAGACAAGTGAGGAAACTGAGACACAAGTGAACAAAGCGGATTTCTTGGGGAAGAAATCCGATGGTAGAGAACAGACCCCAGCCTATTTCCTTGTGTCATAAACTTTCACCTAACTCTCAAGGTCATCCTTTCTCCAAAGCAAAGTGTGAAGAAAGAGGCTGCTTAACCTTSGTGTCTCTTTACCTTAGCCTTCTACAGACAAAATAGACCAACTTTAACCGTCTCTGCAGCCCCCTGGACCTAAATCTATTCATAGTTCAAAGAGTAATGTGAATATAAGTGCATCATATGCACTTTGATAGCAGCATAGGGAGAGCCAAAAAACACTTCTGTCCCTGCTCAGCTAAAACTTCATGGTATTTAAGTGATGTAGAGGATTTAAGTCTTTTTGATAGAATAGCACTGAATTATTTTTGGCTCATCGAGTTACATACCTCTTGGCTAGATAACTGTCTTGACAGCTGACCTTCTGTTGGTTCTCAAATTTAAAAACTGATCTTATCTGATGTATCCATGAAACAGATGGAGATGGCAAATTACTTTTTTTTTTTAAAGCTAAAGATGGTAAAAAGCAATATAATTTGGGGAGAAGAGGTTACTTGTGCACGTGTATCAGCTTATTATTATTATTATTACTACTATTAGTATTACTATTACTATTATTACTACTACTTTACAGTTACCACAAGTCTTCTATGCCACTCAGACTTTGTGGAAAAAATCTACTCGCTGATGCTTCCTAGCAGTTGTTTGTGAAAAGGAGTCATTATCTTATATGTTCATTTTACTCCCACCCAGGTTCTGCAAGGCCAACTCTGGATGGAGAACTGGCTTATTAAACTGGAACCACAAACACACAGACACAGGCCTATCCAACAGAGCTGCCCGGGCAATAGGCTCCAGAGCAGCAATCCAGCACCCAGAAGGCCCTTTGGCATCTCACATCRCACAGAAACTGCACCTTCAGAAGGATGAACTCTTTTAGGGACACGGGGTGCCCTGTACTTCACAGATACAGAGGAATATCCACTGAAGGGCCTCTAATATGCAGTGCCAAAAAAAACACCCCACCATTCTGAGATGAAGCGTGGCTTTAAGTACGTGAACTAACTGAAATCAGTACAGGGCGTATTCAAGTGCTTTTGGCCTGGCATAAAAGAAGCCAACTTCTCCTTGTCAGGTGACCAACTTTCCCTCAGCTCTTTTCCTTACCCTGGTTACCTCCCAGTTTGTTTTCTTACCACTTCACTCTCCTTTACTGCCCAAGGTCTCATTTGCACATAAATCACCTGAAGGAATACATTAACGTACCTGGAAGGCACCGGGCAGCGTGTTAAGAATGCACACCTTGCTCTCCCCTTTGACAGCCCAAATCCAGCATTAAGCAGCGTGATCCCAGCTGTACATCACGTAGTGCTTCATCTGAATATATAAATGCACTTTATCTTCACCAGTCTATCATGGTTTTCAAGCATATTCAAATTCCTATTTATTTGGGTAGTTGGGGAGGGGGGAGTTACTTAGAAAATACCTGCAGTTTGAAYAAACATGTCAGCTTAATTTCTGGGTAAATGTGTTAGGAGATTTTCAGGGCTGGCTGCACACGAGACTTGCACAAATGGCACAAGGAAAATGAAGTGTTTATACAGGTCAGCAGCTGCTACTTCTCTTCCTTGCTTCTTCTCATAGAGACTCCCATTGAGGTCAAATTAAATGAAGGTTGGATGAGTAGATAAACTCAGGTAGATTCAGGAGAGCTCTATTTTCAACTCGATACATATTACTAGCCTTGGCTGCTACTTGATCAGAGGCTTCATYTCAGTTTCTCGGGTAGCTCTCTGCCTGTCTTGCCCGATGAGTGTCTGCAGAGCAGTTAGCCCCAGTTGCTGTCATGAAGGGCACCTCACTGTGTCCCTCAGCAAAGCTCTGCCGTGACCATATTTACTTTGCACATGCACACGGGTGCAGAGTGCTTCACTCTGCCTTTCCTGGGATAAAAAAACCCTTTGAGCACCATCTGACTGAGAGAACAAGCTTGTCCTGCATGGAGACAGAGGATAACAGGTCATGGAAGGCTTGGGAGAACAAGCAACAGCACAGTGACAAACCTGCCTCCATCTGCACAACGAAGTGACTGGAGCTAAGCCTCTTCTGGCCTCAAACCTGAGCAAGCAGCAGGGTTCAAAGCACTGAGAACCACACGGTGGGGCATGTGGAGTGAGTGGCTGGGAGACACAGACCAAACCCAGGCTAAGGACAGGCGCTAAGGCCACAGAACAGACGTGGTTTTGAGAAGCCTTTGCATTAGGGGAACTCAGAACATCTTGCTGCATGTTGAAGACAACATGGCTTTGAAATACAAACGATTTTGAATTTTCCCTTAATTGGGAATCTTAGCATCACTGGCTAGGAACAGCACAGTCGCTCCCTTTGGGAACAGGAATATTAGATTTCATAAAGAGAGCAAAAAAGCAATGTGTTTTATGCCTAATGTGCCTCATTTTTTGCAGTTATCCACACAGGACTAAAAGCTAAGGCAGGATTAGCGAGCAGAGCTATTTTTCCCAGCTAGCAATCTGAGGGGTTTGCAGGCTTTTGTAGAAATGGCCTCACTGCGACTTTGGAAGAATAATATATTATAAAATCACCAGGAGAAAAATAATAATATAGGCTTGATTAGAGTGAAAGAAATTCCTCTGTATTGTATCATAACTTCCCAGGTCTCCTTTATTTCATTCATTGTGCTTAAAATTAAATGATACTCATTTAAAATTACCAGGTTCATGAAACATAATGTAAAATTAAGGGGTATGTCAACTTAAAATACACTGTTCTCCGTCAGAGCAATTAATTGCTGAAATTAGTCATTGTTTCATAAACCCAAGGCAAGGAAAATACACGTTTTCAATTGACAAAAATGTCACCAATATCCTTTAATTATTTTCCAACTAAGTCATTAGTGTTTTCTTTACTCTTGTAAAGAAAGGTTTTCCACAGTTCAGTATTAGCTTGCAGATCTCACCACCTTTGCTTCCCAGGTTGGCTCCCTCGCTCTTTGTGTTGAACAAATAGCACCAGAAAGCAGCAATTAAGCAAAAAGGCCGCCCTCGGGCTGATCAGGAGTTCAGATTATTTCCTTTTCTCATTTTGCCTCTGATTRTCTCAGAGCCAAGCATAGCTCAGCTGAAGCTTGTCAATCCAATGGAAGGAAGGAGTTGTTATATTCTGAATCATTTTTACTTTTTTTTTCTTCAAGATTTAGGACAGTTTCTCTAGTTCACTACATGTTTGCTGCTACAGATGTATACAGGTTGAAAAATAGAGACACATAAAGTTTCTGCCATTGAAAACAACCATAGGCTAGGAGCCAAATCTGGTTTAATGCCCACAAATTATCATCCTGAAGTAAGTTACTCCTGAACATAGGTCAGCACATTCAAGCAGTTATAATTTATTCATTGTGGTACTTGTGATCTTGTAATATTGCCTGATGGAGATACAGCTTCTTGACCCTTCTACAGCCACTGTGAATGGAAATGAGATTTAAGCTAAAAATCCAGCTAGAGATACAATTACAGGCTGTAACCCACATAGGAATTGACCTTGGGAAGACAGAAGTGCTTGGAAATCTTCAAACAATGCAAAAAGTTTCATTTCAAAAACACTCTAAATTTGAAATAACTCATTTGAGCTATCTTGTTTTTGTGAAATCCTAGCAAAGTGGTTAAGAAGCCTTGCAATGGACCCTAGGAAGTGAAGGTATCTTGCTTCTGAATCCCCAGCCACAAAGCAGAGATACCTCACACATGTATGTGCTGCTGGAGGCTTCAAGCTGAGGGCATTCCRTGCTCCCCAAGGCAGGATTACAGAGCCAGTCCCTTTCAGGAGTATTTCAAATGCAACCGAGAAGAACCAGACAGACTGGTTCCTTTGGTCTCCTTGGGGCTGAACTTATCCCTTGGTGGACAGGGAGGAGGACAAGCAGCAGAAGCAGCTGCCTGGCAAGGAGGTCCCTCCCCCCTTGCAGAACCTCCAGGGCGCTTCCAGCCACAGGAGCTCCCTCCTCTTCCCTGAGCCACGTGGGCCACTGTGTCACACAGCAGCAACCACCCAACACAACCATCATCTCTGACCCCATCAAAGCTACCTCTTCAGATAAGGCAGAAACAACTGCTGACATTCCTACCTTTGTCCTCCTCCTCCCCTTTGCAGGGATGGCAGAGCACAGGAAGGTCAGCAGCTACTTCTGAGAGTGGGAGAAGGAATAAGGAGCACTTGTGATGGGGGACCAGAAGCCGCTGCTCACCTGAACAGTGGCAAGGCAGCAAMAGTCACCCTGAAGAATGGCAGGTTTTTGCGGGTGCCCCGCTCCATCCAGACCCAAGGCGGTGCAAACTCAGAGCTTTTGTAATCTTTCAGTCAATACATTTAACTGGGAAACTATAGCAACCTAAAGATATCCTTGTGGATGCCGTCCTAGAAACTACTCACTGCCAAGGAGCTCCCAGCATGACCTCAGGTCCTCCAATTTGTGTCCATGCAGATGTGGCTCTAAGAGRGGAGTTCTTAGAGGTCTCACAAAGATTTAGTTTAAATGAATGTGTTTTGGCTAAGGGAATTCCATTCCTTGCCTGCTTGAAGAGTCAGGACTCTTACTTCAAATTTAATAGTGAGCATTAATTTCTCAACAACAGCTATGAAACATCTAAAAGGAAAAAGGAATATCCAGAAATACTATTAATAAATATGCTCCTAAGGAAATTATTTAATTAGCATTTAATGACTATTATAGAAATTTACTAGTTGCTAAATATTAATTACATAAAGCACCATTTTTAACTGCTAGTGCTATTCATAATTTACATAAGCACTTTTATCTATGTATTTATTTTCCAGTGTTAAGTGGGTGGTTTCTCATTAAGAGTGGAATCCTGCAAATGCTTTATACACAAGGGATTGATTGCTATTCTGGCTTGACCCCAGATGCCAGCCTCCCATCTTACATATCAAAACACAATTCTTAGGCCTTTGGAAATAAAAGCAGCTCTTACAAGACAGCAGAAATTGGCTTCGGTCAACTATGCAAACTATTATTGCCCCTTGATTGAAGAAATAGGTACTGAGTACCCAGGATGTCTTGGATTTTCAGTTGCTGTTAGAACAAACTGCATCAAAGCCAAGCAGAGTATTTGAGCTCAGAAAGATCTTGTCACTTGTTTCCACTGTCTTCAGAAATGGGATGACTTGGCCAGCAGCACTAGGGAGCCTTTAGCCCCTTTTGCAACCAGCCCTTGCCCGTGATGATGCCACAGTGCTGTAATGGTTAATTATAGCAAATCATGGGACTATTTCCCTGCAGTTTGTGCCCTTAGAAAGTGACTCTGTTATTTTGGAGTGTTGCATATTGTAATGATGATTCTTGCAACACCATTTATGATCAGTTTAGGAATAATTAAAAAAAAATCCTCCCTTTTCTCTATAAATGCTTCACTTTGGACAAACTACCTCATTCTTGCATTTAGTGTCAGATTGTCAGACCACTGACAATTATCAGTGTCAGACCACTGGAAATAACAGTGAAAAACAGTGGCCACATAAGAAGGAATCATTCCTTAGTTTCCCAAAGGATATCTGATACTGCCTGAGGACTCCTTCCACCCTTCCATCTGTTTAAAAGTGTTAAAGAACAGTCTAACTCCTACTAGGTTTAATCACATTTCTTATTTTACACATCTCTAGTTATGATTTTTTTTCTGACTTCATTGCAATCTCAAAATAAAGCAAGAGAAAAAACGAGTATTTGTTCATGACCCAGATTGCTCAGTTAAGAAAAAAAAAAAAAAAATTAAAAAAGTTCTCCTGCTGTTTTTTAATTGGAACCATCTGTTATTTCATTTCCTTACTGTAAAGAACAAAAAAATATAAACTCTGGTCTTGGTGTCATCCATACATAACATGAACAGCCAGTGTTCTAAGTTTAAGCAGGAAAGGTGTTACGAGATGCACTAGACAAGAAAAAATCTACTCTAGAAAGTTTTATTTTATCTCCCACTTTTAGATTATTATTCAGAAAAATCAAGGTAATATTGAAGCAATAAGGAAGCAATCTGGGCCTTTTTTATTTTTTTTCTCCCATGTAGAGTTTCAGCAAGGAGACAGACATAATTGCCATTGAAATAATTTATCAAAAATGCTAACCTTTTTTTTTTTGAAATTTTCCTGAGAATATTGTGTTTTCATTTCTTTTTGCATTCCTCCTTTAATCAGGGAAAGAAAACTCTGCCCCACCTCCTTTCCTCTGGTGTTTAGATCCACTTCAGGTGAGGTTATGAAGTCCTGGAGATGGGGATTCTACAGCGTCTCTCAGCACCCTGCCCAAGCGCTGGGCTCAACCACCCTCTCTGGGAATTTTTTTCCCCTTATATCAAACCAGAATTTCTCTTGCTGCAACTTGTGTCTATTTCCTCCCAAATCCCTGCAGTTGGGGAATAGTCTGACTTAGCTTCCTCATGGGTGGTTATGGGGGAGCTGAAAACAGCAGGGAGATCCCTCCCTGGGCCTTCTCCTCTGTGGGCTGCACAAACACCTCTCCTCCTACCTCCAGGGTCGCTCCCRTTAGTCTTTTCTGCCCTGGGAACTCCCCAGCTGGACACAGCCGCCCAGACGTGGTCTCRTAAGCACTGAATAGAAAGAATTAATCACGCTCGCCTCCACCTGCTGGCTGCACTTTTATTAATACAGCTCAGCATGCCGTTAAGATTTCATAGGCATAAGTACGACACAGCATACTGGACAGTTAATTCCATTAAAAATATATCAGAAAATTACYAAGGACTGGAGACTGAAAATATTACATTAACATCTTGGCTGTATACGAAATGGAACCACGAGAGGTGCAAAAACAACAGAAGCTAAAAGCATATTCATTTTCAGATCAGGAAATATCAATATAAATAACTTCCATCACAGAGTGCCAGGCTATAATCATCTGCGGTGGTTCACAGCTAGTATCTCACTGCTCTTTCTGACGTGACACAATTGCTCATTTCCGCTTCTCGTATGGATTTCCACTGCTAATGCACCGAGARCGGGGCAGAGAACATCCCCCAGGTCAAGTCAATCAAATTATTTATCAGGAAAAAAGATTTCTGTATCTATCAATGGGAAACATTTTAAAAGCAATTTTAAATTTAAAATTGCTTGTATTATAAAATCAAATTATTACGGATTTACTGTTAGATGATTTCTATGATCACCTAAGATTGCTGATCCCAAGATCTTCTTCTTGCCCTCATCAGTAGTATTATTACTGAATTTAATAAATATGCAATGCAARTAGGAAATTATCATGTAAATATATTCTGTTTCAAAAGCAGTATGCAGTAACATCTACCCTGAGTGAGCACAGAATTGACAGGGTTTATTTGCTTGGGTCCTGTATCACACTTGTTTATAATTTGCTTTCATTTCATCACCAGTTAGAAAATACCACACTCTGTAGGCTYTGCTGAGTATTCTGCCAAACTTTTTACTTTAAATATGAAGTATTTTAAAGTATTAATGTTCCTGCAGCGAGCCAACGAATGCTCCACAGTAAGCTGTGCTGCTGTTGATGTATTATGGAGAGCAGACAGCTGTTGGGATTTTTTTCCCCAAAAAGTGTTTTATGTCTTTATAATGATACTAGTTTTCTACTGACAATGACAATAAAAGTCAGTTACAGTATTTCTTCTTCTTCTTTCACAACTGTCTTTGAAATGCTGGGTAGAACAAATATTTCTGTCAGAAGTCAGAATCACTGAAAATATTAAGTCAGGAGAAGCCACAAAATGGAATATTCATAAAGTGTTTTCATTTGATGTGATGTAAATTGCTGCTAGTAATATTGCTTTTAAGCACCAAAGCATTTTGGATCTGCCTGCCATTTGTCTCCCAATTCCACATAAAAAATACAGAGACTAAATTGTAATGCTAAGGTTTTTTTAATTCTCTAATTTTTAAATTTCTGATAAAAATATCATGACATATTCATCATATTCCCCCCCTTTTAGGAAGTTCAACAAAGAAACTACATCTATGTTAATAATAAAAAGCTCCAGGAAACGCTCTACTCAGATAGAGGCAGCTTCCTCTAAACACTTAATTGAGGCAACTAAATTGGAAACTTAGATGCCTGAGAGTCAGTGCTGAGACGTGTCCCTCTAAATGGAGTTTTGCCTCATTTAAAATACCATCCAGGGTCTCTTGTATCTGAGTCAGATAAATGGATCTGAAGTGTGGAGCCCTGTAAATGCAGGACAGTCAAGTAAAGCATCAGGGGTAGAAGCAAAAGGGGACAAATGTTGAACGTGTAGTCCTGGGAAAATCTCCAGATAAAACAGCCCTGCTGACCATCTTATTTAGCTGGCACAGCTTCAGAAAAGTATCTTTTCTCTAATGCAGCTGAAAGTTTTATCCATCCCTAATAGTTGGCACAGGATGTTAGTGAAATAATTTTAGAAGTCAGTAGAAAAAAAAAGTGCATTAGTAGCAACTCCAAAAATAATATAGTAAGAACAAGGCACTGAGATGGACACCAGCCTTCCAAATACAGATTTTTGTTTGTTTGTTTCTTTTTTTTTTTTTTTTAACTCGACTGGGTCCATAGAACCATCCTCCCCTAGTCCTCTAGGCATCTCATGTCCTCCCCAATGGTCTGAGGATCTGCGAAGGAGGACAGCCCAGCAAAGGAGTCTGTAGCATAAGAAAGCACAGGGCTGGCAGCTGGAGGGTTCTCTGGAGCGTAGAGAGGCTTCAGAAGGTCAACACTGCTTTGCTAGCACAGAGGTTAAAAGGAGGTGGGACAGAGAAGCTCAGGTCTCTGCTCAAAAGAGATAGAAAATCTCTCCTCTACTCCCTGGCAYGGGTATCACATGCCCTTCCCCATTTTGACCTACTTTAACTTAAGTTCTGTGCCATGGTTGTATCTGTTTGCTTCATTGCAATGGTGTTTGCAGAAGCGAGATACAAGAGACATCTGGTCCCTGAAGCCCTGTGGAGCTCCTGGCCTGGATCTATGGCCAGTTTGCAGCAGAAGGCAGTTGTTAACAACAGAAACAACATCTTGTCAAGAAGAGCTTCTTGGCTGAATTCCTTCATTTTTGAATGGGAAAGGAATGGTGGAAAAACAAAAAACAAAAAAAAAAAAAAGCAAGAAAAGAAAAAGAAAGAAAGAAATTAACTCTTAAAACTTGCTTACTAAAACTCAGGCATTTAAAAGATGTTTAGGGACCTAGAAAAAGACCCAATAGTAGGATTATCACAAAGAAACATGGACCACAGTACATGCAAAATAAACAGGGCAATAAACAAAACCCATTTTGGCACCCACTTACATTATTTAACACCTAATTACCTGCAAGATTTTGGCCCACGACTACACTTTTTGTGAACAAGCTCAGCTTCCAGCTGTGCTGCTGGAGATGTAGGTTCACTCTGTTGGGGCCCCATTTAATGAGGATTTTACTGAAAGAAGATGTTTTTCCCCTAAAGCAAGGGTCACTAAAATCTAGGCCCTAGGCTTTCAAACATTAATTAGTTGGAGCCATCAGTATGTATTTTATTTCTGCTGTCCTTTTGATCTGCCGGCATTTAAATGATGAGGAGATTGTACTTAAACTGGAGGGGCCGCTTCGCTCCTGCAGGAAAGAGAAGCTGGCGCCACGGCCCAGGCCTGCTAAGGCCCAGTGCCTCAGAGCACGATTTACTGCTCAGAAAGGAGAGGCACGGATAACAAAATAAAACTTCCCTGACAAACTGCTGGCCTCAATTCCCAGAAACACATCTTCCCCCAAATCCCTCYTTTTTCTTTTCATTTCATAGCTCCCAAGACACACGATATGAAGAAACTCTTTAAATCTTTCCTGTTATTTTACTCAGGGTCCATCAGCTACTGCACGGCGGCGGGGTGTGASTATCCTAAGCCGGTTTCAGGAGAACGCAGCTGGAGCCCGAGCCGCAGCGGCCCTGCCTGGAGGGAGCTGATTCTCTCTGCCTCTTGGGGGCTCTCGGCGTTTAATGCCAAGCAAATGCAGACCCCTCCTCCGGGGGGGACAAGAAGGCAGAGAAAAGGCACGTTTCAGCCACACCACAGTGACAGTGCACAATGGCCCGAGATTTTTTGGGGAAAGAACAGTTTTCAGKTAGAAAATACTTACTAGCCCCACATCACAGGAATTCTTCCGAAGGTCAGAACTGATATGCAATTAAACTGACTAGAGATGTTGTTTGGTCTGTACTAGGTCCACATTTCTCTGAGGGTGCGTTTCTATTTCAATAACAAATTTCAGTTTCAGTATGCAGAAAACAACTACTTCCTATTGTGCTTTACTTTGCTTTCAAAAATATACTTCACAAAGCATTTACAGCCCTTTGGCTTGCATTGCAAACAGGGACCATGGGAGCTGGGGAGCGAGTAGGCCTAAGTGCTGCCCTCAGTCTTGGTCCTCCTTCAGTCTCGCCTTATATCCCAGCTTAAGGATCTGCCTGCACTCTCTTTTACGGGATTTGACCCATAGACACTTTAAATAAAGATTTACTGCATTTATATGGCTCTGTTTTACTAGCTCCATAACTGTGGATAGTATCTCAGGAGAAGCTGTCATAGCACTGATACTTCCCAGTAGCAGCTTCATTCTGATATTATATGGCAGGATGGAAATTTGAACGGCTGTTTGAATCCATGCTAAAATGTATTAAATTAAGAAGAGAAGGAGAGAGAAAGAGAAAGAGAAAGAGAAAGAGAAAGAGAAAGAGAAAGAGAAAGAGAAAGAGAAAGAGAAAGAGAAAGAGAAAGAGAAAGAGAAAGAGA